>NC_137789.1:79940744-80540744 GCF_963383645.1 Muscardinus avellanarius
TGACAACTACAGACCATCAGCGAAAGCAGTTGACATTCTCCCCCACAGGGCAGGGTCCTGGAGAAACAATTCAGCAGGACACCACAGCAGCAGCTTAATCATCTCTTCTGGCAGTGATCCAGAGTTACCAAACCAGAACCTCTTCACCTAGATATAGATCTTAGTGCACGTAAGCAGTAGTCTCTGGTTAGCTGCAGATCACTGTGCTACCCTGGCCCAAAATTTGCAGGGACAGAGACTATGTTCCTTTATTCAGCACCTACAGCCTGCTGGTTGGAAAGTCATGCACTTCAGAAACCACCGCTGCTCTGCTGATTGTCATCCCATGTTACTGCAGAGTGCTGACGTAAGGCCTCTGTTACCAGTATACTTAGGTTCAACAAAGCCAGTGATTTCTAACCCCACTGAGCATGACTTTTCACCAAGTCTTTGAGGAAACCTGTGAGTGGAGCAGCCAGGCTTGTTCTCTAGGTCCGGCATCCCTTTTTGGTGCTCAAACCATCCCCAACCACACACCTGGAAGTACAACTCATAAACGTGGCTATGCTGAGACTCTGGGCGCAGCTCCAGTGTGAACACTCCTGGCCTTCCTTGCTCTGAAGTCATTTCCGTCCTGCTAGTTCCTGAGAAAGCAGGAGGCTCCTCTCTCTTCCTGAGGCTGGAACCCTCCTATGCCTGGCAGGCAACAGCGTCTCTATGAGGATTCTGAAGGAGGCTATTTCAAAGACAAGGAAAGGCAAAAATATAATCGGCTCAATTTCTTGCATTGCATACATTGCCTGGCTTATAAATCATCTTCTAAATACACAGAAAGCAAGAGTCATTGAGAGAGAAGTACAGGACAATAAGAGTTCTTGCCTGCATTTCAAAATGAGGTCGCCTTAAATTCTGTGTGAAGGTGAACACAGGGACTGTTAAGTTCATCTCATAATTATTCAGATTCTAGCCATTAATCTTTGTCTGACTGGACTTAGATAAAAGAACAAGAATTTCCAGACCAAAAGAGTGTTCTTGATAGGACTGTTAGTACTTTTCATTACATAAGTCATTCATATAGTGAACTATTTACAGTTTAACTAAAATATCTACAGTATAACCTGGAATGTAACTTTTTTCTTTACCTCCTCATGTAGGATGGATATGAAGATTCAAATATAGTAATTTATTTTATGATATCAATGATCAGTCTAAGGTTGTAGAAGAGTTTATAAAGAATTCTATTTTTTAGGGGGGGTCTTTTTAATATTCTTTATGTCACCAACCTGCCTTTATTTATTGAATCTGACTGCAATATTTGATTTTCACATACCATTGCAATAGTATTCCCTGGTAGAAAAAGTGGGGGGAAGAAGGAAATCCAGGGAAGGAAGGAGAAAGGAGAGAGGGAGGGAGGGAGGGAGGGAAGGAAGGAGAAAGGAAGAGAGAGGGGGAGGGAGGAGAGAGAGAGAGAGAGAGAGAGAGAGAGAGAGAGAGAGAGAGAGAGAGATAGGACAGCTTTTTAGAGAATGGCTTTTCTCAATCCTAGCCCTACTTTGCTAATTATAGGGTAATGTCCAAAAATAAAATGAATGGAACAGACATTCTGCATATAATTCAATAAGAGATACAACTTAATTATAGCTATTTCTAATTTACAGTTATAAAAATATTTTAAATTAGCACTCATTAATATTGCAAGGAAAATAAATATCTCCCTTGGTAGTATGTGAAATCTTGATCCTTCCTCCCATCCCGCTCCTTCCACTTTCCCTCTTCTCGCTTTTCCTCCTTCCCTTCCTCTATGTCTCTTCTGCTGCCTACAGCCATGCCCGGGAACCTGCCTGGAACCTTGCTAAGCCAGGATTCCTTGCCTACCCAAATAAGTAATAAACAAAGGACGTAAAAAGGAAAAATGAGTTTAATGCTGCTTTATCAGTCTGGGAGAAGCAGCTGACCTGTCTTTGCTGGTCCTATAGAAGTGGTTATACTCTGATAGAAACAAAGGACAGGAGAGGCACATGGGAAGATATAGCTAAACTGTGCCAGCAGGGGGACCTCCACCAGAGTCAGTAGGAGGAAATTTAAAGAGAAAAAAAACTGTTGCCAGGATGTTGTGGGGGTGGTAAACAACTAGGTTGTTTAATTTTAAAGGGGTCCTGTTATACTACCTTCTTCCCTTCCTCTCTTTTTCTTTCTTCCTGACTAGCTTTTATTTATAATAGTAATAATTATTATTACTTATTAATAATTATAGTAAGTATTATTATTATTATAAATTCAGGAAATAAGGAGAAAGTCTCACTTTTCTAAACACTATCTTTTAGTCGTGAAGTTGGGCTGAATCTCATCTCTTCATAAATGGGATGGTCCTGCAGTATAATTAGACATGATTATATGACCCTAATGATTGTTTTCCCATAGCATATCTAAATTATTTTTTTCATTTCTTATATTATTAAAATTTTAATGTCCTGTATAAACTATCCACTGAATTGAATTCCTGAGAATATAGGTATAATTTGTTCCTAAAATCTGATTGTCAAAATTCAAAACTATCAACTTAAGATAAATTCTTCATACATTAAAATAAAAAAAATAGCATTTACTTCTGGTAGCTGTTTATTTTATTATGACTTATATAAACCTTTAATATTTCAAGGAAATGTAAATATTTATAAATCTTTTTGGGGGTGTGTGGTACTGGGGATGGAACCTACCTCTGGGCTACTCTATTTGAAAATAAAATATATTTTATATTTTATTTGGAAGCAGGGTCTCACTAAGTTGCTGAGAGCCTCACTAAGTAGCTGAGGCTGGCTTTGAAGCTGTGCGATCCTCCTGTCCATGCCTCCCAAGTGCTGGGATTACAAGCATGTGCCACCACACCTGGCTTATAAATAAGTTTTGTATTTTCAAATCAAATAGAAATTACAAAACCTGATTATATTATGCACTTAAAATTTTCTGTATATCTGTGAAGCACATGAATATGACCAATAGCAAATGACAATCTAAATCTAGAAATGTTCCATGATGAGGAGATGTTATCTTGAAAATTTATTTCTTGTGTTTTTTATCAAAGCAAAATCTGTTATTAGCTAGGTATAGGTATTCTTAAAAAAATGTTTCATTTTTAGCAGAGCGTGGTGGCGCACACTTGTAATCCCAGCACTTGGGAGGCATAGACAGGAGGATCGCACAGGTTCGAAGCCAGCCTCAGCTACTTAGTGAGGCTCTCAGCAACTTACTAAGACCCTGTTTCCAAATAAAGTATAAAATAGGTCTGGGACTATAGCCCAGAGGTAGAAAAGCCCCTTGGTTCCACCCCAGTACCACACACACAAAAAAAGAAAGAATAAAAAATGTTACATTTTAATTATTTTGAAATGTTAGTTTTGCTGTTTAAAGTATATGAGGTTTTTTTTTTCAAAACAGAAATGAAATATTTGCCAAACCTTACAGTTAAATACTGAAGATCTATCCATCTGAAAACATTTCTTGCCAAGTTACATATTCTATTAAGTAAGGAAGTCATAGATAAAAAAATTTCAAAGAATGAATATGCCTCTGTATGAACTGAATACTATTGTGAAGAAAAGCCTTTTTTATTATCTGAAAAATGATTTTATGCTGGCTAAATACATGTTTTTATAATAAGGCACAGAAATGTAGACTGTTAATGTTTGAATTCTAAAACATAATACAGAATATGCACATTCCCTGTGTTTAGGCTTTCACTTTGCAGAAGAGCCATTGGGGTGTTTTAATTTTTAAACTAACCTCCTGTGAGTCAGCATGACAATGTGTCACTCTTGTTTTCATTTTCTCACAGACAGCATACAGTCATTTTTACAGAAGCACTGACTTAGTTGATTTCTTTCCTAAATCCAGGTTTTTAGTAGTTTTTGTAAGTGATAGCCTATGCTAACTCCCAAGGATACATGAGTGTGCTCCCAGACAAAAGGGAGAAGCTTTTAACCAAATTTTCCCAGGACTGACATCCCTATCTTCTCTGCTATGGGGATCCGTCTCCTGTTGGTATCAACTGAAGAGTCACACATCAGAGAGGGAACCATGTGGCCCTGGGGCAGAGGTCCTACAATTCCACCTATCAGTCTGAAAAGTGACTCTCAAGGAGACAACCAAATGTCATTGTCTGAATGTGCATTCAGAATGACTTCAGGCACAGGGAAGCTGAAACTTTAGGTGCCATGTGCAGGCATTCTTAGCCCCACCCCCAATTCCACAATACTCAGGATGAATATCCAGAGCCCTTTTTATGGTCTGGACTCTGTGCCAGAGGATGGTGCTACTCAGTGGACTTTGATTATGGTGATGAAGTTTTACAGTGGTAAAGCTAACTTGAGAAACATTTTAAGTTGTAATTTAATTTTAATAAAAATAAAGCAATGATGTGATATAGGAACCACAGAGAATAGAAAAGCTTGGGAGGCTTGGGTGGAATCTGGACCTGGCCGTGGAGAAGAAGTGTGAGAAAATTGTAATAAGGACTTAGAGAGTGCTTTTGCTAAAAATACTGACTCTTCACTTGGTCCTGTAAATGTACAAAACTAAGCATCTCTGCCTCCATCTTATACTTATCTCCTTTAGTCTAAATCAATAATGCTGTATTCTAAGAACAGCAAGTCTGATTGAAACACACCTTATAGATTGAGAAATATAACCAGTCAAAACTGCCCCCACCCCCACCCTAGGCAATAGCACCTTTCTTATTACCGCCAACACTGGACCAATCCTGAGATTCTGATAAGCCAGAGAACAGTCTGACCAAGACTGTTTGGCTCTGTGTACCTCTGGTTCTCTCTTCGCTATATAACCAGGGAGGTAATACCGTACTACTGAAGACAGGGCTGGAAACACTGGTCCTCTTTGTTATCCCAGTATGGTCATATTGATTAGAGTTTCTTTCTTGCTTTTCACCATTTACTTTTTGGGGCAAGTGTGGCTAGGCCCAATTTGTCGAGTCACCCCAGAGCCAAATCTTTGTCCTAGGACTCTGACCTGAGAGTCCTCCAGGTCCAATCTCTTAGGATCTTTTCCAGGAACCCACAAGGCCCAAGGGAGACATGTAGCTGCTTCCATCCAAACATGAAACCCAAACTCTTCACTCCCAAATTTGAGTAAGGCAGAGATGAGAAAATATATATACTGAGTTCATATTAAAGGCCTTCATGGTCATTTTGAGGAATTTGAACTTGGTAAAAACTGATGGTACCTAATGTTCTCAGTGGAAAAGATAAAGTAAGACAGGATGGAATAAATAACAGTATTTAATAACAGTAGTATTAACAGTAGTATTTTATATACAATTAACAGGGTGAAATACTATATAAAGTATCTTATCAATAACAATTATTTTATCCTCACAAAAATCCAATGAAGTAGGGACCTTTTATTGTGGCACTGGGGATGAAACCCAGTGGCATTCTACCTCCAAGCTATACCCTCAGCTCTATTTTTTAGTCTTTATTTTGAAACAAGTTCTTACTGAGTTGTGAAGGCCTCACTAAGTAGCTGAGGCTGTCTGCAAACCATGATCCTCCTGTCTCAGCCTCTTGGATGCTGGGATTACAAGCACACACCACCACGCCTGTCTGGTATGTATTTTTTTGACAAGAAATTTGAGATCCAAAATTATACCTAGAGCAGACATCACTGATAACTATTTACCATATTTTCCCCAATCTTTTTACTTCTTCACTTCAATGACTAAGACTTGGTAAACTAAAAATTATCTTTTTCTAGCTTTAATTGCAGGGTGCTGGTGTCCATGGAGCACAATTATAATCAGTGAAATATAAGGAACACTTTATTAGGAAGCTTTTGGGAAAGTTTTCAGTTGCTTCTTAAAAATCAATAAAACTCTGGTCCTCCGGCAGTATCTTGCCTGTGGGTGGGTGTGTGTGTGTGTGTGTGTGTGTGTGTGTGTGTGTGTGTGTGCATGCGTGTGTGTGTGTGTATGTGTGTGTGTGTGTGTGTTTTACTAGGTACTGAACCCCAGAACATTCTGCCTCTGCCCTATTTTATTTCTTATTTTAAAATAGAGTCTTGTTAATTTCCTCTAAAGTCAGGAACAAGACAAGGATGCCCTCTTGTCTCTGATTTTCAAGTGTTGGGATTACAGGCATGTGCCATGCCTAGCTGTCCCTTTATTTTTATATTCAATGTGGAGGGAGTATTACCATGTGGTGAAACATCATGAAATCATGGAAGCTTCCAACTATACTACCAAGAATACTATCTTGGTCATGGAGCAGTAAGACTCACAAATCAGGGAAGATATTGAGCCACAGAGAGTTAAGTCAATCAAAAACCTAGAGTGAGAAGCAAGAGGAATGAGAAGGGGGAGAGAAAAATGGAGTCTTGTGTTAGCTACTCATTCACCTAGACTCCCACTCTACCACACCGTGTTAGCCTTTATGCTGAAGTAGTGTGTTATGCATTAAAGTTGAAGATAAGCAGGGATATTCACAGACAGAAAGTGCCTGAAGCCAACATGTGCAGAGTTGCAGGGGCTCTCCTAACCACTGTGTCTCTCAACAGCAACCTGAAAAGCATCCCTGTCCCCTCTGTATGCACCTTGGGCAGAGGACATATGGGGCTAGCATGGGTGTCAGCAAAGGAGGGATGAATTAGGAAGAGCATATGTTTCAAGATAGAGATCTGTACCTTATGTTTAAGGTTTATGTGATCTATCTCTTTCTGTGTATAGATAATATTTTTGTTCTTTTTTAAACTCATAAGTGTTCCGTTTACTATATATAATAAGTATTACAGGTTACTAACTTACAATCTATACATCTTATGATTTCTGCCTGTTACTCATAGACACTTGCTTAAAATCTGTACTTAATATATTTTATGAGTTAATGCATGCATTTCTTCTTATGCTACATAACAGAATAAGATATTCTGTAACACAACACATAGTCCATTTTTGTGGCATTGGGGATTGAATACAGGGGTGTCCTATCTCTTAAACCACACCCCCAGCTCTTATTTTTATTTTGAAGCAAGGTCTTTCTAAGTTACCACAATTGCCTTGAATTTGAGATAATCTTGTCTCAGTCTATCAAGTATTAGGATTACAGGTGTGAGCCACTATGCCCAGGTCAACATATAGTTTTATAGATACTAAACAAAAAATTACTTTTCTGATATCTATGTACCTATATGCATAAAGAGTAGAAAAAATGAGGATGGAGAGGCAAGACAGAAACTGTGTCCTTATGTAGAGCATATGCTCTATAGTTGAACCAGAGATAGGAGCTACCACCCTCCACACTTCTTTCAACTCCTAAGATACAAGAATGTATTTGATTAAGCCACTACTCACTGAAATTTCTTTCATGTACATCCACTTGCCTCTAGATTAAATTCCTTGTCATCATTCATTCAACAAATTTTATTGAGGATCAGCTGTATATCAGAAACTTAGCTTAAGAACTGTAGCTTAAACATTAAAATGAGTCTTTGTTTCTAAGAAAGGATTTCTTTCTAGTAAAGGAATAAAGCTTTTTATATTTTTATTAGATCATTGCAATTATACATCATAGTGAGGTTCAAGGTGATACAAATATACATGTACACATCTCTAGGTGCATTTCATTCCACACAAAAAAGATTAAATCTCGGTCTTCTTCTGAGCATATGAATTAGTGGGTATTAAATTGGCTTTGCCCTAGAAAATGCAATAGCGTTCTTTTTTCCAAGGCAGTCTAGGGAGATAATATATAAAAAATGGTAGATGAGGAATTTGATCATATATTAAGGGGGTATGGATTATTAGACTGACCAACAGAATTCTTACTGAAATTTGGCTATGTAAATTAAAGAAAGAGTATAAAGTCTAGGCTTCTGGGGCTTAAAAGAGCCTGAGTAATGATAGGTCAAGGAGAGTGTCTTAGTCAACCCCCAAAAAATAATTTCTATAGTATAACTATAAATCAAACAGTCAGCAGCACCCACACAAGATGTGAGATGCTGAAGTGCAGGAGAAAATCACTGATTAGTCAGAGTATTCCAGAGGCACCTCAAAATGGCAATATCTCAGTATTCAAACTCATTCTAAATTCACCCAAACAAAACATAAATAAGTTTTCAAAGTATGAAGATGTTTGGCATTTAAATCAACTACCCATGGGAGAAAATTCCCAACTCTTTATAAGGAAAAAATCTTAATCTTGATACTGAATTATGTAATGTTTAAAATATCCCCAAACCAAAAAAATATTGGATACACACAAAGGTGCATAAAAATGTGATATAGACTCTAAGAAAAAAAAAAGTGCTTGTAATAGAAACTAGCTTAGAAATGAAGGAAATGAATGTGCTTTATACAGAATGTTTTATTTATTTATTTACTCATTCATTCATTTATTTTTGTGGTACTGGGGATTGAACCCAGGGGTGCTCTACTTCTAAGTTATACCGCCAGCCCTATTTATTTATTTATTTATTTATTTATTTATTTATTTATTTATTTTTGTGTGGAAACAGGGTCTCTGTATGCTGAGGCTATATCAAGTCTGTAATCCCAAGCCAGCCTCCCAAGTACTGGGATTATAGGCTCACACCACCACACCTGATCCAGAATGTCTTAAAATAGTCATTATAAACATGTTCAAGGATTTAAATGAAAATATAAAGAAAATGAGAAGAGAAATAAAAAATATAAAAAGAATCAAATGGAAAATTTGAAGCTAGAAAATCCAATTAAAAATTCATTGGGTGGGTTTAAAATGAGTGAAGACAGACAAAATTTCATACATTCATAAAAAAGACATCAAAACATTATAAACTGAAGAACAGATAAGTAAAGATGAGAAAATAAAACAAAACAGACTCTCAAAGATCCATACCAATACCCAAGCAATCTAAAATGGATACTGTTAGAGTTTCAGAAATGGAAGTGAGAAAACAAATATTGGGTGATAATTTTTTTATATTTGGTTAAAAGTATCAAACCACAGAAAAAAGACACCTAACATTAAATATAATATATAAAAAATTTAAACCACTCCAGGGTATATCATATTCAAATTAATGAAAAAATAAATTATAAAAGTAAAATATTTGAAGCCAGTATAGGGGAATAAAAAATACGTTTCAAATTATGCTACAAAAATAAAAACTATCACAGACTTCTCATCAAAACTACAAAATCCAGAATATAAAGTAGTAACAACTTTAGCAGGGTGTGGTGGCACATGCTTGTGCTTGTGAGACTGAAACAGGAAGATTGCAGGTTCATGGCCAGCCTCAGCTACTTAGTGAGGCCCTTTGCAAATTAGTGAGACCTTGTTTCCAAAAAATAAACAATAGGAGCTAGAATGCCCTTGGGTTCAATCCCCATATCCGCAAGAAAATAAAAGAAAAGAAACAACAACTTTAAAATGATGAAAAGTGAGAGAAAATATGATATCCTCAAATTTTATATGCAGAAAACATTCTTCAAAATAGAGGTGAAATAAATATATTTCTTTCTTTCTTTTTTTATTGGTGGTACTGGGATTCCTGGAAGCCCTTCTACCTCAGGGCTACACTCCCAGACCTATTTTGTACTTTTTATTTGGAAACAGGGTCTTTTTTTTTTTTTCTGTTTAATTTATTTTTTTTTATTTTTTTTTATATAACAATTTTTTTATTGAACATAAATAGTATACATTTACACTATATTGGGTGCCCTCCCCCCCGCCCACATTTCCCCACACACACACACCAATGGTTGTCCAGGTTAACCATGTCTTATTCATAATTTTACACATATGCATACCTATGTTCATAGCAGCACAATTTGTAATAGCCAAAATATGGAACCAACCCAGATCACCATCAACAGATGAATGGATAGCAAAACTATGGGAAATACACACAATGGAATTCTATTCAGCCATAAAGAAGAACAAAATTATATCATTTGAAAGAAGATGGAAAGCCCTGGAGAACATTATGTTAAGTGAGATCAGCCAAGCACAGAAGGAGAAGATACATATGTTTCCTCTAATATGCCCAAACTAGGAAACACAAAGAATACCAGAGGGACTCCAGATATTGAAGGGGAAACAGGGTCTTTTAAGCCAGCGCAAGCGGCTGGCTTCGAACCTGCACTATCCTCCTGTCTCCGCCTCCCAAGTGCGAGGATTACAAGTGTGTGCCACCACGCCCAGCAATATACTTATTTTCTAAATAATTAAAACTAAAATAAATTTATTGCTAGCATACTTGTTCTACAAAAAATATCAAAATAATTTCTTTAGTGAGAAAGAAAATGATACCAAATGAAACTGAGATCTATTTAAGGAGGAATGTATATCCACATAAGTGATAAATAAAATAAACTGAAATTTAAAAAAATGAAAGACAATTGTTTAAAGTCAACAATAATAATAAGGTCTATAATATATAGTGTATATATTATGGAAATTAAATGCCTGTGTATATATACATGTATATTTACATATGCATATACATATACACACATACAGAGAATATATAACAAAGCACAAAGGCTGTGAAATTCTTGTTTTATATGCAGTGTAAAACATAAGATCAATTTATAGTAGATCATAAGTTAAAAATACATCAAACAAACATGCATGTTCCAAATAAAACAAATATGTCATAAATGCATCAGTGCAAAAGAAGCCACTGTACATGGTAAACCTAGGCTATTAAAATAAGTCCTAATAAGGAATTCTCAGTCTTAATCAGTAAAAAATTTAACTGTTTTTTTGGCTTACCTTCTATAGGGAGATATTTCTTAGAATAAAGAAGTATTTATCTACACAGAAACATGGAGTGTCTCCACTCCAAGTATAGTTTGATATGCAGGAGCAAGAGATATTCTGGTTTCATTCCTTTCTGATTCAAGTTCAGCCATATGACAATTTGGAGAGTCACTTTTTTTCCTTTTTTTTACTACATCATGTTGTCAAAATCCAGTATCTTCATAGATTGGAATTTCATTTTTAAATAATGGCCAGAGAAGCAAATAGACTGACAACAGAAAACTTGTATCTACTGTTTCTAAGTTATATGGATTCAGAAGATAATCTTTATATCCAATTCATTTGTTTCTTTGGTATTCAGTTCAGTAGTTTTTTGAAGGTGAGATACTTTCTAAAAATCACACTTCTTAGTTATTGTACTTCTGATCTAGGTCTATCAAAAAAGCCCAGCATAGCCTGGTGTGGTGGAGAACACTTGTGATCTCAGTACTTGGGAGGCTGAGACAGGAGGATCACAGGTTCA
This sequence comes from Muscardinus avellanarius, assembly GCF_963383645.1. NCBI lineage: Eukaryota > Metazoa > Chordata > Mammalia > Rodentia > Gliridae > Muscardinus > Muscardinus avellanarius. The sequence goes on from NC_137789.1 coordinate 79,951,998, forward strand.
AGGAAAGCCTCAGCAACCTAGTGAGACCATGTTTCAAAATAAAAAATAAAAAGGCTGATGGTGGAGCTCAGAGAAAGAATGCCCCTGAGTTCAATTCTCAAGAAAGAAAGAAGGAAAGAAGGAAGGAAGGAAGGAAGGAAGGAAGGAAGGAAGGAAGGAAGGAAGGAAGGAAGGAAGGAGAAAGAAAGAAAGAAAGAAAGAAAGAAAGAAAGAAAGAAAGAAAGAAAGGAAGAAAGAAAGAACTCTACTCATGTAATACTGAAAAGGCAATGTTGGATACAGGACTTTAGACTCATCTAAAATTTAATCTCACACTCAGAGGTTATAGAACTAATCATTTTGCTCCCTGTTTATAATGACTGGAGAAAAAGGGATATATTTTATTCATACTTATATTTCTTGTATTTGGCATACATTTTGCCACTTTAAGGGAAGTGGATAAGTTTCATTTTAAATTTAGCTAGAGATAATAATTAATTAATTAATTAATAATTAATTGGAATTGTAAATCAGGTAAACATTTTATTGTCATTCAATAGTAAAATTTTTTCAGGCCAGAAAAAATTCTGACTGCCAGAAAAACTTCTATATGGTACTAATTACAAAATGACAGCCCAGACAGACACTGTTGGAACCAATAGTGACTTGTGTTCTTCAGGGAAAGCACTTGGATACACTCTCACTTTACAGGTACAAGGTGAGATTATATCTCACCATTATAAGAACAGCCCCCAAATTTCTGTCATCCCTAAGAATTCATAATGTACCATTTGCCTATCAGTCCATCTGGCTGTCTGCCCAGTGTGAGAAATGCTGAGACCTGAGAGTTGGTGGCAGTAAGAAGAAATGTTTGACAAAGCTACTTGGCTCTTTTCCCTTGTGTTAAACTGTATTTTTTAATCTTACCAAGCCCAATTCAAAGAATATACTTTTCAACCTTCCCTCATCTTCTTGCTGTTCATATCTCCTTCCCAAGTGATTATATATACAGAGAAAATAACTTAGGTATCTTGTCTTAAATTACTTGAGATCATATTTTCTCATTTGCAGTATTTTCAGCCAGAAATGTACTGAATCTCAAATTACTGTGTAAAAATGCATTTGATTAAGCAATTCCCAACAATTTTTTCTTGATTTTCTGTTTAAGAAAAGCAAAGTTGCCACCTATAGACATGATTCATTTAAACCAGCTTCTGTATTTTTGCTTTTGAATTAGAAGTTCCTAACTCAGCAATGGATTTATACTCAAACAACCAGAAAAAAAGATGAAAACTTCTAAGAAAACAAAAAAAGCATCTCTAGTAAAAACAGTTTCAAAAAATAACTTTATAGATTCTATTTAAAAAGATCTTAGAAATGACTTTCAGGTCAGAGAGGCCTGTAAAATTTAGAATGACTTTACCAATGTCTTAATATTTAAATAAAATTAGAAAGATATATTTTTAGGGTAAGGGTTAGGGTATGGGTTCAATTCTCAGTAGGTTTCAGTAGGTAAGGTTATGCATTTATGCATTTTCTATGCCTTACTATATTGTAGCTATTGTTGTTTATTCTAAAGCAAGTAGTCATCTTGCCTCTACAAGAAATACAACTCCATGGTTCATGTAAGAGATAGGCACAATGTTATGTCTTTCATTCTCGAAGACAATTAAGCTGGAAGCTGTTAACAAGAATTGTAGAATTTAATTTTCCCTGTTTGTTTTAAGAGTATGCTCCTGCCTTGCAGAAAAAAAATGCATTAGGAAGACAGGATCCAGGAGGTCTCTCTGCTGTCCTTTCTCATTGGAAATAAGTAGAAGTAAAAGTGGAAAGAGACCGAGACCACAGGTGCAAGCAAGTCTTTGAAAATAGCTCTGTTTTTCTGTGGTTTTTACTAGAGTCTTTATTTAACTTGGAAGGCCTTCTGACCATACTATAAAAATGTGAATTCAAAAATAATTTCTCTAAACCTCAATGCAATGTGTTTTCTGAAGTTCAGATTCACTCTGCTTACCCCCTTTTTCTTTGGCATTTACCTATCCTCATAATTTCCAAAACAGTAAGTCACCAGGGGAAAGAAAGTACTATTTCAACATATATATCTGGAGGAGGAACACCAATGTAGTAGCTGATAGTAGCTGAGTACCCGGGGACTCAGAAAGAAAACATTTCAGAAAGACCTGTAGGGATTTCCAGCATATAGAAATATGCTATGGTGGGAGCAGGGGAGACAACTATAAGAGAAGTGAATTCAGCCTTAGACTTCTAGAAAATGGAAACTTTCTTTGACAAGTCCACTACTCAGAAAAAAAAAAAATCTATCTTCTGAAAAGAGTTTAATTCTTTAAGCCCTTTTCTTCTATAGCTCTCAATTATAGCAGCAGAAGCAAAACACTATAGTTGGTTTTTGGGGGGTTTTTTGTTGTTTTTGTTTTGTTTTGGTGGTACTGGGGTTCCTGAAAACCCTTCTACCTCCTGGCTATACTCCCAGACCTATTTTTATACTTTTTTTTAAATTTGGAAACAGGGTCTCTTAAGCCAGCAAGGCTGGTTTTGAACCTGCGTGATCCTCCTGTCTCTGCCTCCCAAGCGCAGGGATTACAAGCGTGTGCCACCGTACCTGGCAGCACTATAGTTTTTAAAAAACCAGCAGGGCCACAGGTGGAAAAAAAAAATTTGGCGTCATATAAAGTTGTTGTGGATTACTACCTTGATGCTTCTGTGTTCTGGGAGATTACATTTGTTTTTTTATTCCAAGTTTTCTGAATAAAAAGGGAGATTAAAAGCAAAAAAAAAAAAAATTAAGCAGTGGATATAATTTTACCCTTGATATAATCCTAAAATCACTAAAGAAAAACTGATTTTTAGGTTTTTGTTTTTCTTGTTTTTCTCTCTATTTTTTAAAAGTATAGTTTGAAAGTTCACAAATCCATGAAATTAAATCCCACACTTAAAATATTTCTAGATATTTTGATGCATAAATACATAATCTTTCATATAAATATGAATCATTTTTCAATTTGTTCTTTTTCAAATTGAAGCTGAAAGAGAATATATTTGAAGGGAAATAATTAGGGAATTTCACTTAGGTGGGGTAGTAGGCAGTCCTACCGTGATTTCAAGAGTTTATGTATATCCAAGACAGGTGAAAGATCTAGACAATTTTCAAAAATTTCCTCCAGGATCTGGCTTCTGCATTTCTGGAGGTGAATTCATTAAGTATTAGCTGAAATAGACTAAGTGTTCTGCTTCTCTGTTGCAGATGGGCTGTTTTCTGGCTTACATTGTGACTTTCTCATTTCTTGACTAGGTTACTATTGAAAAGTGTTAATGTCTTATACCTTGGCATCCTCATCTTGAAAATTGGTATGTTAAAATCAGTGCCTATCTGATAAGGTTGTTGGCATAATGATGGAATACAAAAATGCACATTCTCAGACATATAGAAAGTTTAGAAAGTGTTCAGTAAATATTTTCTACTAGTAAGAACATATCTCTTACATCAGTGCTCGTGGATCCCATAGTTTTTTTAAAAAAGGGGTGAAAATATTATGCTGTTATAGTGGTACTCATCAGTCAAGTTCTGGTGATTTTGAAAATGGGCACTGGGAGAGTGGGTAGGGTTGGGCTCTGGGGAAGAGAAAGATGACAACCCACATGGAAAGCCACAGGGGACCTGTGACTCAGTCCATGTCAAGGTCGGAGCCTGGGGAATGGAGACTGATGCTAGGTGAGCAATAGTGCCTTTAACATTTATTATAATTATGTCTAACTTTTGCACATCTTCCCCACCATTGCAATGATTTTTAAAGTGACAGCAAATAACATATTTTTCCAACAGAACTTATGACTCACAAAGTAAAAAGAACTTCACAAAGACTTGTGTACATATACATTTGAATCCAAGCATGCCGTCAGCATGGTGACCAGGAGGTATGGATGATGCATTCACTGAGCTCAAATCTCTTGGTCAGTGATGGGTGTATAATTGAAGGTTACAGAAATGCACAGTATTGCAATGAATTTCTATAGAAAGCTCGGATCCTACTCCAGCCTGTTGCTGAGAATGCCATAGCTCTTTTAGTCTACCAAGTTCCTTCTGAGCTGTTTCTCTGGTTATCAAACATTTTATTATCTACTATGATAAGTTCCCTTACATATTATAAGCCTAGAAAAATGTCACTGCACAACAAAGAATGAAACAATATTTTGAAGTGTGTATTAACATGTTTGAAGATTTGTATATTCATTAAACTGACAACTACTAAACACACAGCCAAAAGTTTATGCCAAAGGATCTCTCAGAAAATCTGAAATTCAACACTAAAATTTTCAAACTGTTCTACTGCACAATCCTATAATGAGCCAGGTCTGTTGGCAGTTGAATGGTACCTGAGGTCTTTAAGAATCCATTGTAAACAATGTTAACAGTATTTTTCAACTAGAATGTATGACCAGCTGCTGTTTGGGTTCTCTAATAACTGTGTCTAAGTGAGAGAAAGGGTGGCAGGAAGGAAGATAATTAACACTTTAGGCCACATTATTGAAGATAAGACCATCTGATTAATTGTCACAGTGGGTATTATAGAGTGCTGAGGTTCTCTGGACATATAGTGAAACCAAGAAGGACATCGGATAAGATATGCCATTGAAACACCTTTCTTGACTTAAAATTCAAACATCTATATTTTTATTTGACATTAAAGAGAAAGTTTATCAGTTGGCCTAATGACCATTTTAAAAAGAATAACTCAGAGCCTTAATAATCAAGGTAAAATTTCAAATAGATGAGCAGCTCTTTTTCACATACTACATTGTTCTTTGAAAGACACTTGCATACACTATTCAATACAACAAAATGCCCCTTTTGCATGGAAATTCCATAGATAAAAGATTCAAAAGAAATTTTAATTTTTAAAATTTGTTAGTACATTGTAATTATACATCATTATAAGGTATAGGATGGTAGAGATCAATAGAAAATTTTTTATGAACTCAGATATTCAAGTTTTCCTGTGTTTCAATAAAGATCTCCAATTGTAAGCAAAAGAAACAGAAAGGCTAATTAGTAGGGAAAATGAACTACATAGCACAGAGAAGTAATGTTATGGTGGAAACTGTTACAGGAACACTGTTGGCTCCCAAACTGTAACAGTGAGAGATGTAGCCACGGGTTCTTGTTCTTACCTAGTGTAGAAAACAACAGCCAGAACTCTGTAAGCTTAAACAATTTTATTATTACAAAAATGGAAAGATAGGATAGAATTTAAAGCACTATGCCACAGAGGGTGACATAGTGAGGTGACTTGAAAAGAAGTCCCTGAAGGTTTTTGGATACAGAACAGTTTTATACCAAGTCTTCTGATCCCGTAGATCTGCCCCTCCTGGCGCAGGTCTTTTGATGTGGCGATTTCTTCCTGTGGGCCTTCCCTGTCTCCAGTACAGACCCCAAGCCTTTTGTTACACCCAAAAATATCTTAATTGATTATTGGAGTCTGGGATATCTTGAAGGTTTATGGCATCCCCCCTAAATCCTTGGGGAAGTTTGCTTGTCTTAGAAATGTAAAAGACCCTGGGTTTCCTCTATTTTTATGTTAATAACCCTTGATTCCTGCAGGGTCTCTTCCCTGTCTGAATGCCTGCCCTGTCTCCAAGCTCTGGGTTTCTAATACCAAAGTTATTTTCAAAGCCATTTCCCAATACCAGCACATTAATACATTTTAAGCCCTTTCCCAATACTGGCACAAGTAAGAAAGACCATTTCTGAGGGCTTGGCCCTCAGAAATACATCTTAATGCCATTTCCTATTCCTCACCGTCACCCCCATTCCTTACAGTTACCCCCATTCCTCACTGTCACTTTGCCCTCTCGCCCCTCAAAAAACCAAGACTCCTGCTGTGGAGGGATATTTCAGGTAAGAGTGTTCTTTGAGTTTTCATACCAAGGCAACAAGTCTCAGGAAGGAATTTTGGCCAAAGGTGACTGAGGCACCTGTATTGCACTGAGCTGAGAATCACACAATTTTAGATCCTACTTCTGGATGATGAATCTCCTAAATTTGTAATTTTCTCAGAAATAGTCCCAAAGAGGCTGCAGATAAAAAGCAAGTCCCTAAAATTAGAGTAACAGATCACCGAGGGCTTATAAGCTGCTGTCAGAAGCAGTCTCTGATGTGCTGAAAAGTTTTCCAGTTAACTTGGATGCTTTGTTAATGTTACGGATTTGGAGAATATGGTTTTGGGGAAACTGTTCCCGGAGACCCCTGTTCGGGTCCTGGACACACTTTCCCTCAAACCAAAACAAAACCCAAAATGGCCCAAAACAGAAAAAAAACCTCAGGTTCTTGTCCTGAGCTAAGAATAAATATACATAACTTGGACAGTTGCTGAAGATTTAAAGAAGTTTATTAAAAAGATAGAAATACAGGCCGGGCATGGTGGCGCAGGCTTGTAATCTCCGCGCTTGGGAGGCAGAGACAGGAGGTCACGCAGGTTTGAAGCCAGCCTCGCTGGCGTAAGAGACCCTGTTTCCAAAACTAAAAAAAATAGGTTTGGTAGTGTAGACTAGATAGAGAAGGGCTTCCAGGAACCCCAGTACCACCAAAAAAAAAAAAAAAAAAAAAAGATAGGAATACAGAAAATAGTTACAGCCCCATGCCAAAATGGCATGGGGTGGCAGGGTGGTCAGGGCCAACTCACCACCCCCAAGATACAGCATGTGGACCGGACTTTTTATATCCATGACCTCCATCTTGTTTATGTAATTCTGACATAGTGAACATCCCTGTAAGTTACCTCCCCCAGCAAAGTGTGGAAAGGTATCTCCTTTCATGAAGGACAAAGGTCAACCCCCTGCTCTAACCTCCCTAGATTATCATGTAGATCTGTCTTTAGGAAGAGGAATCCCTAGCTCTCCTCTGTTGACTTGTTAATTACTTTTAGCTAGGTTAATTTACATTGGAATAGCTGCCTGCTTGTAGGCAGAAATCAAGTCATTTCTTTACCCAGGTCTGCCGCCATTTTGACACAATTATTTTTGAATATATTAATAGTCAGAGCTTTCTCAAATCTTCCTAGGCCATTCCTAAGACTAGTACAGTTAACACAAAGCATCTCATAAAAAATCAATTTCCTGCCAGGCATGGTGGCACATGCTTGTAATCCCAGCATTCAGGAGGCGGGAACTGGGAGGACCAAGGTTTGGAGAAAGCCTCAGCTATTTAGTGAGGCAACTCAATGAGACCCTGTTTTAAAATAAAGAATAAAAAAAATAGGGCTGGGGGTGTAGCTTGGAGGTAGAATGATCCTGGGTTCCATTCTCAATACTGTAAAAAAATAAAATTGATTTCCTGAACTTTCTGTGAGTTTCTATATTATTGTCTTACATAGTTTGCTAAAAAAAATTGCTGTGAAGACTTTCACAGAACCCCTTATTTAATATTTTATTTTCTGTGTGTGTATGGTGCTGGAGATTGAACCTGTTAACTAAAATTAAAGAATGTGGATAAGGCAGAGTGTGAAAAACACGAGAGAAGTCCGGTACACATGGCATCCATTTTAATTGCACGGCTCTCCCGGGGATCGGGGCGCTGGGCAGTTGCATGGGGCCCGCGTGCCTGTCTGAGGCTAGAGGAGCCTGGTTCTCCTTTTCAAGGTATGCATCTCGCAAGATGGGGGGCTTACTCACAGGAACAGCCAATTCTCATGGGGGTTTTGCACCCCCCCCCCCGCCTGCGCAGAGGTCATGTGATACAGAGGTCACATGAGCGCAGGACCCAACTTATCATCCCAGCCTTTTGGTGATAAGGGATAAGGGGTGAAGATTCAACTCTATAGCGACTTCCTGCTGTCAAGGGGCATTGTAAGAGGTCCCTGGCCGGGAGAGGTCAAGTCCGCCAGAAGTGGGCAGGTAGGAGCGTAGCTGCAGTGAGAATTGGATGTTATCCTGGACAGCTTAGTGATGTGCATTTGAGGAGACTTGAACAGGCAAGGGGCTATTAAAGAAAAAATCAATCGTTAGAGCAAGTACTGGGAAAAGCAGGAGCCCATCAGCTATTGGCCCTTGCCCAGAAGGGAAGGAGCCTAGCAGCTGCTGGCCCTTGAAACCTTTCGAAGTATGAGGTCATCAGTAACGGATTTTAGAGGTTTAATACTTATGGCAGTTTGGCATCCAAAGAGGGAGAGCATCGGAGTATATAAGCAAGTGGACCTGCTAAAATAATGACATCAAAGAGAATTAGGCCGAAAACAAACAAAGCTTAGTGGGCCCCAAAACTGTGCAAGACAACTTGTCATGAGGCTGTTGTAGTGGAGCCCTCTGTAGACTCTGCCTGAGCTTCAGGCAGAGCAATTTTGTCCTGTAAAAGAGTTCCTGTAATGCGTGGTCATGAAAGCTTGCTGTCAATCCTCTGTACTGAGATCAGAAAAGGAACAATCATAACCTGAAAGGATGGAAGCACTGAGCAGGCAACCAAAAAGGAGACTAGCTTACTCACTACCTGGAGAGCTACCCTGTGCTGGCAAGGAGGATGGAGGTTGAGGGATGCAGGAGCCGTCAGTCTTCAGCCAGGCTGAGTAGGGCCTGGTCTGGAAAGGTGGTCCCCCTGTGCTGAGGCACCTGGGGCTCACCCTTTTCCAAGGGCACTGTTCCAGTGCCCCTCTTGGCCAAATGCTGGGCACGGTCTGATTGGTGGGAATGGCTTTGCCCCACTTTAGGCAGGCTCCTGGAGGTAGTCGTTGTTGCTGTCCTCCACCCCTAGGTGGCACTCCAGAGGGCTGAGCCACCACCACCAGCCTCAGGGAAGCTACCAGGGATCTGCCTTTTGGCAAAGTTGGAGTGTACACTCCATCTCCACCTGTTCCTCTCTGGAATTAAAACTTTAAATGCCATGTTAACCAAATCTCGAATAGGGGTTTACGGACCATCTTCAGCCTCTCTTAATTTTTTTGAAAAGCCTCCTGAGTTGGTTCTGTAAGCCGTGACAGACCCACACTCACACACAAAGAGCATGCCCTGGGGCAAGTGCCCAGCAAGAATGGCAACACGGACTCCCCACGGGCGGCCAGAGAGTGTCGCCCTTGCCTGCTGCCCCTGGCATTTCCCACAGCACCTAGGGTGCGCCTGAGTGGGCCGGAAAGGGAGCCAGAAGCCAAACACGTTTTGGACTGTGTGGAGCCAGCCGGGAGGCCGCGCAGAAAAATTACAGTCTGGTGCAGGCCAAGATGGCGACTGTGACATCACCAAGCAGCAACTAAGCGCCATCACAAAATGGCAGCTGGCAGGAAAATAAATGGCAGTGATGGGGGAGAGCATTTGGAGGGATACCAGACCACTTATAAAAGTTCCTAACTGTTCTTGGGCCACCACAACCCATTTCCCAACTCATATCAAGGTCAGGCAGGCGCTCAGGGCATTTGCTAGTTTAAAGGTTTGACTTCCCATAATTGGTTCGCAGGTGGAAACGAACAACAGAAAATAGGCATCCCCGATTTCCCTGCTCAATCTTTCGGACATGGAGAGTTAAGAGAGGGAAGGATGTCTCAATCCCTTCTCAAAAAACCGGAGGATGACCTGGTCATCCAGAGGGTGATCCCAGTGGACTGGGGGACAATGGGTCACCAAGCACTTGGATTTTGGGGTCCCAGTGGACCAGAAGACTCATGTCTGGAGTCCGCTAACCAAGGGAAGGAGGCAGATTACCAGAGTGAAGCATTGCTGGCCAGCACCGGTTGCAGTAGAAGTGCTGAGAAGCTGCTGGGGGCGCCATGGAGCCGGGGCACGCAGTGCCAGTGCCTGGTATGGAGGCCACTGGAGGCTGACGCAGGAGAAATCAAATGGTTTGCCGGGCCAGTGGCGTGGAAACAAGATGGCTTTCAGGCCCGCCGCAGACACTGAGGCTGGGCACTGAGGAGCACCGCCAGTGAGCCTGGCTCAGGGCAGGTGGAACAGAGCGGTGACAGCAAGTGAAGCTATGCCTGGCATGGGTGGCTGTGTCGGATCCTGGGGCTGGCTGTGCGCCACCCAATGAGCCTGGCTTGGGGCAGGCGGGGCGGTGGCTAGAGGTCCCGGTGGTGACCAGAGCACCAAGCTGGAATGGCGGTTTTAGGAGGTCCAAGTGGATGGCAGAGGTCCTGGCCCGCGGAGGTGGTTGGCGGGCAGAGCAAGTGCCAACACCACCCAAGGAGCCTGGCTCGGGGCAGGTGGAACTGGCAGCCTGGTGGTCAGTGGAGCCTGCATGCTCCAGTGGTGGTGGCCGCGGCGGCGGCAGGAGCAATGCCTGCAAGCAGAGCACTGATGTGGGACCTCGCAGTCTACCTGCTGGTGGGTCAGAAAGTCTGGGGCTCAAAAAGAGAGTAAAAATAAAAAAATAAAAGAGGGAAAAAAAAAAAAAAAACAAAAGGGGAGGGACCCAAAAGTCCTCCTGGGTCGGCACCAAATATTAAGTAAAATAAAAAATGTAGGTAAGGTGGAGTGTGAAAAACATGAGAGAAGTCCGGTACACGTTGCATCCATTTTAATTGCATGGCTCTCCTGGGGATCGGGGCACTGGGTAGTTGCATGGGGCCCATGTGCCCGTCTGAGGCTAGAGGAGGCGGGTTCTCCTTTACAAGGTATGCATCTCGTAAGATGGGGAGTTTACTCACAGGAATGGCCAATTTTCGCAGGGTTTTCGGCCCCCCGCCCGCACAGAGGTCATGTGATGCAGAGGTCAAATGAGTGGAGGACCCAACTTATCAGAATCCAGTGGCCTTTTACCTCTGAACTATACCCCCAGCCCTATTTTTTAATCTTTATTTTGAAACAGGGTTTCACTAAGTTGGAGAAGGCCTCACTAAGTAGCTGAGGCTGTCTGCAAATTATGATCCTCCTGTTTCAGCTTCTCAAGTACTGGGATTACAAGTGTGCTCCACCACATTTTATTTTCATTTTAACAAATACTTATGGGGTACTTACTCTATCTGGCAGACTCAGAAGTTAGTAATGACTATCAGGCTGTCTTCTTCAGTGAAATGCTATGTACTAGGCTGAAGAACACACTAGCAAATGTGCATCATATTACAAGTGATTTGATTTTAAAATGAGAACTATTCAACCATTCTCACAAAATTAAACTTTTGGAGAATATATATATATATATATATATATATATATATATATATATATATATAATCACAGCTACATTATCCCTTTAATTCTAATATCTGAAAATAATTTTAAATAGAAAAAAATGTACTACAATGGCTATAATTTTATTTAGTTTTTTTTAAAATAAATAGCATAAAAACCACTACATTTCTAAAACACAGATGTGGCCATTTCTGCAATGGATTTATGCCACTCATTAAAGCCACAGTACCTGCTCCTCCAAACTCTGGCTTCTACCTATTGCTCCAGGCAATGAGGACCAAGAGTTACTCCTCCTGGGACTAGTTGTCTTGCCCCATTGAACTGCTGTGAAAACCAAGTTCATTATTAAGACTTTTTCAGCAGAATTCTAAAAACAGTTTGAGGGTAAAAAGAGAGAAGAAAATGTATTGAGTAGTTAGATTTGAAGTCTTCCCAGATAAAATGCAATTTTTCTTAAAAATCTTAAACATTATTATAGCTCTCTTTGACCGATAGAGTAGCTAAAGTGCCTAAGGAACATACTCTTATGAAGGGTGGCTCTGTCCATTGACAGATGAGAAAGTCAAGATCCAGAGGCTTCTCATGGTTTGTCTAAGGTCATAGAATTTAGTAAATACCACAGGACAACAGAGAAAAGACAGTAGAACCTTGTATTGTCATGAACAGTATGATAAATTCTGTTCACTATTGTGTTGAAAAGAATTTCAACACATGCCAGTCAGAGATAAAAGCAGAGGTATTAATTTAAGGAAACTAAGGATACAGTTACTTTGTATCACTAAGCAAGGTGAAAAACCAGCAATCTCTTTATAGGGTAACTAGAAAGGGGCTGGCTAAGGAGTACGGGGGAGAATGGATGGCAGCCTCTTCTCTTTGAAGCTTTTTGGTTCACAAAAGGTGATAATTCCTTTGGGCCAGGACTCTTCAGAGTCTGAGACAAGAAGTTGGGAGCTGAGATAGGGCTGAAAGGATGTGGGGCTCTGTTAACAAAAAGTGTATCTTTTTGAGAATCTTCCTGGAGGGGAATGGAACTTTGACAAAAGGTGAAGCTCTCAGCTTTTAATCATCTCAAGAATTTCCTGAGCCATCCTATTTTAATTTAAAAGTCTGGGACTGGCTTCTTAAGAATAACTAAGCACTGGTTAACTGAAGATTCCAAATTTTAAAGCCTTATCTTTCTTCCATTCCCAAGGCCTCCCTTTATACCTAAAATTTTATTTCTTCTATTCTACCTTAGCAGTATGCTTAAGGGTAGTCTTAAACAGTTGAACCAAATCATATTATAGGTAAAATGCTGAAATAATCACAACAAATGACCAGTGGCTTCTAGTTTGACTTTGTGAAATAGGACTGGTCAGCCTTCTGTGCTTATTTTTTATTATGTTATCAAATTTGTATGTTTATTCTCATTGCCGTAAAATGGTATTTAGACCACAAAGAGGATCACTATGAAAAAATAGCCATTTGTCCTGAAACAAAAAGTCTTAGGTAAGTTCACTCAAAACTTTACTATAACCCAATTGTTCAATCTGTTCATCTGTCCCATATAGTATACTCAGGACTTCCATGTGAGGCACCATTTCTGATAAAAGGATTGGAAGTTTATGTTAGTAATTTAGGAATACAGTTATATTAAAATATATAGTGTGAAATAATCTTTAAAGTAATCATAAAATAATTGCTGACCTTTGTTACGGTTTGTGAAGATGATGTTATGGTTTGGGGAAACTGTCCCCAGGGACCCCTGTTAGGGTCCGGGACACAATTTCCCTCAAACCACAACAAAACACAAAAACAGAAAAAACACGGTTCTTGTCCTGAGCTATAGATAAATATACAATAGCCCAGACTCTTGCTAAAGACTTAAAGAAGTTTATTAAGAGAGAGAAATACAGGAGATAGTTACAGCCTCTTGTTGTAACACAAGGGGGTGGTTCAAACAAATTCACCAAAGATACAACATGTGGAGTATTCTTATAGTCAGCCTGACCAGATATGGGCAGGTCCTTTGATATGTAGATGTGCTACCCTATCTCCACCCCAGCCAGATCTGCCCCCTCTGAGGCAGGGGAGGGGGGGGGCAACTCTGTCTCAGGCACAGAACCCCACACCTTTTGTTACACTCCAAAATGTGTTAAGCTGCTTCTCCAGAATCTGGGATTTCCTCCCATCCTAGAGGAACTCTGCCTCTCTTTAGACATGTAAAAAGGCCCTAGGTTTCTTCTATTCTTTTGCTAATTATCCAAGGAGAAATCTGCTGGCCCTCTCTCCACAGCTCCTGGCTTTCTTCACTACCAAAGATATATTTTTAAAATTGGAAATCTTTCCCAATACTGGTTCATTAATACATTTTAAACTTCTTCCCAATACTGGTACAGTCTTCTCTAGAACCTAGTTAGCAGGGTTCCTTTAGGCATTGATTCACTTACCCCTTCAACAAATACCACTGAACACTGGAGACATGCCATTCATTGGCTATATCTAAAATACAGAGATGGTGTAGGACCCAAGGTACAGTTGTAGGATCTTAGACAGGGGATAGCTTTGTTTAAAGGACAAGTTCTGGTAGGGAAATATAATAAGCTACATACAAAATTAACTTAAGATAACTGTATTAGTCAGTATTCTCTATAGGAACAGAACTAATAGAATATACATACATGCATCTCACAGAGCAATAAATATCATTTGAAAAGAGAGAACAATATCTATAATTGCAGAAGAGAATATATTAGATCAACTTCCAGGATCAGAGGCTAGAGAATCTCACCATGTCAGTCTGCACACTGAAGAGCTATGGGAACCAGTAGCTGCCAATTTAAGAACTTGGAATCTCAGAACAAGAGAGATGAGTGACATAGCCCCAGCCTGAGAAACCGCACAGGGTTTATCTTTGTGAGAATAAGAAACAAAACACAGGACATTTCCTTGGGGGTAGAGTGGTAGTGATCCTGAGGAAGGCTAGATCAAGGAATGCATTAAATGTGGATTTCTCATTTGTGGTTTTGTTTTGTTTGTAAAGGCAGTGTTGAGAACTATCTTGTTATCTTATCTTTTCTCATGAATAGTCACCATGGTAATAGTATAGAAATAAACTTAGCAAAGAGTTACTAAATGTAGAAAAGACCCCAGAACTTGGAAAGCTGAGATAGGAGAATAGCAGGCTTGAGGCTAGTCTAAGTAACTTAGAAAGACCCTAAATAATTAGTAAGGCCTTATTTCCAAAAAATCAAATTGTTGGAGTGAGTCCTCAGCTCAGGAACTCAGGATCTGCAGGGTCCTTGGCTAACGTGACAGAAAAGAATTTCAGCACGCACCAGTTAGAAACATGGATAGAGGTTTATTGGGGAAAAGGGAAGGAAATGCACATTCAAGAGAGAATGTGGGCCACCTCAAGATGGGGAGTTCATGGTTCTCTTCTTATAGGGGACCTTCATGAGGGGTGGGCTAGAGAAGGTATGCAAGGATGAGCTCAGTCTGGTAGTCCCAAGGTGGTTTATGGTGGGCAGGTGGCCTGGTCAGCCTTAGGGTGAATGAGCTCAGTCCAGTAGTCCCAAGGTGCTTCCTGTTGGTCTGGTGGTCTTGTCAGCCTTAGGGTCTTCAGGCTGATTGAAGTCCTCATTAGCTGATTGATGGATAAGCTAGCATATCCTAAATTATAGATTTCTTACAAATATTGTAGTTAACTCTAGGATCTACAGATTTCCCAGGAATGTTTTGAGAGAGTCAGGCCTAGGAAAGAGAACTGGTTTGTGGACTAGAGGCTGAAGCACTTCAGCTCCAGGTTCTTATATTAAAGTTATATTTTTTCTTTTTCTTCCTGTCTGTCTCTTTTCTACCTACTTATTTCTTCTATCCTACATCAAAATCAAATAGAGCTGAGGCTAGAGCTTGGAGGTAGAATGCCCCCGGATTCAATCCCAAATATAACTCCTGCCCCACCCCCTACACACAAAGAAATCTCAGGTTTCATTTTGGTGTTCAAACATCTAAATAGTGGTTTGTTTGTCCCTGTTACTGAAAGTCATGACAGACATGACTGTGAAGGGCTAATCTTTACATTTGTTTTAAGAAATGGTGGAAATATACCCCATTTCCCATATGTTTAAAAATTAAAAATTTACAATTTCTCAGTTCAATGTACACTTCTTTAAGAATAAAGCCTCCTACTGGTTTCCCTGTGCATTGATGCACACAGCTCCTCTCACTCCAGCTCCATATTCTGATCCACTTTGTCCATACAAGTGGGACACAAACATGCAGGGCAGCACCTTCTCTCTGCTGTGTCATTTCAGTGGATCCCCTTGGACAGACTGCCACAAAATCAAGATGTGCCAACATTTAAGATGTCAGACCATGTTTGTTGACAAGAGGGTTGATAAAAGTTTACTTTGTCATCACCACACAAGAGGCTTGGCCTCCTCTGGGCAGCATCACTGTTTTAGAGCCTCAGAGGGCATGTGTAGGGATGCATATCCCTGATGCAATGTTTCTGCACAAGGCAAAATGGGAAGGGACCAGCACTCTGATTGGAATTGCTACCCAGACTGTGAAACATTTGGCATTCAAGTTCCTCTTGTGGGACCACGGAATAAAATTTGATCATGAAGTGCATCATGAACTAAAGAAACATGCCTTTTAATAGGTCCAGCAGACCCAGGAAACTGTATGAGACTGATTCATAAGCTTCTGTGCTCATTAGGTCTTACATTCATTTCCTCTCCACAGTTTTCATCTCTGCAGGATTCAGTCCTTCACGGTCTTGTTGAAATCTCTCCTTGAAGAATGTATGCCTCTACCCAGTTTGCCTCACTACAGACTTCTGGAGGAAAATATTTGTACCTGACTGTGGCACCAAAAAAGTGGTTTTCTCTTCCTTTAGTAACCACCTTAGCTTAGAAAATTATTGAATATTTGAATATTTCATTTGAATATTGAATATTTCATGGTGACTCTTAGAGCAGAGATGCTCAGTACATCATCATTGACCAAACAAAGGCACGTCCATTTAAATGCATTGTCAGCAGTTAAACTCGGCAGTGCTGTACCATCCATACCCACATGCTCATGGATTACATCATGGTGTGCTTGGGTGACAGGTTATGGTGAAATGAAATAGAGAAAATGCAAGAGGACAGATGGGTGGAAAGTAACTCATAATCCATAGTAAACTGTGTCCACTTATACCACCTAGAAGCTTAAAAACAAATAATAAAAACCTGAATGCAGCAACAATGGCCTGGTTCATTTCACATGAGGCAAGGGGAGAAACAATGGCTTCAGAATGGCTCTATGTGAAAATGGTCAAGTGTGTAAAACATGGTTCCAAAGACACAGAAGCTGGCTGGGTCCTCAGAGATGCAAAGCCACAGCTGGATGGACTGGATGGACTTTGTGTTCTTGCATGCACAACGACAGACATTTTCCTCTGTCTAATTATTTCTGCACATAGAAATCTTCTACAAGTAGGAAAGCATAGTTCAGGTTTGTCAAAGTGAACTTCTGTAGATTTTATTTTCAAATCCTGGTATAAATTGCATCTTAGTAATGAAATTTTTTCCTCTATTTAACCTGGTTTGAAATTTTCCAGCAACCTTTAGAATATGTATTTCTAACAATTGTTTCATTCAGAGAGGAGACATGGAGAAATAAGTGCCTCTGCTAAATGAAGGTCATACAGTTGGCCCTTCCTTTTCCATGGGTTCTCAATCTGTGGATTCAACAGATCTCAGGTTAAAAATTTCACTAAAAATGTGTTTGTATTAAATATGTACAGGAGTTTATTTTTATCACTGTTCTCTAAATGCTATAGTATAACAACTACTTACATAACACTTATGTTAGGTACTATGAGTACAATTTAGTGACAATTTAAAGTATATGAGAGAATCCTGTAGGTTCTGTGCAAACTCTACACCATTTTATATAAGAGACTTGAGTATCTAAAGATTTATGCATTTGTGGGGAATCTTGGAATCAATCCTCTGTAGATCCTGACAGACACTGTACTTAACACACTACATGAATATAAATGTTAACTATTTCACCTGATATTTTCTTTCTTTTTATGTTTTTATTGGTGCATTATAGTCTCACATCATAATGTAGAACATATTAACAATGGCATACATGCGTACAATACTTACCTCCTCCACTTCCCCATTTTCCTTCCTCTCAATACCAAATACCCAGATTACAATGATATATTCACATGTATACACATAGTCCATGGTAGTATTTCCATTAAGAACCTCAGTCTTTCTCCTCTTCTACCCTTCCTCCCTGAGGTCCTTCTCCATTATCTGGAGTCCCTCTGGTATCCCAAACACTACCTTATGCATATTAGAGAAAACGTACAACCGTTCTCTTTCTTTTACTTTCTCATCTCACTTAACATTCTCCAGGTCCTTCCATCTTTCTGTAAATGATTTAATTTTCTTCTTTTTATTGCTGAGTAGAATTCCACTGTGTGTATTTTCTATGATTTTGTGATCCAATCATCTGCTGATGGACACCTAGGCTGTTCCATAGTTTGGCTATTGGGATTGTGCTCCTATTAACATGGGTAATATACATTTTACTGTAGTTCTATGGTTTCAACCCCTTTGGAAAGATACCCAGTAACAGTATAGCTGGATTATATGCTGGATATATTCCTAGTTTTCTAAGGCATCTCCACAATGATCACCATAGTGGCTAAACTAGTTTGCACTCCCACCAACAGTGTACAAGAGTTTTTATTTTCCACATCCTTGCCAACATTTATTGTTATTTGACTTTTTTATGCTTGCCACTGTGATTGGGGTTAGATGGAATCTCAGTGTATTTTTTATTTGAATCTCCCTGATTGCTAATGATGTTGAATATTTTTATGTATCTATTGGTCATTTGTATCTCTTCTTTTGTGAAGTGTCTATTCAATTCAATTGCCCATTTCTTGATTGGATTATTTGTTTTTCTACTGTAAAGTATTTTAAGTTCTTTGTATATTCTAGATATTTGTCCTCTATCAGAGGGATAGCCAGTAAAGATCTTCTCCCATTCTGTAGGCTTTCTTTTTAGAATCTTGATTATTTCATTTGATGAGCAGAAACTTTTTAGTTTGATACTATTCCACTGTTTAGTTCTTGTTTTAATTTTTTGAGCTTTGGAGTTCTTACTGAGTAAGTTACTACCTGTGCCTATATGTTGGAGTGTTGAACCTATACCCTCCTCTAATAGCTTCACAGTCTCTGGTCTGACTTCCAGGTCTTTGATCCAGTGCTGGGTGAGAGAATAATATTTAGTTCCATTTTTCTACAAATGGATAGCCAGTTTTCCCAGCACCATTTGTTGAAAAGGCTTATTTTATCCAGCATATTTATTTGGCCCCTTTGTCAAAGGTCAATTGACTATAAGTGTGGGGATTTGTTTTTGTATCTTCTTTCTATTCTGTTCCTTTGTTTTTGTGCCACTATCATACTGTTTTTAATTACTATAACTCTGTACTATAATTTGAAGTCAAGAATTGTGATGCTTCCCACATGGTTCTTATTGCTGAGAATTGCTTTGTCTATTCTGGATTTTTAGTTCTTCCATATAAAATTTATAATGGATTTCTATAAGTCTATGAAGAATGACATTGGTGTTTTGATAGGGATTGCACTGATTTCATAGATCACTTTTGGTAGAATGCACATTGTGATGATATTTATTCTGCCTATCCAAGAGCAAGGGAGATCTTTCCATCTTACAAAGTCTTCTTCCATTTTTTTCTTTAGTGTCTTATAATTTTTATTCTAGAGGTTCTTTACTTCTTTGATTAGGCTTATTCCTAGGCATTTTATTAGTTTAGAGGTTATTGTGAATGAAATTATTTTCTGTATTTCTTTCTTTGTGGATTCATTGTTGGCAAATAGAAAAACTATTGATTTGTTTAGGATGTTTTTGTAATCCCACTACTTTGCAGGATAATCAGTTCCAATAGTCTTTTGGTTGAGCTTTTTGAATCTGCTAAATATAGAATCATGTCATCTGCAAACAAAGGTAATTTTAAATCTTTTATTATTTGAATGTCTTTGATGTACTTCTCTTGTCTTATTGTTCTGGCAAGAGTGTCAAGAACTGCATTGAAAAGAAGGAATACTAGGGATCCTTGTCTTGTTCCTAATTTTTTTTTTTTTTTGCATTTTCATATTTGATTTTATTTTTTTTTCAGCTGTAATATTTTTATTTTTTTATTTTTATTTTTTTTAAACAATTTTTTATTGAACATAAGTAGTATACATTTATACTATATTTGGTGCCCTCTCCCCCCCTCCCCCCCCACCAATGGTTGTCCAGGTTAACCATGTCTTATTCATAATTTTACACATGTTCAGGTGTAGACCCTCATTAATCCAGATCGGCCTTTCTCCTCTCCTATCTTTCCATTAAAACTTAGCTAGTATTTCCCCTCTAATATCTGGGGTCCTACTGGTATCCTTTGTGTTTTCTAGTTTGGGCATATTAGAGGAAACATGTGTATCTTCTCCTTCTGTGCTTGGCTGATCTCACTTAACATGATGTTCTCCAGGGCTTTCCATCTTCTTGCAAATGATGTAATTTTGTTCTTCTTTATGGCTGAATAGAATTCCATTGTGTGTATTTCCCACAGTTTTGCTATCCATTCATCTGTTGATGGTGATCTGGGTTGGTTCCATATTTTGGCTATTACAAATTGTGCTGCTATGAACATAGGTATGCATACGTTGCTGTATTTCTCTGAATTCAACCCCTTTGGTAAGATACCTAGGAGTGGTATAGCTGGATCATATGGTGGATCTATTCCCAACTTTCTCAGGAATCTCCACACAGATCTCCATAGTGGCTGAACTAGTTTGCACTCCCACCAACAGTGTAAAAGAGTTCCTCTTTCCCCACATCCTCGCCAGCATTTGTTGTTGTTTGATTTCTTTATGCTTGCTACTCTGACTGGGGTTAGATGGAATCTCAGTGTAGTTTTGATTTGCATCTCCCTGATGGCCAGTGATGAAGAACATCTTTTCATGTATCTATTAGCCCTTTGTATCTCTTCTTTTGTGAAGTGTCTATTTAGTTCATTTGCCCATTTCTTGATTGGGTTGTTTGTTTTGCTAGTGTAGAGCCTTTTGAGCTCTTTGTATACTCTGG
Source organism: Muscardinus avellanarius (assembly GCF_963383645.1). Taxonomy (NCBI): domain Eukaryota; kingdom Metazoa; phylum Chordata; class Mammalia; order Rodentia; family Gliridae; genus Muscardinus; species Muscardinus avellanarius. The sequence goes on from NC_137789.1 coordinate 79,972,254, forward strand.
ATATTAGCCCCCTATCAGAATGGTGGCTGGTAAAGATCCTTTCCCATTCTGTAGGCTTCCTCTTTAGGTTACTGATAGTTTCCTTTGATGAGAAGAAACTTTTTAGTTTGATGTTGTCCCATTTGTTTATTCTTGCTTTAATTTCCAGCAAATTCAAAAAATGTAATATAATTCCATGCATCTTTTCAGACCACAATGGAATCAAAGTAGAAATCAACAACAGGAAACTCAAAAGAAAGTACTCAAATTCATGGAGAATGAATGATACACTATTAAATGATGAATGGGTAAGGGCAGAAATTAGGGAAGAAATAAAGAAATTTATGGAAACAAATGAAAACAGAGACACAACTTACCAAAACCTATGGGACACCATGAAGGCAGTTCTAAGAGGAAAGTTTATTGCATTGAGTGCCCACATAAGAAGGACAGAGAACCTCCAAGTAAAGAACCTAATGACACAACTAAAGGACCTAGAAAGACTGCAACAGTCTATTCCCAAAGCCAGCAGAAGGCAAGAAATCATCAAAATTAGGGCAGAAATAAATGAAATAGAGAACAAAAAAACAATTCAAAGAATCAATAAAACAAAAAGTTGGTTCTTTGAAAAGATTAATAGAATTGATAAACCCCTGGCCAACCTAACCAAAAGAAAAAGAGAATCAACTCAAATTATCAAAATTAGAAATGAAAAAGGAGATATCACCACGGATAGTGAAGAAATTCAAAATATTATCAGAAACTACTTTAAAAATTTGTACTCCAATAGATCTGAAAACCTGGATGAAATTGACAGATTTCTAAGCACAGTTAACCTTCCTACACTCAACCAAGAGGACATAGCAAGCCTAAACCAACCAATAACAACCAAAGAAATAGAAATGGCAATAAAAATTCTTCCACCAAAGAAAAGCCCAGGCCCAGATGGGTTCCCAGCTGAATTCTACAAAACCTTCAGTGAACAACTAATACCAATACTTCATAACATGTTCCGGGAAATTGAAAGAGAAGGAACTCTTCCAAATTCCTTCTATGAGGCCAGTATCACATTAATCCCCAAACCAAATAAAGATACCTCAAGAAAGGAAAACTACAGACCAATATCCTTAATGAACATAGATGCAAAAATTCTAAACAAAATACTAGCTATACGCATTCAAAACTATATCAAGAGAATAATACATCATGACCAAGTCGGTTTCATCCCAGAAAAACAAGGCTGGTTCAACATACGCAAATCAATACATGTTATTCACCACATAAATAGAACCAAGAACAAAAACCACATCATCATAGCAATAGATGCTGAAAAAGCATTCGACAAAATCCAACACCCATTTATGTTAAAAACACTGCAAAAAATTGGGATAGAAGGAAAATACTTCAACATCATCAATGCAATATACTGCAAACCCAAAGCCAACATTATATTGAATGGGGAAAAACTGCAAGAATTTCCGCTTCAGTCAGGAACAAGACAAGGATGCCCACTATCACCACTCCTTTTCAATATAGTCCTTGAGACTCTTGCTGCAGCAATCAGACAAGAGAAGGAAATCAAAGGAATCCACATAGGAAGAGAGGAAGTAAAACTATCCTTATTTGCAGATGACATGATCCTTTATCTGGAAGACCCAAAGAACTCAACCAAAAGACTTCTGGAGCTGATCGACAAATTCAGCAAAGTCGCAGGTTACAAAATCAACCTAAAGAAATCAGTGGCCTTTCTTTACGCCAACAACGAATCCACAATGAAAGAAACAAAAACAACAATTCCATTCACTATAACCTCAAAACCTATAAAATACCTAGGAATAAACCTAACCCAAGATGTAAAAGACCTCTACAACAAAAACTATAAAACATTAAAGAAAGAAATAGAAGAAGATCTTGGAAGATGGAAAGATCTCCCGTGCTCATGGATAGGCAGAATAAATATCATCAAAATGGCCATTCTGCCAAAACTGATCTATAGGTTCAATGCAATTCCCATTAAAATACCAGTGACATTCTTCAAAGACCTAGAAAAATCAATCATGAACTTCATATGGAGAAGGAAAAGACCTAGAATAGCCAAAGCAATTCTCAATAACAAGAAACATGCAGGAGGCATTACAATCCCAGACTTCAAACTATACTATAGAGCAATAGTAGTAAAAACAGCATGGTACTGGCACAAAAACAGATATACTGACCAGTGGATTAGAATAGAAGATACAGAAACAAACCCACACATCTTTAGTCAATTAATCTTTGACAAAGGGGCCAAATACATACGCTGGAGAAAAGACAGCCTTTTCAACAAGTGGTGCTGGGAGAACTGGCTAACCATTTGTAAAAAGATGAATCTAAACCCCTATATCTCACCCAACACAGGAATCAACTCAAGATGGATTAAAGACTTAGAAATTAGACCTGAGACGGTGAAGTTAGTAGAGGAGAACATAGGTTCAACACTACAACATATTGTTCCTAATTTTAAAGCGAATTTCTGCTGTTTTTTCACATTTAATATGATAATGACTTTGGATTTATTGAATATGCACTGTTTTTAACAAGAATGGGTGTTGGATTTGTCAAATGCTTTTTCAGCATCTATTAATATATTCATGTGGTCTTTTTCTCAATTCCATTTATGTGGTAAATAACATGTATTGATTTGCATATGTTGAATCAGCCTTGCTTCATGAGGTTGTGAGAGCTCATTGCTTCCTTGTTATTCCTCCTTCTCATGATTTCAGAAGTTTGTATCTGGTGTTTTTGGCAGATCTCTCTCAGGCTCTAGGTGTCAGCTGATGTATACAAGAGCACATTGAATTGTGTTGTATTCTACAGTGAAGGGTGAGTGAGGAGGGAAGTGAAGTTGTAAATGCAGGAATAGTGGAAATCCACAAATAGGATAAAATAGAATGAGAGTATGAGTTTGGTAATGTAGTATATAGTAGAGATTAGATAGTGAATATTTAGTAGTATTCTAGTAATCAATGTAGTGCTTTAAGTATAGTGGCATAAAGTGGATTTAATACAAGACAAAAAAGAAGAAGAAAAAGAAAAGGAATAGAGAGAAGTGAGTAGGTACGCACAAAGGAAGAAATCTTAGGAAAGAAGTTGGAAATAGAGCAATCAAACAAGCATAGACACAGAAAAACAAACAAACAAAACAAAAACAAAATAATGTGAGCCTGGTATGGTGGCACATGCTTGTAATCTCAGCATTTGGGAGGCTGAGACCAGAGGGTCGTTCGTGGACAGCCTCAGATATTTAATGAGGCCCTCTGTAACTTAGTGAGACCCTGTTTCAAAATAAAGAATAAAAAATAGGGCAGGGGATGTAGCTCAGAGGTTGAATGCCCCTGCGTTCTATCCCAAAACCTGCAAAAAAAAAAAAATAGTGCAACCCTAAAAATATGTGAATATTCAGCTGACTGGGCTTCTACAGTCTTTCTGTGCAGACACCAAGTGCCACCAGCATCTTTAATGCTGCAAGTCTTGTTCTCTGAGTATTTCTCAGTCTATGGAGTAACTGGTATCATAGGGGCTGGATCTTAGTGTTAAACTTAGATCCCCTTCCACACTTTCCATAGAAGTGGAGTTTTGATCTCTCCCTGCCTCTGTAGGTGGCAAATCCTTCTGAGACCAAACTCAAATAATCTATTTTCTGCACAGCTAGAGCTGTTCTGGTCTAACTTCTCCTCATTCACTACAATTGGGTGGTCTGTGGTGATTCTTGAGTTCCTACTGGTTGGATATAGTGTTAAGTGTAGGTCTCCTTCCACACTTTCCACTGACAGAGAGCCTGAGTCTATATGAGCCTTTGCTAAGTCCAACAGCAGACTCCACCTCCACCTCCACCTTTACCAGGTTGAACCGCAAAGTCTCAGATCCAGGGAGTTTATCATGGCTGTGTGAGTCCCTGGGGGCACAGCACTGGGTGTTCTCTTGCAGGGAAGATGGCTTCACTTATGGTGTTTTTGAATGCCACTCTGGATCTCTGAAGGGAGTGGTGAGCTCAGCCTCCACTGCTGCAAATTGTTACTGGTGTTTGTGCAGGAATAACTGATGGTTTACAGTTTCAGTGATCTGCAGCTGCTTACTTCAGGTCGTTGTTTATTTTCCTGTTTGTCTCTGGAGTTGGGTACAATGAGGCAAGATGGTGCCTCTGTATTGCCCATGGCCACAAGGCAAGCAGGTTGCTTCTCTGTTCTCCAATCGGTCTTCTAGCTTTTTCTTTCCCTTCTGCCTTTGTTCTTTTTAAAGTTGTTGTGTTTCCTGGCTTTTGTAAAAATGTTGTTTTTAAGGCAGTGGAGATCAGGTGTCAGCAGGACTGGTATGTGCTGCTTCTTTCTGTTGCCATCTTCCCCTCTTGATATGATTTTGAATGCACAGAGCTAGTATTTTGTTCAGAGTTTTTGCAACTCTGTTCACCAATGATATTGGTCTGTAATTTTTTGAGGTATCTTTATTTGGTTTTGGTATTAATATGATATTGGCCTCATCAAAAATGTTTAGAAGAATTTCATCTCTTTATTTCATGGAACAATTTGTGGAGTTTTGGGTTTAGTTCTTCTCTAAAAGTTTTGTATAATTCAGCTAGAGACCCATCTGGACCTGGGCTTTTCTTTGATGGCAGAATTTTTATTACTGTTTTTCTTTTCTTTCTATTGTTTGGTTAATATTTTGTATGTCCTCTTGATTCAATTTAGGTAGGTTATAGGTGCTTAGAAATCTGTTGATTTATTACATTTTTCCAATTTATTGGAGTATAATTTTTCAAAATAGTTTCTGATGATCCTCTAAATTTTACCAGTGTCTGTGGTGATGTCTCCTTTTTCATTTCTGATTTTAATAATCTGGGTTGATTTTCTTTCTTTTGTTTAGAATGGCTGGAAGTTTGTCAATCTTGTTAATCTTTCAATAAATCAGCTTTTTGTTTTATTAATTCTTTGTATTTTTTTATTCTCTCATTTATTTATGCTCTGACTTAGATTATTGCCTGCCTTCTCCTACTTGGGGTTAAACTGTTTTGGTTTTCTTAGGTTCTTGAGATCTTTTCTTGTTAGATATTTTTATATTTATTTATTTGTTTATTTGTTTGTTTGTTTATTTATTTATTTGGTGATACTGGGGTTCCTGGAAACCCTTCTACCTCCAGGCAGGCTACTCTCCCAGACCTATTTTATATTTTTATTTGGGAACAGGATCTCTTAAGCCAGCGTGGCTGGCTTCGAACCTGCATGATCCTCCTGTCTTCACCTCCCAAGAGCGGGGATTACAAGCGTACGCCACTACACCCGGCTCTTGTTAGATATTTTTATTTGGCAACTTTCTGTTCTTTTTTTGTGGGCACTCAGTGCTATAAGTTTTCCTCTTAATACCTCCTTTAAAGTGTCCCATAGATTTTGGTATGTCACATCTTTGTTTTTGTTTAATTCCAGGAATTTTTATTTCTCCCTTCATTTCTGTTTTAATCCACTCCTTATTCAAGAGTGTATCCTTCAATCTCCATTTACTTATGTAATTTATTTTGGTCTTTCTGCTGCTGATTTCTACTTTCATTCCCTGGGGATCTGAACGATGCAAAAGATTATATAACATCTTTTGAATATTGCTTTGTGGCCCATGATGTGATCTATTTGGAGAAGATTCCATGGGTACCTGAGAAGAATGTGTCCTTAGCTCTTGCTGGTTGAAGTGTTCTATATATGTTTATTAGGTTCATCTGGTTTATAGTTTTATTTAGGTCTGAAGAGTCTTTACTCATCTTTTGCCTTGAAGATTGATCTAGTGTCTTGAGTGGTGTGTTGAAGTCTCCCCAAATTATTGTATTTGGGTCTCTTTGAAACCTGATGTCCCAAACAGTTTGTTTTACAAATGTGGGTGCACCCACATTTGGGGTGTTTACTCTTGTTATATCTTCTTGCTGAATTGTCCTTGTTATTAATAAAAAGTGTCATTCTTTGTCTCTACTGATGTGTTTTAGCTTAAAGTCTGTTTTATTAGCTATCCGTGATACAACTCTTGCTTGTTTTTGGTCTCCATTTACATGATATATCTTTTTCTATCCTTTCACCTTTAGTCTGTAGATATTTTTGGCTGTGACATGATTTTCTTGCAAGCAGCATATACTTGGATTATGTTTTCACCTTATACTTTCTGTAAGACAGTCCAGGGACTGACAAAATCTGTTTTCAAAAATTTGCAATTAATTTGATGTCTTCTTTACTCAGTCAGTTATAAGATATTTACTGTGATTACAGTATCGCTGCTTTTTTTTTTTTTACTTTGAAACTTCATCTCTAATTTGCCAGCTTACATGACCTACACAACTAATTCTGACGTTTCAGATTTGGAGACAACATGAATAATGTATTCCACCAATGAGGATGAGGATATGAAATTTTTACTTATTTATTTTTAATTGTGGCAAATATATATTGTAAAATTTAGCATCTTGACCCTTTTTAAGGTCACAGCCCTGTGCCACTAGGGACATCCATACTCTTTAGCAACCACCACCTCCATCCATTGCTGAAATTTTCTTCTTTCCAAAGTGACCCTCTACTCATTCAGTACTAACTTCCTGTTTCCTTCTGATCAGCTCCTGGAAACTGCCATTCAACTTTTTGTAACTATTAATGTCATCATTTTTTAAATCAGATACTTGCTTTGTAAAATTCAAAGTGAAGGATGCTTTCTGCACTCCTCCAAACTATAGGGTTAAATACTCCTTAAATATTAATTTCCTCCAGTAGCAAAACAACAGATGAACCTTTATGGCTTCTTCTTAATCATTTATCCTCTCCCTCATCTACTCTGTGTTTATCTCCACTAACTGTCCTTGAGCAGAGACAATGGTTAATGAAAGACTATTCCCATATAAACTCCCTCAAAGTAAAATATTGTCAAATAGGGTGAATTTTAATATGGCTTTACTATAAAATTATTTTTGCCAGTTTCATTCGAAGGTAATCTTACTAAATATGACTCTGAACCTAAAAACTTTCAAAATGCTATAGACACCATGAATCTCAAGATCTTTGATTTACTAGAAGAAATCTGCTTTGTAACATTTCAGTAAGAGCAAATCCATCAGTCACATCAAATAATAGGACAGAAGAGTGTTGTAAGTGAAGGAATAAAATTTGCATACATGATAACAAAATATACATAATGAGAACAGAGAACAAAGCCTTTTAAATGAGTTGGATTTGAGTTCAAAACATAGGCCTGCTATTTAGCAATTAGATGGCATCTAATAGTATAATTACTCTTACAGTATTAACTGAGTTCAATCCAATGCCTTCCAATTTTGTTTAGATTTCACATGAAAGTGATACATACATATATGCATATATATGTGCATACATATATATGTATAAAAATATATATTTTATACAAATATATGTTTTAAAACAGCATCTCTTGTGTTGAAAGCAGTGGCTTCCCAGCAGGAAAAAAGAGTTTCAAAAAGATATGCTTAACCCCTGTCTTAGTCTATTTTCTGTTGCTAAAATGGAACACCTGAAAATGGACAATTTAATTTTTAAAAAGCAGTATAGTTAACTCATAGATCTGCAGGCTGGAAGTCCAAGATCAGACAGGCACATGTGCTCAGTTTTTGGCGAGGGTCCATGCTGCCCCTTTCATAGGAGAAAACAAAAGGACAAACCACTCATGAAGCATGAAGGGGAGCCTTGCTTTATGACAACCAGCTCTGGAGGCCACTCCTGACTCCCGGAAAGAAAGGATCCCTTGCTCCGGGGAAAAAAAAAAACACCAATCTACCCAAAACCTCAACTCTCTTTTCTGTCACACTGAGAAATTAAGCTTTGACAACAGTTTTTGTGGGAATAAACAACATTCAAACCATGACAACCTTCAAGACAGGCAGGTCTTTAGGGCTGATATCATATATCAAATACTAAAAGTTTAATAATAAGTTGAAACTTCCTTTTCCATCAAATATTTCATTAAAAACTCTTAAAGTTGTTTTAGAAAAATTAACTAAAGAGTTTAAGGGATTGCAAAGGAGACTCAACTGCCTTAAATTTTTTTGAGGGGGAACTGGGGATTGAACCCAGGGGCATTCTACCTAATAGTTACCCCCCCAGTTCTTTATAGTTTTTATTTTTGAGATGGTTTTGCTATGTTTCTGAGGGTCTCACTAAGTTTCTGAGGCTGTCCTCGAGCCTGTGATTCTCTTGTCTCAGCCTTCCAAGTATGAGTATTATAGGCATGTACAAGTGCAACCAGCTGCTTTAAAGTTTCTATTTGGTTTTGATTTCACATGTTGTTGAATTTATAATATATCAGTTAATTTAACAGGAATGTTAACTCTGAACAAATATTAATGATGCTGAGAATCTCATATGCCCAGAACATTGCCACAAACTGCTCATTTCCCATGAATTCCAGTTTTACCTTATGAACTCCTGTATGAATGACTTAGATTTCTATGACTGAACAATGAGAACAAAGCATTTTTACTTTGAACATATATCATCAATACAACCAATATGATGGGTTTAGACAAAAATCCTTTTGAAGTTGAAAATTATTTAAAACTAAGAACAAACAATAAAACACTGAAATGTTTTAGCTTGACTGATAATTGGTCCAATGTTCATTTCATTTATGTTTTTCACTGTTCTAAACCATGTCAGGCTCACGGATGATGAAAGGATAGTGAAACCAACTCTATGGTCACCACTGACCCCACCATGCCTCTTCTGGCTGCACGTACAGCCCATCTTCTGCCGGGAGCTTCAGGTATCCGTGCACTCAGGCTCCTGGCTTCTGATTTCTCTTCTACCTATTCAATTTTCACCTCTTAGTTTTATAGCATTGGCCTATCCTGCAATTGGGAAGCCATTTTTATTGCATTTTTGCAGCATGCTTACTAATGATGAAATGATTCCCCAATGCTCTCAATAGAGTATTCTTTTTTTCCCCTGCCATGCCTCCCTTTATGTCAACAAGATTCAAGCAGAAGTAAAGTAAAAAATAAAGCATGGTGAGCATCGCTCTTGGGTGCCCCTGTCTAACTGTACCCCAGTACACTATTGTACTCAGCTATAGTGGAAGGCCAGGTTAATATTTAGTTTTGAGGGGTTTATTTTTTTACTGGGGTTAGAACTCAGGAGCATTCTACATCAAAACTATATCCAGCCCTCTTTTTTATTTTTTTAATTTAAAAAAAAAATTTTAATTGGTGCACTGTGTTCATACATCATAATGGGATTAAAAAAAAATTTGTAGACATACATGCACACATCACCCAGTTACCCCTACCTGATTCCCACCCCGTTCCCTCCCCATCCCTCCTTCCCATGCTTGGCTTAGTGGTTGACATCTAGTTTTAGCAATTTATCCAAAATTAACAATGATAATCTCACATAACAGTTTCATTTGTCTGATACCAAGCTTTTGATTACTTAAAGATAACATTTCAACATTTCTTTTTGCTTTCTTTCTTATCAGAGAACTTTTTTAGGTGAAACTATCATACATTTATTTATTTATTTTTCAGAAAAAATCTATCCAAATATGGAATATGGACTCTAGATACCCAAAACGATTTCGAAAAAGAACAAAGCTAGAAGATGTATATTTTCTGATTTCAAACCATATAAAGCTACAATAATTGAAACAGTGTAGTACTATTATAAAGGCAAATATATAAACCATTGGAGTTAAATAAAAGCCTAGAGATAAATTCTTCCATATATTGTCAAGTTATTTTTGACAAGGTTTCCACAAACATTTTGTGGAGGAAATAATAATCTTTTGACTAAATATTGTTGAAAAATAATAATTACATGAAAAAGAATAAAATTGGACCCTTACCTAACACCATATACAAATATTAACTCAAAATAGATAAAAGACCTAAATATAAATCTTAATAATATAAACTTTTAGAAGAAAATCTGGGTCATTGAACCTCACAACATCAAAATTGGCAGTGATTTCTTGGATATGATTTCAATGGCACAGGCAACAGAAGGGTAAACAAACTCCCTAAAAATTAAAAAAAATATTGTATATCCAAAGACAATGTAAACAAGAGTTAAAAGTTACTGATAGAATGGAATAAAATATTTCCAAATGTTATATCTGAAGGTATATTAATATTCCAACTAGAAAGCCTAAAAATTAGCAACAATAAAAGCAAACAATACAATTTAGAGATAGGTAAAAGACTAACATAAATAATGAATCTCCACAGATAACCAATCTTAGTTGTCTGTTGGATGAAAAATCTTGTTTCTCTGGTTCTGGTGTGTATTACCTAATTCTTCTTTGTAGTTATCTCTTTGAGTATTTTCTCTAGCGCTGGTTTTGAAGACATAAATTCCTTCAGTTTCTGTTTGTCTTGGAAGCTTCTTATTTCTCCATCTAATTTGATAGAAAGTTTTGCTGGGTAGGAAATTTTTGGCTGGAAGTTGTATTCTTTCAGAGTTTGGAATATGTTACTCCAAGCCCTTCTGGCTTTCATGACTTGGTTTGGGAAATCTGGAGTGATTCTAATTGGTTTGCCTCTGAATGTCACTTGGCCCTTTGTTTTTGTTGCCTTTAAGATTCTCTGCTTGGCTTCCACATTGGTCATTTTGACAATTATGTGGCATGGGGATCCTCTTCTCTGATCCTGTCTAAAGGGAGTTCTATAAGTTTCCTGGACCTGTGTATCGACCTCTTGCTCTATGTTTGGAAAATTTTCTGCTATTACTTCCTTGAAGAGATCCCTTTGGTTTCACCTTCTTTTCCCTCCTCTATTCTGATTATTCTTAGGTTAGCTCTCTTAAAATGGGCCCATATTTCTTCAGTGTCAGATTCCTGCTGTCGGATTTTTTTTTCTAAATTAGAAACTATACATTCATTTTTGGAGTGATCATCTTCTAGGAGTGAGATTCTATTCTCCATGTGGTCTAATCAGTTGTTTATACTTTGAATTGAGGCCTTTACTTCATTGATCACATCCTTTATCTCTTTTTGGTTCTCTCTGAATTCTTTGTGAAACACCTCTATTATTTCTACAGTTATTTTCCTGATTTGATCTTCTAGAAATCTCTGAATTTCTGTTTTATCAGGTTCTAATATTGTGGGTTTGTGGGCATTCATTGCTCCATTGTTGTTCCTCTTTCCCATGATTTTGGAAGTTTATGCCTTCTCTGGGTTCTTCCCTGGGTCACTACGACTTTACTTAAGGTACTCTGGATCTCGAGTCTGTGGTATCTCAGTCATCACTTCCCCTTTACTGGGTTGTATCACAAAGTCTCAGACCCAGGGAGTCAATCGAGGCTGCTTTAGACCATGGGGGGTGCCAGGTTGGACGTTCTCCTGCAGGGAGTAGTGACTATGGTGTGATATCTCTGCCACCACCACTCCCCCACTGGGTCAAGTCCCTGGGAGTGCAGTACTGGGATTTCTCCTCTAGGGGCCGCAATTTGTCTCACTGTCGTAGAGTGAGCTGATGGAACTGTAGTGGACTCTGTGAATTTGCTGCTGCTGCCGCTGGTGGCAATATGTCACCACTGCCAGCCCTCGGCCATGAGGCTAGCATATTTCTTCTCTGTTTTTGACCTCACTCTGAGTCCCTTCAGGGTGTGCTGAGCCCAGCCCCTAGGAGCTTTAGACACTCCCTGAGCTGAAAAATCTGACGAAATCTGCCCAGCTGATCCGCATTCTCTCACCTCGGCTTGCTGTCCGCCGCTCCTCTCTGGAGCCTGGTGGGCTGTTGAGTGCATTGGTCTGGTGCCGTTCGGTGAGCTCGCTGCTGCCGTTGGCAGTATGGCGCTGCTGCCCCGTCCTCGGCCGTGGGGCCGGCGTATCTCATCTCTGGCTCTGAGCTCCGTTCTGAGTCCCCCTCCTCTCTGGTGCCTGGTGCTGCAAGGGAATATGGCGCCCGCCACTCCACACCACGGCTCCGGCCGCAGCACTGCGGTCTGGTTTCTTTCTGGTGTCTCATTTTTCCAGCCCTCTTTTTCTCTGTCCCTTGTATTTACATTTTTTGTTTCTCTGCTGATGGTGTTTTCTGGCTATGAAAGGCGTTGATTTTGTGGTAATAGAGATTGGTTGTTAGTGGGGCTTGTAAGCCCCGCTTTTCTCCATCGCCATCTTCCTGGAAGTCTGCAGCCCTCTTTTTTTTAATTTTGAAACAGGGTCTTACTAAGTTTCTGGAAGTCTTGCTAACTTGCTGAGGCTAGCCTCTAATATTTTTTCCCTAATTTTCATACCCCATATTTTATGATCAGATTTAACTTGTCTAGACTGAGAATCAAGGTTTATTTTTGATTTTTCTATTAATTATTTGTGTAATCATGCCTTAATTTTCATACTTATGAGTAACTTGGGCTAGATTTATCTCTTACATAAACTAGTTATAAAATTTTTATTTCTAATTATTTAATATCTGCCAGGTGCTTAGGAACATTAAATATTATGTAGTTTTCAACTTCAGTTCTGGCTGAGTGCCAAACACACCCCACATTTTTCTTCCAGGACCAGGCTGGTATTTTCTTACCTTTCTTATTTTTTTCTTTCCTCTCTCCAAGGCCAATTTGACTGATTGTCCTACCCAATTTTCCTTACAGTCATCTGGAGCTCTATGTGATCCCCATGATAAAATCATAAAATAAGCTCAAACAGAAGTCTAAATGTACAAAAATTTCTGGAAAAGTTTGCAAAAAGAAGAGTAACTAGGGATGTGAGCCCAAATATACAATAAAAGAACAATACAAAGTTATATAGTAATTAAAGAAATGTACTACTGTTATAGAAATATGCATGCAGAAAAGATGACATACTGGACATTTTGTGGGCCAAAATAAGGCTGGGAATGAACCCAAGAACATGTGGAAAATTATATTATAAAATTATAATTGTACTGTAAAACTGAAGCTCCAAATCAGTGGATCAACTATAGAATAACTATATACTCGTTTAGAACAAAATAAAGCTAGACTGTTTTAAAAGATAAATTCCAAAAAGAGCAAATATAAAAAAAACATTTTAAAATTATAAATATTTTAGAGAATGGAAATATATTTCTAATAACATAACATTAAGGCACATAGAATTTTTAAGCACAGCATGAAATCTTGGAGCCATAAGGAAAAAGTTAGAATGAGCTTCTAAAATTAGTTCCGTGGGCACTTTATGGTCTCAACAGGCAAGGAGCACTTACTCCCCAATCTTTATGCATGAGGTGCTGCTTCCTCTGAAATGGAATTGTCTTGAGACTCTTAGTATCTCTCCATGGCTGCTATGTTGATCTCCTCCATTAGCTTTATTTCTAGCTCCAACCCCCATTTCCTGTGAATCTAATGAAGAAGTTCTAGCAATATAATGCTTCTACTGCTCTATCCTCCAGGAAGCCTTTGTGTATCTCTCTAATCCCACAATGGATTTTTTCCATCATTTTGTTCATCATGGACATCCCCCAGTTGAACACCCTCTTTGATGTGTTACTTTCTTTTCTTTTTTTCTTTTTTTGCAGGTGTGGGGATGGAACTGAGGCATTTGAGCTCTGAGCTACACCCTCTGCCCTATTTTTTATTCTTTATTTTGAAACCAGGTCTCACTGAGTTGAAGAGGGCCTCACTAAGTAGCTGAGGCTGTCTGTGAACTGCAATCTTCTGGTCTCAGCCTCCCGAATGCTGGGATTACAAGCATGTACCACCATACCTGGCTTTGTGTGTTACTACTACTTCTTCTTCTTCTTCTTCTTCTTCTTCTTCTTCTTCTTCTTCTTCTTCTTCTTCTTCTTCTTTTAACTCGTGCATTGTATTCATACATCATAGTGGGATAAAAAAATTGTGTAGACACACATGCACACATCCACCCAGTCAGCCCCCATCCAATCCCCACCCCATTTCATCCCCAACCCTCCCTCCCATGCTTGGCTTAATGGTTGATATCGATAGTTTCTTTAAATTCATCATATGACTTAGAGAGCTTCCCCCCTCATCCCCTCAGGTTGCCTTATTTGCTCTTCTATTTTCACCTGGAGATCCTCGTATGACCCATTTCACTTTAGCTTTCACATATTAGTGAAAGCATTGGATTTCTTACTTTTTGCGACTGACTAATCTCGCTTAGGATAATGTCCTCCAGTTCCATCCATTTCCCTGAAAATGATGTAATTATATTTTTTTATGGCTAAGTAAAATTCCATTGTGTATATATCCCATAGCTTTGTAATCCATTCATCCGTTGATGGACTTCTTGGTTGATTCCATAGTTTGGCTATGGTGAATTGTGCAGCTAAATATGGATGGATTAGTTTGGTAGTTTGGTTTGCTTTCTTTTGCATAGATACTCAGAAGTGGTATTGCTGGGTCAAATGGTAAATTTGATCCCATTTTTCTGAGGATCCTCCATACTGTTTTCCAAAGTGGTTGTACTAGTTTGCAATCCCACCAACAATGTTTTAGGGTTCCCACTTCTCCACATCCTCACCAGCATTTGTTGTTTTTTGTGTTTTGAACAATTGCCATTCTACTTGGAGTTAGGTGAAATATCAGGGTGGTTTTTGATTTGCATCTCTCTGATTGGCAATGATGTTGAGTATTTATTCATGCATTTATTGGCCATTTGAATTTCTTCTTTCATGAAGTGTCTATTAAGTTCACTTGCCCATTTTTTTTGTGTGTGTGTGGTACTGGGGTTCCTGGAAGCCCTTCTATCTCCAGGCTACACTCCCAGACCTATTTTTACATTTTTATTTGGAAACAGGGTCTCCTAAGCCAGAGCGTGCGGCTAGCTTCGAACCTGCGCGATCCTCCTGTCTCTGCCTCCCAAGCGCGGGGATTACAAGCGTGCGCCACCACGCCCGGCCACTTGCCCATTTTTTAATTGGATAATTTGGTTTTTTGGTGTTGAGTTTCTTGAGCTCTCTGTATATTCTAGATATTTGTCCTCTATCTGAGGAATACGTGGCAAAAATCTTTTCCCATTCTGTTGGCTCTCGGTTGAGGATCTTGGCAGTTTCCTTTGATGAACAGAAGCTCTTCAGTTTCATGTAGTCCCATGTATTGATTCACCTTTTAGTTTCTTGTGCCTTTGGGGTCTTGTTGAGGAAGGTTTTATCTGTGCTTATGTATTGCAGTGTTGGACCTATGACCTCTTCAAGGAGCTTCAAGGTCGCTGGTCCAGTTTCCTAGTCTTTGATCCATCTTAAATTGACTCTAGTGCAGGGTGAGAAGGTGGGATTTAATTCCATTTTTCTGATTATGGATAACCAGTTTTGCCAACACCATTTGTTGAACAGACTGTCTTTCTTCCATTGTATGTTTTTGGCTGCTTTGTCAAATATCAGTTGGCTGTGAGTGTGTGTTTTCATTTCTGAGTCTTCTAACCTCCTCCATTGATCTATGCATTTGTTTTTGTGCCAGTACCATGCTGTTATTACAGTGGCTTTGTAGTATTGTTTAAAGTCAGGTATTGTGATTCCTCCTGCATGTTTTTTGTTGCTGAGAACTACTTTGGCTATTCTGTTTTTTGTTTTTGTTGTTCCAAATGAATTTAAGGACTGATTTTTCTATGTCTGTGAGGAATGATTTTGGTCATTTAATGGGTATTGCATTGAACCTGTAGATAACTTTTGGAAGAATGGCCATCTTTATTATGTTTATTCTGCCTACCCATGAACATGTAAGATCTTTCCATCTTCTAAGATCTTTTTCTATTTCTTTTTTCAATGTTTTATACTTTTCTTTGTAAAGGTCCTTTACTTCCTTGGTTAAGTTTATTCCTAAGTATTTTTTTTGTGTGTGGGAAATCCTGAGTGGGAGTGTTTTCTGAATTTCTTTTTCAGTGGATTTATGGTTGGTGTACAGGAAAGCTTCTGATTTGTTAAGATTGATTTTGTATCCAGATACTTTGGTCAATTTGTTGATCAGTTCTATAAGCCTTTTGATTGAGTTTGTTGGGTCTTCTAGGTATTGTATCATGTCATATGCAAATAGTGATAGTTTGAGTTCTTCTTTTCCTATTTGTACTCCTCTGATTTCCTTTTCTTGCCTATTGCTCTGGCTAGGGTCTCAAGTACTATATTGAAGACAAGTGGTGATAATGGACATCCTTCTCTTGTTCCTGTTTTTAGGGGGAATTCTCAGTGTTTTCCTCCATCTAATATGATGTTGGCTATGGTTTTATTATAGATTGCCTTCATTATGTTGAGGTATGTTCCTTCTATTCCTATTCTTTGCAGTACTTTTATCATGAATGGATGTTGGATTTTATCAAAGGTTTTTTCAGCATCTATTGAAATGATCATGTGATTTTTGTCTTTGGTTCTGTTTATATGATGAATTATATGGATTGATTACCTGGTCATGGTGTATGATTTTCTTGAAGTGGTTTTGAATGCATGTTACTAGTATTTTGTTTAGCAGTTTTGCATACAAGTTCATCAAAGATATAGACCTGTAATTTTCCTTCCTTGAACTAGCTTTGTTTGGTTTCGGTATTAATGTGTTGTTGGCCTCATAGAATGTGTTTGGGAGAGTTCCTTTTTTCTCTATTTTGCAAAATAGTATGAGGAATATAGAGATTAGCTCTTCTATAAAGGTTTTATAAAATTCACTTGGGAAGCCATCCAGTCCTGGGCTTTTCTTCGATGGTAAGGTCTTTATTGCTCTTTCAATCTGATTGCAATTGGTTGGTTTAAATTTTTTATGTCTTCTTGACTTAGTTCAGGAATGTTGTATTTATCTAGGAAGTTGTCAATTTCCTCCAGATTTTCCATTTTGCTGGAGTATAGTTTTTCAAAATAATTTCTGGTAATCCAATGGATTTCTGCACTGTCCATTGTGATATCTTCTTTTTCATCTCTTATCTTCAAAATTTGGGTTAATTCTCTCCTTTTTTAGTTAGATTGGCTAGTGGTTTATCTATCTTGTTAATTTTTTCAAGAAACCAGCTTTTGGTATTATTGATTTTCTGTATTTTTTAATTCTCTATTTGGTTTATTTCCATGCTGATTTTAACAATTTCCTGTCTCCTACTGGCTTTGGGGATAGATTGTTCCTTTTTTTAAAGGGCTTTGAGGTGTGTCATTAAGTTATTTGTTTGGTGATTTTCTGTTTTTCTTATGTGAGCACTCAGTGCTATAAATTTCCCTCATAAATACTACCTTCAATGTGTCCCAGAGGTTTTGATATATTGTATCTCTATTTTTGTTTTTTAGAAATTTCTTGATTTCACCTCTTATGTCTTCTATGATCCATTCTTCATTAAGAAGTGTGGTGTTCAGGCTCCACATGTTTATGTGGTTTCTCTGAGTCTTCTTATAGTGGATTTTAAGTTTCATTCCATTGTGGTCTGAAAAGACACAGGGAAGTATGTCACATTTTTTGAACTTGCTGGTGCTCACTTTGTGGCCCAGGATGTGATCTATTTTGGAGAAGGTTCCATGTGCTGCTGAGAAAAATGTGAATTCTGCTGTAGTTGGTTGGGATAGTCTATATGTGTTCAATAAGTCCATTTGATTAATGGTGTTCTGAGATGTCTTTACTCACCTTTTGTCTAGAAGATCAATCTAATGGTCTGAGAGGTGTGTTGAAGTCCCAGAATTATTGTATTGGGATTTATATGTGGCTTGATATCACAAAGAGTTTGTTTAATAAAAGTAGCTGCACCTATGTTTGAGGAGTAAATGTTGATTATCATTATTTCCTCATGCTGGATTGATCCTTATATGAGTAAAAAATGATCATCTTTGTCTCTTCCGATGAGCTTTGGCTTGAAGTCTAATTTATCTGATATCATAATTACAACTCCTGCTTGTCTTTGAGTTCCATTGGCATCTATTACCCTGCTCCAGGCCATACCTTGAGTTTGTTGCTATCTTTACTTGTAAGGCATGTTTCTTGCAAGCAGCATATAGATGGATCCTGGTTTTTAATCCATTTTGCAATGCATCTTTTTATTGGAGAGTTGAGGCCATTTACATTCAGTGTGATTATTGAGAGATGATTTTTAATTCCTGACATGTTGAGATTTTACTTCTGTTTAAAATATTATTTGTTCTTATTTTCTTAGTTGTCTGTGGGGTAGAAATTCTTGTTTCCCTGGTTCTGTTATGTATTTATTGTTTCTTCTTTGTAGTTAATCTCTTTGAGTATTTTCTCTAGTGTTTATTTTGAAGACATAAATTTCTTGAGCTTTTGTTTGTTATGAAAGAATTTTACTTCCCCATCTAGTTTGAGAGGTAGTTTTGCTAGGTAGGAAATTTGGGGCTGCAAATTATATTTTCTTTCAGAATTTGGAATATGTTACTCCAGGCCCTTCTGGCTTTCATGACTTGGTTTGGGAAGTCTGGGGTGATTCTGATCAGTTTCCCTCTGAATGTCACTCTGTCTTTTGTTTCTGTTGCCTTTAAGATTCTTTCCTTGGCTTCTACATTGGTCATTTTTACTATTATGTGGCGTGGAGAATCTTTTCTCTGATTTTGTCTAAAGGGGGTTCTATAAGTTTCCTGTCGCTGTGTGTCAAGCTCTTGCTCTATGTTTGGAAAATTTTCTGCTATTACTTCTTTGAAGAGATTGTCGATCCCTTTGGTTTCACCTTCTTTTCCCTCCTCTATGCCAATAATTCTTAAGTTGGCTCTTTTAAAATGGGCCCATATTTCTTCAATGTCTAATTCCTGCTGTCAAATTGTTTTTTTCTATCTTATGAAATATTTGTTCATTTTTGGAGTGATGATCATCTAGTAGTAAGATTCTACTCTCCATATGGTCTAAGCAGTTGTTTGTTTGAATAGACGTTTTTACTTCAATGATTGCATCCTTCATTTATTTCAGACTCTCTCTAAATTCTTTTCAGAATTCCTCTATTAATTCTACAGTTACAGTCCTGATTTGACCTTTGGAGATCTCTGCATTTCTGTGTTATCAGGTTCTGTAAATGTGGAGTTGTTGGGGCTTATTGCTCCATTGTTGATCCTCCTTTTCATGATTTCAGATGTTTGCCTCTTTTGCTTTTTGTAGACTTCTCTTAGTTTCTAGTGGTCATCTGGTATATCTGAGGGGAGTTTGTATTATATTCAATAGTGAAGACTGAGGAAGAAGGGAAGTGCAGGAGTGAATGGAAGAATAGGGTAAAATCTCAGAGTCGAATAGAATGAAAGTATGAGTTTCATAGAGCAGAATATACTAGGGATTAGAGGTAGTAAGAATAAAGTAGTATTCTGGTAACCAATGTAGAGTTTGTGGTATAATGATATAAAGTGGGTTTGATACAAGACAAGGGAGAGATAAAAAGCAGGAGCAAGATAGGAAAGGGAAAGTGAGAAGAGGGTTGGTATGTACAAAGGATGAAGCTTGGGAGAGGGTTTGGGAACAGGTGAAAAAGAAAACAAAACAAAATCAAAACAACAATAAAACCAACCAGGTATACACACTCATATACAAAAAGAGAACAAACATATGACAAAAACACAAACACAAACAAAACAAAACAAAACAAAAAACAACCAAAACTACAAATTAATGCAGGTCTACAGTTAAATGTCTGTTTAGCAGGTAGATCTGCTGCAGTCTCTCTCTGTGAAAAAACCGAGTACCACCTGCCCCCTTTCTATTGTGGGTTTGGTTCTCTGTGATTTTCTCATTTTATTTAGATGGCTGATACCATTTGGGGTGTGTTATATATTATGCACAGGTCACTCTCACACTTTCCACCAGTTTGGAGACCCTGCCACAACTGGTGATGTTTGCCTCTGAGACCAAAGTCACTTTTGGAGTCTCTGTTCTCTGCAGCTAGGCCTGGTCTGGTCTTATTTCTCTACGTTCACTTCAAATGGGAGTTCTGTGATGATCACGGAGTTTCTATTAAATGGGTCTAGCTAGATTTTCCTCCCCCTACTTTCTGCTGATCAAAGCCTGAGTATGTCAGAGCTTCTGTTATGTCCAACAGCAGCCCCCTCTCTCACTTTCTCTGGGCTGTATTGGGAAGTCACAGACCTGGGGTGTTTACTGTGGCTGCAGAAGTCCTTAGGGGCAAGGCACTGAGCAATCCCTTTTGGGATGCAAATCACTTATGCTGTAGGAGTTCTCTGGGCTGGGACTCTGTGGGGCATGGAAGGCTGGGCTGTCCCTGTGTTGATGACATCACATCGGCATGCCATGAGAGTGGTGGGTGCTGAACTCTACTCTGATTCTCATGGTGGTGTATTTAGCTGCTTGGAAGTTGTAGGAGGTCTATGTGCAAGCTGGCTTGCAGTCTGTGGGTCCTCTGTGTCTTCCTTTAAATCCTTGTGTCTGGACTGCTGTGCTGTGCGAGAAGGCTGTGCTGTGGGTGGCACTGGCTGTGCATGCAGCAGGCGGGGCTGTTTTTCGTGGTTCTTTTTTTTATTTCTTTCCCTCTCAGTCAGCCTTCTTTTTTTCAGTCTCTTGTGTTTATTATTGTTTTTCCTCTGCTAAACGTATTATCTGGTTTTGTAGCGCTCTGTGTTTGGGACAATGGTGACCAAGTGTTAGCAGGATTCGTAAACACTGCTGCTCTTGGTCGCCATCTTCACAAGAACACCTGTTACTTCTTATATTCTCTCATATCATTAGTTATTAAAATCCCCAAGTAACCCTGGAATGGTGGTACATGCCTGTAATCCTAGTTCTTGGGAGACCAAAACAGGAGGATTGCAGATTCAAGCCCAATCTCAATAAGACTCTCAGCAACCTAGTGAGACCTGTTTCAAAATAAAATAAAAGCTGGGTATGGTAACGCACACTTGTAATACCAGCATTCAGGAGGCTGAGACCTAAGGACTGGGGTTCATGAACAGTCTCCCCTACCAAGCAAAAATAGAAAGAATTAAAAAAAGGGCTGGGTGTGTTACTCGGAGGAAGAATGCTTGTGGGTTTCATCCTGGATACCACAAAAAATAAAAATAAATAAAATAAAATAAAATAAATAAAATAAAATATGGCTGGGGGTGTAGCACAGAGGTAGAATGCCCCAGAGTTAAAAATAAAATAAAACAAAAATCCCAAAGTAATAGAAGACTTTAGTTCAATGGATTTCTCATTTTTCCTCAAAATATTTATTAAAGTAATCATATAGAGAAGAAATAAGGTAAAAAGGGAGAAGTTAGATAAATTTAACTACTAGAGTATAAAAATGTCTATATGATGAATATTGAAAACAAAGTCAAAAAGCAAACTATAAGAAAAAACAGCTGCCTCAACTATGATTGATAGATGGCCATTTTTTAGAGATCCCATAGGGATCAAAATTTAAAAAAAATCTAATCCTACTGGAAAAATATGGGCAATGCTTTATCACAGGGAGCAAGGCTGAGAGACTGGAGGGTATAGCAAGGATACTAAGCAGATACCTAAGTTAACTATCAAGGAATTGCCACACATCACACTGAGAAAAGACCCCTTCATGGAAGTGTTCACTGAGTAGTAGTAGTAGTAGTAGTAGTAGTAGTAGTAGTAGTAGTACTAGAACTAATAGCATATCCTTCTATAGCTCTCAGAATCCACCAGGAATCATTCTAAGCACTTTATGTATGTTAATTTATTTCTCATGACATCTCTATGAAAGAGAATCTTTCCTCACCCCTATTTTACACATGAAGAAGCTGAAGTGTGAACAGAGTATGGAAGTTGCCCAAGTGACAGCATCCTGTGATGCTTTTCCCAGGACCTGGAACAACTGACTCCAGCATCTGCACTCCTACCTACTCTGCTTCAGTCAGCATAATCTTCACTGTAACCCAAAACACCTGACCACCACAACTTAGGGGAAGAAAGATTTATTTGCAAACAGATTTCAGGGGTTCAGTTCACTTTACATTAAATGAAGTCTGTAGAGCTCATGGCATGGTTCAGGGAAGAAAGATAGGGAGAGAGAGAGAGAGAGAGAGAGAGAGAGAGAGAGAGAGAGAGAGAGAGAGAGAGAGAGACTTTGTTCTCACATCACAGAGGCCAGAAGTAAAGAGCAAGAGAATAAGGGGAGGAGAGACTATATATAATCACCAAGGCCACACACCCAGTGACCTCTCCTCTGCAATAATGCCCCACCTCCAATGTGCCTACCTACCTTATTTGTGTGAGAACTCAGAAGACATTCTAAATCCAAACCAGAACCTAGTCCAATACTCTATTCCCTTCCACTAAAGGATCTCTATAAAGCAGTTGTGTGGCTAATTAAACAAGAGCAAAAGAAGTGGAAGGCATTTGCTACTAGATTTTTATTTCTTCATATTCAGTAAGCATTGGTGTTTTCCTGGGAAGTTGTTCTAGGAATAAAAATTTTTGTTTTAATACCTAGTTAAGTTATAAAAAATGGTTTTGGGGCTTTAAAGTCCAGCCAGGAAGAAAAGGTGGTTCCATCAGACTTCTATCTTTTACACAGGCCCAACATCCCAGCGCTGGTGCTGCCTCTCCCCAGGGTGCAGTGATCACATAGCAGGGACCTCATTTCCACCAAGCTCCACTGAGACCACCACATTGCAGACACAGACTTTCATCTGGGCTGGTGCTCCTGAAGCTCATGCCACCTACACCATAAACCCACTGACCAAGCAGCTTGGTGCTTACCACACTTGTTCAACTGTCTGGAATTTAAAAGTCACCTTATCATAAATCAGTCACCAGTGATGACTCATGTCTTCCTCTGCCTCACCCAAGTTCATACTCTCTATAGTAAATTACAGGTTTTGCAGGTACATTCTGATTCTTTTTTTACTTTTTTCAGGTTTCTATTTTAATGAGGTCATCACTACTTCTCTTCCCTAAATGTATCATCTGTCATTCAAAATAAGTTTAGATTCTGTGAAAGACTTAGTTCTAAAAAGTTACAGAATGATTGTTCTCTAAATATTTAGTTCTCAGTAGAGATTTTTAAACTAACATTGACTTAAAAAGACAGGCAATGGGAACTTTGAGGACTGTCCCCAAATGTCAGGCATTTTCTACCAGAAATTTCCCACCAGTAACAGTTGATACCTTAGTGCTGGTTTGATTTATTACTTAAGGAATATTCTTGGTTTCCAGAACCCTAGACTTTGAGTTACTCTGCCACAGTTCAAAGAAGTTGCTCAAAAAAACTGTTGTGGTGCCTAAAGGGACTTACTGTAATAAAGCCCCGGAGACAGTTGGCTAGAATTTTCTATGAAAAGTGAGTAAATGAGGCTTGGCAGGAAATGCCAGGAAAATATGAATTGAGGACAGAGTTAGGAAGCAGTGAGGTGTCAAAACAAAGGCTGTGTTAGCAAAAAAAAAAAAAAAGTTAAAATTATGGCATTGCAGGAAACTTCCAAACCAAATGAGCAAAGAACAAAAAATAAAGCTGGCTTCAAACAAGTTCCTTGTTTTCATAACCACCTCTTCCAAAACATTGGCTATGTTTAGCTGCAGGATCACCAGCACTCATATTTGCACATCTGTATTATAATTTAGGCTTATAGTTTATATTCACAGATTCACTGCAGCCTTCTATATTTGTTGTAAAAATGAACAAAAACAAGCCTGGGTTTAAACTCTAAAGGAATGAAACATAAATAACAATAAAGAGCATTTGACAGTGTCTATATTTACAGCCAGACACTTTATTTTGGATGGAACAGGAGGAGAAAGAGGGCAGGAAATTTTAGAAACATCAATAAATATTTTCCTGTGGTGACATGTTAAAAATTGGACAAATCTATTTTTATGGGCCACTGGATGTGTTATATAATTTTAGGGCTCTTCTTTTTTTGTTGCTGCTTTGCAGTAGTGAGGTTGGGCCCAGAACCTCATGCATATGTCAAAATATTCTACCACTGAGATACATCCCACAGCTTCTTAAATATTATTTTGAGATGGGGTCTTACTAAGTTGCCCAGGCTGACCTCAGACTTACAACCCTCTTGTCTCAGCCCCCTGCATAGCTGAGATTAAAGGTGTGTGCCACTGTGCCCAGCTCTCCTCGTGTTTTCAGTTTCAGTGTAGGGCAGCAGAAAGGTAAGACCCACCCATCTCTGTGGGGTTAGTTATCTTACTATATCACAGAGTCAGACTTCCCCAGGCTTGGGTGGTCTGATTTTCTAAGGTTCTTTTCTGGCTGCAATCTCAAGTTCAGCAGCCCAACAGACTTCTCCCAGTCCTCATTAACTGAGTCATTGTGTCTCCAGTAGACCAGCTTGATCACAGGAAATCTTCACTCTCTGAGTGGGATTTCCCCTGGCCTCTGGTGCAAGCTCTGCTGAAGCCAGCTCCTCACTTTTCCAGGAAGAGGCAGCCTGCCCACCTCCTTGCTCCCTGGGCCTTTGCACACAGTTCTGTTACCTATTATTACAATGATCCACCTATTTTCCTTTTATTTCCACTAGACTATGAGCTTTTCAAGTGCAAGTGCTATGCTTGTTTCAATGATAATTCAAAATACCAGAAGAACCCAGAGGAGCTTGATTTGCTTAATTCATTGCTGTAATATAATGCGAGTCCTCTGCAACACAGTGAAGATGTTCTCATTTGAGAACTTTATTCAATCTCAGTGCAAGATGTCATTCAAATTCTTTTAGTTTGCCCCACCAGAGTGATTTTCTCAAACCATTCACCCCATATCAGTTGTTTGTATAACATCCTTCCTCTTCTTTATTAACTTTACCCCATGGTTTGAACATCTCCATCAAAATTCACACTGAAATTTAATCCCCACTGAGATATATTAAGAGGTGGAATGAGGTGGGACTGCTAAGAGGTGATTGGTCATGAGACCTCTGAACTCACAAATAGATCAGTCCTTTCTTGAATTAGTGGGTTATCAATGGAGTAACTATTATGAAGAGTGCTTGCTGTGTTTTGCCACATGATATCTTATACACTTTGGGGACTGTAGAGACTCCCTACCAGTAAAAAGGCTCTCAACAGGATGGCTTCTCAATCTTGGACAGCCTCCAGAACTGAAAGAAATATTTTTTCTTTATACATTATCCAGTCTCAAGGATTCAGTCATAGCAATAAAAAAATGGACTCTAACACTTTCTTAGAAACCCTGAGGCCTTCCTTCTATCCAAGGAAACTACACCTCAGAGATCAATGAGTTTCCCCCAAGCCACCTAAAAAGTGGTAGGTAATGAAAAAAGAGCTCAGGTGTATTTGATGCCAAAGCTAGAGCTTTCCTCAGTGTTCGCAGGGAGTACTTTAAATTCTCTGGCTTGGTTTCTCAAGATCTTTCTTAGCTGGGCTCTGCGTTCTCTACTGTGGCTTTGCCATCAGCCCTCTGAGCAACAAGTCTGGTCAGCCAAAGCTGTTTTCATTCCAGCTGTACTCCAGCCCCGCTTCTACCCCAGCACTGGGCACAGGTTTCTCTTGGGCTGGAAAGCAATTATTCTTGCCCTCATATATCCTTTGCCCCCATAACCCCTGGCTCAGTCCAAATCACCACTGTTTGGTTTTCTGCTTAAAATCAGTTAGGTCTCAAGACCCTAGGATACAGAAAAGCGTCTTCTAGAGGAACTGCACTCAACAGATGTTTATTTTAGTGAATCATATTTGTACTCATTATTATTAAGGATTGAAAGGTAGTGAACCTTCTTGCTTTATTTATAATAAGAGCATCATCTAGGCTTCAAGAAGGAAAATTTTCAGGAACAGGATTATAAATCAAAAGACCAATTGAGAAAGCATATCTAACAGGGAAAGATGATGAAAATCCACAAAATGGAAAAACCTTTCAGATCTTTGCAAGCACTAGTGTTGCTTTGATGCATATAAATGTAATTGAAAAGTGCACCAAAAACAAACAAAAAACTTAACCCTCTTGATTTTTAGGTAAATCTAGCTCGTTGATTAGATTATATATTAACCAAAGTTAGAAATTTAAGTCCTTAACTTTGAAATTAAAAAGATGAAATAGACTTTATCTACATGATAGTAAAACAAAGGCATCATCTTAATTCTTAGTGAAAGAAAATATACCCATCTGTAATAGTAAGTATAATGATTAGATGATTTATTTGTTTTCTTTCTTTGTTAATTAAACCACTAAAATAGAAATTTTCTCAGGCAAAGAACCTGGAGACTTGCCACTTTTTTTTTTTTTTTTTTTTGGTGGTACTGGGGTTCTTGGAAGCCCTTCCACCTCCGGGCTACACTCCCAGACCTATTTTATACTTTTTTTATATTTGGAAACAGGGTCTCTTAAGCCAGCGCAGCTGGCTTCGAACCTGCGCAATCCTCCTGTCTCCATGCGGGGATTACAAGCATGCGCCACCATGCCCGGCCTAAGACTTGCCACTTTTAGTCATTGTTATGGTCATAGTATAGTATAGATACCAAATTATGCTTTTTTGTGTGTGTATTAAATCTACATACCTTTCCATGCATGTAATTTTAAACCAGGTAGTAATTTACATAATAAGAAAAGGCTGACTTGTTAGTAAATGTACTTAACACTTATATTGAAATTCAGATGATAATATCTAAGGCCATACCACCCTCAACACCCTGATATTAACCGAAACTCAGATGATGTTAAATGTTAGCTTATTTTGGTATTGTGTCTTTAACTTCGTGCCAATTTCCCCTACTTGTCATGTCACTGCTTTCTAACTAATGTTATCCCTCCAAAAGAGATAAAATACTGTAGAGCAATTTCAGAATCAGCCACCATAACTTGAGCCTTCCTTTATTCCCTTGGTAACATAAGTGGTCTCTCTTCTTTCACTACCAGGCTTTGAATACTATTAAAAATGTATCACTATGCTATCAGTGCCCAGGTCCTGGAAGGCAGAAATGACAGACTCCATACCCACAGTCTATGGCCGTACTACCCAAATGCACCCAATCTCATTTGGTCTCAAAAGCTAAAGAGAGTTCAGACTTGTTAATACTTGAATGGGAATGTTCATACTTGAAACACAATTTTAAGACAAGTTACAGTTTTACCAAAACTTCAATTTCTGGTCATATCTTTTTACCAGAAACATAATATCTTAATAAAATTTTTGGCTTTCTTTCTAGTGCCTTGGGAAAGAGAAAGTAAATGCATTCTTGACACCAGAGACAATATAAGTCATTTTTATGAGTTCTTACAGGAAGTCTTTTTTAAAGCCATTTTTATTTAAAGATAGACTTAAACCTTTAATATCCCATCTATAAAATACTTTACAACATCTTTCAGTCTTTCACATTTCTGTTCTTACCTAACCCTGTGAGTTCAGTCTAGTTGAAGTAATTGTTGTTGCTATTTTATGGATAATTAAGTAAGCTTGGAGAGTTCTGTCACAGGGCCCCATTAGCAGGTGGTGGATCTGATGCTAAGATGTTCTGAATCAATATCCTTGAGCCTTTCATTTGAGCAGGTAGATAGAATCTGAACTTTGTTATGTAATGAATTTTAATGCAATATCTTTCAGATTGGAGCTGACAGAGGCTTTTGTTTCTTTTAGGATTTTTTTGAGCCCCTTACTTGCTAGATTACACAATTTTCCAAAGCATAAAAACTCAGGCCAGCAGCCCCAATCTGTTTGCTCAAGAGATTGTTTTCAAAGGTCTCTGGCCTCTGGTACTGCTAGCCTTGAAAGGGAGGATGAAGAGAAAAGAAATACAGATGGAGGAGGAGGAAACCCAGAACACACTATTAGTATTAGTTTTGCTGCAGCTGGCTCTAGTCCAACTCAATTATTATTATCCATTTCTTTCAAGGTATCTATAATAAACATTTACAAGAATCCATACAAGGCATTGCATATTTATATATGTGAATGCATCATGATTGGTTGGGTTAGTTTTAAAAGAGCAACAAAATGAACTGGGAACAATTTTGCCCACATGACTACATCTATCACTGATAAAATCAAAGTTTTAAAAATCAACAAGAAAAGTCACATTATGTTTAATGCAGTTATGGAAATTGGGGCAGAGAACTGATTCAATTATCTGGAAAATTGAAACCAAACCATCCTTCCCCGTTTACCCCCACACTCATCAAATAACTGCCACTATCATTCTCGTCCTCTCTACCCTACTAAGGGGAATAAACAAAATACTTTCGACACAATTACCTCCATATGTAAAGCATAAGACATTTAAAAGTCTGACTTACTCGATGTATCTAACCTTTAGTCCTATACTTAAATTTTGCCAGTTCCTAACATTTGGCAGAGTTTTAGAGTTGACAATATCAAGTTATAATAAGAACATTATGTACAAATTAAACCCAACAAATAAAGCGGCACCACCTCACTGAATTCATTTGTTTCTCTCCCTCATTGTTTCAACATGACTGATTATAACAGACAGCACTTTTTGGTGTATATTAAGGATGAATATGCAAAGAAGAATGTAACATTTACATATTTACCCATTTATGGCACATATTACCATACATATGCTGCCATTTAGTGTCTGGAAACAGAAATAAAGGAATGTTCATCTTTTTTATGATTTCAAAATCACATTACCTTTGTAGGATCCTACTTAAATCCTTTCAAGGACTTCATATTTACCATGGGCTGCTGCCAATTTCTGATGCCTGGTCACAAGGTCTATGATCCTTTTAAACAGAATTCTTATTCTTGTCCCTTGCTTGCTCCACCGATGGTAGAGTGTATTTGAATTTATCAGTACTAAATAATACTGCTCTAGATTCTTCAGGATTACTGACAAAGGTAATATTTATTTGTCTGAGGAAATAGAGAGGGGGACATTCAGAATATACCATGATTTTAGCAATGCTGTACCATGAG
The DNA here is from genome assembly GCF_963383645.1 of Muscardinus avellanarius. Lineage (NCBI taxonomy): Eukaryota > Metazoa > Chordata > Mammalia > Rodentia > Gliridae > Muscardinus > Muscardinus avellanarius. The sequence continues at coordinate 80,000,941 of NC_137789.1, forward strand.
TCATTGAGACATATGTCCTTAGACAATAATAAAAAGGAGACTGCTTAGACTTGTAGTGCCTATTGGAAAGTCTACCAGTTGGAAATACATATTATAAATTTATACCACTGTTGGGTAGAAAAGCAAGTACAGTACTGTGAATGGTGTAAGTGCCCAAAACTGTGCAATAAAAAAATCATTATTCAAAGATTTACAGGACCTGCTTAAAACAAAGGTAAAATCAATATCAAATTAAGCAGATAATTTCCAAGTTTTCATTTCACTTGGTGCCACATGTTGAAGTCAATAGTGAAACATAATAGTGGGGCATGGTGGCACATGCCTGTAATCCTAATATTTGGAAAGCTGAAACAGGAGGACAACAGGTTTGCAGCAGCCTCTGCAACTTAGCATAGCCCTCAGCAACTTAGTGAGATCCTGCTTCAGAAAATAAAATAGGCCTGCAAGTATAGCTCAGAGGCAGAATGACCCTGGGTTCATTCCCCAGTACCACATACATAAAAAAGTAAAAATGTCAAACCAATCAACTGAGTAATCCAGGCCATAAACTCTTCTACAATATTCTTTCTGAGCTTTAGTGCAAAATTTTCAACTTTACATTATAGATAGATATAAAGATTTCTAAGTTTTTAATACCTTGTCTCTTTTTTTTGAAATGCATGAAATACACATTAAGCTGGTCATGGTGGCACATGCTTGTAATCCCAGCATTTGGGAGGCTGAGACAGGAGGATCATGCAGGTTCAAAAGCAGTCTGAGCTACTTAGTGAGGCTCTCAGCCACTTAATGAGACCCTGTTTCCAAATAAAAGATAAAATAGGTGTGAAAGTATAGCCTGGAGGTAGAAAGCATTTGGGTTCCATCCCCAGTACCACACACACACACACACACACACACACACACACACACACACCAATAAATTAACATTAAAATAACAATCCAGATTCTATTCTATCATGTAAGAACACACTTAAAATAGTAAATAACAAAACAAGGCAGTAGTCACCCCTACCTCGTATTTCTTATTCACTTTGCTTATGGCTGATATCTTCTTAGAGGTGACTTCTGGAAACGGAAAAAGACCAAAGTCAATGAGGCCCAGGACAACACATGTGTCTTCTTCTTCTGTATCTTAACCTCATCAGAGCAGGGACCACAACAAAAAGCAAAGTCTACTTTGCAGAACAGGTGAAAAAGACCCCGGCTCCCAGGACAGGTGAGCACACCATAAATTTCAGCAGGGAAGGAGGGTAATTGCCTCAGCTATGAACGTTTAAGTGCTGTTTTTCCTGAAGTAGCTAGAAAATTAAGTGACAGTGTGTTATTATGGATACAAACAATTCTTTTATTAACCAAGTTTTGGCCATATATGAGTGGTTTCTGTTCTTGCCCATGGCATTAATCTGTACAAGCTGCTATAACAGAATACAACAAACTTGGTGACTCAAACAACAGACATTTTTTTCTCATGGTTCTTGAGGCCTGGAGTCAAAGCTCAAGGGGTGGGCAGATATGGCTTTCCTGGAGACCTCTCCCTGTGCATTTATACAGCTGTTTTTCTCTGTGTCTTTATGTGGCTTTTTATATGCACTCACATCTCTTCTTATAAGGAATCAGTTATATTGAATTAGGGTCTCACCTTCAGGAGCCCAAGCAACCTTGATACCACCCTACCAGTTCTAAATTTAAAAAACAACAAAGTATTTTTTAACTCCAGTTGTGGAAAAAAAAAAGAAGATATTTCTCTAAAAGTAGCACCAGATGTCTATTTTCCTATGAGATCAAAGTACTTCCACCATTTTATCATTATTTATTAGCACATGCTTTGCTGGCCCATGAGGGCAAATATATAGGGAGTAATGTTCCAATTTTATTTATTACAGAGATGAGGAAGCTTAAACCACTTTAGAGAGCCTGCAGCCCAAGGTAAAAAATAGAGGACCTAGCCGGGTGTGGTGGCACACGCTTGTAATCCCTGCACTTGGGAGGCTGAGACAGGAGGATCGCGCAGGTTCAAAGCAAGCCGCAGTGGCTTAAGAGACCCTGTTTCAAAAAAAAAAAATGTATAAATAGGTCTGGGAGTGTAGCCCGGAGGTAGAAGAGCTTCCAGGAACCCCAGTACCACCAAAAAAAAAAAAAAAAGAGGACCTGGAGTCGGTAATCTGGGCTCTACTTGTTGCTAACTATGTAGCCTTGAGCTATCTGTGTACTCACATATACTTTAATTTCCTCGCCTTTAAAACAGAAAAATAATGAAAGCAATTAAGTGTTGCCAGGAGGACTACAAAAGATACAGGTGTGGTGCCTAGCATATATTGCTTTCACTGCTTCTAAAGACCTAAGTGATGGCACATCTGACACCAAATCCTGTTCCTGCTTTCCTGAGATGCACACTTACCTTTGGTTATACCATTGCTTATCTGCAGAGCAGGATGGCAAAGGCTGAAAATATCTAGGAAAATTTGTCTGTAAACATGATTTCCTGGGAGAATTTTTCCTTTTATTTGAATAACAGAGTCGAGGGTAAAGAGTGGTCTGATTTTCCAGGAAGGTGATAAGAGGCATGAATTATCCTTGTCCGTATCTCTCTGCATTTATTCCATGTGGTAAAGTCTGTTCTGCTGATGTCTGGCTCAGTGTTTGAACATGCTCATCTTAATTCATGTTCTTCTGAATGAAGACCCATTCCAAAGATCCTTTTCTTCACCAGAAACAAACAAACAAACATAATTCTAATTCTCTAGCTGACCTCCTCTCAAAGTTTTTTTCTTTGCCCTTAAATTCTTGTATATGTAGTTTTATACAATATTAACTATATGATTTTTCTTGAAATTTGTGTATGTGTATGTGTGTGTATGTTTGCATGTGTGTGAGTGTGTGTGTGTGTGTGTGTGTGTGTGTGTGTGTTTGTGTGTGTGTTAACCATCTTTCCTGTCACTATGACCAAATTATCTGACAGGAACAACATAATATGACAAAATACCTGACAGAAACAACATGACAGGAGAATTTATGTGGCCCATGGTTTCAGAGGTACAGTCCAGAGGCAGCCAATTCCAATGCAGATATCATGTGACATGGAAAGCTGAGCTCACCTCATCAGAAGCCAGAAGCAGAGAAACGAGAAGACGCCAGTGACAGATATATTCCCCATGGCCACGCTTCCAATGACCTACCTCCTTTAGCCATATTCTTAAATTTGCAACCAGTGAATCCATTTAAATTACTAATCTTATAGTGGATTTATTTACTGATGAGATTTGAACCCTGACTTCATTATTTTACCTCTGAATATCGCTGCATTGGAGACACACTTGCAATACAGTCATCTTTTGGAGAATATTCTAAATTCAAAACATCAAAATGTGTATTAGTATTCCTAGCTGGAAAGTTTCAAGGGCAGAAGCAATTGCTTTTTAGTTCCATATGCAATGCCTAATACATTGTTTATGATACATATCCTGTGTAAGAACAGCAATGCAAAGTCCTTTAGCACCAAAATGAATATGTCTTTTTAATATTTGCTTAAAAGATAACATACTTTTCAGGCAGACTACAAGAAAAAGTAAAGATGTTTAGCAATACAATTCACATGGATATGCCTTTTAGTAGTTTTTGAATTTAGATTCAATCTGTATTACACATAATATTAATATAAATATATTAATATCATATTTAAAATATATTCAAAATGGTAATATTATAAATATATTATAAAAATTGCTTCCCTGATCCTTGAAAAGGATTTTATGGAAATAAAATGTACTTATCAGTTGGAGGTTCACCTGACACATTACAGGTGAAATGTCTATAATGTGCTTAAAAATATGCCTGCAAAATAGAAATAAATAAGAGAGGGAAACTAAGCTGATTGTTGAATACACAGAGATTCATTCTACTTTTATATATTTGAATATGTCTAAAGTAAAGAAAAATCTCTGCAACAGTGATGAATAGTCTTTATCCACTTAGAATAAAAAGATGAAATTGAACAGGGGCTGATAAAGACAGGAGTCTAATGCCCGCCAGCTGCATAGGACAACTGCAGAACTGGCCAAGGCACTGTCTCCTGGGCTTTCAGCCCCTTGCATGGATTTGCTGAAGAATGTTGTCTCAGAAATGGTTTTAAGAAAAAGAGAGGGCAGCATTACATAGAGAAATAATCATCAATGAATGAACTGAAAGTCAACAGAGTCAAACACAAATTGGGAAAAGCTATTGGCTTATATTTTATTTCTGCTTTTATTGTAATGTATTATTTAAAATTATTAATTTAACAAGCCGGGCATGGTGGCACATGCTTGTAATCCCTGCTCTTGGGAGGCGGAGACAAGAGGGTCGTGCAGGTTCGAAGCCAGCCTTGCTGGCTTAAGAGACCCTGTTTCCAAATAAAAAATAATATAAAATAGGTCTGAGAGTGTAGCCCGGAAGTAGAAGGGTTTCCAGGAACCCCAGTACCACCAAAAAAATTTATTAATTTAACAATTAGCAAAATAGTGGTAATTTAAGGGTAAGAAGGATGGGAGGAGGAAGTCACATAAAGGACATCAAAATACAGCTATATAGGGAGAATAGGTTCTAGTATAAAACATAGCAGGGTGACTACAGCTCACTACAACCTATTATATTTCTTATAAAGAAGTAGAGGACAGGAATTCAAAGGCTCCAAATATAAGCAAATGACAATGTATAAGAAAATAGAAATGCTAATTGACTTGATTTAACCATTACATATTGTATATGTGTGTTGAACTATTACATTTTATCCCCTAAATAGGTAGTTATTCTCTGTCAATTAAAAATATTTTTTAAAAAGATTCTTTCTGCTCTGTGTATGTATGTCACTATCACTTTGAACTAAACTACATTATGAACTTATATTATGGGGTAAGACTATGACATACCAATAAAAGTATACCATGACAAACCATATAAAAAGATCTCTTTATGTAGGTGTGAAGACAAATTATAAATGATTAAAATAGTAGTAATAAATAAAATGGTAGCTATTCAAATTTGTGTTGACAGCTGCTGTGTGCCAGGCATTGTTATATATCCTCCCCTCAGGAACCTCACGTTCCAGGCAGACCTAAAACTAATAATTAGATGATATTCAAATGTGTGCTAAGGTCATGGAGAGAAATATCTCAAGTGAAGGCACTGTTAGAGACTGGGGCCCATGAGGGGGCCTCTGTTTCAAATATGGTGGTCAGAACACAGAGTAGAGGAGGTGTGAGCAGGGGCATAGCTGGTGGTAGCATGCCAAGAGCAAGCTGGGCATACATTTAGCAGTGGGAGACAGAGGCTACACTGGCCCTGTGGTGAGCAGTGCCTCCTGTTTTCGGAACAGTGTGGCAACCCCTTTAGCCAAAGCTAAGTGAACGCAGAGGAGAGGCATGGGAGAGAACCCTGTTCATTTTGATGCATAAACAGAACTTTAAAGTTGGTAGGTCGGTTCCCTCCCTTCCCCCACAGTACCCGCAGCAGGTACAGGAGGTGGAACTGGGAAGCTAGAAGCTGAGCTTTCCCGAGACTCCAGACATTGCTAGGCAGACTCTGGACGTAGGAGACTCCAGACGTCCTGAGGCAGGCTCCAGACGTCGCGAGACTCCAGACATAGAGAGGCAGACACCAGATGCCGAGACTCTGGATGTAGCGAGAGGATCAGCTTTCCCATGATGCTGCTCCACCCCAAGAACCCCCTCCTATAAATACCCTTACTTCATCTCTGTCGCTGGACTCTGCAGACCAATTGCAGTATCAGTCTCCAGACATTGACATTTCCTTTTAATAAAGAGGCCTAATCCTACAGCCCTTTTTCTGAATTTATCTCCTTTGTGATTCCCAGCTCAATTTCAATGTTACAAAAGTAACAAAAATAGGTTTTAAAATATATTTTTATTTAATTAGATAAAGTATACAGTGCTTGTTCAACATAAGTTTTTTAACATTGGGAAATATTAAACCTTAAATTTATTCATCAATGTAAACTCACTGACTGTAGCATATGCCCCAGTCTGGTGGGGGATAATGATAATGATAATGGGGGAGGCTGGGCATATGTGGGAGCAGAGGATATATGGGAAATCTCTTATCGCTGCTCAACTTTGCTATGAATCTGAAGTTGTTTCAAAAGAAAGTTGATTAAAAATACCTATCATAGCTTTCTGTAATTCCATCTATCCATTCAGATACTACCTAACATATTGACTTATTTTTAACCTTTACAATGGTGTAAAAGCAATACACACTCAATAGAAAGCACATTTTAAATTTTGAATTTTGACTTTTCCCAGGGTAATGATAGGAAATGTGAGTCTCTCTTTGGCACAATTCTGGACAGTGGCAGCAACCGCAGGTTTCAACCAGCTCTGCAATCACAAGGGGAGACAGCCAACACCATGCTGTGCTATGAGGCCAAGCTATATGCAATAAATGCATTCTGAGATAATATATTTGTGAGTTTAACAGGATATAATCTCATTGAAAGTGGTGAGATATCTGTATGTAAATATGAGTAATGTGTCTGTGCGTGCATGTGGAGAGAAACTATATATATATATATATATATATATATATATATATCAACATAATTTTAGTATCTATTATTTTATCCATTTACATTTATTTTGCATTAAATGCACAGCATATAATTCAAATTTAATTATTGCTTAATGTATAATATTGACAACTTGCTTTATGTCCTTATAAAACTTGCATATAGAGATAAAATAGAGATATAATCTGTATAGGTTTTAAAGAAATAATTATTTCAAGCTCCTAAATTTATGAATATTACATACATCTTACTTTGGGTAATGTTTTATTTTCTGATTTAATTAAGTCTGGAGTGATTTAATTATTGCAGTAGTTACTACTTGTCTGAACAGAGGCAGTCCTTTAATCTTTGTTTACCTTCTTTTTAAAACCTCCATTGCTTTATTTGCTAATTCGGATAACAATACCTGTATGATTACTTCCACAGACTTTACTGAAGCTCTTCAATTACTGTGTGCATTGGATGACTCTTTGACAATTATAAAAGTAAGGCAAATGTATGTTATTAGCAGTAGTGGTCCAACTCATGCAATGCTATAGTCAAATGATATTAACATTTTTTTCCTGCTCATCTTGGTAAATTACTGGCATGTCTTTACTCACAGATTTGTTTTCTCTGAATCATCTTTTACAAACTGTAGATGCCATTAGACATGCCATGTCTACTTAGCACCAGGTTAACATGGATGATCTTTGACTTAAGAGCTTATGTTCCAATAAGTTCTTGGTAAATTGAAATATCTTAAATCAAAAAGACAGGTAACATTCCCCAACTCCCGACCATCCTAGCTTAGTGACATCACACTCTAGCGTTGTTCCTGGAGTGATCCCTCCCAGGGCTGTCAGGTACCACTAAGCTGCCTTTCACTTCTCTCACCTGAACCTTTGTGCTACACAAATGCTAAGACTGCTACAAAATGCAATCTCTGGCTGAACAGGTTCTACCTGAAAGGACCTTAGGAAAGAGCATTCACTCTGATGTACTCAGTGTACCTGAGGTTTGCACTGTCTCTGTAAAATTCTGCTCCGAACACAAAAGATATTCTAATTACTCATTGGGTTTCTGAATTATGTATGGTTCTCAAAGGCTGATTTGACACACATATTTTCCATTGACAATATGACCCTAAAATGTGTCAACATTTGAAATTAGCTTCTCAATGATAGAGCTGGCTTTAGAATTTAGTAACTTATCACTTCAACTGATCACACAGGGATTATATGTTTGAGATATGTAGCTCTAGTGATATCTGCAATTGTCACATATGTGTCATGAGCCATGTTTCTAAGGTCGGGTGGCCAGAGTGACATCAAAATTTAGGTCACACAACAAAAATTGTCAAATCTTAATGTATTTCTGCTATTATGTGTAGTCTGGAAGCACTGATAACTCTGTAATCACACTGCCTGGCAGGACCTGGCCATAAGCAATGAATCTTTTCCTTCTTGGTAAATGGACACAGAAATCTTCTGGGGTTAAGTTAAAAAGGCAGGAATATTTTTAATGCCACTTAGTAGAAGTTTTAAAAGGGATCCTTCTTTTTCAGGAGATGTCAGATAAAATGAACTTTCCTAAATTCTGTATTTGTACTTAAAATTTTCTGGGGGTATGATAAGTGGCCAAAGGATACAAACTAAGATAGGAAGAATAAGCTGGGTGTGGTGGCGCATGCTTGTAATTACTGCACTTAGGAGACTGAGACAGGAGGATCGCACAAGTTCGAAGCCAGCGTCAGCTACTTAGTGAGGCTCTCAGCAAGTTAGTGAGACCCTGTTTCCAAATAAAATATAAAATAGGTCTGGGAGTATAGCCCGGAGGTAGAAAGCCTCTGGGTTCCACCCCCAGTACCACAAAAAATAAATAAATAAAAAATAAGATAGGAAGAATATGTTCAAAATATGAATTGTACAACATGTTGACCATGATGAATGTTATACCAGGAGTGCCGAACAAAGGAATTGAGACCTCCAACTGGTTAAGGCAAGAAACTTTAATTAGCCATGTAGCAGCTGCTGTCCTCTAGAATAGGCGGAAACAATAGCAATTGTGTCAGCTCACAGTCCCCTGTTTATTGTGTAAACTCAATACAGAAGTGAGAATACGCAGAGTAATTTTAAGCTAACCAATCACACAAATTTCTTCCCTTTTTTGGAAGCAGGTGAACCAGATTCGCGGGCTTTTTGGTTTCACGGACTTTCAGTTCTAGGAATGACTCAGCAGTTAGAAAGATTTAACACAGAAAAACAGAAGATTTTGTTAAATGGGGCACAGTACCACATTCCTCACTGCTGTTGTTAATTCTTTCCAAACCCTTGAGGAGCTGAGGTTTTCTATTGGCTGTTCTTCCTGTGGTAAATGTTGGTAAAGGGCCAAAGTACGGAGCACCAGGAGTTCTGTAGCTTGTATCCACTTTTGGCTGTAACTAGTGATACAACTAAGGATACAAAGGCCTATGAGTGCTATTAGACAGATGGCTGCCAGGGACCTAAGAGTGGTAACAGATATGGCAGCCATCCATTTAGTCCAGTTCATAAGAATCCAAGTTGACTATTTTCTTGTGCCTGTTTTTCTAGATTTTCTTGTAGTTGTTTAATTATATCATTACTATGCTGGACTTATTAGCATAGAAACAACACTCTTCGTTTAAAAATAAACAGACCCCCTTTTTTGGCTGTTAGTAAATCGAAGGCTCCCCTGTTTTGTAGCACAACCTTTGCAAGGGAGGCTAAATGAGCTTCAAGATCTAGTACAGTTCTAAATATGTATTTAAGATTCTCTATCATTTGGATTAACAGTTTTTTTATACTGATATAATTAGGTCCCTAGGCCAGCTACCTCAGTTTCTACTCCAGAAGCAACTCCCAAACCTATTAAGAGAAGAACCATCTGAATGGCCCTTTCAGATCTAGAGTTAATGTGTTTGAGTATTGGGATGGGGATACTCTGATTATTTCTTACAACTTTAAGGTCTGGGAGTAATAGAGCAAGGACATAATTATTTTAACCAATTGGGTGTCAGGGTGCTAATGATTGTTTTTCCACAGAGAAATACAGTTCCATTAATAGGAGGACATAAAGATCTGCCTGTGGAATTTATAGAGACAGCGGAAGCACAAAGACCTGAATTAATTATTCCTATATCTTTTGTTCCATTAATCAAGGAACAGCAGTTTGACAGAAAGATAAATTAACATTATTTTGTGGAATTAACATGAGGCAGGTGGGTTTTTTTTTTTATAACAATATGGAGAGAAACTGAAATTAACTAAGAGTACAATGGTAGGAAAGGGACCATAATTTACACATAACCAACAATCTTGGGCCAAGAAAGATTTGATTAAATTTAACATGTCATAAGATGATTTTTAAAGGTTTTGAGTTTCTGGCTTGAAAGGGAAGTGACCCTTTTGCATTGGGTATTTGTACAGGGCAATAAACAGTAGTTGTTAAATCTGATTTTAGTTTGTCTATTACTTTGTTAATATGTGCCTCTTGAGTCATATCCTGAACTTCTCCCCATCAGATTCTCCTAGAGAGGGACACAAATACAAACAAACAGTATTCCATTATTTTCCAGGGCATATTTTTTTAGTACTTTGAGTCACTGAAATTCAACCTCCAAATCTCTGATTATTAGGTACACATTTCTTTGGGTTCTCATAATATCCATTTTGTACAAATCAATGGAAAATAAACTCGGTAGCCCAAGTAGATAGGCTACTATTTTTCTACCTATTAATTAGATTGTATTCTAAAAAATGTAACTTTTCAAGTCATTTTTGTACCAGAATTGGGAATGGCTAGGAAGATTTGAGAAAGCTATGATTATTAATAAATTCCAAAAATTGGGTGAGGGGTAAATCTGTGAAAGGACTTGGTTTCTGCCTAGAAGCAGGCAATTATTCCAATGTAAATTAACCTAGCTAAAGGTAATTAGCAAGTCTATAGGAGAGGGGAACTAGGACTTCCTCATCCTCATTCTAAAGACAGGTTTACATAATAATTGGATAATCTAGCTAGGATGGGAGGAGGGGTCAACTTTCTGAAAGGAGACACCTTGCCACACCTTGCTGGGGGAGGAACCTTACGGGGATGTTTACTACATTTACTACGTCAGAATTACATAAACAAGATGGAGGTCATGGGTATAAAAAGTTCAGTCCACATGTTGTATCTTTGGTGGGGCATTTATTTGAACCCCTTCCCCCAACCTAATGTGCCATTCTGGCATGGGGCTGTAACTATCTTCTGTATTTCTATCTTTTTAATAAACTTCTTTAGATCTTCAGCAAGAGTCCGGGCTAATGTGAATTTACCCTTAGCTCAGGTCAAGAACCCGCGATTTTTCGGGTTTTCTGTTTTTTTGTTTCTTTGGGGAGTTTTCGGGAAATTATTCCCAGGGGTCTAACAAAGATCCCTGGGGACAGTTTTCCAAACTATAACAATTTTGTTTTTATAAAAGAAGGAAGAAAAGCCTTGATTCAGAGGCAAAAATCCTAGGGTTTCTACACCTCAAATATGCTGCTGAAATGGGGATTTCTTCTGAGACCCCAAGATGAAGCAGGGGATTTCCTAAGAAGAAACCTGGAGTTTCATCATAGATGAAATGGAGTTTCTTGAGAAGAAACTTGGCATTTCCTTACAGGGTTCTTGTCTATGGTGAGCAAAGAATGACACCCGCAGACCTCAGAAAGGGGAGTAAAAGGTTTATTGGAAGCAGCAGGGAATAAGGAAAGATGGCTGAACACCCCAAAGGGGCAGTTGGAACTCTTGGGTTCCAGCAGCTGCCTTCAGGACAATACTTGAGAGTAGCCCAAGCCGAATTGCTTTCAGTTGCAGGCTGCTTTCTTCCAGAGTTCACGCGATCTGCCAGAAGAGAATAGGGAAAAGTGGTCTAACACCCCAAAGGGGCTGTCGGGGCCCTGGCGTTCAGTAGCTGCCTTTAGGTCACTACCCGAGTGTAGCCCGAGCCAAGTGCCATCAGTTGCAAATTAGTTTCTCCCAGAGTCCACGCGATCTGCCAGAAAAGAGGTGCAGGTCACCCCTAGGGGCCCTGGTCAGCCTTGATGTCCAGCAGAGGCCTTCAGGTCACTACCCGAGAGTAGCCCAGGCCATGTACGTGCCATCAGTTGCACTCTGCCTTCGCTCAGGGCTAACACAACCTGAGAGAGAGAGAACAGCTTCCCAAAAGGGGAGGGGGGTTCCGAGAAGGAAAAGCCCTATTTGCTGGTTGCCTAGGACCTTTGCCCGACCATTTGCAAGTCCTCTTTTGGTTAGGGTGACTTTGGGAATTCTGGGAAGCAGCTCTCAGGATTTGCATAGGGTATTTGCAAGTCCTTGAAGAATCTCCTTTCAGGAGTATCAGACTTGAGCTCTGGTTATGGCTCCTGGGTTTGTTGATTAGTAAACAGATGGTTTTGTGAAGCTCTGGTCCTTCTTATCTCTGAGCATTTGGAATTTCAGATATCCGTCACCCCTCAGGAAACTCAGGAAATTAACTTTTTCTACCGAGGCCTCTTCCCTATCTGCCTATTTCCTTTCCATCTCCTCACTGCTTTTTTTTTTTTTTTAACAAATGTCTATATATGACATTTATTTAAACCACTAATTGTTCAACAGATTTAAAATTCACAAATCAAACTACACATTAAAATGTCTGGACCAAGGTAGGACTGAGGTTTAAAAGGTTTATAATTAAGTATTATTTAAAAGATATTTCCGGAATTTTTAATCTCAAAGTTTAGTTTTGATACTTCTTTCTTTTTTCTAGTCCTGAGATAAGTCAAAAGAAATAGCAGATAATTTAAAAATGTTAATAACATATGAGTGTTTTTGGTTCTAATTTCAGAAAGAACACCATTTTATAATAAAATAAACTTGTGGGTTTTTTGTTGTTGTTAAATTGATCATAAATAACAGTATATTAGTTATCATTCTGTTGACATTAATGAGTGGGTGTTCTTTTGTTTTAGTTTTCCTAAAAAAAAAATTAAGTCAATGTTATGGATTGGGAGAATATGGTTTGTGGAAACCATTCCCTGGGGACCCCTGCTAGGGTCCCTGACACACTTTCCCCCAACCCATAACAAAACCCAAAACGACCCCAAACAGAAGAAAAAACCATGGATTCTTGTCCTAAGGTATGCATAGCTTGGACAGTTGCTGAATATTTAAAGAAGTTTATTAGAAAGATAGAAATACAGAGGATAGAAATACAGCCCCATGCCAAAATGGCATGAGGGGGTGACTCAAAATGAATACATCAAAGGGCTTACACGTGGACCGGACTTTTTATACCCATGACCTCCATCTTGTTTACATAATTCTGATGTAGTGAATGTAGTGAATGTCCCTGTAAGGTACCTCCCCTTAACCCTGTAAGGTACCTTCCCCAGCAAGGTGGCAAGGTGTCTTCATGAAGGTCGACCCCTCCTACCATCTTAGCTAGCTTATCCAATCATGTAGATCTTTCTTTAGATAGAGACAGGCCTAGTTCTCCTCTCCTATTGACTGGTTAATTCCTTTTAGCTAGGTTAATTTATATTGGAATAGCTGCCTGTTTTAGGCAGAAATCAAGTCCTTCCTTTACCCATGTCTGCTGCCATTTTGACACAACTATTTTGAAATATATCAATTATTTTCTTTTGAAATATATTAATAATTAGAGCTTTCCCAAATCTTCCTAGGTCGTTCCCAATACTGGCACAGTCAAGAGACATAGATAAGCATAAATAATTTATCAAAATAAGTAAATTCTGCTAAGAGAGGAGACCCTGCTAGAAAATGAAAGTATAGTACACCCCAGAGAATCCTGGAGCAGAGCACTCCAAAAGTGAGAGAGGCATGGCATTCCTATGAGGTGGGTTGTATATTCAGTCTGGAAACCTCTACCCTCATATATTTCGTGTTTGGCACAGTCATTGCTGTTGTGCACCACAGCATAGTCCATCTGCACTTATTCAGACATGGTAGTAGATTTCTCATGAGTTTCAAGCAGAAATCAAGAGCTCAGTGCTCTGCAAATGTTTCAAAGTTGAAAAACCCCTTCAGCTACTCACATTGGTTCGTTTAGATTTAAGAAGGTGGCATCTGGCTGTGATACAGGTGGTTTACTGGTTTACGGATATGGTTCTCTGTCACCCCAGGTAGAGCAATCTGTGGCCACTCCAAGTGGAATAAACTCTGATTTCTCTCCCGCTTGATTTTAATTAGATAATATGGGAGAAATAACATATTAGGTAGAAAGGGGACAATTGGGAAGAAAAGTATTTGTAAAGTTCTGTAGGGTATGTTGTTTTAGGCAAAAGCCTAAATGAGAAACACTCTTAATCACAAAGGCCCTTTTCCACATCTGAGATTCCTGAGATGCTTAGTAAACAAAAGGTCCCTCAGGGGAGGGCAAAGGTTAAGGTCAGATACTATTCACCCATTACCCCTTGTTGCCAGGGGAACCTGAAAACTAAGAGAAAGTCCAGACCTTAACTCTGGGACTCCATCCACCCGCTCTTGGAGGTTCTAGTAAACAACAGAAAAAGCTACAAAGACTCTCTTGCTTGGATGCTCTCTGCCTCTTATGATGGCCTATCTATCCTCCTAAATAAAACCTCTGTCTTTGACCAGTGTGTGCTGCAATTATTTTCTGCCATGTAAGCCAAGAACCCTACAGAATTGTCATGTTTTGCCATGACATATTCTTTGGCTAGCTAAAAGTGGGGCTTCAAAGATTGACACTTATAAGTGCACCCATGACAAGATCTGCCCATGTACTTAATATGCAAATTTTTATTCAGTAACATAATAATGACTGTTACATACTTTATAGTGGGCACAAAAGAAATTTGATGTTTAGTAAAAACTTTTGAAGCCGGGCGTGGTGGCGCACATTTGTAATCCCCATGCTTGGGAGGCAGAGGCAGGAGGATCGCACAGGTTCGAAGCCAGCCTCGCTGGCTTAAGATACCCTGTTTCTAAATAAAAAAAAAAAAAACATAGGTGTCTGGGAGTGTAGCTTGGAAGTAGAAGGGTTTCCAGGAATTTCAGTACCACCAAAAAAACAAACAAACAAACAAACAAAAACTTTTGAGGTTAGTTTGCCTACAATGATTTTTATAGCTTATTTTAAGAAAAGTTTCATGTAGAAAAGTTATATGCTAATATGTAAGGAATTGATGATGGTTACACTAGGTTAGCATTAATTAGTATCCAGTGAAAACCAATTAAGAGCCTGTCTTTGCTGGTGTAAACATTTTCCTAAAATTTCTCTGTAAAGAAATATTAGTTGCTTTTCTAACCTACAGTTTAAAATGAATTTAAATGAGGTTGCCTAAAGAACAACTCAAGACACTTTCTGTTATGGTTTTGAAGCTAATGTTACAGTTTGAGAATATGTTACCATTTTGGGGAACCTGTCCCTGAGGACCCCTGTTAGGGTTTCAGACACAATTTCCCTCAAAACACATAAAAAAACACAAAAACAGAAAAACCACGGGTTCTTGTCCTGAGCTAAGGATAAATATACATTAGCCCAGACTCTTGCTGAAGATTTAAAGAAGTTTATTAAATGATAGCAATACAGGAGATAGTTTCTGCCTCACGCCATTCTTAAATGGCATGTGGGGTTTGATTGAATGCCCCACCAAAGATACAACATGTGGACCAGACCTTTTATACCCATGACCTCCATCTTGTTTATGTAATTCTGACCTAGTAAACATTCCTGTAAGGTTCCTCCACCAGCAAGGTGTCTAGATTATCCAATTATTATGTAAACCTGTCTTTAGAATGAGGATGAGGAAGTCCTAGTTCCCCTCTCCTATAGACTTGCTAATTACCTTTAGCTAGGTTAATTTAAGTTTCAATAGCTGTTTGCTTCCTGACTGAAACCGAAACCAAGTCTTTCTTTCCCTAGGTCTGCTGCTATTTTGACACAATTATTTTTGAAATATATCTATTAATAATCAGAGCTTTCTCAAATCTTCCTAGGCCATTCCCAATACTGGTACACTTTTATTTATGGTCTCTGTACAAACTATCTGGGTTTCATTTTTCTAATCAGCAAGGTGCTTCACTTTTTCCCTTGAAGAATCTTATGCCAGGTATGATTTCAGTAGAAAAAAAAGTAAAAAATTTTTGTCACCTTTCAGGTTTACTTGATTTATTTAAATATTAAAAGTAGCAGTTTGACAGTGCCTATAGTTGTGATAGTTTCATAGGAAACTAATATCACTATAAAATTGACCCTAGTGTCACAAGCAAGTGACCAGTTGGGCTCTTAGACATTTATCAATAAGTTTATTGAGGTTCCACACTCAGTACACTTCAAAAGATACACCAGAAACCATAGTCTAAATATAAGTCTAAATCTAAGTCTGAGCCCCTCTAAGCACAGAAACCAAGGGAACTCACATTTGACAAGTCCTGATCAAAGGTCCTTCAGTTGGGTGCACCTTTGGCTGATGCTTGGGTTTGTTGATAGATCTGAGGCTCACCAACACTTGACATTTAGGGCTCTCCATCGGGCTTTGGGGGCTGGAGAGCATAGCTCTCTGTTTCTAATGAGTTTATGAACACTTTCTTGGGAAGAGTTAAATTGCTGAGTGCTGCTTGATTGGTCATACCCATGTGGGGGTTCTTCTCCTCCTTAACTACACCCAATGAAGTAATGTTTGTGAGTTATCTGGGTCCTGGTGCTCTGCTCTGGGCTTATCTGCAACTAACAGTCTAACATGCACTGGCTACTGGGTTTCAATTGCACCTTAGTACTGTTGCTAATATTCTACCTTTTACACTTAACAGAATTTGAAAATATTTTAATATTGTTTCCTGCTATTCTTAACATCACAATATTTTAATATTTTACCATATTACTCCTAACACCTAGGCCATTAAAACAATGCAGCATTCACACATATGTCTTTTATGTAAAACATTTAAATATATTCTGCTGAAAGAGAAAAAGGTTCAAATAAAAAATAGTTCTATATAAAATGTAAAGATAATTAAATTGGCCAGAAATAAAAAGTTATTTGTATGACTTCTAAAACCAAAATGTAAAGCAAAGATATAAAACCAAAATTTACTTCTTTATATTTAGAATAATAAGAATTATTTAAATAATGATATGTTTTTAGCAAAGTTTACACAAAAATGACTTAAAGAACAGTCTTATGTTTTGTCAAGATAAATTTCTATTTTCTGCTGAGTTTGTTAGGTTTTTGATTGCTTAAAATAGCAAAGCTCTCAAAGAGTTAGATTTATTCAAATATTTGTTCTACAGTATCTTTTTGGTTTATAACTTTGGTAAAATAAACTATTTTGTAAGCCCTCATCTGTTGATGGACATCTTGGCTGGTTACATAGTTTGGCAATGATGAATTGTGCAGCTATGAACATAGATACTCATGCATTAGTTTGGTAGCTTGGTTTTTATTCTTTGGGATAGATACTCAGAAGTGGTACTGCTGGATTATATGGCAAGTTTGTATTCATTCTTCTGAGGATCCTCCATACTGTTTTCCAAATGGTTGCACTCATTTGCAATCCCGCCAAAAATGCACTTCTCCACATCCAATCAATTACAATTTCTTTCTGCCTTAGAAATCCTTCTTTTTTTTTTTCAGCACTGAATGGGGGAAAGAAAAATTCCCTAATGTACATAGTGTACATGAAAAAGCATATCAAAGTTAATCACTAAGCCGAACATGGGAAGGAGGGTGGAGGGAGGGAGAAGGGTGAAATTGGGAAAGGGCTAAATGAATGATGTCTACATGTATGCCTCTACCATTTTGTACTGCATTAAGATGTATAACTACAATGCACCAATAATTAAAAAAATAAACTATTTTTACAATGATATAATAAGCCTCGTTGATACAAATATTCTAAAGCTTTAAAATGTCTGACAGCCGCTTGGAAGGCAGAGACAGGAGTATCTCCCAGGTTCAAAGCCAGCCTTGTTAGCTTAAGAGACCCTGTTTCCAAATAAAAATATAAAAATAGATCTGGGAGTGTAACCTGGAGGTAGAAGGGTTTCCAGGAACCCCAGTACCACAAAAAAAAAAAAAAAAAAAAAAAGTCTGACAGTCTGGATATAAAGCTATTAATCACAATTGTTATCTTAATATATTGCAGAAGTAGCTAAATTGTTTTTACTAAATTGCTAAGCTCTCTATGTAATACCTTATGAACCAGTTGTGATGATCCATGCCTGTAACCCCAGTAGTTCAGAGGCTGAAACAGGAGCATCCCCATATTGGAGGACAGCCTGAGCAACATATCTAGACTTTCAGCCACCTAGTGAGAAACTCTGTTCTAAAATAAAAGAATAAAATGGTCCCTCGCAGCACCAGGCTCCAGAGAGGAGGGGGACTCAGAACTGAGCTCAAAACCAGAGAGGATATACGCCGGCATCATGGCCAAGAACGCGGCAGCACCCCATACTCCCGGTGGCAGCTGTGAGTTCACCGGATGGCTCCAGATCAGTGTACTCAACAAGCCACCAGGCACCAGAGAGAAGGGGTAAACAGCAAGCTGAGGTGAACAGCTGTGGAACAGCTGGATAGAATTCAGTAGTTCTTTTCGGTGCAAGGAGCGTCTAAAGCTCCCCGGTCCGGGCTCAGCACACCCTGCAGGGACTCAGAGCGGAGCTTAAAACCAGAGAATAAATATGCCAGCCTCACGGCTGAGGGTGTAGCATTTGCGCCATATTGCCAGTGGTGGCAGCAGCAAGTTCACTGCAGCAGAGGTATCACACCATAGTCGCAGCTTCCAGTTGGAGAATGCCCAGCCTGGCACCCCCATCATCTAAAGCAGCCTCGATTACTTCCTGGGTCTGAGACTCTGTAATACAACCCAGTAAAGGAGTAGTGGTGACTGAGATACCACAGACTTGATATCCAGAGCACCTTAAGTGAAGTCATAGTGACCCAGGGAAGAACCCAGAGAAGGCACAAACTTCCAAAATCATGGGAAAGAGGAATAACAATGGAGCAATGATGCCCACAACCCCACAACATCAGAACCTGATAACACAGAAATTCAGAGATCTGTAGGAGATCAAACCAGGAAAATAACTATATAAATAATAGAGGACTTTCTAAAAGAATTCAGAGAGAGTCTAAAAGAGATAAAGGATGAAATCATGGAAGTAAAGGGCTCAATTCAAAGTATAAAAAAACTAATTAGACCACATGGAGAACATAACCTCACTCCTAGAAGATGATCACTCCAAAAATGAACGTATAGTCTCTACTTTAGAAAAAAAAAATCCGAAAGCAGGAATTTGACATAGAAGAAATATGGGTCCATTTAAAGAGAGCTAACCTAAAAATAATTGAAATAGAGGAGGGAAAAGAAGGTAAAACCAAAGGAATCAATAATCTCTTCAGGAAGTGATAGCAGAAAATTTTCCAAACATAGAGCAAGAGGTCAATGCACAGGTCCAGGAAACTTATAGAACTCCCATTAGACAGGATCAGAGAAGAGGATCCCCACACCACATAATTGTCAAAATGACTAATGTGGAAGCCAAGGAGAGCATCTTAAAAGCAACAAAAACAAAAGGCCAAGTGATATTCAGAGGCAAACCAATTAGAATCACTCCAGATTTCCCAAACCAAGTCATGAAAGCCAGAAGGGCATGGAGTTAACATATTCCAAATGCTGAAAGAAAACAACTTCCAGCCAAAAATTTCCTACCCAGCAAAACTATCTATCATATTAGATGTGGAAATAAGAAGCTTTCATGACAAACAGAAACTGAAGGAATTTATGTCTTCAAAACCAGTGCTAGAGAAAATACTCAAGGGGAGTAACTGCAAAGAAGAAATGGGTAATACACGCCAATACCAAAGAAACAAGATTTCCCATCCAGCAGACAACTAAGCAAAGAATAAACAGTATCTCAAACAGAAATAAAATCTTAACATGTTAGGAATAAAAAATTATATCTCTATAATCACACTGAATGTAAACGGCCTCAACTCCCCAATCAAAAGACATAAAGTGGCAAAATGGATTAAAAACCAGAATCCATCCATCTGCTGCTTACAAGAAACACACCTTACAAGTAAACATAGGAAAAAACTCAAGGTAAAGGGCTGGAGTAAGGTAATCCATGCTAATGGAACTTGAAGACAAGCAGGAGTAGCAATTATGATATAAGACAAGTTAGACTTTAAACCCAAACTTTTTAGAAGAGACAAAGAAGGTCACATTTTACTAGTGAAAGGAATAATCCAGCAAGAGGAAATAACAATAATCAACATCTATGCCCCAAACATAGGTGCAGCAAATTTCATAAATCAAACTCTTTGTGACATGAAGTCACACATAAATCCCAATGATAGGGTGTGTCCATATAGCGCCTAAAGAGATGCAGGCTCCCTCGGCCTGAGTGGCCTGCAGCTAAAGGTAAAGCTTTAGGTAAAGTTTAAGAACTTCCGCAGTAAAATGATTCAGCAGAAAAGGGGCTAAAATGGCATCTGGAGGAAGCTACAAAGGTGTGGTTTCCCCATTCATTATGTTACATACTTCCCTGTGTTATTTCAGACCATAATGGAATGAAACTAGAAATCAACTATAAGAAGACACAGAGAAACAATATAAACATGTGGAGACTGAACACCAGACTTCTGAATGAAGAATAGGTCATAGAAGATGTAAGAGGTAAAATCAAGAAATTTCTAGAAACAAATGAAAAGAAAGATACAACATATCAAAACCTCTGAGACACTTTGAAGGCAGTATTAAGAGGAAAATTTATAGCACTGAGTGCTCACATAAGAAAAAACAAAATCTTCAAATAAATAACCTAATGACACACCTCAAAGCAGGAACAATTGAACCCCAAAGCCAGTAGAAGACAGGAAATTATTAAAATTAGAGCATAAATTATCAAAATAGAGAATAAAAAAACAATACAGAAAATCAACAAAACCAAAACCTGGTTTCTTGAAAAAATTAGCAAGATAGATAAACCACTAGCCAACCTAACTAAAAAAAAAAAAAAAGAGAATCAACACAAATCATGAAGATAAGGGATTATAAGGAGAAATTACTACTGACAGTGTAGAAATCCAGAGGCATATCAGAAACTACTTCGAAGAACTATACTCCAACAAAATGGAAAATCTGGAGAAAATCGACAACTTCCTAGATAAATACAACCTTCCTAAACTGAGTCAAGAAGATACAGAACACTTAAACCAACCAATAACAACCAAAGAGATTGAAACCGCAATAAAGAACTTACCATCAAAGAAAAGCCCAGGACCAGATGGTTTCCCAAGTGAATTCTATAAAACATTTATAGAAGAGCTAACCCCAATGCTCCTCAAACTATTTCACGAAATAGAAAAAACCGGGACTCTCTGAAATACAGTATATAAAGTCAACATCACACTAATACCCAAACAGAATAAAGACAGTTCAAGGAAGGAAAACTACAGGCCTATATCTCTGGTGAACTTGGATGCAAAACTATTAAACAAAATACTAGCAACACACTTTCAAAACCTCATCAAGAAAATCATACACCATGACCAGGTAAGGTTCATCCCAGGATGCAAGGCTGGTTCAACATAAGAAAATCAATCCACATAATTCACCATATAAACAGAAGCAAGGACAAAAATCACATGATCATTTTAATAGATGCTGAAAAAGCATTTGATAAAATTCAACATCCATTTATGATTTAAAAAAAACACTGCAGAGAATTGGAATAGAAGGAACATATCGCAACATTATTAAGGCAATCTACAATAAGCCCACCGACAACATCATATTAAATGGGGAAAAACTTCAAGAATTCCCCCTAAAAACAGGAATGAGATAAGGATGTCCATTATCACCACTTCTCTTCAATATAGTACTAGAGACTTTACCCAGAGCAATAAGGCAAGTAAAGAAAATCAGAGGAGTACAAATAGGAAAAGAAGAACTCAAACTTTCACTATTTGCAGATGACATGATACTATATTTAGAAAACCCAACAAACTCAACCAAAATGCTTATAGAACTGATCAACAAATTCAACAAATTATCTGGATACAAAATCAATCTCAAAAAATCAAAAGCTTTCCTGTACACCAACTATAAATCCACTGAAAAAGAAATTCAGAAAACACTTCCACTCAGGATCTCCCACAAAAAAATAAAATACTTAGGAATAAACTTGACCAAGGAGGAAAGAGAAATCTACACAGAAAATTATAAAACACTGAAAAGAAATTGAAGAAGATCTTAGAAGATGGAAAGATCTTCCATGTTCATGGATTGGCAGAATAAATATCATTAAAATGGCCATCCTTCCGAAAGTGATCTACAGATTAAATGCAATGCCCATTAAACTACCAAGATCATTCCTCACAGACATAGAAAAATCAGTCCTTAAATTTATCTGGAATAACAAAAAGCCAAGAATAGCTAAGGTAGTTCTCAGCAACAAAAACCATGCAGGATGAATCACATTACCTGACTTTAAACTATACCACAAAGTCATTGTAATAAAAACATCATGGTACTGGCAAAGAAACAGATACATAGACCAATGGAACAGAATAGAAGACCCAGAAACAAGTCCACACACTTTCATCCAATTGATTTTTGACAAAAGGGCCAAAAACATACACTGGAGAAAAGACAGCCTGTTCAACACATGGTTTTGGCAAAACTGGTTAAACATCTGCAGAAAATTGGAAATTAATCCCACTTTCTCACCCTGTACAAAAGTCAATTCAAGATGGATCAAAGACTTGGAAATCAAACCAGAGACCTGGAAGCTCCTTGAAGAGGGCCTAGGTCCAACACTGCAACACATAGGCACAGATAAACACTTTCTCAGCAAGACCCCAAAGGCACAACAAATTAAAAGGAGAATCAATACATGGGATTGCATGAAACTGAAGAGCTTCTGTTCAGCAAAGGAAACTGTCAAGAACCTCAATCGAGAGCCAACTGAATGGGAGAAGGTTTTTTCCACCTACTCCTTCGATAGAGGACTAATATCTAGAATATACAGAGAACTCAGGAAACTCAACACTAAGAAAACAAAGCATCCAGTAACAAAATGGGCAAGCAAACTAAATAGACACTTCACAAAAGAAGAAATTCAAATGGCCAATAAATGCATGAAAAAATGCTCAACATCACTGGTAATCAGAGAGATGCAAATCAAAACTACCTTGAGATTTCATCTAACTCCAACTAGAATGGCAATCAATCAAAACACAAACAACAACAGATGCTGTTGAGGATGTGGAGAATTGGGAACTCTAAGACATTGTTGGTGGGACTGCAAATTAGTGCAACCACTTTGGAAAACAGTATGGAGAATCCTCAGAAGAATGGGAACAAATCTACCATTTGATTCAGCAATACCTCTTCTGGGTATCTACCCAAAAGACAGGAAACCAAACTACCAAACTAATGCATGTGTATCTATGTTCATAGCTGCACAATTCACCATAGCCAAACTATGGAACCAGCCAAGATGTCCATCAACATATGAATGGATTATAAAACTGTGGGATATGTACACAATGGAATTTTACTCAGTCATTAAAAAAAACTCAGTTACATCATTTTCAGGGAAATGGATGGAACTGGAGGACATTATGCTAAGTGAGATTAGTCAGTCACAAAAAATAAGAAAGCAGATGCTATTCCTCATATGTGAGTGTTAGGGAGAATTGGATTATAGGAGGAACTCTAGATGAAAAAGGAAATCCTATAGAGGAGCAAACAAGGCAACCTAAAGGAGGAGAAAGGAGGGGGGAAGAGGAAAATCTCTAAAGCACACAATATACTTAAACATATCGAAGTCAACCACTAAGCTGAGCAAGGGAGGATGGGAAAGGGAAGGAATGGGGTGGGAATTGGGTAGGGGTTAAATCAGTGATGTGTGTATGTATGTACACAGAATTTTTTTACCCCAATATGATGTATGATTATAATGCACCAATAAAAAATTTAAAAAATAAAATAAAAAATAAAAGGTGCCTTATATTCAAGAAAAAAATAAATAAATAAATTCCAAAAAAAAAAAAAAAGAATAAAATGTGGCTGTGTGTGTTGCTTGGAGTTAGATGCTTCTACGTAGAATGCTCTAACCCATTCCTTTCCCCTTCCTCGCCATTTTCCCTTAAGTAACCAACCCTTACCTCCCCCCCTTCCTTTACCCCGTATGTTATTGTACCTGCTCCAGGGAACCCCCTTCTTTCTTGGCCCAGCTCCATGAGGTGGTCAGTAGAGAAAAAGTAGTCTGTATCCATTTTCCTTCCTCCCTTTCTGACCTTGCTCAAATTGAAAGAAAACCAGGTTCTTTTTCGCCAATCCATCAGGTTTTATTAAAGAATTTTAATACATTGTGCAAGCATATGATTTGGCATGGCAGGTATCATGGCCTGAATTCCTACCACTGGCTCTGGCCCACATACAGGCCACCTCTCAAAGCCCCACCTTTATGAGCCCCCTTGAATTGTTGTATGATCATCCCATTTTGCTTATTCATGCTCTCCTTTCAGATCCCCCTTCCTTTCAGATCCCCCTTCTTTGGCTTCCTATCTCCCTTACTTTTCTTTTCCCAGGCACCTCCTTAGGGAATATGCTGACTGATATCTTCCCCAATCTGGGGCTGAAGAAGCAGCTCCATACCCAGCAGTCAAGGCCCTTAAGCCAGATGATCAAGTCCTCCTCAAGTCACTCCAGCCAAAACATCTCCAACCACAGTGGACTGAGCCTTTTACAGTGATCTTTACCACACCTATTGCAGCCAAACTGCTGGGGGACCCCAACTGGCATTACCTCACTCAAATAAAATGGCTCATTACAGCAACCTCATGACAAATTCTCCTATACAGTGCTGGGGCCCACTAAGCTGTTTCTCTTGGCATAATTCTCTTTAATGCTTTTATTTTAGCAAGTCCACTTTTTATATAGTACAGTCCTCTCCCTCTCTGGATGCCAGATAACCATAAGTATTAAACTCTCTAAAATCTATTGCTGATGCTCCTGACCCAATAGCACGTTTTCCATTTGACCAGACTGACATACTTACTCACTGCTGAAAATGGTGGTGTGTGTCTTCCTCAGGAAAAGTGCTGCTAGTACATTAATGAATTTGGTCTAATGAAGAAAACTGCTAGAAAGGGTGGTATATGTCTCTTTCTCAGGAAAAAAAATGCTGCTATTATTAAACCTGGTCTAAAAGAGAAAAATGTCTAAACTCTGACCAGATTAAGTGAGAATCTAAAAACACAATATTGAACAATCTACCTCATAGCTGCTGGGCTCCTTCCCTTTCTGGCAAGGTCCAGTAACTGATGGGCTCCTTTCTTTTCTGGGACCCATCTCATGATTTGCCTTTTATTTTAATAGTTCCTGTCTGTTAAAGTTTATTTAAATGTGCATTACTGAGATGTCCAGAGTTACCTCAATCAACTTCTGCTGCAGCCATACTCCCACCTGCCCCCTTCTGAAGGACCCAACCACTCCTGCCAAGGGGCCCTCTACAATGCCCCCTGTCAGGAGGAAGTCATTGTTGACTCATTTGTCACCCAATTTCACCAAAAGGCTAGGATGATAGGTCAGGTCCATTATTTCCCTTATGGGACCCTGCAGCGGGGACAGAGGTGAAAGCCCAGAAGCCATAGCGGAGATGTCATGAGACTCCATACATCGCAAGACTGACTCCAGATGCTGCGAGACTCTGGATGTCATGAGAGAATTGGTATTTCCATGCTCCTAGTCCCCCACCAAGACCCCCACTATAAATATATATATGTACTTCCTCTCTGCCCAGTGACTGCTGACTACATAGCTCATGCATTCCTTCCCCCATGGCTGGCAGACCTGCCTGAATGTGCCAGGTTTTGATTAAAGAGGCCTTTAATAACTTGGTTGGTGCTTTCCTCCTTTGTGAGGATGTCCCAATCTTACAATTTGATTTCAAAGTTACAATTTGATCATCTATTTTAGAATTAGCTTAAATAATGAGATTCTCATGTTAGAAAAAATAGCATAGTCTATGGGCCCCAAGCCTCATACAACCCAACTGAATTCCACTGGCTAGTATCATGGCCATTTGGGTTTTTCTGTGTTGCCCTTATTTATTTTATTTTATTTTATTTTATTTTATTTTGTTTTTGTTTTTTTTTGAAAAAGAACAAAGCTAGAAGATGTATATTTTCTGATTTCAAACCATATAAAGCTACAATAATTGAAACAGTGTAGTACTATTCTAAAGGCAGATATGTAAACCATTGGAGTTAAATAAAAGCCTAGAGCTAAATTCTTCCCTATATTGTCAAGTTATTTTTGACAAGGTTTCCACGAATATTTGGTGGTGGGAATAATAATCTTTTAACTAAATATTGTTGAAAAATAATAATTACATGGAAAAGAATAAAATTGGACCCTTACCTAATCCCATATACAAATATTAACTCAAAATAGATAAAAGACCTAAATATAAATCTTAAGACTATAAACTTTTAGGAGAAAATCTGGGTCATAAAACCTCACAACATTGAAATTGGCAGTGATTTCTTGGTTATGATTTCAATGGCACAGGCAACAGAAGAATATACAAACTCCCTAAAAAATAAAAAAAATATTGTATATCCAAAGACAATGTAAACAGAGTTAACAGTTACTAATAGAATGGGATAAAATATTTCCAAATGCTATATCTGAAGGTATATTAATATTCCAACTAGAAATCCTAAAAATTAACAACAATAAAGGCAAACAATACCCTTTACAGATAGGTAAAAGACTAACATAAGTAATGAATCTCCACAGATAACCAATCTTAGTTGTCTGTTGGATGGAAAATCTTGTTTCTCTAGTTCTGATGTGTGTTACCTATTTCTTCTTTATAGTTAATCTCTTTGAGTATTTTCTCTAGTGCTGGTTTTGAAGACACAAATTCCTTCAGTTTCTGTTTGTCATGGAAGCTTCTTATTTCTCCATCTAATTTGATAGAAAGTTTTGCTGGGTAGGAAATTTTTGGCTGGAAGTTGTTTTCTTTCAAAATTGGGAATATGTTACTCCAAGCCCTTCTGGCTCTCATAACTTGGTTTGGGAAGTCTGGAGTGATTCTAATTGGTTTGCCTCTGAATGTCACTTGGCCCTTTGCTTTTGTTGCCTTTAAGATTCTCTGCTTGGCTTCCACATTGGTCATCTTGACAATTATGTGGCGTGGGGATCCTCTTCTCGGATCCTGTCTAAAGGGAGTTCTATAAGTTTCCTGGACCTGCGTATCGACCTCTTGCTCTATGTCTGGAAAATTTTCTGCTATTACTTCCTTGAAGAGATTGTTGATCCCTTTGGTATCACTTTCTTTTCCCTCCTCTATTCCAATTATTCTTAGGTTAGCTCTCTTAAAATGGGCCCATATTTCTTCAATATCAGATTCCTGCTGTCGGATATTTTTTCCTAGATTAGAAACTATGCATTCATTTTTGGAATGATCATCTTCTAAGAGCGAGATTCTGTTCTCCATGTGTTCTAATCGGTTGTTTGTGCTTTGAATTGAGGCCTTTACTTCATTAATTGCATCCTTTATCTCTTTTTGGCTCTCTCTGAGTTCTTTTCGAAGCACCTTTATTATTTCTACAGTTATTTTCCTGATTTGATCTTCTAGTAATCTCTGATTTTCTGTTTTATCGGGTTCTGATGTTGTGGGGTTGTGAGCATCCATTGCTCCAGTATTATTCCTCTTTCCCATGATTTCGGAAGTTTGTGCCTTCTCTGGGTTCTTCCCTTGGGTCACTATGACTTCACTTAAGGTGCTCTGGATCTCGAGTCTGTAGTATCTTAGACCCCACTACTCCTTTACTGGGTTGTATCACAGAGTCTCTGACCCAGAGAGTCGATAGAGGCTGCTTTAGACTGTGGGGGGGTGCCAGGTTGCACGTTCTCCTATGGTGTGATATCACTGCCACCGCCCCTCTCCCACTGGGTCAAGTCCCAGTGAGTACAGTACTGGGATTTCTCCGCTGTGGCCCACAATTTGACTCACTCTTCTTGAGTACGCAGATGTAGCTGTACTGAATTCGGTGAATTCGGTGCTGTTGCCGCCGGTGGCAATATGGCGCCGCTGCTACGCCCTCGGCTATGGGGCTGGCGTTTTTTTTTTTTCTTGGTTTTGATTTCCACTCTGAATCCCTGCAGCGTGTGCTGAGCTCAGCCACTGGGAGCTTTAGATGCCCTCTGCGCCGAGAAATCCCACCTGGCTGTTCCGCAGCGGCTCCCCTCGGCTTGCTGTGGCCGTCCCGTGAATTCGCTGGTGCCACCAGCAGTATGGCGCTGCTGCCGCGTCCTCGGGTGTGAAGCCGCGTCCTCGGGCATGAGGATCTCCTCTGTGGCTCTGTTCTCAGTCCGCTTTCTCTCTGGAGCCTGGTGATTTTTTTTGTTTCTCTGGTGATGTTGTTTTCTGGCTTTGAAAGGCGCTGATTTTGTGGTAATGGAGATTTGTTGTTAGCGGGGCTCTTAAGCCCCGCTTTTCTCTTATTTTATTTTATTTTATTTTTTTGCGGGTTTTGGGGATGGAACCCAGGGGCATTTGCCCTCCGAGCTACATACCCTGCCCTATTTTTTTATTCTTTATTTTGAAACAGGGTCTCACTAAGTTGCAGAGGGCCTCACTAAGTAGCTGAGGCTGTCCACGAACCATTATCCTCTGGTCTCATCCTCTCAAATGCTAGGATTACCAGCATGCGCCACCACACCCGGCTGCCCTTATTTTTTTATATAGGTGAATGTCACTCATCATTCTGTACCAGTATTGGGGATGGCTTAGAAAGCTTTGAGAAAGCTCTGATTATTAATAGGTATAGTTCAGAAATAATTGTATCAAAATGACAGACCTGGAGAGAAAAAGGCTTGGCTTAGGTCAGGAAGCAAACAGCTATTGAAACATAGATTGACTTAGTTAAAAGTAATTAGCAAGTCTATAGGAGAACTGAGAACTTGGACTTTCTCTGTCTAAAGACAGATCTACATGATTAGATAATCTAGCTAGGATAGGAGAAGGGGGTCGACCTGACATTTGATCATGACCTTCCTGAAAAGAGACCTAGGAGGAAAGGACACCTGGACTCCACCTTGGCAGGGATATAAGGGGACTGCATCAGAATTACGTGAACAAGATGGAGGTCATGTGTATAAAAAAGCCAGAGCCAGGCGTGGTGGCGCACGCTTGTAATCCCTGCGCTTGGGAGGCAGAGACAGGAGGATTGCGCAGGTTCGAAGCCAGCAACGCGCGCTGGCTTAGGAGACCCTGTTTCCAAATAAAAAAGTAAAAATAGGTCTGGGAGCGTAGCCCAGAGGTAGAAGGGCTTCCAGGAACCCCAGTACCACAAAAAAAAAAAAAAAAGCCAGGTCCACTTGTGGTCTCTTTGGTGAATTCACTCGAATCGTTCCCCTGTGCCATTTCTGAATGGCATGGGGCTGTAATTATCTTCTGTATTTCTATGTTTTTTAATAAACTTCTTTAAATCTTCACCAAGAGTCCAGGCTAAAGTGTATTTACCCTTAGCTCAGGACAAGAACACCACAGTTTTTATGTGTTTTGGGGTTTGTTGTGTTTTGAGGGAAATTGTATCCGGGATCCTAACAGGAGTCCCTGGGGACAGTTTCCCCAAAACCATAACATTTCCACACCATAACAATTTTAGACTTAGAATTTATGAGACTATCAGGATTGTGACAATAAAGTCTGCTTTCATAACAAAAGAGACTATTTCATTATTTAATTAGATACTATTCTAATAAGGGCTAAGGTATTAGAAAGGGTTGGAAATATAGAAAAATGTTACAAAACTTATGTTTTCTAGGCTAAAAGTGCCAAGTATGATATTTCTGAGAATATAGTTGTATCTTTTCTGTTAAAAAAAAAGTAGTTCTGCCAGGCGTGGTGGCGC
Source organism: Muscardinus avellanarius (assembly GCF_963383645.1). Lineage (NCBI taxonomy): Eukaryota > Metazoa > Chordata > Mammalia > Rodentia > Gliridae > Muscardinus > Muscardinus avellanarius. The sequence goes on from NC_137789.1 coordinate 80,030,428, forward strand.
ATGCTTGTAATCCCAGCATTCCGGAGGCTGAAACCAGAGGATCAGGGTTTGCAGAAAGCCTTAGCTACTTAGTGAGGCCCTTTGCAACTCAGTGAAACCCGGTTTCAAAATAAAGAATACAAACAGGGCTGGGGTACAGCTCGGAGGTAGAATGCCCCTGAGTACCATCTCTAGTTACACACACACACACACACACACACACACACACACACACACAGAGTAGTTTAAACTTAGAGTGCCATTTTGTGATCTGGGTGAAAGTTACATTCCTTTGCAAAATTAGCATATCTTAAGTGATTGCAGGTGCTGACCCCCCACCCCTCTTCTACTGTAGTTGACCAGGAAGAATGTGAAGCTGTACCTCCCACCAATAGAAGTTCAGTGCAGGAGGAGCTTTGCATCAGGGATATAAGACCCACCTGGTTTTTTTGTTAGATGTGCTTTCTTGAATACCTAGGAGTACCCTTTTGTACAAAAAAGTAAAATCGCCTTGCAAAGCAGTTTTCAATCACGTGTCTTTTTTTTAGCACCATGAAAAGTTATTTCTAATATACGCTAAGCAATTCACAAACAAGCCTCACAGAGGAATCATTTCTCAAACTGTTTTTAAATTAACACTTGTTTATAGTCAGAAGCGAGCTTTCTCATTGCCCAGACTCAGAGTGAGCCCTGAGGGCTTTTGATAATGCCCCCCTGGTGATTTAATTAAAAGATAAGTGGAAGCTGGGAATAGGAAGAAAAACACTGCACACAACACCAAAATAAGAAGGGAGGGCTGGAAGGCTGTGGAGAAATGGAACGCGGAGCAACAGCTTCTGTGGAGATGAATTAACTGCAAGACAGTGAAGTGAATAAAATGAAAGGAACATCACTCACAATCTCCTCAGATAATCAATAGATGCATTAGAACCATGCACTGTAGAAGATTAGGAAAATGATCACTTTAAGGGGGAAAAAGATTCTTTTACCTTTTTCATCTTTAGCAATATAAGATGCTCATTCAGTCTGTTATTTTAATTTCATTTTTCCTCGCTCACTTTGCAAGATAGAAGCCAGTGAATATGTAAATCATCCCTAACTCAGAAATTCTGCAGGCCCCCTCTCCTATATCTAGGCATCCTGTAGGGGGTCCAGGGACCAGATTCTTGCTGGGGTGGAATTTAGAACTGGAGTGAGACCCTGCAGACTGGCAGCATCTGCATGGCTGGCTTCCTTTTTTCAAGACACTTTTCTAGCTAAATACCCCTCACACCCTGGGGCCATGTAACTCTCATAATTCTTCACTCCCAAGAGATCTAATAGTGCAACAGTTTTGAGGGAAAATAGAAGAAATATGTAGAAAGGAGCAAAAAGAAAAATGTAACTTCAATATAGAAGACTGCAGCAAAGTTCCTCAGTACCCTACTCCTTAGCCAGGTGGGTTGGTACTAAGTCTCTGAGGAATTGACAAAGTCTTTAATAACTACCCTGAGCACTGTTGACTATTCTAAAAGAGAACCTATTGACCAGACAACAGAGACCCTACAAAAGATCCAAAAAGGCGGCCAGATACCATCCTGAAAACCTTCTCACAAAATACTTGGAACTGTTAATATATAACCTAGGAACAGATAAGAAAGATATCTGTTTATAAGAGGATAAAGGTCACACAAAAGAGTAATCTCCTTGGGCACCTTTAATCATCTTCAAATAATTTAAACAAAAGAGATACCTATTCATAACATAGTGAAGGCCCATTAGGACACAAAGATGGACAAAAGCCCCTCAATCATCTTGTGACTACTGGACTAATGTCATCCTCACACACTTTCCTCCTACCCTCTTCTCACAAAAGTCTTCTCTAAAAGAAAGGCCAAGCAATGTGTGCTGGTGCAACCCTGTAAGTATTTGGAAGTCTGAGACAGGAGGATCACAGATTCAAGGCCAGCCTTAAAAACTTACTCAGGCTCTCAGCAACTTAGTGAAACTATTTTTTCAAAATAAAAAATAAAATAGGGCTGGGCATGCAGCTTAGAGGTAGAATACCCCTAGGTTCCATATTCAATACCACAAAAGAGAGAAAGAGAGAAGGAGAGAAAGGAAGAAGGGAATAAATAAATAAATAAATAAATAAATAAATAAATAAATAAATCTAGGGAGGAAAGGAAGAGCTCCATGAACTTTAAATTCACCTCTCACTCTGGACATGGCCCTTATGTTCCCTTGAATAAATATTTCTTACTTTCCTAAATAAATCTCTGCTATGCCTCCACCTGGCATTTGTTGAAATCCTTTTCCTTCACATGAACCAAAGACCTCACCCACCAGTCCTGACCTGTGTCCTCCTCTCTCCATAAAGGTGAACTCATTAGGACCCTTGATGCAACTTACCCTTTTGTGAATTGGCCGTGAGAAACAATCTAAGCTAGAGCTCAACTCTTCAGAGCTGCATGGGCTGCCTCTAAGCCACATGCAAAGGTAAGGATGCACTCAACCATGCTGTTTTTAAAACCCAAATTAAATTTACTTTATGTGAACAAATAAAAAGATGGGTGTCTCTCTACATTTTTTAGTTCTGTTCAATTTATTGCTATGTGACATGTGAGGCGGTTTATGAAATCTGAACATTAGACGTTGAAGACATAATTATGCCCTGCAATTGTGCTTAAGTAATGAAGGGCAACATTTAGATGGTATTTATATCTAATGGGCTCACATTAAAACTCCACCAAGATCATGTCATAAACTTTAAATTATAGGGGAATTGCCTATTTGTGGAGTTGAACTGTATGCAACTTATTAAATTTTTCTGACATTATTCAGCATCCCATTATTGGTTCATTTGTGATTATAATAATTATCTAAGCCATACTTATTATAATCCTATCACATATCAACTAGGTTTTACCATCTAGCCAACCTTTCTGAGAATAGTTAATGCTTTAATATTGAATTATAACAGGAGATATTGAATTATAGAATCATGCTATGTACTCAAGGGAAATGTGTAAAGGAGAATATAACTTGAAATTACAGATAAGTATATAAATAGAAAACAGCCAACACACTTCTCCAGCATATTGTAATGGAAGGCACTGTCACACTTTCTACCTATAACTTTAAATAATAATTATGTCAGAAAAATTACAAATCAAACAAAAATTTATAGAATCATCTTCTACATGATTTCTTTAGAAGACTAGTCCTATAGATTTTAATCTTCTAGGTCTTCCTGTCGGCTCCATCCTCAGCCTCTCTGGAAGTCTGTCTGGGTTCCTCCTTCCTGTAAGGTGGTCTGGAAACATCTTTAAGGCAGTTATCTGACATAATTATAGGACACATTTCATAGCTTCCTATCATTCAGGGATCACTACCCTTCACTGGACAATGCTAAGTGCCTTGAAAACCATTTGGTTGTTTCAGGAAAGAAGGTATTTTTGGCTTCTGCTATGCCACCTTGACCATAAGAGGAATTGGGAAAAGATGGGAATGCATTTATGGAGTAAATGTTCACATGAGTATATGCTATTTATAGACTATCTCTTTGAAAACTCTTGATACTTTACAAAGCAGATCTTACGTTTTAATCATCAGCATTTTTCCAAGAAAAGAGATATCTTTTACATTATCTTCCTGTTAGCTGAGGACAAGAGAAGAAAAGGAAATCCAGTATCATGTGAAAAACCAGAACATGGTCTAAAAGACCAAATGACTGCTCAGTATGACATTTAAGTGTGGATCCAAATGAAAGTGATAAAAGCACTAAAAAATCAGTATTATTATTAACATTTTAAAGATACTGATAAAATTGTTATTTAATATATACATCATATACATCTTATATTTTTATAGATGAGAAATAATTTTAGAAAAACATCTTAGAAAGCCAATACAGCTCTTCTGATACTTCTGTGATTTGCTCACAGTTTAGAAGAATGTCAATGAAATGTGGCATAGGGCTAAAATTTAAAAGTTTATATATTTATTTATGTGATAGTTTTTTTTTTTCTTTCTTTTTTGTGGCACAGGGATTGAACCCAGGGACATCCTAATTCCAAGCTACAACCTCTGCCTTTTTTTATTTTAATTTTATTTTGAGATGGAATCTTGGCAGGTTGTGTTGCCAAGGCTGTCCTCAAATGTGAGACTTTCTTGTTTTAGCCTCTCAAGTACTCAGATTATAGGTGTGTGATACCATTGTCTGTCATGATAGTTAATTTTATATGCAATTTAACTGAGTCCCAAGATGCCCAGATATGTGGTTCAACATGAATTCTGGGTTTCCAGAAGGGTACTTTTGAATGACATTATTAGCATTTGAATTGGTAGCCCGAGTAGAGCTAATGGTCCCCCAAGCATGGAAAGGTATCATTCCAATCAGCTGAAGATTTGAATACAAAAAATATAGAGAAAAATTGGACTTGTCTTCTGACTGCTTCAGCTGGGTCAAGGGCCATCTCCTGCCCTCAGCTTCCCTAATTCTCAAATGAGGGCTGGAATCTATACCATTGTACCTAAAGCTCGAGGCCTTGAAATCACATCACTGAATTTTTCAGGTCTCCTGCTGCTCACTGCCACTGACCAGCATCACCAGAGAGGATCTTACTGCATATCACTAGTGAAGATTAAACTTCAAAGAAAAAAATAAAAATTAAAATCTGAAGCATCTTTTCTACCACATGCAAATCACTTTTACATCATCATAAAGTAAAAAAAACTGTAAGTCAAATTCTAAGTCAGGGGCCTAATGTATGCATGTGTATAGATAGATGGCAGATAGATGATAGATAGGTAGATTTTTCTAGAAATATCATATTGATTCTGTTTCTATGGTGAACTCTGATGAAAAAGAAAGTTAATACTAAAAAAAAAAAAATAGATCACAACAGTGAGGCAGGGAAAAGGACCTTAGAATAGGAAGAGTTAAAAGAGGCCATCTGTATAAATAACAACACAGAGAAGGATAGTAAGATATAAAGGTAACAATGACAAGCAAAGAATGTGGAACTCAAAACAAAACTTCAGTCGGGTATATAGCACACATTTGGAATCCCAATATTTGAGACAAGAGGATCACAAGTTTGTGACCAACCTCAGCAACTTGTGAGGCTCTCCACAACTTAGTGAGACACTATTTCAAATAAAAGAATTAATGGGGCTGGGAGTATAGCTCAGAGATACAAGGCCCCTGATCTAAATCCTCAGTACCACAAAACAAAAACCCCAAAATTTCAGCCCCTTCTGTGGGCTGCATTCTGAGGACAACCTGTGTAAACAAGGGTGGGGAAAAGGTAAGCTGACATGTGACACGAGAAGATTAGAGCCACCAGCCCTATATATAGCAAATCAAATTACTGGGCAAAAGACATTGGGCCCCAAAGACCCAATGCTGACCAATCATTAAAGAGCAGATGAGGAACCTCAACAAGGTATAAGAGCTTACCTCCCAAGAACTTCAACCATTGCTCTCTTTCGAGGTTCCCTCCTCTCTGTGTATGGAGAGCTGTTTTGCTGTTTTTGTATTCTATCTTTCTGTGATTTAAATTTTCTTATTTTGATTCCCTTCATTAGTCCCTGGACTTCATTTGTTGAAATACACTGGACAAGAACCCAATAAAATGAGACACCCCATGTCATTTTGATCCCCAGATGAGACCCTGAGGAAAAGGATCCAGTGGAGAGAGGGGTTACAAGAGAAAAGTCTCCAATAGAGAGAAGTTGGTGAAAAACACAAAGAGAAAAATATTCTCATAACACTTCTGCCTCCACCTCCCTATGTGAAGCAAAAATACGTAGGATGCTCTAGGCTGGCCAAATTGGATAAAGTAGAATAAAGCTACACTAGTGAAAGTTTGTTATGTGCTGAACAGAACCTCTCTCCTCATGGTTTATCACTCTGTGAAGCTGTGTGGCATTATTTGAAATTTGCAAAATTTTGCCTGCTTTGAGGCTGGTGTGTAGAAGTGAATGGTTTATTTCTTTTGGTGCACAATAATTAGCCACTTATTCATTCAGTAAGTACCTTTAGAGTGCCTATTCAGTGTAGCTCTGTAGTTCTTCATTTCTTATATAAAATGCAGAAACTTTATAGAATATAAAGATTTTGCAAATATGAGCATAAAGCCCTGAAAAGAAGGCCCACTATTGACGCTTATGAATTGATGGGTTAAAAAAAGTTAAAAGATCTAGCCGGGCGTGGTGTCGCACGCTTGTAATCCCCGTACTTGGGAGGCAGAGACAGGAGGATCGCGCAGGTTCGTAGTCAGCCTCGCTGGCTTAAGAGAACCTGTTTCCAAATAAATAAAAAATATAAAATAGGTCTGGGAGTGTAGCCCGGAGGTAAAAGGGCTTCCAGGAACCCCAGTACCACCAAAAAAAAAAAAAAAAAAAGTTAAAAGATCTAAAAATACTAAAGTACTAAGCTAGAAATGTCTACTCTTATATAATTTGCTAAAACACTTTTAAATTGAATATTTTTACCTATCACATTAATAAGCCATACTTTGTATGTATTTTTAACTCTGTTTCAATCCAGCTCTATTTTTATTTTTTATTTTGAGACAGGATCTCAGTAGTTACTGAGAGTCTCACTAAGTTGCTGAAACTAGCCTCAAATCTATGGTTCTCCTGTCTCAGCTTCCCAAATACTGGTATTGAAGGCATGAGCCACCATGATATGGCCTATCATGAAGATATACCTGGTAGAGAAATTTTATTTAGCAGGCTTCCTTAGGAAAATCTTCAGGGGAGGCTACACTGATCAGAAGTGGTTGTGTATGCAGATGCACTCGATCAGTTTGAGCCTCATATTTGGGTCCAATTACTACAACTCAGAGAAAGCATGCATAAAACAACAGACCAGAATGCAAAGAGGTCATGAAAAGTAAACTTTTATTATTTACAGAAATCTAAAGGGAGGATTTTGTATTTCTATATAAACTATATAATTGACAGGGTTCTGAGCTCTAGTCTTCTGGTGGGTTAAGCAAATTTCTGCTGAAATTTTTTGTTGAATTCTGATGCAATGAAAAAAATAGTATTTTAAAGAAATATGTAAGATATTAAAGATGCTAAAACGTTTTTATATTTATCTTTTGTGGATGTAAAAATTGCTTTGTCCAGCTGCATTTTTTTTAAATAATAAAACTGGAAACAGACATGATTAAATGCTAAAGAAAATTCAGTACAGGACAGGATGTAATAAAAAGTCACTACCTTTATCCAGTCACTCATACTGAACCCAATACACCTTCTAAATTTAAAAGGTAAGCACACTCTCTCAGAGTAAGTTAATTAGCAACTTATGAAAGCTGATGAAGAAAAAAAGAATCTTACCAAAAGTTGAATCTGTAAAACACAAAACCACAGCTTAAGATGTAGCATCCTCCAGAAAAGAGAAACAGTAAAGAAAATCGAATTCTAGACATCTCTAAAAACTAACACATTTTTAACATTGTAAAAATGTTCTTTTCTAATATTAATGAGTAAACAAAAAAATTAAAATCAGCCAACAAAGATACATTTATGTACATGATGTACTCAAAATTTTACCCTTTGAAGTAAAGCACAAGTTTTTCTAATGGGGAATGAGGTCAGTTGACAAAGCTGAAATACACACTATAATGTTATCCTCTAGCCTCCCCTCTTCCTCTCACAGATGCTAACAAGCATCTTCACCTCTGTGAAATCTAAAGTCTTGGATGATTCTCCGAAAGGATGGCTAGTATTCTTCCGGAAATAGTCTCTCACTGTTCTCTTTGAAGGGAGACCACCTACAACCCAGGCTCTGTCTGAGAGTCCTACTATGGACTTGGTAAATTTTGTTTGCCTTTCAGGATTGTTTTAAGAAGAATTAGATTTCTGCCACCTAAAAATACATTTGGTCCTCATATCCTTACTCACTCTACCTACCTAGTTAAAAAAGCACATCACTTGCACCAAGTCTGTCTGTTTAACTCCAAGTCCAGCATCACCACCAATGGCCAGTCCATGATGAACCAAAACCCCTAAATTGTTTCCTACCTATTCCCTGTCTCATCTGTGTTCAGTGTCCAGACCAGCCCTAGTTCATTAGCTGAAGTTCTGTTCTGCATTGATTTAAGCCAAATGTCATATGGCAGGGCATGTCACATAAACATAATTGGAGACATTTTGCCTAAGCCAAACACTTTCCCTCTGTCCTGGCTCTTGGGACCTAACCTATTCAAATAAACTTGTTACCTATTGGGGGACTATTATAACATAATTCCCAATTAGGACTTCAGCCTGTTCTAACTGAGAGCTATGTTATTTCTAGAAAAAAAAAAGAGAAAATGCAAATCATGCAATATAATCACACATGACAATGAAAAATATCTATGGCTCCAAATTCCCTGTTTTCCTGCCTGGAGCAAACTATATTCCAAGTAATTACGTAGAAATATATTCCTTGCACTGAAAACCTATTAGGCAAATTGTCAATATAAGATTTATATTCTGTAAGAAAAAGATTAAAAACCCCATATATGATTCATATATGGGGATATTGAAGTAAAATATAAATGCTCAGTGAATGATCTTTTAGCATGAACACATTATTACATAGAAGTGAACTCTATCTTCATATTTATTTCTCTAGAAACAGGAAAATTGGAAACAAAACATTCAGAATACTAATTCACTTCACCAACTTAAATTCCCTTTTTACATTATTATTATATATGAACCAATGCATTGTTCAGTTTTGTGAACTCAGATTTGGGGGATCCAAAGATGGAGTAAAGTAAAGATGTTATTCTTAGGGCATAAAAGAATGACATAACAATTGTTTTTTTCTTTGTTTTCTCAAGTAACATTATATAGTACTGGAAATGAGTATATTATGTTTTCTAAAACTATGGACACAAAATACCTATGGAATATAATGGACGTGGACTACTGCAGACATAGAATAACTATTGCTTAAAATAGAAACTAAACTATATTTTGAAAATGTACCAAAATATGTATTTCATATACACATAAAATATATTTCATGCACACACACACATACAATGTATGTGTGAGTGATGTAGTATGGTGTGGTGTGGTGTGTGTGTATGTGTTTGTGTGTGTGTGTGTTCCTGAACACATATTTAATGCCCAAATTTGATAGATTTGTGGTTTGGATCTGGATGTTCCCAATGCTCATGCTTTGAAGGCTTGGTTCCCTCATGCAGCAATGATTACAGGTGGGGCCTTTGGGAGGTGATTGGACCACACGTGTTCTAGTATTATAAATGCAGAAATTCATTAGTGGGTTTAAAACTTAATAATCTGTTAGTAGGTGGTGAAACTTTAGGCTGTAGGGCCCAGTTGGTGTAAGTAGGTCATTGGAAACAAATCTTTGAAGGGGCCGTTGAGATGATGGAGTGGTACCAAACACAAAATAGTCAACTAGCGTTTAATTTCCTACATGCTGGGCACTGTTCAAAGCAACGTAAGTGGATTCTGTCATTTGATCTGCACAGTAACCTCCAAACCAAGACCAGTGCTTCTCACACTTCACAATGTGGAACAATGGCCTGGGGAACTGTGTGCATGCAGGCTCTGATTCAATAATTCTGGACTGGGGCACTAGGATAATGATTTCAACAAATTCCCAGGAGATGCTGAGGTCCTTGTTCAGTAACTGTGTTCAGGCAGTGATCCTCAAATTTAACTGCACGTTAGATTCCTCTGTGGATGAAGAGAGTAAAAAGTGCTGGTGCCTGGGCCCCAGCCACAGCAAGGAGTTCTCAGTTATGGGGAGGGGATCCTGTGCATTTATACTGTTTAATGTGTCCACATGAGTTGTATGTGCAGGCAGGGGTCAGAACCATGGCTTCTCATGGAAACCTCCATACTTCAGAAGAAAACTGAAGCTTCTAGAGGTGTCAATGAATTATTTAAATTTACACAAGGATAGGAAGTGGTGGGTCTGGGATGCAAGTCCAGAATTAGACTGCTGAGGCCATACTCTTAACCACTGCTTTATTTATTTAATTTATTTAGTTATGTATTTCTTTATTTATATTTGCGGTACTGGGGATAAAACCCAGGGACATTCTACCTCCAAGATACACCCCAAGACCCAATTTTTATTCTTTATTTTTGAAACAAGGTCTTACTAGAGAGTGTCACTAAGTAGCTGAGGCTCTCCAAGAACCCATGGTCTTCTTATCTCAGTCTTCTAAGTACGGGAATTACAAGCATGCACCACCACTCCGTGCTTACATTAATACTTCATGTTTGGTGATATCATTATCTGTCCATATCTGTGAGCAATTGGTTCCAGAACGCTGCAGATACCACAGGCCTTGTCTGCTCAAGTACTTCATATAAAATAGTGTAGAATTATATATAGTCCATCCACACTGTCTCTTATACCTCAAATCACCTCTCATTTGCTTATAATCCCTAATACAATAAAAATTTTATGTGTATAGTAACACTGTGTTGTTTAGGGATAATAACAAAAGATTAAAAAGTTTGTACAATGGAATTTTACTCAGCCATAAAGAACAAAATTATGTCAATGGCAGAGAAATGAGTTGAACTGGAGAACATTATGCTAAGTGAATTAGTCAGTCACAAAATAATTGGATGCTCTCCCTAATATGAAGAAGCTAGAGATAAAATGTGTCATAGGAGGAACTCTAGATGAAAAAGGATTGTGAAAACTTAGGTTGAGCAAATAAGGGGACCTAACTGAGGATTATGGGAGGGGGAAGAGGGAAATTCCCTAATGCACATGATGTACATTCATAAACATATCACTCACTAAGCCAAGCATGAGAAGGAAGGAAGAGGGAGGGAATAGGGTGGGAACTGGGGAAGGGTTAAATGAGAGATATATATGTCTCTACCATTTTGTATTTTATTATGACGCATGACCACAGTACACCAATTTAAAAAACAGAAAGTCTGTACATTCTCAATACAAATTCATTTTTTCAATATTTTTCTTTCATGATTGGTTGAATTTGATGATGAAGAACATTATGCTAAGTGACATTAGTCAGTCACAAAAAGTAAAATATTGATAGCCTACTGTACTGGAACACTGGATTTTAAATTAGACAACAAATCTATGAGAAAATGTAACTTTTTTTTTACTGAGATTAATTTGCTGTATTTTATATTTGAGTGACAAATTGGGATTACAATACTATATATCATTTTTTGACCTTTAAAAAATAAGGATGTGTTCCCACAAAACACATATGAGTTTCCAGCCTTTCTGTGTGAAATGAGGGTAGCAAAGATTCAACAGTGGTGTTAGGATTGGGATAGATGACTTCTAGAAAGCACTGCCCTTCTTAGCAGTGTTATATTTTTCCTTAATTATTTCAAAGAAAACTTCAAATTATCTGACAGACCAATACGATCTAAAAGATCAATTTTCTTGTAAATCTACTGATTTATAGGCAAATTCTCAGTGATGGCCACTAAAGGCAATTAAGTTGGTCCAACTACATAAAGCTATTAAACACAGCATGTGAGCCCTTCATCCCGAATGGCCTATAAGCCTATTTCAGCATCACAAAGGAAAAAAAAAAAAAAACATGTTTCTATCATTAGAAAAGCTACTGTATATTGCTTACATCCATGCTTTTTTAATTTCATGAGATGCTAAAACAGATGTATTTCTATCACAAAGACTAAAGAATTGTCTCTTTTCCAGTTAAAATTTGACAAAATTTTGCCACACATGGTGGCACATGCTTGTAATCCCCACATTTGGGAGGCAGAGACAGGAGGATTGCGCAGGTTCAAAGACAGCCGCACTGGCTTAGGAGACCCTGTTTCCAAATTTCTAAAGTATAAAAATAGGTCTGGGAGTGTAGCCTGGAGGTAGAAGGGTTTCCAGGAACCCCAGTACCACCAAAAAACAAACAAACAATCAAACAAACAAACAAACAAATAAATAAAATTTGACGTAATTCAAGGCTTTTAAAATATGAAAACCTAAGAAGGCAAGCTTTAGCTTCAAAGGGAGATGTTTGTGCCTAGAGTTAAAAAGAGAAAAAGAAATTCACTACCAAAATTACAAAAAATAGTTTTTCTTCTATCTATCATCCTCTAATGCTTATAAAATAAAACCCCACATGTCTTTCTCAACTAGTATTTTTTTTTTAAAGAGACAATGTCTCCTTATGTTTCCCAGGCTGGACTCAAAGTAAACCTCTTGTCTCAACCTCCTGAGTAGCTTAGAATATAGATGTGCACCACCAATCCTGGCCAATTAATATTCTTTTGAAATCTAATTTGCATGAAATTCTGAACAGCAGCCAGAATTCTCAGTAGATGTATAAAAAATCTTTTCTGAAATTCAGCATCACATCACCCATATTTAACTTAGCTCTGTGATTATCATATGAATGATAAAATTCTGTTTCAGTTGTCAAGAAAACATTTTGAGCTTTAAAAAAAATATGTGTATTCTTTACCATCTGTCACTTAGCCAGACATGGGTAGCCCAAAAACATTATCCTCACAGGGACACAATCTTCTGTCCTTCCCCATTATTATTACTTTGATGAAAACATTGTTAGAGAGCAGTGGGATAAAAGAAAATAGCCCTATTTTCTAGTTGACACTTACCTTCTTTTCTGTCTTCACTCTAGTTCACATAAAGTAAGTTGAAGGCGATATTGAAGATTAAAATTGTAGATAAACACTCTTTCATCAGCAACAAAAACTAAAAAAAAGGTAGTGATCAAATAGAATCATTGTGAAATATCAGCAAATAAACAACTAAAGAAAATAAAAACACTCCCAAAAGACACACATTCATGCTGAATGTTCCTCTACCTCTATGATCATTTTCCTACATCCCTGGTACATTTTTTTTTTACCTTCCAAAGACTATAGTAACTTTTGGTTCTGCCAAGGTGGACCAGGCCCATTTCTCCCAGGTACTCCTCACACAAGAAAACAATCCTGGATAGAACATGATCAGCAGAGAAGACACGGGAAAGAAAGAAAGAAAGAAAGAAAGAAAGAAAGAAAGAAAGAAAGAAAGAAAGAAAGAAAGAAAGAAAGAAAGAAAGAAAGAGAGAAGGGAGAGAAATAAAGGAAAAGAAAAGAAGAAAGAGAGAAAGAAAGAAAGAAAGAAAGAAAGAAAGAAAGAAAGAAAGAAAGAAAGAAAGAAAGAAAGAAAGAAAACCAGGCTGTCCAGAGTCCTTGGAACTTGGTTTCTTGAATCAAGTGGTGCTGTGTCTCCTGGTTTCCTGACAGTCTCGTGTATCTCCCAGTAAGGTGCTTCAGAATCTTAAACCCAGAACCACCAACAGTATAGACAAAACAACAACAAACTTGAAAGGGAAGCTTGTTGCCCTGGTGCCAAACTAGGCAATTAGTGCTCTCACACCTTAAAGCCTATTCGATATTGTGCATTGTGAGGGCCCAGCTCACACAACTCAGTGTGCGATCAGCTCAGTCCACCATGGTGGTGACCCTACCCTTTGCTTTCGAGCTCAAGAAAGACTTACTCCACAGAAACATTTGCTCAGGGTCTGTGGTGTGAGTGGAATTCCTGAGAATCTTTGAATTTCCTTCAGGGTCCTTCTTCCCTTTCCTTGAAGGATGGTATATGTTTGCAGCCACAGACCTCTACTGTTCCCAGCCTGTGGAATCTAGGAAGCCTGACAGCTTTTTTAACCATCCTCCTTCCATGCTCATTCTTTTTGGTGAAAACCAGCCATGAATTTTCTTATATAATTCCCTAATTTCTTCTCCAAATGATAGTCTAGTCATGCCCTTAGTGCCCTCTTTAGAACACTTATGTTTTTCAATTTTTCAGGCTAAGAATTTTACAAATCTATGCCTGGCTCCTTTTAGATTAAAAGCAACTTTTTCAATTAATCTCTTGTCACATTTTACTATAAGCAATCAGAACAACATAAACCATACTTGCAATAAATTGCTTAGCAATCTCCTCTGCTAAATCTCTAGCATAATTCCTTGTTTTACCTTTTACAAAATACTAGGAAACAAGTCAGTCAATTTTATGCCATTTTATAACAAGGATCATCTTTCCTCCAGTTTCCTATAAACTGTACCTCATTTCCAACTGAGATATCACTTGAATTGCCTCTAATGCCTATATTTCTACTAACTATTGCTTCATAGAAACCTAGGCTTTTTCTAGCATGCTGTTTTCTAGTTTTTTTCAGAACTCTTCTGTCCTCTACCAATTATCCACTACATTTTTAGGTACTCCATAGAACAGCAGTCTACCTCATAGTACCAAATCTGTATTAATTAACTCAAGCTGCCATGACTAAATACTGCAGACTGTGTGTCTCAAACAGCAGAAACTGATTTTCTTACTGTTCTTTAGACTGGATAATCCAAGATGAAGGTTAAGTCTGAGTGTGCTTTCTGGCGAAAGTGGTCTTCCTGGCTGGCATACAACTGCTCTTCAGTCATATACTCCCATGACTTTTCTTCTGTGTGCACGTGGTCTTTTGAGAGAGAGGCCATGTGAATTACAGTGCTCATAACCCAGGAAGAAAACCTTCACCACAACAGAGCATGGTCATGCATGGCTGTGATCTCAGTACTTGGGAGGTAAAGACAGGAGGGATGCCAGTTTGAGGCCATTCTCTGCAAGTTGGCAAGACTCTCTTTCAAAATTAAAATAAAAAATAGGCTGGGCGTGGTGGCGCACACTTGTAATCCCCGCGCTTGGGAGGCAGAGACTGGAGGATCCTGCAGGTTCAAAGACAGGTTAGGAGACCCTGTTTCCAAATTTAAAAAATGTAAAAATAGGCCTGGGAGTGTACCCCGGAGGTAGAAGGGCTTCCAGGAACCCCAGTACCACCAAAACAAACAAAAAAAAGAAACAAAATTAAAATAAAAAATAGAAAGGACTGAGGATATAGCCCAGAAGTACAATTCCAGGTACCCCCCTCCAAAAAATAACTTTCACCAGAAATCAACCCCTGCCTGAACTTTGAGTTTGGATTTTATAGCCTCCATAGCAGGGAGAAAATCAATTTCTGTTGTATAAGACATGAGTTGGTGGTATTCATTACAGCAGACTGAGAAGACTAGTACTATCACCCTATTCCAAACAAACACCTATGAAAACCTACACCCCTTCCCCGGTTTTTAGCAGTTAGAAGCTAATCTTCCACACATATTCCCATTCCCATTTGACCAGATGGTACCTGGTAATTCCCATTCTTTTGGTATAGTCAGGTTTAGTTGGCAGCCGATTTTCTATACCACCCTGGGAAAAAAGGTGAAAGCAAGCATGTTTCCCCCAACTGCCATCTCTCACCTGACAGAAGCAGACAGTACTCTGATTTACCATGAGGTCATTGTCAGTAGGATACATCATAAAACTGAATCTCAGGGAAAATAAACAAGGTGGTACTGAGTGTTCCCAAGTTAGCTTCCTTCCCAACTCCTCCAACTAGTGTTTGGAAGGGCCCAGTGGAGAGCTGATCCTCATCCCCACCTGACACTGAGATAAAAGGAAGTAGCAATAGTCAGGTCTAGCTGGCACCGCTGCTTCTCAGACTCCTCTCCTGTGTTCCAGTGAAACCAAACAGAAGCATCACCATCACCCTACAACACCAAAACGATGCTAGTTGTCAACCTTCGCCACTCCATCCCTAGTAGTGACAGGGATGGTGAAGAGCTGATCTCGTATCCCTACTTGGATGCAGGAAAGTGGTGTGAATTGCAGCTCCACCTTTATAGGAAGGTGGCAAAGGGACCAAGGAAGGGGGTTGTCCAAGCTGTTTCTCACACCATCTGATGGCAATTAAGCAATGTGAGTGCTTGCCCCACTTTTGCTGGGGTGGTGTCAGTGAGACCCAGCAGGAAACTAAATATACCCACACTCTTGGCCCTTTGGTTTCACCTTAACAGTGAAATTACTTACTGGGAAAGAAGAATAAATAGGATCAGAGTGTTAAGAATAACATCCAGATAGCTTGAATTACAATGAAAAAAATCATATGCCATAATCACAAATCAGAAAAATCACAGCATAAAGCAGAAATGAAAATCAATAGACATTGATGCTAGGATAACTGGAATGTTGAAACCATATGACAAGGGTTTAAAATCAGCTACCAGCTGGGCATGTTGGTGCACACTTGTAATCCTAGTATTCGGGAGGCTGAGAAAGGACGATCTGGGTTTGCAACCAGCCTCAAAAACTTAGTGAGGCTTTCTGCAACTTAGTGAGACTATTTCAAAATAAAGAATAAAAAATAGGGGTTAGGTATAGCTCAAAGGTAGAATGCCCCTGGGTTCCATCCTCAGTACCATCAAAAATTAATGAATAAGTAAGTAAATAAATGAATAAATAAATAAATAAATAAAATTAGAGACTATAAAAATGCTTCAACAATTACATATTCTCTGGAAACTAATAAAAAATAGGAAATATTTTCAAATAGAAATCACAAAATAGCATCAATTGGAGATTACAAAAATAAATATATAGTAACCAAAATATTAAAAATTACTGTATGTGCTCAACAGTAAAGTGATGACAGAGAATAGAACTGGTGAATTTGAAGACAGATCAATAAGCTTCACCTGATGTAAAAAACAGAGAGAAAACAGCCTGAATAAAAATGAATAAAGCATCAGAGACAAGTGAAATTATAGCAAAAGGCTCAAAACTTATGATCAGAGTCTCAGAAAAAGAAGGGATTAGAGAGACATTGAGATTAAGAAAATTTTTTAAAAAAAAATGGAGGAAAACTTCCCAAATTTGGTAAAAGATATTAAATCTACATATTCATAAAGCTTAGAAAATGCCAAATAGGACACACCCCAAATAAATCTATGCTAAGAAACATAATTAAACTTCTGCAAGCTAAACACAAATTAAAAATTTTGAAACCAAGCAGAAAGAAATGACTCATATTCATAGAACACCCATTCAAATGACAAAATTCTCACTGGAAATGACTGAGGGCAAAAGAAAGTGGCCTATCAGTTTTTAAGTACTGAAAGAAAAGATCCAGAAGCTGCACATACTAACTGGCATAAATATTTTCAGAAATGAAGAAATAAAAACATCCATAGATGAAGAAAACTAAGTAAATTTGTTGTTAGAATACTAGAAATGGACTTTTCCCCCTACTTTTTTCTTGCTTTTTATGGTTAACTCTGTGATCACTGTTGTCTTTTCTTTCAAATTGTTGTATCACTATAGTACCAGAGAACTGCAGAGGAGTCATGCAGGTCATTCTATATTTGGACCATAAGCATCTGTTTAGCATCTAGAATAACCACCAGACAAAATCAATACATAAGCAAAATATTTGTTTGGCTGACTTAGGGTTTTATACTTTCTTCTCAAAAGCATATTTGCAGCGATTAAAATCAAATCTTTGTTGCCGGGCATGGTGGCGTACGCTTGTAATCCCCACACTTGGGTGGTGAAGACAGGAGGATCGTGCAGGTTCGAAGCCAGCCGTGCTGGCTTAAGATACCCTGTTTCCAAATAAAAATATAAAAATAGGTCTGGGAGTGTAACCTGGAGGTAGAAGGGCTTCCAGGAACCTCAGTACCACCAAAAAAAAAAAAAAAAAATCAAATCAAATCAAATCTTTGATAGGTAGGTTGAAAACTTTGTAAATAAAAGTTAATCTACAAAAATATTTTAATTCTGAAATACATCACAGGTTTCTTAGCTTTTCGTTAAAACACCACTCAACTTATTATTTAAGAATTAATACTTGGGTTTAGCGACAGCAAGGTGCATAAGTAACCACCTGGAGAGAGATTAAGTATTCCGCACCTTTGGTTTGTGGTAATAATGATAACTACTCAGATGAAAGTGGCCTAAATTAGAACAAGACATTTACAGATAAACTTAATCATGGATGAAAGAGGAGACTTAGAAGAAAGGTGTAGCTAATGGCTGCAAGGGTTTGCCTTGGTTAGTAATGTTGGCATTGCCATACCGAGTACCATACTCCCTGCCTGTACACACACACACACACACATCTGCAGAAAAATAGCCAACCTTTCTCAAGCTGATCTATCCAAAGAGAAATGTTCAGTTTTTATCTCCCTTTTTTTCCTTCTCTGTGAGCAAAATTTAGAATAGGAAATACATTCCTCATATACATCTTTGTTCCATTCTGAAAGAAAACATTAAGAGTAGTGAAAGCCAGGCGTGGTGGCGCAGGCTTGTAATCCCAGTACTTGGGAGGCTGAGACAGGAGGATCTGCTTTAGAGCCAGCCTCAGCTACTTAGTGAGGCCCCCTGAAACTTAGTGAGACCCTGTTTCAAAAATAAAGATTGGAGCCGGGCGTGGTGGCGCGTGCTTGTAATCCCAGCATTTGGGAGGCTAAAACAGGAGGATTGAGGTTTGCAGACAGCCTCAGCTACTTAGTGAGGCCCTTTGTAACTCAGTGTGACTGTTTCCAAATAAAGGATAAAAAATAGGGCTGGGGGTGTAGCTTGGAGGTAGAATGCCCCTGGGTTTCAACCCCAGTACTGCAAAAAAAAAAAAAAAAGAAGAAGAAGAAAAAGAAAAAGAAAATAAAGAGAGAACGAGTATTGGATACCATCTTCAAGCTTAGCTTCTCTCAACTAGATGGCTGTTCCTACACTTCTGTTATTCCTTTTCTATGATTTTGTCTGAATATGAGTATGACAATTGCTTAGCTTTTTCCCTAAAATGCTCATTGCTTTGGTATTTTCTGGGGTCCAGGTTGGTGCTTTTCTTGTATAGTGTGGGGCAAGTTACCCTCTGGGACATCAAGATATCAAGTAGCAGACTGAAATCCACCCTACGAACAACACTAAATTTTTTTTTTATATAAAACATCAAAAAGGATTTGGGAGAGAGAATGGTAAGACCAGAGAGGACTCACATGCCTCCCAGGCAGGAACAATCTGCACCTTGGAGATTGTAATAGAAGATGCCACAATGGGCTTTAAAGCTCAGTAGTTTTCCAAGTGTAATCTTTCCATTAGTATTTCTGATATTGCCTATATCATTACAGGAAATGCAAATTTTCAAGCTACTTTCCAAATGTGTGAATAAAAAGTTAGGAGTGGGACCCAGTTTTAATAAGCCTTCCAAGATTTTTTAAATGGTTTGTTAAGAATCACTGCCTAAAGGAAGCTTCTCCACACTTGGACAACCATACAAATTATGGAAGCCTGCGGTATAGCTCACTGATAAGTCATTATGTATGAGGCACTATCAGCCCCCCCCCCAAAAAAAAGAATTACAGGAGTGGCCTTTTAAAACTATGAATCTGTACTACTCTGTTTTCTGATACCATAATAAAATGTCTGAGGCTGGGTGCTTTAAAAATGAAAGAGGTTTAGTTACCCCACAGTTTTGAAGGCTGTAAATCCAAGATCAGGTGGTCCGATTGACTCAGCTTCTGATGAGGACTTCTTTAGCTGTGTCACAAAATGGCAGAGAAATTAAAGAAAATAACTAAATGCAGACAAGTCCAAGTGCATGGGTTGGCTCTGTTTTCTAAGAACCTGTTCTCAAAAGGTCAGTGCTTATCATTTCTAAGGCCATCCAACAATGGCCTACTTACCTCACACTAGACTCTAACTCTTAAAGGTTCTACTGTCTCTCAACGTATCTACACTGAGGACTAAGCCTCAGCACTTGAACCTTTGGAAGACAAATCATAACCTAAGAAGTAATCATTCCCATGCAGAGATGAGCCCTAGGGTCCTATGTAGAGGTAGTATAAGATAAGAAGGGACAAGCAAAGACAGAGTGCTGCAAGGTAATGTTGAGAATAATAGACACACATCTACATCTGTAATAATCTAAGGAGTGTTCCATTATCTGAGGTCAGCTTGATGGTTTACCCACCTCTCTAGTCAGCCAATTCCCCTAGAGCAATAGACTGCCCATCCACAATTGTTATTCCTATCAGTGCTAATTTTGTATTGACTTTAGGCACATGTCACCCACTAGAGACTCCTACTGGGGATTCATGGGCATGACCAGTAACATAATTTGCAAGGCCTTTTGTAAAATTAAAATGTGAAGAACTTTGTTTAAAAAATGAAACATTTTAGTTGGGCGTGGTGGTGCACGCTTGTAATCCCCGTGCTTGGGAGGCAGAGACAGGAGGATCGCGCTGGTTCGGAGCCAGCTGTGCTGGCTAAAGAGACCCTGTTTCCAAATAAAAAAATATAAAATAAGTCTGGGAGTGTAGCCCGGAGGTAGAAGGGCTTCCAGGAACCCCAGTACTACAAAAAAAAAAAAGCATTTTAAAATAGTGGCAGAAGAGCATTAACACCCACGTGGCTGCCCAGGTAGCACAGCACTGAAGCCATCTCTAACCACTGTGTTTCTTAATCGCAGAACATACAGTGGAGGATTCTATCATGACAATAAACCTGTCTTTTTGGATAACTCAACATAACAATATGAAGCTTTTGATGTATTTGTCTGTCACTGACAATCAGAAGAGGTTTGGAAAGACATAACAGCCCATAGGACAGCTGGGTAACTGATACTGAAATCTGGAAGGGCAAATGGTACTAGAGACGACTACAGTGTTTCCTGGATAACAACAGTGCAAAAGTCAAGTGTGTAAAATGGTGCTTGGATCATAACGTAAGCAGCATATCTAGACTCCCCATACACACACACACACACACACACACACACACACACACACACACACATTTACCAAATAAGTATGGAAAGTGACTTATATTTAGAGTTTTCAATATGCAGCATTCTGATTTTTAATGCTAACAATTTACCAGTAAAAGGAGAGTTATATAAATGGCAAAAGAAGTTTACAAAGATAAACAGGAGAGAGGTTCATTACTCTCATTCGTCCTAATTATCACATCTTGCCACTGGCACTATTCAGTGCATATAGTAATTATACGTATTTATATTAGAGATTCATCTTCTGTGGATCCAAGACACAATATAGAAAAGGAAGACGTATTACCCATAATTTGTTTTAAGCTGGAGCTTTCATTCAGCTTTGAAAGAGTGATCTTCAGATTAACCTCACAGGACCGCATCCTTGCAGAAGCAGCCCAAGCTTTTGATCTTACTCAGGATCAATGTTTTAAAAAGGCATCTTATATCTCCCTGGTAAGTGATGGAGTAGCCAATCTTTCCTTGTCAAACGTATGCATCCTTATCCCCTGCTGATGGAAAAGTTCTCCAAGTCTTTTGCAGGCAGATATTTGCTGGTTATGTCCAGCTGTTGGTTGAGCTCCTCGATGAGAGGACATCTCTTGCTGAATTTTCAGCTGCTAAAAGCAATGCCCAGAGTTGTTTTCAGGTGTCATGAATAATGGTCTTATGACCAGGATCATGCTCCAAGATGCTCCCTTTGTCAGATGGACAAAGAGGGAATATGAGAAAGGAAGAGCACCCTGCTACCTGTAGGACAGCTCTGCATCTCTGTGGTCTTGGTCTCCCCCTCCACTGTGAGCAAATCTGATCAAATCCTCTCTGAACGGTTTCAATGGCCAAATGTCCAAATCCATATTTTCTTTTTGTGTGTGGTACCAGGGGCATACTACAATTGAACAATCTCCAAGTCCTTTTCATATTTTATTTTGAAACAAGGTTTTGCTAAGCATTCAGGGCTGACAACACACTTGCCATTCTCCTGCTTTAGCTAGAGTAGCTGGGAGTACAAGTGTGTGCAACGGCACCTGCCCTATCATATTCTTCATTTGTTAATCCACCAGTGAATACGAACTATGTTCAAGTCATTCTGAGCAGTGGATTAAAACCAAATAAACAACTGCTCTGCCCTCCAATAAGTTCTCATCCATCCGTGACAAGAAAAACTAATAAAATAATGCAAATGAGATAGGAGCTATTATAAATAAAACACCATGTGGTGAGAGGAGGAGGCATTAGAGATAGGTCTTGGATCAGTATTGATAGATAAGAAATTATACAAGTGAAGAGGGAAGTTCCAGGCAGAGGAGTGGGAATGTGCCTGGGAGCTTTGAACAAGACTAAGAACAGAGCAGCATAAAGATTAAGAGGTAAGCACAGCCTGGACCATGGAAGTATTCAGTGTCTTGGTAACACTTTGTGGCACCTGCTAACACTTGTTATGGCAAGAAGGAAATACTGAGAACAGTATCTGTGGGGAATACAGAAAAATGACATAGTATTTACATGTAGCCTAACATATCCTCCTTATAATTCATTAGAAGTAATCCCTTAGATTACTCATTAATATCCATAAAAATTTTAATGTAGGTGCTTCCTCTTTTTTGATACTGGGGATTAAACCCAGAATCATTCTATCCTAAGCTATACTCCAGCCCTATTTTTTTTTTTTTTTGTGGTACTGGGGTTCCTGGAAACCCTTCTACCTCCAGGCTATACTCCCAGACCTATTTTTATACTTTTTTTATTTGGAAACAGCGTCTCTTAAGACAGTGTGGCTGGCTTTGAACCTGTGTGATCCTCCCGTCTCCGCCTCCCAAGCAGAGGGATTACAAGTGTGTGCCATCACGCCCGGCCTCCAGCCCTATTTTTAAAGTAGGATCTCACTTAGTTGCTGTGGCTAGCCTCAAGTCTGCAATCCTCCTGTCTCAGCTTCTCAAATAACTGGAATTACAGGCATAGACCACCATGCCTGTCTAACAATTTAAAATTTAATAGAGAGCTGTTATACTGCATTGTTTAGGAAATAATGAAGAGTCTATATGTTTAGTATAGTTGCAATTTCTTTTAATAGTTTCATTCCGTGGTTGTTTGAATCCAGTGATGTGGAACATGTAGATATGAAATGCCAAGTGTATATGTCACAGATGTGTTTAATTCTGAACAAGGTCCAAGCATAGCATGTTGGTTGTCAGCTAATCTGGAGTTAATTTAGAGGAAAGAAATTCCTCCATCTCAGTGATTTCCCAAACTTGACCCCCTATTGAAATCTCCTGGGAGAATTCAGAATATACTGATGCTTGCCTGCTTCCAAAGTCCAGACTATGCTATGGCCTGGACTTCAGAGTTTTAAAGATCTTGAATT
Organism: Muscardinus avellanarius; assembly: GCF_963383645.1. NCBI lineage: Eukaryota > Metazoa > Chordata > Mammalia > Rodentia > Gliridae > Muscardinus > Muscardinus avellanarius. The sequence continues at coordinate 80,053,402 of NC_137789.1, forward strand.
GATTCTGCTATACAATTGGGTTGTCAGCCACTTCTTAAATAGTAATGTAAAATTAGAAGAGAAAAGATGTGGGGAAGGAACCATTGTTAAAGCTTTGACTGAAGACAAAGAGCCTGCACAGGGAACAGGGAGGGAAGCTGAAAGTGGAAGAGAACTGGGGACATATAGTGTCATATAAAAGGAATAAAAGAGAGGCAGGATGGAGAGATAAATAATGAGACTATAAAGATGGACCGCGGGGGTTGGTATCTAGAAGGACTTTGTTGGCCTTGCAAGGGCCATTCAATGGCAAAAATTAAGATTCAGAAGTGTTCTGGAATCGATGGAAAATGAGATGGTGGAGGTCGTTTTCCATAAACTTGCCCACAAAGTAAAAACTTGGCACTTATCTCACCAAGAGACTTCAGTGGCAAAGGAAAGATGGCGCCTCTTCTCTGCACCGTGATTGGTGTTTTTCAGGATTGGCCATAACTTTCACCTTCTGGATGTCCAACACTTTACTCTAGTGGTCCCTGTTGACCTCTCTCTGAGGTCTGTGAAGCAGAATTTCTTCTTGATAGCACCAAACTATGCTGATACATTAGAAAATATATTCCAGTACTAGTATGTCATTATGAGTCCATGAGTGGAGAAAGTGGTTACATTTTGGCACATAAAAATGGAAATTGACTTATGTGTGCTTTTGTTGTTAGAGGAGTTCTCTGTTGCCTTGGAAACCACCATTGATGTGGAAATCGCTATGTCTTCTGTGGGCAGATGATAAAGCCATCAGGTATGTTTTGTGTAAACATTGTGTATGTGTGTGAAGAAGCATTGGCCAGGCTTTCTTGGTAGTATGTCCTGAATGTGGTTTCAGAAGATGTCACATGTCTGCTAAAGTAGATTTGCAAAATGTTTCCTGAGCAAGGGAAAATATTACAAGGAACATAACTTTATATTTTCTTTCAACTCATGCCTTGTGGAAAGTATAGCCGAAAGGGAGGAAATGACCCCAAACTGAAGCCACACATTCAAATCTTTCATTCATCATTTCTGAGTCTTCTGAAATAGGTGACTATTATGTTGGTTCAGTCTTCATTGCTGTTACTCTTGTAAATTAACTTCACAGAGCCACAGCTACCAGCCAATAGGAACTTTATGATTTTATCACTAAGAAAAACAGAAGCATTCAGGAACCTTGAGGGAAAATAGAAAAAGCTCATAAACTACATTGGCTATTATGCACTTGAGAAGTCAAAAAGCTGTTCTGCAAATTACTTTTAAGAAACTTGGAAAATTATGATCAAGAAACAGCTGTCTCCAAGTCCCTGACCTTCAACAAGAACAAGTTGATCATATTTTTAAATTTATAACTCTCCTTTCTAGAGAAAGGAGGACCCTTCTAAGTAAATTTAATATCCACATTTGGAACATTTCTACTTTATTGACACAGTAAAGATTAATTAAATAATTATTTTGTTCTTAGACTTTGGGCACATGAATACTAAGGCATCATTTTTTTTTCTCTCACTTGGCTTACAGTCTAGTAGGAGAGAGAGAAGTTCATAATTTAATAAGTCTCATCAAATAGAGGCAGGCTGCATAGTGGTCTTTTATAGATGGTCAGAGGAATACAAAACAATATTTTTATAACAGCAACAATAAACTTTAAACAAGAACTTGCCCTTGAATTTCTAAACTTAAGTATCTTTGTCAAGTAGGTTCTGTGCACTCATGGGAACCTCCTTTCTCTCAAAAGAAGTGCATTATGTAACATCCTTCAGCATCTGGTGAGGAGAACATCTGGTAACATCTAGTAACATCTGGTGAGGAGAACATCCTTCTCCTCATCAGATGCTTTGGCCTGGTTAGGGGTAGCCAATAGAATAAGCTTTTCTTCTTCCAGGGCATTTGTGGGGCAAGCGCTTGACACCCTGAAGGCATCAGGTAGCCTGGAAATAAAAGATTGACTCAATGATGACATGTTTCTATCACCTTCGGAGTGGTATGAGGTTACTTCCTTAACAAGAGCAGGAGAGATGAATATCTAAGTGCAGGATTGGGAGCAAAAGCCTTGTTTTTCTTTAAAGCACATGATGTACTTAAACAAACAAATCAAGCATGGGAAGGAGGGAAGGGGAGGGAACGAGATGGGGATTGGATAAGGGCTAATTGGGTGATGTGTGCATATATATCTCCGTGAGTTTTTTTATTCCATTAAGATGTATAACTACAATGCACCAATAAAAATACATAAAAAATTAAAAAACATAAACACAAGTTTGGCTTTTATTTATTGTTGGGGTTGTTTATAGTATCAAGGAGCTTAAAAGTAAATCATATTCCACATTGACAACTTGTACCATGTTATTAACTTAAAAGCATGTTTATAATGCACAGATTTCTATGAAGACATGTAACATATAATCCATGCCAGTGTTGAGAAGATCTGAGCTATTGCACCAGGCATGTCCTCAGTGGTGGAGAGCTTGCCTGTGGGAGGTGGACCATGGAATCACACTCCTCCTGAGTATTGGAGATTCTCACTTCACCTTTGCTCTCACCCTTTTGCTGTCCAAAAAAAAGAAGAAACAGGTGATTCAGAAGAGTCACCATCAGTGGTTGGATGGTGGATTTGAGACTTCGCTTCCCAAGCCATCTTTCTTTCTAAATAAATTTATAGAAATGCTTTTCTTTTCTTTATACAACTTAATTCCACTCCTAATAAGATCAGAGCCAACCAAAAAAAAAAAAATGAACAAGCAAACAGAAAACAGTATTAGAAGATATAAAAATCTTTGAAAAAAAGCATTGTAAAGTTTGGAAAATAACTGAAACTACACATATATGAACTGTATATTATTCTATATGTTTTATAAAAAAAATTACCGACCTCACAAGCCACCCACTGTTTCGTGATGTTGAATACATAAATGTCAGTCCACTGAATTGGTTCATCTGCTCAGCTAGTCTCTCCAGTGAAAATCAGAGGAGTGTTTTTGCCCATGGTCAGGTTCATCAGACTTCCTGACTGCATATCTATAGCCATTAACATGAGAAGTTAAAGGTGCCTGAAGTCAACAGGGCATCTCTGCCATCTTATTGTTGTCATTGTTACTGGGAATTGAACCCGAGAATATTTTACTTTCAAGCTATACCTCAGCCTTATTTTTATTTTTTTACTTTGATGCAAGTTCTCACTAAGTTGCTGAGGATCTTGCTAAGTTACTGAGGAGGGCCTCAAACCTTTAATCCTCCTGTCTCAGCTTCCCAGTCATGTGATTACTGGTATATGCCACTGTGCCTGGCTTCTGCTATCTTAATGGCTGGATGTTTGCCAGGTTGAAAGTTCTAGCACAAGTGCTGATACTTTCTTCTTTGTTTAGAACTCCATTCATGCCCCATGAAAGCATGAAATACATACATAATTGTGGCTGCTGTGAAACATTAGCTATTATTGTAGTCCTTATTATTGTTATTATTATAACCACTAGTGGATGAAACCTTCTAAGAAGAGAAAGTGTCTTTCTTCAATGCTGTGTGTGCATTCCTACAATAGTTAGATTAGTTTCATGTGCCTAGCATACTTGCTCTGCCTCCACAGTTTCTCCTTGGTAATTGCTCCCTAACCAATTTAAGATCTAAAGGTGAAGACACTTAGATCCGATGATGATTCTCTTAATGAGCATGTAAACACGCACACACACATACAGACACGCATGTGCAGAGATTAGAGTATGGAGAAAAGAATAATAATATTAAGATTTATCATCTAATAAAATAGTTTCATGACTTAAGAAATTGAGCTCTAATGGTTGCATGGTCCTCAGTGCTTGACCACTCAGACAGACCTGCACATTATAGTCACATTGCAAAACACATTGATAAGCCCATCAAAATACTCCCAAGAGAGACTATATTTTGAATAGAATGGGCAGGTCAGTGGCCACACAAATCACTTAGATTGAATTTCTCTCACTTTACTGGCATTTAAAAAATAAGCTTAATAAAGTCAGTCACACCAAATGGAGTCATTTTGTCACTGAAGGGTAAATATGGAAAAACTGTTAGTCTTTCCTTGGCCTTATGCTATATTTTAGATCTGGAATATTTCACAAGGGCCCATATGTATATCCAAGGCTTGGTCTGCAGCTTGACATTGTTGGAATTGGAGCCTAGTTGGAGGTTTTCTGGCTATTGGGACATGACCTTGAAAGTGATATTAGGACCCTGGCCATTTCTTGTTTCTCTCATTTGTTTCCAGTCTTAAGATGAACAGCTTGCTTTGCTACAAACTGCCACCATGATTGCTTGTCAACCACCCATGAACTGAAACCTACCAAACCATGAGCAAAAATAAGTCACCCCTTTTTGAGTTGTTCTCATGTTGGGTGCATATGTATTTATAATTATTGTATCTTCCTGTTGAATTGAACCTTTTCTCATTGCATACGATTCTTCCCCATATTTCTATAACAGTTTCTCTGTGCTTTGTTTTTAAGTAGTCTTTTAGACAGCATATAGTTGGATTTTGTTTTTTTAAAATTTATTCAGCTACTGTATATGTTTAAATTGAGAAGATTAATCCTTTTATACTGGAAATAATTCTGAATAAAAAGAACTTACTATTGTCATTTTGATTCTAGTGGTAGGGCTTCCCCATAATAATTTAACTAAGAATTTTTAAACCTTTATGTTTTATTACCTAAAACTCTCTCTTAAAACTTATTACTGCCGGGTGTGGTGGCACACACTTGTAATCCCCATGCTTGGGAGGCGGAGATAGGAGGATGGCGCAGGTTCAAAGCCAGCTGTGCTGGCTTCCAAATAAGAAAAAGTATAAAATAGGTCTGGGAGTGTAGCCTGGAGGTAGAAGGGCTTCCAGGAACCCCCAGTACCACCACAAAAAAAGAAAACCTTCTTACTATATGATAATATTTAAACCTCTCCAATTAAAATTTCTGTATAAGTTCTTGAGGAATTGTGATTATTGGTAGATTTTCTCTCAAATATATCATGGGCATATGAAGAGTAGAAATATCTATGGCTTAAAAATCTCTTTTGCATGGTTAAGTGTCAGATGAAGGTCTTCTAATAAACTTCAGTGGTGAAAGGCATGTGGAAATCTTTGTGTGTGTGTGTGTGTGTGTTGCATAAGGGATGAAATTTCTGGTTGTCTTATCAGGTAATGTTGACAAGGATGTGGAAAAGTATAAACTCTAACATATTGTTGGTGGGTTTGCAAATTAGTATTGCCACTTTGGAAAACAGTACAGAGACTCCTTAGAAGAATGGGAACAAGCCTACCATATGATTCAACAATACCACCTCTGGAGATTTACCCAAAAGAATGGAAACCAAAATATCAAACTAATGCATGCCTATCTAAGTTCATACATGAACAATGTCCTATTGCCTAACTATGAAACCAGCCAAAATTTTCATCAATAGATGAATGGATTACAAAGCTATGAAATATGTACACAATGGAATTTTATTCAGCCATAAACAAGAACATAAATAACATCATGTACAGGGAAATGGATGGAAATGGAGAACATTATACTAAGTGAGATTAGTTAGTCCCCCAAAATAAGAAATTGGATGCTCTCCCTAATATATGGAAGTGAGGGAGTAAAAGGGTCATAGGAGAAACTCTAGACAAAGAAGGAGAAACTATAGATGAGCAGATAAGGAAGCCTTACTGTGGTTGATAGGAGGGGTAAGATGGAAATTCCCTAATGTACATGATGTACTTTCACAAACATAACAGAATCAATCACTAAGCTGAACATGAGAAAGAGGAAGAGGGGCGGGGAATGGGATGGGAACTGGGTAAGGGCTAATAGAATGATGTGTGCATGTATGCCTCTACCATCTTGCACTCCATTAAGATGTATGACTGCAGTGCACCAATAAAAAATTAAATAAAGTAAAATGAAAAAAGGTAAAGTTATTGGTATTTAGTAGTTGGGAGACATATAAAACAATAATGAAGTGTTCTTTTCTCAAACTATCACTAGCAAAACCTTTGATAAGTACATGCTAGAACCCCTCATAAGCAGCTCTCCAATGTCTTAGACCAACCAGTTTGCAAAGAAACTATTCAGTAAAAACAATAAGACATAACAGAAAGAGCACAGGCTTTGAAGTCAGGAACACAAATGGAATCCTGATTTTTCTGTGAACTAAGTACATGTCCTTAAACATAATGGGGCTAGACCACACATCCAACAAAACTGAAATAAGAGTAAAAGAGCTGATAAAAAAAAAAAAACATATTAGTCATTTTTAAAGGTAAGTACTTTACTCTTGTTTGTCCTGGAAGAACCAGCCTTTAGTCTCCTCATCAGCCTCTGGTTTCTCTAAATATTAGATAATGTCTCTTCTAAAAAGATTCATTAAACTTCATCACAAAATGTGTTTAACCTATTTATTTATTCTCTTCTCCTTGATGTAGAACTAATAATTATTGATTATTGAGAAAAGTAGAAATCTTTTTAGTCAGATTAATGGATAGCACATTAAAAAAGAATAATTGCATATGTTATTTCAGTAAAAAAATAAAAAAGTTACCAGCAAAAAAAAAAAAGGTACATATCTGAGTGTCTAGATCGTAGCACTTTCCAATAAGTGAGGCTTGCTTCATGTTCCCGAGTCATCAAGAATCTTAAATTATATTTTCTGTACATTATTTAACATAGGTGAAGAATTTCATGAAAAAAATCATTCAATGCATCAATATGTTTTAAAGTGAATTTTTAATTAATTTTTAATTTTTAAGCATTGGCAAATCTATAGATTCACTTATGTGAATTAGCTCATCTCTCAGGAAAAACAGATCAAAACCACATTTTATATACTGTTTATTTATCATAAAATTACAACAAAGAACTCTGGATATTTTCACCACAAAGAAGTTACAAATGTTTGAGGTGATAAAGATGTTTACCCTCATTTGAACATTGCAGCGAAACATCACATGGCACAATATAAATATTCATGATTTTATGTAATTTTAAAATATATGATAAGGTAAAAGGATAATATTACAACATGTAAAAAACTAAAACAGCAATACAGAGGATTATTTATCATTTGATGAAAAAATTCACTATGATATACCTATATTATGATATTAAAAATGCTAAGTAACCAAAGTCCAAAACATTAAAGTTTTAAATTCAGTTAAACCAAATACACAGATTAAAAAAATAGCCACTCATCCCAAAGGAATAAAGAAATTATAAATATGAACAAAAGAATCTAAACATTTCTTCCCACAGGGGAAAAATAATAACTTGAGTTGGCGGTTCAAAAGAACTGGCTAGCCAACAAAGTTTAACTCAGAAAAATATGAAGAATTATTTTCCCAGATAACAAGAATATATCATAAGTACTTCCAAATAATTTTCTAGGCTAAAAGAAAATTATTATTAAAGTACAGGACCAGATGGCCTCACTGTTAAAATTTCATAAAAAATGTAGAGAAGACTTAATATTAATACCTCTCAATCTCTTCCCAAAATATAAAAGGGGATAATTTTTAATTCATCCCATCAGACTAATATTAAATAATATTAAAGTCAGAGAGAGAGAAGAGAGAGAGAGAGAGAGAGAGAGAGAGAGAGAGAGAAACATAAAAAAGAAAACTACTGAATAAGCTCCCAGATGAATACTGATATAAGAATACTGAACAAATTACCATCAAACCATATCCAAATGCACACTAAAAGATTATACATTATAGTCAAGTAAAATTTATTTCAGGAATGTAAAGGTAAGAATATTAATTAACATAATATAATCTGTTAATAGAATAAAAGAGCAAACTTCATGATCTTTTCGACTGACCCAAAAAGGCATTTGGCAAAATCTAATACTTTTCCATGATGAAAAGCAGTTAAGAAATTGGGAATAGAAAACAACTCTTCCATCATGATTAAAGGCAGTCATGGAAAAAACACAGCCAATGCTTCACTAAATGGTGAGAAATGGAAACTTTCTCCTTAAAATCAGAAAAAAGATAAGAAATCCCCACTTCACTGGTTATTATTCAACATTGTACTGAAAGATCTATCCACAACAACTAGCAAGAAAATAAGTCATATGTATCAAAACTGTAAAGTAAGAACTAAAACTATATGCACAGATAACATGTCTCTATATAGAAAATCCCAAGGAATTCACAAAACCCTAGTTAAGTTATTCTAAAAACTTAATAAAGTTGCAAGATACAAGATTAACACACCCAAATGAGTTGTGTTTCTATATAGGGCTTGGGTGTCACTAGGAGGGAGAATGTCCCTGGGTTCCATCTCCAGTACTAAAAAAAAAAAAAAAAAAAAAAAATTCTTAAAGAATATATAAGAATAAATAAATAGTCTTGATCCTGGATTTGCAATAGATTCTTAGATATGACACCAAAGCACAAGTACGAAATGAGAAAACAAATAAATAAATCAAATTACATCAACTTTATTTATATAGCAAATGATGTTATTAAGAAAGGGAAGCTGGGCCTGGTGGCACACACTTGTAATCCCAGCATTAGGGAGGCCGAGACTGGAGGATCGTGGTTGGTAAACAGCCTCAGACACCCTTCACTACTCAGTGAGACCCAGTTTCAAAAATAAAAAGGCTAAATACAAATAGGGATGGGGGTGTATCTTGGAGGTACAGTGCCCCTGGGTTCCATCCCTGGTACTGCAAAAGAAGAAAAAAAAAAGGAAAAATAATAAATGTAATAGGAGAAAATATTTGTAAATCACATATCTAATAAAAGCCTAATGTCTAGAGAATATAAATGGCTTGTACCATTCAACAACAAAAGACTAAACCTAGCCTAAAAATGGGCAAGAACTTGAATACATATTTCTTCAAAGAAGATATACAAATGGCCACCAGGCCCATGGAAAGATGACCAAGACCATTAATCATTAGAGAAATGCCTTTGTGCAGCATTTGGCTAGCTTGGTAGCTTTCTTTTCAGCTTCTCCTTTCTGACAACACTTCCTAACCTATTCTATGAAGTCAGCATTATTTTAATATCTGAACTAGGCAAATCCAGGCACAATGGCACATACCTCTAATCTCGTTTACTTGAGAGGCAGAGGCAGGAGGATCATAACTCATAACTTTGAGGGACCTTGTCTCAAAATATTTTTTTAAAAAGGCTGGGGTGTGGTTCAGTGGTAGAGCCCTTGTCTAGAATGCAGGAGCCCTGTGCTCAGTCATAAGAACCCCAAAAAAGCAAAAAAAAAAAAAAAAAAAAAAAAAAAACTACATGAAGATATTACAGTTTTGAGATACCAGTACACACACACACACAGCTATTAATATAGCCAAAATTCAGAATGCTAACAATAAAAAAAAGTTGCCTGTGATGTTGTAGGGCAATAGAAGCTTTCATTGCTGGTGGGAATGCAAAATAAATAGTAGAGCCATTTTGAAGAAATTTTGGTGATATATAAGCTAGCTATAATGCTGTTTATATAAAAACTCATGTGCTCCAAAAATCTGCACATGGATATTTATAGAAGTTTATTTATAATTACCAAAAATTAGAAACAATTAGGATGTCCTTCAATAAATGAGTGGATAAACTACATTAAACCATACGATGGAATATTATCTAATGTTTAAAAGGTGTGAACTATCAAACCAGGGAAATACCTGGGAGAAGCTTAAATGCATATTGCTAAGTGAAAGAAGCCAACCTGAAGAGGGTAGAGACTGTGTGACTCAACTACAAGATATTTTGAAAAAGGCAAAACTATGGAGATAGTAAAAACACTAGTCATTATTGGGGTTTGGGAGGAAGGAAGGATGAATAGGTAGAACACAGAGGGTTTTTAGGGAGGTGAAAACACTCTGTATGATACTATAATCGATGGAGACATGTCATTCTACATCTGTTCAACCCACACAATATACAGCACCAAGCTAATGTAAACTATGGACTTTAGGTGGTAATTATATGTTAATATTGGCTTATCAAGTAAAAATGTGCCATTGCGGTGAAGGTGAAGCATGCCAATAATGAGGAGGCTGTGCATGTAGAGATTGGTAGGACATATATGGGAAACCTCTGTACCTTTCTCTCAAATTTGTTGTGAACCTAAAACTACTCTTTTGTGTGTGTGTGTGTGTGTGTGTGTGTGTGGTACTGGGGATGGAACCCAGGGGCCTTCTATCTCCAGGCTATATTCCCAGACCTATTTTATGTTTTTTATTTGGAAACAGGGTCTCACTAAGTTGCTGAGAGCCTCACTAAGTAGCTGAGGCCGGCTTTGAACCTGTGTGATCCTCCTGTCTCAGCCTCCCAAGCGCAGGGATTATAAGCATGCAGCACCTTGCCTGGCTAAACTACTCTTTAAAAAAAAAGTGCTGATATTTCCCCTCCATTATCTGGAGTCCCACTGGTATCCTATCTTGATTAATGAGGGTCTACATCTGATTTTGTGCAAAATTATGAATATGACATGGTTAACCTGGACAACCATTGGTGGGAGCGGGGAAGGGAAAACAGGGGCAGGGGGGGAAAGGGCACCAAATATAGTTTAAATGTAAACTATTTATGTTCAATTAAAAAATTCTTAAAAAAAAAAAGTGCCGGGCATGGTGGCACACACTTGAAATCCCCGCACTTGGGAGATGGAGACAGGAGGATAGTGCCGGTTTGAAGCAAGCCTTGCTGGCTTAAGAGACCCTGTTTCCAAATAAAAAATATAAAAATAGGTCTGGGAATGTAGCCCAGAGGTAGAAGGGTTCCATCCCTAGTACCATAAAAAAAAAGAGGTGTTTTACTATTCAATGCAACAAAATAAAATAATCCAATATAGGTCAAGAGAAGGAACATTTTTATAACTGGGGTAGTTCTTTGTTTTTGTTTTTGTTTTGTTTTGTAATGGGAATTGAACTCAAGGGCATTCTCCTCCTAATCTGTAGCCCCATACCTTTTGATTTACTTTATTTTGAAGCAGCTTCTCACTAACTTGCTACAGTTGGCCTTAAAACTGTGATTCTCCTGTATCAGCCTTTCAAATACTGGTTTTACATGCCTGCATCACCAAGCCTAGCTTGATAGTTTTAATTTGATAATTGCAAACCTAAAATTTCACATATGGAAAGCTCTTAGGTGTTTGCTCTGATCCATGAGATTCACTCAGTGTATGCTCTTACACTCCAGCACAGACTTGCTCCCCCAAAGCAGACCACTCCTCTTTTGAATAGCTCTAATAGAAAATCACTTCATTTAATCAGCCAAGATAGGCTTCCCTGTGTGTCAAAGATAATCATGAACTTAATTTCAAGGTGAAAGTGGGGTCAGTGTCCAGTCCCTAACGTGGCACTGATGAGATATTCACTAAGAATTTAATCCCTGTCTGCTCTTCAAAAGCAAGTTCTAATGCCCAAACAATGGCTTTGATTTCCCTTTGATTCAGAGTTCAAACAGCTTGTAAACATTCAGCACAACTCACCGAGGGATGCCTCATTTAAGAATTAGTTTTTATTTTATTGTTTACATTCTCAGAAGTTGCTCTTAGGATTTTTACTCAGAAATCATCTATAGGCATTACTGCTGGACAAATGAAACTGAAAAAATAGGGGGCTTGAACCCTCATGTCAAATTTTGATGTGAACTAAGAGGTGAAGCAAATTAGTACACCATATAAAACAATAATGAATAAGTGAACTATAAAACCTACAACTAATGCACACACTTGTACCCACACCAACACAGACAAATATGCTCTACAAAATGCTACTTACATGTTATCTCAATATTTCTTTCCATATTTCCACAAGGAAGTTATTACAGTAGTCCTATTTTTATAGGTGGGGAACTTGAGGTAGGCAAAGGTTCAGAAATTTACTCAATGTCACACACCTAGTCAATAATGAACTGTGACACAAAGTTAAAAGTGAGATCCTTATTGCTTTGAAATTATTCCTAGCAGTAGAAGAGACAAAAAATGAGGAGTAAAGAACCCTAAATCCTGATCTGCATGCTGCTACTCACTCTCTGCTTTGCATTGGACAAAGTCACTTGATGTATTTCTTCCAGCCTCTGCTCCTTCCCTCCTTTTTCTTCCTTTCTTCCCTTTCCCTCCACCCCTTTTTTCTTCCTTCTCACCTTTGCCATCCTCTTTGCTTTGTTATTTTTGTTTTGGGCACTGGAGATTGAGACCAGGGGCATTCTACATTTGAGCTTCATCCCCAGCTCTTTTTCATTTTGAAATGAAATCTCACTAGGTTGCTTATTATGACCTGGAAACTGTCTATTAAGTATTAGCATTACAGGCACTTACCACTATGCCTGATTCTCTCTTCTTTATATTTTACCATTGATTTCCCCCTTATTTCTTTGTTTTCAAGAGAGCGTCACCAGATTATATCTTTGATGTGGTTTTGGCTTCCATGTTGTGTAAATCTATGCTATAAATAACAAGTGATATGTATAGGGCAGGTATCCCTGAGAATATTCTTAGAATACTTCTTTCTCAAGGTGAAAATAATTTATTTTAACTGAATTCAAAATAGTTTCCTCTACTCATGTACAGAGTCAAGTAAAACTATAAGGAATGGAAAACGTTGTATCATCTTTGACTTTCGCTGTTACGTGATTCAATTAGTTTCCAATATGAGGGTAAAACAAGTTAGCAAATGGACTCAAAACATTTATGTTACTTTGGAAATAAATGCTTTGAATTAACCTTAAATAAAGTGTAGCTGTTAACATTGCCAGGTTTCTTTTGCGATTGTACAGTCTCTTTCAGTGATTGCTATTGACTATTTTTTGTCTTTTTTGCACAAGAAACAATAATAAATCATGCAAAATGAGCACTCTTTGATTCAGTGCTATTGAGAGTGGTTGTGTCTTTCATTACTCTTTCATATCTAATAGCCACCATTATCATTCAATACCTATAGAAATGGGCCTCAAAATAAACCTTCTCCTAGGATATTTTATGAACTATAATTATATTTCAAAATGAAAAATTACATTTTCATTTTGCAATATAATTTTCTTTGATAAATATGAATAAAGGATAGAAATGCAGCTGTTTCTAAAAAGCTTGTAAATGCCCTTTCATACATTTCTGTGACTATGCTCTTCTTTCCATTTGAGCATGATTTTCAGACATATCTTTAGTGTCCACAATCCCCTCTCATTGACATATATATAAATCCATCTGATTTACTTATTAAGCAGAAAAAACAAACTCTTTTTATAAAGTTCATTTGCAACAAACAATACTGTTAGCTATGCATAAAATTTCTGCATGCAACGTTAAAGCTACAAAAATAAATCCTCAGTCACATTTAATAGCAAAAGCACTGGAAGAGTTGTGCTGAGTGAGGTTGGACACTGAAGAAGGAACTGTGTGTATCTAGCAAATGCAGACGACCAGAAAAAGGCAATTTCAAACTTTTTAAACACTTTCAAACTGTCACTGGAGCATTCACAAACTGCTTAATTATATATACTGCTGTACAAAGAATCAATCCAGAAATTACATACAGGTGTAAGGAAACAATAGATGTAAATAGGTAAGTAATGGTTTACAGAGGCTCTAAGAAGACATTTTTGTTTCTTTGAAAGGATACTTTCTGAACAGCTAATGTTTTTGTAATTGAACAGTGGAAATGCTATTTAGACATTTGTTGAACATTGGAAAAGTTATTTAGATATTTGTAGAATAAATGACTGGCCAAATGTCAAAAAGTCAGTTTCCTCATTATCAAATAGAGCAAAATTTCCAATCCTATAAGGTTGTTTTAAAATTCAACTGAGACAATAGATATTTTAAAATTCATTGTAATCCTGGCATGTTGGTGCACACTTGTAATCCCCACACTTGGGAGGCAGAGACAGGAGTATCGTGCAGGTTCAAAACCAGCCATGCTGGCTTAAGAGACCCTGTTTCCAAATAAAAATATAAAAATGGGTCTGGGAGTGTGGCCCAGAGGTAAAAGGGCTTCCAGGAACCCCAGTACCATAAAAAAATACACTGTGAATTATAATACGTCACAACAAATGTAGAGCAACAGAATGGTTAATGATGTTATATCATACAATACCTTTTATAGTGTTATATTAGATAGGAAGTGAATGGTCAAAACTCAAGGGAATATTATTAATATTTACATTCAAAGCCAAGCAGGTGAACAAGAAGAAGATGTATCTTCAGCTCCCACCCAAGTAGACAGTGAGCTTCCCAGGCAAATGGACTGTAAGTGGAATCCTTCCCTGTCCTCCCCTTTCAATAATGATGCTGGTGCCAGAAGTGTGTGAAGCCAGGTATGTGATACCGTTTAGAAAATGCTGCTGCGCATGGTGGCACATGCTTGTAATACCAGCATTCTGGAGTCTGAGACAGGTGGATCCAGATTTTTGGACAGCCTGTCTGCTCTAAAACTTAGTGAGATCCTGTTTCAAAATAAAGAATAAAAGCCGGGCGTGGTGGTGCACACTTGTAATCCCCACGTTTTGGAGGCTGAGACAGGAGGATCATACAAGTTCGAAGCCAGCCTCAGCTGGTTTAAGAGACCCTGTTCCCAAATAAAATATAAAATAGGTCTGGGAGTGTAGCCCGGAAGTAGAAGGTCCCTAGGTTCCATCCCCAGTACCACCAAAAAAAAAAAAAAAATAATAATAATAATAATAATAATAATAATAATAAAAATTTAAAATAAAGAATAAAAATAGAGCTGGGAATATAGCTCGGAGGTAGAATATCCCTGGGTTCCATCTCCATTATAGAAAAGAAAATAAAAGAAAAGAAAGAAAAGAAAATGCTAAGTCTCCATCTCTTTAACATAAACACTTGGTCTCGCTTTCTCGCAAAATAGCCTTTAAGAGATGGAAAAGATTATTATCTACAACATACAAATGAGTAAGCCAGGGATAAGTAGAGAGGATAAAAACAGGTGAGAGGCACATTTAAGACCACAGCACAGTAGGTATGATGTGGAAAGAATTTCAGGCTTTATGGGAGTCCTGATTTCTGCTCAGATTCCCCTCCTGCCTTCCAGCGCCAGCACCTGGAAGTCCTGCCTTATCATGTGTTCCTTTAATATCTGGATTTGGGCTGGGTGTGGTGGCACATGCTTGTAATTCCAGTACTTGGGAGGCTGAGACAGGAGAATCACAGGTTTGTGGCCAGGCTCAGCTACTTAGTGAGGCCCTCTGCAACTTAGTGAGAATCTGTTTCAATAATTAAAAAAGTAGGGCTCAGAGTATAGCTCAGAGGTAGAATGCCTCTGGGTTCAATCCACACTACCATAAAAAATTATTTTTTTGGGGGGGACAGGATATTACTGAGGTTTATCAATAGCTTCACTACCATCTATATAAATTTTAATTACTTCATATAATTTTTAAGAGGAAAAACAATGAGAGATATGGGAAAGATGGAACTTTGGTAGATATTTTCATGATTAGCTGAAATATTTCTCAGCTGTCTAACTTTTCTCCATAGAAATGTACATCTACGTAGAGATACAAAGTGACAGACACATATGTGTGGACACATGAATAAAAAGCAAATGGAAACCAAGCAAGGAGAAACAGAATGAACTGGACATCAGATACTTGTTATAAATCGATCTAAGGAGCCAGTTGTGGTAGTGCACGCCTGTAATCCCAAAATTTAAGAGGCTGAGGCAAGAGGATTACAGATTTGAGGTCAGCCTCAGCAACTTAATCAAGACCTTGTTTAAAAATAAAAATGAGTCGGGTGTGGTGGTGCATGTTTATAATCCCAGCATTCGGGAGGTGGAGACCGGAGGATTATGGTTCACAGACAGCCTCAACTATTTAGCAAATCCCTTCGCAACTCAGTGAGACCT
Organism: Muscardinus avellanarius; assembly: GCF_963383645.1. Classification (NCBI taxonomy): domain Eukaryota; kingdom Metazoa; phylum Chordata; class Mammalia; order Rodentia; family Gliridae; genus Muscardinus; species Muscardinus avellanarius. The sequence continues at coordinate 80,069,239 of NC_137789.1, forward strand.
GCTTCAAAAATAAGAAGACTAAAAAATAGGGCTGATGGTGTAGCTCGGAGTTACAATGCCCCTGGGTTCCATCCCTGGTACCACTAAATAAATAAATAAATAAATAAATAAATAAATAAATATAAAAATAAATAAATATAAAAATAAATAAAAAAATGACTCAGGATGTATCTCAGAGGTAGAATGTTCTTGAGTTCAATATCTAGTACTGATACATACATTCATATATATGTTTAAATGGAGCCAAGAGAGAATAAAATAAATATATTTGATAAGGGATGGAAGATCACATTACATTTACCAAAAAATGTTTTGATTGGAGTAATATTGCATAATATCATGAAATTCCAAAAGTTGTTTAATTCCAGAGGTGTACTCCTGAGATTAGGCGATTATTCAGTGACTTCATTGATTTTTATCACCAAATAAGATATTTCACACAAAACATTAATGTCAGTAAGGATAAAAATATGTCATATTCTAAAACTGAAATTGGAGAAATCTGATACATTACTAATAATATCTGAATTCAGTCTTGACCTGGAGAGGAGGAGGAGATAAAAAGAAGTGCTCACAGTGCATCAGCATGAGTTTGCAGAGCTTACGCCCTGCTCTTTCTGAAGAGGCAAATGATGTCCACGAGAAGCTCAGAATCTTTCTCCTTGCTTCCTTTCCCTTCCCTTGTCTTCAGTCTCTTCTTTTGGTTTGCCTTTCTCATGATCCTAACATTTCAAGTCAGAAATCTGCAAATTGTTCTTCACCTTGTCTTTTCCTCACCTTACATCCTATAGTCACTTCAACACTAGATCCCAAAGTGTGTCCCGATCCATCCTCTTCCTGACATCTGTGTCAATCCCTGAGCTGGAGCTTTCGTCACCTCTCACCTGGGTAACACTTAAAGCCTTTAGCCCTCCTTCTAGACTTACTGCTCTCCAGCGTAAAACAGACTCTTCTACTGAGTATATATTTGGTAAAAATCACTTTTTGTATGTGTGACAAGGAGGATAGGGGATTCAATTCAGGGGCATTCTACCTCTGAGCTACACCTCCAACCCTATTTCATTTTTTATTTTGAAACATGTCTCATTAAGTTGCTGAGGGCCTCACATCCTACAATGTGCATTGCTCTAAATATTTCCTTATAATATTATTTGTTTCTTTATTTATATAATCTGTTCTTAGTTTGAGTATGCCACAAATGACGCTGGGTATTACTTTGTCTGAAATCAACTTGAAGCATTTAATTTCATGCTGACCCACCTTGTGCTGAACTGGATCACTACTCTGAAATGATGACTGCCAAAGAAACCCACTGTAGAGTGCTAGCACTTAGTGATTATTGATATTCTGGCATGATTCACTGGGAATCCTGCCAATACCTTATCCAACAGCCATCACTAATAGCTTTGACATCTTTTATTGATCCTTGCCTAAATTAGTCATTTTATTAGGGATTGCATATGTGCTTTTCTAAATAGTCCATTTCTTTTGAATAAAAATGATCCTATGCTTATTGCAAAATCTTCTGTTTAATAAGAGTGTATTTATACCCCAAGATGAATTATTTAATATGTAAGCTTTTCTAAAATTGAAATGTAGGCTGGGGTTGTAGCTAAGTGATAGAGCACGCACTTGCCTTGAATGAACATAGTCTTGGATTTGATCACTATGAATGAAAATAAATAAATAAATAAATGTATGTAGGAGTGCTTCTTAATATTTAATGCTGTTGCTCTCATCTAAGTAGCAAAGGTAATACACTTTGGTGAAAATATTCATAACATTTTCTGGTAATATCAATAAGGTGTCAACATTTTATCAAAACATTTTAGATTCCTATGAGATATAGCCAATCAATTGAGATAAATAAATCCTGGCTAAAAAGAGTAGAGTAATACATATTATTTATCCAAAGCAAAAGAAATGTCGATGTTCTTAAAAAGAGAATTGGGTATATTAGCTTTAGTGGCATAAATGTAAAGAAGTTTGGTAGATTTTAATAGGCACAATAACTATAATAATAAAGTCCATTAAAACATAAGACACCAAGTTTTGAGAGCTTTGACTCAGAGCTCAAATATTTCATTGAAAATAAAAAAGTATACCCCATTTTTGCTTCAGTGAAGGTTTATTTCCTAGGTTGCATTAATAGACTCTAAAGGCAATATTCAAGCTCTGCTCTCCTCTTGACTAACAATTTCACTTGTGCACATAAACACAGCTATATGAGAAGTTTCTTTTACAAAAAGCAACATAGCCTGAAGAGCGAATGTGGCCAGTCTAATAAGCCCAAGACACAAAACTCTGAATACTCATGTATCCACATGACTGACATTGGGAGTATGCACTTGGAAACACCTTTTTGTCTGAACAATGCATAGTTTTTGCTTAAACACATCTGTGATGTGCAGGAGAACCTCATGTTAAGTGAGATTAGTCAGTCACAAAAAATGAGAAATTGGATGTTCTCCCAAATATGCAAAATGCTGAGAAGAAAATGGGTCATAGGAAGAAATCTAGATGAAGAAAGAGAAACCATAGATGAGAAAATAAGGAGGCCTAACTGAGGGCAAAGGAAAAGAGCATAGGAAAATTCCCTAATTCACATGATGTACATTCAGAAATATATTAAAGTAAATCACTAAACCAATCATGAGAAGAAGGGAGGGAGGGAATGGGTTGGGAGTTGGGTAAGGGTTAATTGAGTGATATGTGCATGTATGCCTCCACCATCTTGTACTCCATTATGATGTATGACTACAATGCACCAATAAAAAAATTTAAAAAACTGGTTAAGATGGGAAACTTTATGTGTTTTACTACAGTATTTTATACATTCATTGGTACACTGTAATTATACATCATGCTGAGGTATAGAGTGGTAGAAATATACATACACACACACATATATATATATATATATATATATATATATATATATATATATATATGGCACATGGCACATTTCAAAGCAGATTCCATTGCGCTCTCTTCCTTTCCCCATATATAAAATTGAGATTGGCATTGATCATTTCATGTACATATATAGCATTATTTAAATTGTTTCCTTCAGCCGGACATGGTGGCCCATGCTTGTAATCTCAGCATTTGGGAGACTGAGACAAGAGGATCATGGTTCATGGACAGTCTCAGCTACTTAGTGAGGCCCTTTGCAACTCAGTGAGACCCTGCTTCAAAATAAAGAATAAAAAATAGGGTTGAGGGTGTAGCTCAGAGGTAGAATACCCCTTAATTCCATCCCTAGTACCTAAAAAAAAAAAGTTTCCTTCCTTATTCTCCATCCTCCCTCTTCTAATCCCCAATATCCTCCATCACTCCATTGAAGTCTCTACTCATTTATCTGAGGTCTCTTTTGTTTCCCAAAGAGAAAACAACTATTCACTTTCTAAGACCAGCTAACTTTGCTTAGCATAATATTCACAGTATTTTAAAAATAAAAAAGAAATCCATTAACTTAGTCTTCCTTGAAATTGCCTTATGGTTCTACAAAAAAAATGACAGATGGCTCATTCAGTAAATTAGAATTCTCCACTATAAATACAAAATTCTACAATATAAGCTCTTCATGAATATTTCCCTCAGTTAATGCAAATGCTTGGAACGTGTTTGGTGCCCAATATGGATCTATTCAATAAAGGAGGGCATAAGCAAATCAATGAATGAATGGTTTAAGAAAAAATTACAGATAAAATAAAAGCAGTCGTATCCATAAAACACACAGGAGTGGGACAGATTTTTAGAAAAATATGTGGCCCATTATGAAGAAAACAAGTAACATAAATGTGCACAGTTTCAGGTTGATGGTATATTCTAGAGAAGGAAGTGGAGAGAAAAAGAGGACCAATAGCAAGAGCGCCTGCACCTGCACCAACCTGCCCAACATGAAGGAGGATCTGGTGGTGCCTAGAAGATTCCCTAAGAGACAATGAGGGAAAGCTAAATGCAAGGAGAATTAGAAGAGCAGAATGAAATACTCAAATTGGAGAAAGCATTTCTCCATCATGAGGGAGACAACTAGATGAGGGGTATAGAATATGGGAAGAAAAAAATAAACATAAATCGGTGAAAGAATTTCAGGTCAGTGTATTCAGTTCAGCTTGAGATGCAGACATGTCTTGACAAGACTGAGAAGGAAGACGTTCAGAGGGATGACAACTGCAGAGACAGAAAGCATAAAATGAGAGGTGAAGAGCAAGAAGGCACATGTAATGAGCAGTCAGGGAGAAGAGCCAGGGAACCAGAAAAACATTGGAATCTTTTAGGGTTGGGATCTGGAATGTCCTTCAAAGGCTCATGTACTTAAAGCCTTCAATGCAGTGCAGCAAGATACAGACATGGACCATTTAGGGAATGATTAGATCATGAGTCTCAGACCTCATCAGTGAATTATTTATTACCTGAAGTGATGGATTAATGGACTACTAGAAGATGAATCTAATTAGAGGAAATAGGTCCCTGGGAAAGTGCCCTACAATGCTTCCTCTTCCCTTCTCTTCTTTTCTCTTTTTTTCTCTTCTCTTCTCCTCTTCTATCTTCTATCTTCTCTGTCCTCCTCCTCTTCCTCCTTTTGTTCTCCTCCTCTTTTTTTTTCTTTTTCTCTCTCCCCTCCAATTCTGCCTCACCTTGGGTCCAAAGCAATGGAGCCAGCTAACCATGAAATGCAACCCCCATAACTATAAATCAGAATGAATTGCTCCTCCTTAGGTTGTTTATCTCAGATATTTTTTACAGTGACTGATGTCTGACTAAAACAGGACAAGTTACCTATGCTCTTCTTGGCATTAATTGGCCATTTTGTTACAAATGCAGGTGATCAATAGAATTTTGTGGACATTTCATCCTGCCCTGTCCAATAGCTCTCAGTAGCTCTTTGTTTCTAAAATTTAAATAAAACTTGGATTGTTTTTATTCATTCATCTAAGTCATGTAATTAAAATTGAAGAAACTGGCAAATTATGATGATTTCTGAAATGAGCAGAGGTAGAGAAAGACAGAAAGATGTCAAAGGCTACTCTTAGTTTTCAGGCCTAAAAGACTTGAAAAAATAGTAATCTTAACTGCAATAGTAACAAGGACTAGTCTAGATCCAAAATACCAAGAAATTTTGTTCTATTTAAAAGTCATATTCTGGGCCTCAATTTAAGATTGAATGTAAAGAATCTACTACAATCCAGATGTTCTATCAATAGTGATTTCCAAAGTAGTCTTTGTTAATCAAATGTTTGATTTTCCTGAACACAACTTAATATCTAGGTAGATGTTCATCTTTGGTGTGGGAGACAGGCCACTAGTGATCACAGTTGTACATTAAGGACCCGAATGGGTCTATACTGGGTAAATTTCTAAATTATTTCACTCCAGGTAGCATCAGCCACCCAACTTATTAAAAGAGGTACCGCATTTCAAGTACAGGTTTGTGTGTATCACATACAGCCATTTGACTGGTCTTATCAGAGTAAAAGCAAAAAATCTAAGTGATTTTGGAGGCTCCACTGCCATGTTCAATCCTAGACAATCAGTGGTGATGGACAGTGTTTATAAAAGGGTAATAAGTTCTTCTTGTAATGTAAAAGAATGGGAAAATTCTGCTTCTCTGAAAAGTTATTTACCTAACAAATAAAAGCAGGTGGCCCTGTCTGGGAAAGAACCAAGAATTGTGTGTGCATGAGATAAATGACCTGCCTGCTTTTATATGTACTCACATGAGTGTGTGTTTGTGTGATAGAAGAGGGGAAGGAGTTCTCCCCAGGGTACAGCAGGGTCCCCAAACCTTAAAATTGACTGTAGAATGATTTAGAGCAAGGCGCAGTTTGTGTGTCTTTTAAGTGATCAAGCAAATTGTACCCCTTTTGCCATTTACCAGTTTCTAAACCAGATGAGATATTGGGAACCAGGAGATACAGAACAAAAAGTCAATTCTGTTTCTTGTAACTGGATAAAGTAGTTTTAGTATGTTAGTAAAGTCAGTCTCCAAATACTGAATTAGGATTGATTTACCCACCCAATCAAAGGAAGCCCCAGCAAATATAGAGCAGAACAAAGCACTGCCCCCTATAGGAAGTGAGGGGAAGGGGAAGAGAGCAGTGTATGTCCTGGTCCTCCCCACCCCACAGGAAGGAAAGATAAGAGAGAACACACTGGAGTTTAGAAAAGTCCTTCCTCATGAAAACTAAAGGAGTGGGGGGAATTTGTCCTCCAATATCCTACTTTCTAAATAAAAGGAATGTACTGAGAAGTGAATGATTCGTTAATCTGTCAAAAGAAAATGTGATGGGAGCCTTTAAATAAAAGGTTTATAAGGGATGCACACACATACACTCTTTCTTGTGTATACTGTGTATATATGTTGACTATATTAATGGCAATCAGGGTTTTCTTCAGTCTAAGAGTGGAAATAGGTTCATAGTCAATATAGATATAAGCAAATGAAAAGTTATTTGCTCATCTCAGAGAAACCAGGCAGTGGAACAGGGACTGACTTGAACCTCTGGTATCTTCCTTATTTGTGTATTTGGTTACTAATTTTCTGCCTGAGTTCCACCCTCTTCCCACTTTTCCTTCTACTACCACCACCACTGCCACACAAAATAAAAGCTTCTGATGGAAGGACTCTGTTCACAGCGAATCCCAGTGCCTAGAACTGAGCTTGATGGATACAAGGGCTCCACAAATATTCTTTGACTGAGCCAGTAGTAACTCAATAGGCCTGCATCAGATGAAATCTTGTTTACAAAACCTCAATAACTAAGTAAATAAATCATTGATGTGCAATATTTATTTCTGCTGGTTACTTTGTCAAAGTTCACTATTATCACTCTTGATCTTATATGCCATCTGGTATTTATCCTAAGCACAGGCTTTTATTTCTTCCTTATTCTTTAAAATCTGAGGCAAAGGGAGGGAAGAAAACAATGTCCATAAGTCCTTACTGCTATGTTATTCTTATTCTTCAAAGTCTACATCAGAATTATAACATTCTTCCTGGAGAATTTTGCTAGCGTGCCCTTTGTAGCAGAATGCTGACAAGTCTTAACACATTTCAAAGGCAATAGGCATTCATTTTGGATCACATGTATGCTGATAATAGACATGCAACATTGGACCTGATTTCCAATATTTGAACTGATCTGTTAGGTCACCTTTAGAACTAAATAGAGTATTTTTCTTATACTTCATCCTTTATTAAGTGTGAGCAAGTAGAGAAAGAAAAAATTTTAAAATTTAAACCGCAAAGCAAAAACATGCTTAATTTTTTTAAAATGCTGTGACATCAAGTAATATACTTACAAAGCAACATTGACATTTTAGGAAAAGATACAATAAAATAAGCTTATTTATTGTATTATCTCTTAAGATATATTAAGTCAAATGTCAAATATATTGGGCAAATTCCCCCAAACAAAAATAAATAAGTACTCTTTTAACACAGTGAGCACCACAAATGCACATTTATCATATTTCTGAAAAATTTTAACATTGCATATTATTCTTTGAGTTGCACTCAGAGTGATATTAAAGCCAATATCTTAATGCACTCACAACATTTTTACACATAGAAAAACATATCTACTCTGCAGATTCAAATAGTGGTTAAGAATATCAAGTATAATAAAAGTGATATATATGGGTTTTTAGTCTTGTGTTAGGAAAAAACATGGTCATTGATTTCCCTCCCTCCCTCCCTCCCTCCCTCCCTCCCTCCCTCCCTCCCTCCCTCCCTCCCTTCCTTCCTTCCTTCCTCCTTCCTTCTCTTCTTTTTCTTTCTCTCTCCCTTTCTCTCTTTCTCTTTCTTTCTTTCTTTCTTTCTTTCTTTCTTTCTTTCTTTCTTTCTTTCTTTCTTTCTTTCTTTCTGTTTGTTCGTTTATTACAAACAAAAGGTAGAGGAGCTTTTTACCTCTGAGGTACATTCCCAAGTCACTATTGTCTTTTCTTTTTAAAAAGGTCTTGCCAAATTGCTGTTGCTAGCCTCAAATCTGTCTCTTAAGTACTGGGATTACAGGTTTGTGCCACCATGCCTGGCTCAGTCACTGGTTTTCTAAATGATAATTATTTACCTTTGTGACATGGGTAGAAACCTAGAAGAAAAATAGGAGACAGCAGCAAATATCCATGCCCTTCTGTTACATGACCACTGAAAGCCCCTGTTACACTGTGCCTTGTGGGACCCTGGCTGTCCAGATATGTATCATGGACTCTGTCCTGTCCAGCTTTGAAAGAACAGAGGCTACCCTTGCTCGTTCTCCAGAGAAGATCTTCCCATTTCCTTCACTCACAGAGGGAAGAAGGAGCTGAGCCTCATGATTCCCAGTAAATGATTACATTCATCATAGCTCCTCTGCTGTCTTTTAAAACCTTTTCCATTGGCCATGGTGGCGCATAATTGTAATGCCATCATTTGGTAGGCTGAGACTGGAGGATCACAGTTTGAGGACAGCCTCAGCTACTACCTAGTGAGGCCCTTTGCAACTTAGTGAGACCCTGTTTCAAAATAAAGAATAAAAACTAGGGCTGGGGGTGTCGCTTGGAGGTAGAATGCCCCTGGGTTCCATCCCCAGTACCCCCCGCCCCACGCCAAAAAAACCTTTTCTCCATGTGTACTCCATGCCCTTCATTCAAAGACCTTAAACCTCAGAGAAGAGGAACCAAAGAAAGATGTGAAGTCTGTTTCAGAGAAATAAATGTCCTTTGGGGAGACCATCCAGATAAGCACAGAGATATCTACACAGATATATTTTTCAGCATAAAATTTAGATCTGATTATAAACAAAGTTGGAGTCTAACCATTGACTCTCAAGAAACATTTAGAACCCATAAATTTTAACAAATTTTTTATAACTCTCTTTTTAGGTGGCAGTGATTAAGTTAAAAATAATGGTCAGAACTCTTATCATTCACATATTTATAATAACATTATTTTTAAACATCTTTTATTAGGAAGTACATGATTAGTAATTCATCATCCTTAAGAAGGTAGATTTATTAAAATACCATAAAATCTATTTATCTTTCTTTCTTAACTGGGATTACAAAAATCCAACAGCATGCCTTGCTAACATCTTTCCCTTTCTTGATAATTACTAAATTTTTTCAGAATTTATTCTCCTTTAGGCAAATTAATTTTGATAGCAATTTTAATGTCAGAGAGATATCTAAGTCTCCTCTAATAATGAAGTAAAAAAGCAATCATATTGATATTAGCAGATTATGTAAATGTATTCACAATCTACTAAATATTTTTGTGATTATTAGTATTATCATTACTATCATTGTTACTATTATTTTACTATATTATTGTCCTTTTCAAAATAGAAACTGTAAGTAATATTTTGTACCAAATAATCTAATTTCCCACTTTCTATATGTTTATGGCAAAAATTTACTCAATAGTATAAGTAAGTAATGTCTATTAATGTGAACCTTGAGCATTATATACAAACTAACGATGTTTTATATACACTACATGTATTAAAAACACTGAAATGTTACTTTATAAGAATGATCTAGTTTGGTTAAATTTAAAATATCTATTTACATGCATAACTAAAACAAGTAATAATGTATTTAATTTCATTGTTAGTGATTTCTGTTATTAGGTTATTTTTTTCTGTGTACTTGTGTATAGGAAGGAAGTATGGGGGATTGGAACCCAGGGGTATTCTACCTCTGCACTATACTCCTAGCCCCTTTTTATTTTTATTTTTTTAACAGGGTCTCACTAGGTTATTGAGAGAGCTGAACCTACGATCCTACTGTCTTAGCATCCCAAGTACTGGGATTAAAGGCATGCACCACCATATTCCTGACTAGTTTTCAGTTTTTTTAAATACTAATTTCTTAATTTACCTTCCATGATGAGATCTTAATTAAAATTAATTTAAATATAACATAAATGACCCATTATCTATAATGATTTTAACTCACTAATTATATTTTCTCCTTACTCCAGTGCCCATTCTCTATAGTGTTTTCTATAAAGATACTTGCTGAATTTTGAAAGGAAAAATGTAATGATGATCAAAGGGTTTGCATTTACTAAAGACTCTTGAATCCTCATTTAGGCTTTTACCTGCTGACTTTTGTGTATATCAAGTGTATTTCTGTTTGTTCCCAAATATATTTATAACACATTGTTCAAATAATTATGTAAATTAATAAAATGTCACATAATATCAGAATTCTGAGGATGAAAAGAGAGATGTTTCTAAGGAAATGCCCTGAATGCCCTGAAAAGACTGAAGAAATGCAAAACATTTAAAAATTTGTATTTGCTGTGGATAAAACCATTTTCAAAGTTTATAGAAAAAATTTATAAAATCTATAAAAGCATTGACTTCTACTTTCAGTTTGTTTGCAACTATATACATATGTGGTTTTAATCTTTTAAAAATTAAAATTGGATGGAGATGCTATCCAACCTGATTTAATTACTTTACATTGTATATATGTGCTGAATTCCCATAATATACCCCATAAATATGTACAAATATCATGTCTCAATTAAAAAATAATAAAATTAAAATTGAATAATATACTCCTTGGCAAAAGATCAGCAATTAAATCACAGAATCATAAGTTAAGTAATGGCTTTGCCATACAGTCAAAGACACATTTGACTACTGTAGATAAGTTTTTCTTCTATGCATAAAATGTTTAAGACATATTATGTTTCAAGTTTTCACTTCAGTCTGATTTTCAATTAAGTATCCATCCTTACTACACAGATTCTACTGTTACATAAATGTGCACAAAGCTATTGATGAGATACTATATTTGTGTACTCATCACTGTACTACAGGAGAGAAATACGACAGATGTTGTTCTAGGGGAAATAAGACGTCTCACAGAAATGGCATAATGTTTGCAGAGATAGAATGTACATTTCATTCTTACAGAACTAAGTATGGTAAAAATATGACTTAAATAATGTTAAAAGTTTTAGGAGCAGAAGTTCTACCAGTGAATAAGAGCTATCTTACATAGAAACCCAATGTTTTAGTTATTCTTTGTAGTCAAAAAGGATATTTTTGCAGTCAAAAAGAAAAAAAGTAAAAAGCAACTTACTGTTTTAATTATGTGCCAGATAGAGTGGGAGGGAGGTTGGCAATGAAGGTATAGAGAGGAAAGACATACAAAGTATTAGGAAACTGGACCTGACAGTGGAAATCAGAACATAGTGAAACAGACATCTAAGTCAGGAGGTAGATTTAGAATGATATTTCAAATAATGAGCAGCATGAGATGATGAAAGCATAACTAGGGTATATAGGAATTACCATGATGCACAGAAGGTAATAAAATGAAGACTGGTAGATACCTCTTGCTTTAAACAGTATAAGATTGTGGGGAAAGATAGAGGAAGGGAAGGGAGACAAGGACAACAGAAGAGAAGAGAAGAGGAGAGGAGAGGAGAGGAGAGGAGAGGAGAGGAGAGGAGAGGAGGAGGGGAGGGGAGGGGAGGGGAGGGGAGGGGAGGGGAGGGGAGGGGAGGGGAGGGGAGCGGAAGGGAGGGGAGGGGAGCGGAAGGGAGGGGAAGGGAAGGGAGACGAGGACAAGAGAAGAGAAGAGAAGAGAAGAGAAGAGAAGAGAAGAGAAGAGAAGAGAAGAGAAGAGAAGAGAAGAGAAGAGAAGAGAAAGAGAAGATGAAGATGGATGTAGGGCCTGAAGAGGATTTCATGCCATCTTTGGGCATGCTTGCATCTCTGTGGGAGGGCTCCAGTTGAGAGCATGAAACTAAGGTGCGGACTAGAGAGGATTTCTGTGAAACGAGAGTCCAGAGAACGGAACTCAGAGCTTCTCAGAAGGACTAGCCTTCTGTGGGAAAAGGGACATGTTCTGCATTATATCAGGAGGGGCAGAAGGAGACAATGGGAACAGAGCATGGAAGTAGTGCTTGTTGGCAGACACTGGAAAATGAAGGGGAATATCACCTGAAAGCTTTTTTTTTTTTTCCCCAGTGAAGTAAAGGACACTGCTGTCTTGGAAAAGTCCCAGGGAAAGTACTATCGGTTAGCAGAGTTGCATGCTGCATATTCTAGTGTTGCAGAAGTGAGATTTCAACCAGGGCTATGAATACCAATATAGTAACCAGCATAATCAAAGGGTTCTCTCAAGCAACCATCTGCTACTTGGATACAGAAGGTTGGATCATTTGTGGCTGAGTTCATTCGAAGTTCAGGTTCTACATGTGAGTGGGGACAAAAACCATAGGGAGGCAGCAGAAGTGGAGAGTGGTCATAACAGTGAATTGCAGAATATAAGCAAAATAAGGGAGAGAAGAGATTATTGATGGAGATTAGAGGGGTTAGTGGATCAGAATCTGATTAAAGTTGAAAGGTTATAGCTGCAGCAGTATTTGACAGGTGAGCAGAAAGGACAGGAAGGTGGGACTGGGAAGAGTTGGTTCAACATTTTAGAAAAAAATTCCATTTCTAATCAGGATGCAGCCTCCTGTGTGACTCTACAAGGTGGGAAGATGTAAATAGGTCATTTAAAATGAGGTAGTCTAGGAGCTGAGAAGCCAGAGTGTGAGATACCTCTGGATATGGAAGTCATCTGAGATGATTGAAGGAGTCTGAGTGGAAAAATAAGGAACTAAAAGGTTACATAGACAGTGGGAGATTGATGGTTACAAAAGAAAGAAAAGTAAACTTACACAAATGAATGTGTGAGTTTCAAAGAAGCAGCTTGCTTGTAACTTAAATTTTCTGGAGGAAAAGCATATCTATTATCTGTAAATGACTGGTGTGGAACAGAAATGTGAGAGGGCAATTAAGAGCAACATCAAAGGCAACCAGGATATGAGAAAAAAGTGAGTGTTTTTAGTTTAATTAATTTATTTTTATGTGTATGTAGTAGTGGAGATTGAACCCAGTGGCATTCTACCTCTGAGTTACACCTCTAGCCCTATTTTATTTTCTGTTTTTTTTTTTCTTATTGTTGTTTTTTTGTTTGGGCTTTTTGAAAAAGGGTCTCACTAGGTTACTGAAAGTCTCAATAAGTTCTGAGTCTGTCCTTAAACAATCAATCTTCCTGTCTCACTCTCTCCTGTGCTAGAATTATGGTCTTGCACCAGCTCAGCACTTCTTGAGAAGGCTTTAGGGAAAATTTTATCAGAAAAGAGCTGATTTACACAGAATAAGATGGTAGGAAGGTGCATAGAAGATGGAGAAGATGCCAAAGCTCTTACAGACATAAACGTATTTACTGGTGGAAGGGTGACAGTTATTGGTTCAAGACCAGACAGTGACTAAATTGGCTCTGACAGAACTGAAACCCATGCACACTTACCTCTAAAGTAGGGTCGTGCAGCTTGTCAGAGAGAAAATTCACCATAATTAGTGAATTGGAAATCAAAGGGGAGGAAATACATTTTTCAAATTCTTTCCTTCATCTCTTTTATTTTTGATAATTTCAAAGACATTAGGATTGTTGAGCTGGCACCATATCAGAAATGTAATAAAGAGAATAGCTGAACTTCAACACTCATTGTGAATGTAATATCTCTAGTGAATCTTTGGGAGCTGGCAGAGATGTTAGATCAATTGAGGCTGCAGTGCCTCAAATATAGCTTCTGAAGCACATTTTGTAAACTGTTGTACTAGAATGCCTCCTGCAAGAAGCTACTCAGAATGAAATGATGATGGGAAGATCAAATTCTCATCAAGCTTGATTATTCTGGCTGGAAGAGTATGCAAAATACCTTGAAGGCATGAGCACTGTGCTTAATGCATATCATTCAGTATCCATTAACTTAAGTATTGCATACAATTGATGAGATATTTTCTGCCTTGGAACATTCTATCCCTAAACCCCTCTAAACAAAACATTTCAGGCCTAACATTCTGTCCAGATTCATACCTCTTCTCTGTGCAAAATGATACATACAAGGTCAAGCAACTAAGAAATGGACATTGGCTATATTTACTTAAATTTTAAATCTTGGACCACAAAAATGGCATGAGAGTATTGAGGAACTCTTCTTTTATCTAGTGTAAACTGGTTAATTCCAGACTGAAAAATTCTGATAGCATGCAATGACTGAGCAGTTTTCCAGAGCAAAAGATTGCTGCAGTTCTTCTTTTCTTCAGTCTCTATTGGGGAAAAGAAAAAAAGAAATACAGATATAAATTATTTAATCTATAATCTTCCTTAACTTGTAATCCATTTGTATTTATTCTCTTAAGACAGCATATTTTCAAATAAAGTGGACACCTTTATCTTCCCAGAACCTTCATGGCTTTTCCTTGAACTTCCACTGCTTTCTTACACCTAGAAATTCAGCCTGCGAAGCAGAAAAAGTCACATGATTCAGTGACCCTGGCCACTCTTGGGCAAGATTTGAACATCTGACCTAAATCAGATTGATCAGTGTGTGGTTTAGACTCTTCACTTTTCTCTGATAGTTGGCTAAAAACAGGATTAAATATTTAAATATTTTGCATCTCTGCCTTCATTTCATTTTGTATGTTATGTATGTTGTTTTTTTTTTTTTTGCAGTAATGAGGATTGAACCAGGGGCATTCTACCTGAGAGTAATAATAATAATAATAATAATAATAATAATAATAATAATAATGGTTAATGTGTTTCATGAGATAGTGAAGTTCTAACCATTATAACCATTATTGCATTTCATCTTTATCCAGTATTTGTAAGCTCAGAAAAGTCACATGGATGGAAAGAGAGTTCCTAGGTCCACACTCAATGAAAAACTCCTCTTATTTTGGGGATAACATATAAACTGTCAGTCTTATGCTATCTGTCCCTTAGGAATAACCCCAGTTCACACATTTCTAAGTTTATAGTCTCTATCCTTTGACTGAGAGACAGATGTATTGTACTGAGGTTCAATATAGGAAAAATCTACAGGAACATTCTAGTCACAGAGCTTCCAATGAGGGCTTCTTAGGCAGTTCAAGTTATCTGCTGCCCAGCCCTATTCTTCATCCCAATGGTGCCCTAGTAAATACCTAAAAGCCTAACACTGAGCTGGGTGTGGTGGCGCATGCTTGTAATTCCCATGCTTGGGAGGCAGAGACAGGAGGATCGCACAGGTTGGAAGCCAGCCGCGCTGGCTTGAGACCCTGTTTCTAAAAAAAAAAAAAAAAAAAAAAAAAAAAAAATATATATATATATATATATATATATATATATATATATATATGGTATATAAAGATAGGTCTGGGAGTATAGCCCAGAGGTAGAAGGATTTCCAGGAACCCCAGTATCACAAAAAAAAAAAAGCCTAACATTGTCTCAGAATCTGCATCCTAAAAAACCCAGCCTGTGGCACCAATTGAATTTCTTCTATCCAGCAAGGGCAGAACTAGAACCCTTTTTAGCCCTTTTGAACCCAAATATACATGTCTTTTCTGAGCTAACCACATAGATCTAATAAATCTCAACATAATATTATTGAGATACCACAGGGTCATAGCTGTTTAATTCACAATTGTTGTTTTGTCGATAAATATAGTCTTTTTATTTTAAAATGTTTTATAAAAAACAAAATATTCTTTCCTTACTGGGAATAGTTATGTAAATGTATACATTTAAAATTAGAATGTAAAATACTTATTCAGCAATAATTTCCATGGGCCAGACAGAATAATTCATTTAAAAAGGTGTTCTAAATTTTCATTATTTCTATACCTATGTATGATATAATGCATTTTCATCTCAATTTCAAATAAAAATTATAAAAATAGTTTCCCCCAAATTACTATTATATTAATGCTGAAATATTCAGAGCCTAAAATTGGAGAAGGCAGAAAAGCAGGTAAAAACATAAGTTCTCACTCATGATCTTGATTATTTTCCTATCAATAGGAAATTAGTGTTCAGTTTTTTAAGTAACTAAATTCATAAACCACCCACTCATCCCCTCTTAAACCTTTAGGGGTTACTTAGACATGACCTTTCTCTGCAGACAAAGATTACAGAAAGTCCTTCCCAAGAATCTGGCCCAGTTGGAAAACAAAATAAAAGAATTTCATAGACGCATTTGGGATTTTGCCAGAGTGATGGACATTAAAGAGTTAATGGGTAGGCAGCCTTTAATGAACTTTATTTCTTACTCTCCAGGGAACCTGGAGGGAATTTGTAGCTGCAGAATAACAAAGGTGATTGAGCACCCACATTCCATTCCTCCATGGTGGGGGTGGCCATCTGGGCAGATTGTATTACAATTAGGAAAATGTGGATTACACCATACTGTCCCAGAGGATTACCGCTTGTCCTTAGATTCATGTGTGCTGTTTGATGTGATTCTTACATCCTGGAGAAGACACACGTTTTTCAAGTTTTTCAAGGGAACCTGAACTAGATTTCCAAAGCCTGACCTGGAGTCATGTGTTAACTTGGAATGTGTTATCTGCAAGCCTATGGCAAGCTGCCTGCTGAGTGACCACCCCATTTTATCACCACCAAGCACCCATCCTGTTTTTGTCCCTTCATCTCCCTATGCTGACCCGTGGATGGTATCTAGTCAGAATGATGAAGACCTTGGGAAATCTACTGACTGTATAATATTTATATTTGCTTGTTGAAAGATGGGGAGGACCAAGATAGAAGGAGCCTATGGAAGAAAGGGTGAGACTGCCCTGAATGGGAATCATGCTGTCAAGCTCTGCATAAGGAGATTTGCTGAGAATAGAACTAATGGGACAATAGGGCCATTCCATGAAGAAAAGTTTAACTTTCTTACTGTGTTTTATCTTTGAATTATAAAGGTATTTATATAAATATATAGTTTAAAAATGACATTTTTTTAAATCCTACATTTTCAGTTAGTTTCTTATCTTCAGTACAATTGGATGACACAAGGCCTTGAGTAGTGGCAACATGGGAGTCTAGGCAGAGTAGACAGAGAGGTGGGAGGCCTGCTTCCCCATGTCCCAGGCTCCTGCCCTGGCAATGCACAGCCTTCTCTCTAGGAGGCTGATTTCCAGGAGCTTTGGCAGGGGCTCCTGGCAAAAGATGAGGCCAAAGTAAGAAAAAAAAGTAGGCAGGAAATATCTTGAAAGCCACCCAAGTCTGTGATGATCCTTCTTTTACAAATAGACTGGAACTAGTTTCCCCTTCAAAGTTGGGGAAGGCCAGTGTTTCTCAGGCACCCTTTTGTGGGGAACTACTCCGCATCACAGGAATACAGTTTAAGAATTCAAGGACCCTGAGGTTAACACTTTAACAATTTAATACTCAAATTTTAAAAAGTGTCCTTATTTATAAATATGGGAAAAGAAAATACTGTTCCCTGAAATAATTATCTGACATTTTCTGGTTGAGACAAGATATCAGCAAGTTAAATCACACATTATAGAGCAGACCCATTTTATCTTAGCCAAATTAACTTTCTTGGTACATTTTGACTGCACACAAGAGCAAATTGAAATAAAATTATATTGAACATATCTCCATAAAACTATAAAATGTATAGTACATAAGTCTGTAGCTAATATGTAAACTTTTATTATATATCTATTGACATATATTAAAATATGTCTTCAAAGAGTATATTTCCTGAGCAATCTCTTCAAATGTCTTCAAAAGTGTACATATTATGTTCCCAGTTTACATGGTGAATATGTGAAACATTGCATTTTAATTATACTGGTCTTTCCAATAAAATTCTGTAGAACTGCTTCCCAGATATCTTCTCAGTTTTGATCTTCCCAGCATTCAGTAACAGAGAAAGTACTCATTTAGAGAATAATCTGTCATTCATATGCCATTCTTATTTGGAGTATTCTCTATTACAAAAGTAAGCTCAAACATGCTGATCTCAGTTTGTTTCTAATTATAGTATAGTGTTGGGGATTTCTTACAGAATTTTCTTAACTATTTCAACTCTCAGATTCTAGATGCTTAGCAAACACATTTAGAAAGAGGGCATGATTTAAAACTATTGGGTTAACCTAGCCCCACTTTCCAATACCTATCATTATTTTTATATAGCATAGTATAAGGAAAGAAAAATTTAGCCAACCCTGTCCCAGAAAGCATTCACTCAGGTACTTGCTGAAGAGACACCCAGAAAAATTGCCTACCCACACTGTCATCTCTTTAACACTTGACTGAGGATCCTACCAATACTTTACTCTCCACTTCTCTGAAAGATGCCATGGATACATAGGTCATTGGTCTACATATTTTAATTCATATTTGTCACTTGCTTTATGACTTTGATACCTCTGTCTTCATGATCTTTACTGTCTTTTCAACAAAAATATTAGTCCTGAAATATTATTACAATAATTCATTTGTTTATTAAACACCTATTGTTCAGTTCTTAATGAGTGCCAGAAATATAACAGTAGTAAAAAAAATCTAAGTTTCTTTACTTATATTGCTTATTTTCTAGCATCTGAGAGTCAAAATACTTAACAAAATTATGTAAGAAGTCCTTATAGTATACTATACACTCTTCAGAGGTACTAGCAAAATCTAGTTTCTATAATCTAGCCATAATGTTGTCACAGTCAGCATTCTCACTGCTATGACCCAAAAAACTGACCACACAACTTGGAGGAAAGAAGATTTATTGCTTACAGTTTTTTTGGAGATTCTAGGTTCAGTCCACGTGAAGCCAGGGTATGAAGTCAAGAGCATGGTGGCAGCAGTGGAGGTAGAATGAACATATAAAGCTCTGCTCTCACATTGTGGAGGCCAACAGTAGAGACAAAGCAAGAATAGGAGGAACCAATACATAATACCAAAGGCCAGAACCCCAGAAACACCTTATTAGCAATAAACCCTGCTTCTAACATTACCACCTTGTTTCTATAAGGGCCAGGGGGATGTTCTAAGTTCAAACCACTACACTTTGCCCCCCTAATCTTCATAGCCAACTCACAATAAAAATTGCATTTAGTAAATCTCAAAGAATTTCTATAGTCTTAGCATTTGACATTGTTCTAGCATTGCTTTAAAAAAAAAAAAAAAGTCCCAGCCAGGTGTGGTGCTGCACACTTTTAATCCCAGAATTCCGGAGGTGAAGACCAGAGGTTTGCAGTTTGTGGACAGCCTCAGCTACTTAGCAAAGCCCTTTGCAACTCAGTACCCTGTTTTAAAAAATAAAAAGACTAAAAACTAGGGCTAGGGGTGTAGCTCGGAGGTATAATGCTCCTGGGTTGCACCCCCAGTGCAGAAAAAAAAAAAAAAGATGTCCCAAATTCTTGTATTCACTGAAACTCAAGGTAAACTCCTAGCCATGAGCCCTTGAAAAAATAAAAAGCAAGTTACATATATCTAATGTGCAATGGCAAAGAGTAACATTTGCATTCCAAAGGGAAAAATAGAATCATAGAAAGAAGTAATGGGACCAGCATAGTATCAAAATCAAGTAGGGCAGGCATTTAAAATCCACTCCATTTCTAATATCCAGGACACATGGCAAAATTTTATCTCCAAGGGGCTTTGGCAAAACTTCACATATGGCCTGGTTTATTGTAACAGGCTGTATACTTGCTCTTCCAGCATTACTTGTGGTCATTTCAGAGTTCTAGCATTTCTAAATTGGAGGGGTGGGGGCTTCTTACAACCTTGGCATCATCCTCATACCTTCACAGATTGCCCCATTTGGGGCTACTTTCAGGGATTCAGATCCTGCCATGCAATGTCTGGATTCCTAGACTTTTCTTTAACATCCTGGGTAAGCTACCAAGATTGCTTTTTTCAAGCGAAGTCAGTATTATGTGACCACTAAAATTGTCAGCAGAAAAAGTAGTCATATCTTCTTTAGTCATTGCCCTTGGGCTGTCTCAATCCTGGCTGCTGCCACCAAGTTCTTTTCTACTGTTGTTTTTTGACCCTTTTGTTCTATGGTTCTCCACTTGAGCTTGAATTTCCCCAACCATATTCCTTTCTTGGTCCTAATCAAAGAATTTGACCTCCCTTAAGACATTGACTTCTTTTTTCCCCCCATAGTAATATCTCTCTGGGCTCCAGATTTACATATGCCTTTCTGGCCGAACTGAAAATCTATAAAGTTTCCCTGTTTTGCTTTCAGATTCCAAAATTTGTGTAAAATTTGCTAAACATGGACATTAATATCTATAATGCAAGTTGGATATATTGTTCTGAATTTTTTTCATCAGTGTAATCAGTCCATTATCTTTAATTTTTCCCACACATAAAGTTTCAGGATACAAACAAATTGCCCATAAGTTCTTTGCCAGAATGTAATATGTGTGGCCTCTAGTTCACATTTCTATGGAGTTCTCTTTGCCCTCTCCCAAATCTCCTGAGCACTCTCTACCATCCACCTTTCTAGTCACATTCTGACTAATCAAAGTTCCTCTCACAAACCCATTTCAAAAACTCACAAAGCACATTATCAGACTTAGATATGGCAGCAACCTTACTTTTTTATATATTTATTGGCAATTTGTATTTATTCTTTTGTGAAGTGTTGATTTAGTTCAATTGCTCATTTCTTGATTGGGTTCATTTTTAGTGTAGTGTTTTAGGGGCTTTGTATATTCTAGATATTAAAGAAATATCAGAGATATATCTGGCAAAGACCTTTTCCCATTCTATAGGCTTTTTTTTAGATTCTTGATAGTTTTCTTTGATGAACAAAAAGTTTTTAGTTTAATGCTATTTCATGTATTAAGTTTTTGGTTTGATTTCCTGAGCTTTGGGAGTCTTATTGAGGAAAGTTCTACCTGTGCTTAAACGTTGGAGTGTTGGAACTCCTCTAATAATTTCAAAGTCTAATTTCCAGGTCTCTGATCCATCTTCAGGTGACTTTTATACAAGATGAGAGGTATGGATTTAATTTCACTTTTCTACAAATGAATAAACAGCTTTCCTTACACTATATGTTGAAAAGACTGTCTTTTCTCCAATATATATTTTGGTACCATTGTTGAAAATCAATTTTCTGAGTGTATGGATTTGATTCTGTTTCTCCTATTCCGTTCTACTGTCCTATGTGTTTGTTTTTTGTGTCAGTACCATGCTGGTTTTAGTACTATGGCTTGTAGGATAATTTGAAGTCCAGTATTGTGTTTCATCCTGTATGTGTTGCTGAAAATTGTTTTGGTTATTCTCAGTCTTTTGTTTTTTTCATATAAATTTGGAACTGATTTTTATAGTTCTATGAAAAATGTTATTAGATCATTTTAATAAAATGTTCATTTTGATAATATTTTCCTGCCCATCCAAGAATATGATATCTATCTTCTAAAATCTTCTTTGATTTCCTGTTTAAATGTTTTATAGCCAGGCATGATGGCACATACTTGTAATCCCCGCACTTGGGAGGTGGAGACAGGAGGATTGCACTGGTTCAAAGCCAGTCTTGCTGGCTTAAGAAACCCTGTTTCCAATTAAAAATATACAAAAAAAAAAAAAATGGGCTTGGGAGTGTAGCCCGGAGATAGACAGGTTTCCAGGAACCCTAGTACTACAAAAATAAATAAATAAATAAATAAATAAATAAATAAATAAATAAATGTTTTATAATTTTTATTGTAGAGGTTTTTTTTTAACTCTTTAGTTATCTTTGTTCCTAGATATCTTATTGTTTTCAAGGTTATTGTAAATAAAATTGTTTTTTGAATTTTTTACAGTGGATTCATGGTTAACATTTAAAATACTACTCATTTTTGTAGATTGATTTTGTATCCTACTGAATGTCTCTTGTATGTGGTTGGCCATCTCATATTTCATTTTTAGAACATTTTCTGATATTGTTTTTTGAAGAGGTTTCTAATGCCTTACTTTATGTTCCTACACCTTTTTCAAAGTTTATTATCCATAAAGGTAGAACATATTATATTATCACATAATTCTTAAGTTTAATACTATCTTTACTTGTAAGATGTGTTTCTTGCAGGCAACAGATAGCTGGATTCTGGTTTTTAATCCATTTTGCCATCTTGTGTCCTTTTATTGGTGAGTTGAGGCCATTTATGTTCAGTGTGATTATTGAGAGTTGATTTTAATTGTCAACATATTGAGCTTTAACTTCTGTTTGAGGTAGTGTATCAAATTCTGACCCGCAGGGGCTTAGAGAATGACACAGACACCTCTTCAGCTGAAACATGAATTCTTCTTTAATGGATCCTTAATATGTCTCTTCTTCTTCTTAATATCTCCTAATATGTCTCCTAATATGTCTGACAATGCATACAGCAAGCACAATATATATCAGCATCATAATCCCTCCCTCTATTCCCTACCAACCCCAAGCTTCCCACAGCTAGGGCATGCACATTTCTGATTCTCTCATAGGCAGGCTGGTGGTAGCACGAGGTGCTGCGTCACTGATCATTCTGCAGGCACGTAGCATGGCACACTGCGCATGCTCAAGGAGACGTCTATCTTGTGAGTCTCATGACTTGGCTGCAAGCCTAGGCGCCATCTTGAGTCCATGCTGGCAACAAGCCTGGGTGCCATCTCGGTCCAACCGAGTGAGCCCCGACAGTAGTGTTTGTTCTTCTTTGCTTAGTTGTTTGCTGGGTGGAAATTCTTCTTTCTCTGGTTCTGGCATGTATTATTTATTTCTTCTTTGTAGTTAATCTCCTTGAGTAAATTCTTGAATATTTTGGTCATTTAATAGCTCTTCTTCATATTATTTACTGTATGATCAGTTTTGAATCCACTGTCTTCCAAGAGTGACTCTATTTTCCATGTAGTCTAGTCTGTCAGGGTGTTTTCTATTGAGGTTCTTATTTTATTTATTGTCTATTTTATTCAGGGATTCTTTTTGGTACACAGGGTTTCAATCTCTCTATTCACATGTTATTTCATGTTCTTTGGTTTCATTTATATGACCTTTAATTATATTAAAAATCAAAATTATGAATTCTCCTGGTGTTTTCTGCCATGCAATATTGATGATTTCTGTTTGTGGCGAAGTTTTGAGAGTTTATTGCTTCTTTGGTGGTCTTCATTATCACATTTTCCAATGTCTCAGGTTTTTATTTCTGTTGTCTTTGCATCCTCTTCTTCTTTGTGTAGAAGAGCTATGTCTACTTGTTGTCCCTTTATAATAAGGTTTATATGTTTTCCTCAATTAATCTTTCTCATAAAATTAGATTTTTTTAGTTAGCCCTCAAGAACTTCTTTAACAGGATATAGTTCTTAGTCAGTGCAGACAAGCAGCAGTCTCTGACTGGCTGTAGGCCTCTGTGGTTTCTAGGGCCAAACTCTCAGTAAGGTAAGAGTCTATAATGCTTCTTTTAGAGCCTGTGGACATCTGGTTGAGATTTAATGTCCCGGGTACACTGACGCTGCTTTGATGGTTGAATATAAAACAATTTGGACTACTGAAATCCAGTATCTGTGATCACTTGGTGCAAGCTCAGCAGGTCCAGAAATTACAATATTCTGAGCTTGTGGCCAGGCTAGCTGAGCTTAATGCCCTATGACACCACCACTGATCTACTAGTTGTGACCACAAGGAGTAATGTCAGCTGCTGGCATCTGTAATCACCAGGTGCAAACTCTGCTGGCAAAGAGGGTATTGTATTCCCAGCCTGTGGTGTGGCTATCTGTGTTAAATCACACAAGAGGTAGTGCTGCTGCTCTGCCATCTGCAATAACATGAAACCCTATTGGCCACTAACCATTCTGTTTTGGAGACTCAAACCCTGCCAGTGAAAGACCTTACTGTTCTGAGCCTGGCTGAATTATTTATTTCCAGGGATGCTGCTTCTCTGGGCAATTGTAATCATGTGAGACCTTTATGGCCACCAGCCTTGATTCTTATGACATGCAAACAATATTGGGTGCAAGACTATAGCCTTCTAAGCTTATGGCATGGCTTGCTGAGTTATTTTACCCCACAGATACCACTGCTGGTGGTCCTGTGATATTTACTAGAGACTCTTCCGTGGCAGGTTGATCTGCTGACCTTAGGTTCCACATGAATATACCTGGGGACTATCTCCTAGGTCACATTTCTGCTGTGTCCAACTGTACACTCACCCAACTCAAAAAGGATGATTTGTAAACTCAGAGACCCCATGGGTTTGGTTCATGTTACATGAGGCCCTGTAACCAGGCAGTCTTCCAATGGGAACATTTGTAAACTCACAGTCATGATGAGCTTTGCTGTAGCCACTTGTATTCCCACATGAAATATTTGTGGTTTTTCAGTCCATATAAGGACAGCTGTAGCCACAGTTCACTGGATGTTTGGATGGATTGTCTGCAGATTAAGAGTGATCTTGAAGAGCCAAGTTTGTAGCCACTCAAGTTTCTGCAGAAAGTTCTATACTTTCTCAGTCCACTTGAGTTCAGCTGCTGCTTCAGGAGTGTATCGGGTGGTTTGCCTGGGTGGTTTGCAGAGTTGCCATCTTGAGGTAATTGAGCATGGAGAGCAGGATGTGATTGCTTTTTGTTGTTGGTTCTCTGTAAACGCTGGTTTGACAATATTTAGCTTATTTTTGCTGGTGTTTGTCTCTAAGATCTGCCAGATTCTGGCAGCTGCCAGCTCCTGTTTGGGCTCACCCAAACGGTGCTTGCCTCCACTCTCTTCTCACCAAATGAGACATGTGAGAGTCTTTTCAGTACTCTGTTCTCTGTCCTCCCTCCAATTCTACCACATTTCAACTGTCTTTCTTCTATTGAGTTCTGCTTTTCTCTTTTTGAGAAGCAGCACTGGTTGAGTGCCAAGTTTCAGACCAACCAAAAAATGTTGCCTTCTTTTTTTCTGCCATCTTTAATCTTCCCCATACCTAATTTTATGTAGTCAGTGTTTTATCCAAGGTGAGCACACCTATTTATATGATTCATGGTGATGTATAAATGTTCATTCGTTCACATAGTTGCCAGAACTTGGCATTAATTGCTATTTAATTTGTTGTCAATATAATGAGTGTCTGGTTGTAGCTATCTTCTTTAATTTGCATTTATTTGGTAATGGGGAGATTGTCACATATACAATATGTTTAGATTTCTCTTCTCATTATCCATTTGTTGCTTCTGTACATTTTCTATTGTATGGTTTTTCTGTGGATGATTCTCTATAAATTTTATAATCTCACCAGTTAAAAACATTGTAAAATTCTCTATAAATTTTAATATCTCAACAGTTAAAAACATTCTTTTTATATTATACTGTAATGTACGTGATGTACATTTACAAACAAAGTAAATCACTGAGCCAAACTCCAGAAGGTGGAAGGAGAAGAGAATAGGGTAGGAATTGGCGAAAGGCTAAAACTGTGATATGTGCATGTATGCCTCTACTATTTGTACCTCATAATGATCTTTGATTACAATACACCAATAATTTTAAAAAAATACAATTAAAGTTTTCTTTCAACTCAAAAAAGTTGTATAATCTCTGCCACTTAAAAACTTTTCTTGCCGGGCGTGGTGGCGCAAGCTTGTAATCCCCCACACTTGGGAGGCAGAGACAGGAGGATCGCGCAGGTTCGAAGCCAGCCACGCACTGGCTTAGGAGACCCTGTTTCCAAATTAAAATGTAAAAATAGGTCTGGGGGTGTAGCCCGGAAGTAGAAGGGCTTCCAGGAACCCCAGTACCACAAAACAAACAAACAAAAAAAAACTTTTTTTTCTGATCCTCAATGACATGTCCATTTTTACATATAACATGAGTCTATTTCTGGAAATCTCTGTTTTGTCTATTTGTCCATCTCCCTATACGTCTCTGTGGATGATTGCTATAGCTTTACAATTTGGCTTACCTAAAAACTCTCTAAACTTGTTCTCTTCTTCCTTTAAAGTCAACTCCCTTTTTTGAGGAATTATTGACACAAAAAGCTATACATGCTTAATGTATACATCACAGTAAGTTTGGGATATATATACACTATACTCATCTTAACGACATTTTTTTCTATGTGATTTTTTTTTTTTTGTCTCACTGAGCTGCAGAGGGCCTCAATAAGTAGCTGAGGCTGTCTGCAAACCGCTATCCTCAGGTTTCAGCCTCCCAAATGCTGGGATTACAAGCATGCACCACCACACCTGGCTTCTATGTGAATTTGAGTTAGTCATAATCAGCTGTTTAATTTACACAAAAGAAATCCTCTAGAGATTTTAAAAATTAAAACTTCGTTGAGTTTATAAATTAATTTGGAGAAATGAATATTTTTCTGATAATCTTTTTCAACATGGACATGACAGTTCATCACTTATTCAGATTCTATTTTACTTCTTTCTTTTTTAAAAAAAATTTTATTGGTGCATTATATTCATACAACTTATTGGGGAAAAAACTTGTGTGTACAAACATGTACTCATCTCTGATTTAACCCCTACCCAAATCCCACCCCATTCCCTCCCCGTTCCTCCCTCCCTTGCTTTGCTTAGTGATTGACTTCGATATGTTTAAGTACATTGTGAGCTTTAGAGATTTTCCTCTTCCCCCCTCATTTCTCCTCCTTTAGGTTGTCTTGTTTGCTCCTCTTTTCTCCCTAACTCTCACATATTAGGGAAAGCATCTGATTTCTTATTTTTTGTGCCTGACTAATCTCACTTAGCATAATGTCCTCCAGTTCCATCCATTTCCCTGAAAATGATGTAATTGAGTTTTTTTTTTTTTTGATGGCTGAGTAAAATTCCATTGTGTACATATCCCACAGTTTTGTAATCCATTCATATGTTGATAGACATCTTGGCTGGTTCCATAGTTTGGCTATGGTGAATTGTGCAGCTATGAACATAGATACACATGCATTAGTTTGGTAGTTTGGTTTCTTTTCTTTTGGGTAGATACCCAACAGTGGTATTGCTGGATCAAATGGTAGATTTGTTCCCATTCTTCTGAGGATTCTCCATACTGTTTTCCAAAGTGGTTGCACTAATTTGCAATCCCACCAACAATGTCTTAGAGTTCCCACTTCTCCACATCCTCACCAGCATCTGTTGTTGTTTGTGTTTTGAATGATGGCCATTCTAGTTGGAGTTAGGTGAAATCTCAGAGTAGTTTTGATTTGCATCTCTCTGATTGCCAGTGATGTTGAGCATTTTTTCATGCATTTATTGGCCATTTGAATTTCTTCTTTTGTGAAGTGTCTATTTAGTTCATTTGCCCATTTTGTTATTGGATGCGATGTTTTCTTAGTGTTGAGTTTCTTGAGTTCTCTGTATATTCTAGATATTAGTCCTCTATCGGTGGTGTAGATGGCAAAAATCTTCTCCCATTCTGTTGGCTCTCGACTGAGATTCTTGATAGTTTCCTTTGCGGAACAGAAGCTCTTCAGTTTCATGCAATCCCATGTATTGATTCTCCTTTTAATTTGTTGTGCCTTTGGGGTCTTGTTGAGGAAATGTTTGTCTGTGCCTATGTGTTGTAGTGTTGGAACTATGCCCTCTTCAAGGAGCTTCAAAATCTCTGGTTTAATTTCCAAGTCTTTGATCCATCGTGAGTTGACTTTTGTACAGGGTGAAAAAGTGGGATTAACATCCAATTTTCTGCATATGGTTAACCAGTTTTGCCAACACCATTTGTTGAAGAGGCTATTTTTTTTTTCCAGTGTATGTTTTTGGCCTCTTTGTCAAAAATCAATTGGCTGAAAGTGTGTGGACTTGTTTCTGGGTCTTCTATTCTGCTCCATTGATCTATATATCTGTTCTTTTGCCAGTACCATGCTGTTTTTATTACAATGGCTTTGTAGTATAGTTTAAAGTCAGGTATTGTGATTCCTCCTGCATGGTTTTTGTTGCTGAGAACTACCTTGGCTATTCTGGGCTTTTTGTTATTCCAGATAAATTTAAGGACTGAGTTGTCTATGTCTGTGAGGAATGATCTTGGTAGTTTAATGGGCATTGCATTAAACCTGTAGATCAATTTTGGGAGGATGGCCATTTTAATGATATTTATTCTGCCAATCCACGAACATGGAAGATCTTTCCATCTTCTAAGATCTTCTTTGATTTCTTTTTTCAATATTTTATAATTTTCTTTGTAGAGATCTTTTACCTCCTTGGTCAAGTTTATTCCTAGGTATTTTATTTTTTTTGTGGGAGATCCTGAGTGGAAGTGTTTTCTGAATTTCTTTTTCAGTGGATTTATGGTTGGTGTACAGGAAAGCTTCTGATTTTTTAAGATTGATTTTGTATCCAGATACCTTGCTGAATTTGTTGATCAGTTCTATAAGCCTTTTGGTTGAGTTTGTTGGGTTTTCTAAATATAGTATCATGTCATCTGCAAATAGTGAAAGCTTAAGTTCTTCTTTTCCTATTTGTACTCCTTTGATTTCCTTTTCTTGCCTTATTGCTCTGGCTAGAGTTTTTAGTACTATATTGAAGAGAAGTGGTGATAGTGGACATCCTTGTCTCGTTCCAGTTTTTAGGGGGAATTCTTGAAGTTTTTCCCCATTTAATATGATGTTGGCAGTGGGCTTATTGTAGATTGCCTTAATAATGTTGAGATATGTTCCTTCTATTCCAATTCTCTGCAGTGTTTTTATCATAAATGAATGTTGAATTTTATCAAATGCTTTTTCAGCATCTATTGAGATGATCATGTGGTTTTTGTCTTTGATTCTGTTTATATGATGAATTACATGGATTGATTTTCATATACTGAACCAGCCTTGCATCCCTGGGATGAACCCTACCTGGTCATGGTGAATGATTTTCTTGATGTGGTTTTGAATGCGTGTTGCTAGTATTTTGTTTAATAGTTTTGCATCCAAGTTAATCAGAGATATAGGCCTGTACTTTTCCTTCCTTGAACTGTCTTTATTCGGTTTGGGTATTAGTGTGATGTTGGCTTTATAGAATGTATTTGGGAGAGTCCCGGTTTTTTCTATTTCCTGAAATAGTTTGAGTAGTATTGGGATTAGTTCTCCTATAAAGGTTTTATAGAATTCACTTGGGAAACCATCTGGTCCTGGGCTTTTCTTTGATGGTAAGCTCTTTATTGCTATTTCAATCTCTTTGATTGTTATTGGTTGGTTTAAGTGTTCTATATCTTCTTGACTCAGTTTAGGAAGGTTGTATTTATCTAGGAAGTTGTCGATTTCCTCCAGATTTTCCATTTTGTTGGAGTATAGTTTTTCAAAGTAGTTTCTGATAATCCTCTGGATTTCTACGCTGTCAGTGGTAATGTCTCCTTTTTCATCACTTATCTTCATAATTTGGGTTGATTCTCTCTTTTTTGTAGTTAGGTTGGCTAGTGGTTTATCAATCTTGTTCATTTTTTCAAGAAACCAGCTTTTGATTTTGTTGATTTTCTGTATTGTTTTTTTATTCTCTATTTTGTTAATTTCTGCTCTAATTTTAATAATTTCCCGTCTTCTGCTGGCTTTGGGGTTCAATTGTTCCTGCTTTTCAAGGGCTTTGAGGTGTGTCATAAGGATATTTGAAGATTTTCTGTTTTTCTTATGTGAGCACTCAGTGCTATAAATTTTCCTCTTAATACTGCCTTCAAAGTGTCCCAGAGGTTTTGATATGTTGTTTCTTTATTTTCATTTGTTTCTAGAAATTTCTTGATTTCACCTCTTACATCTTCTATGACCCATTCTTCATTCAGAAGTGTGGTGTTCAGTCTCCACATGTTTATGTTGTTTCTCTGGGTCTTCTTATAGTTGATTTCTAGTTTCATTCCATTATGGTCTGAAATGACACAGGGAAGTATGTAACATTTTTTAAATTTGCTAGTGCTCATTTTGTGTCCCAGGATGTGATCTATTTTGGAGAAGGTTCCATGAGCAGCTGAGAAAAATGTAAACTCTGCTGTAGTTGGGTGAAATATTCTATATGTGTCCAACAGGTCCATTTGGTTAATGGTGTTCTTTAGTTCTGAGACATCTTTACTGACCCTTTGTCTGGAAGATCGGTCTAGTATTGTGAGAGGTGTGTTGAAGTCTCCCAGTATTATTGTGTTGGGATTTATGTGTGACTTCATGTCACAAAGAGTTTGATTTATGAAAGTAGCTGCCCCTATGTTTGGGGCATAGATGTTGATTATTGTTATTTCCTCTTGCTGGACTATTCCTTTTACCAGTAAAATGTGACCTTCTTTGTCTCTTCTAATAAGTTTGGGTATGAAATCTAACTTGTCTAATATCATAGTTGCTACTCCTGCTTGTCTTCGAGTACCATTAGCATGGATTACCTTGCTCCAGCCCTTTACCTTGAGTTTGTTCCTATCTTTACATGTAAGGTGTGTTTCTTGTAAACAGCAGATGGATGGATTCTGGCTTTTAATCCATTTTGCCACTTTATGTCTTTTTATTGGGGAGTTTAGGCCGTTTACATTCAGTGTGATTATAGAGAGATAATTTTTAATTCCCAACATGTTAAGATCTTATTTCTGTTTGAGATACTGTTTATTCTTCTTTGCTTAGTTGTCTGCTGGATGGGAATTCTTGTTTCTTTGGTTCTGGCGTGAATTACCCATTTCCTCTTTGCAGTTAATCTCCTTGAGTATTTTCTCTAGCACTGGTTTTGAAGACATAAATTCCTTCAGTTGCTGTTTGTCATGGAAGCTTCTTATTTCCCCATCTAATTTGATGGATAGTTTTGCTGGGTAGGAAATTTTTGGCTGGAAGTTATTTTCTTTCAGAGTTTGGAATATGTTACTCCAAGCCCTTCTGGCTTTCATAACTTGGTTTGGGAAGTCTGGAGTGATTCTAATTGGTTTGCCTCTGTATGTCATGTGGCCTTTTGTTTTTGTTGCCTTTAATATTCTCTCCTTGGCTTCCACATTAGTCATTTTGAAAATTATGTGGCGTGGGGATCCTCTTCTCTGATCCTGTCTACAGGGAGTTCTATAAGTTTCCTGGATCTGTGTATCGACCTCTTGCTCTATGTTTGGAAAATTTTCTGCTATTACTTCCTTGAAGAGATTGTTGATCCCTTTGGTTTCACCTTCTTTTCTCTCCTCTATTCCAATTATTCTTAGGTTAGCTCTCTTGAAATGGGCCCATATTTCTTCACTGTCAGATTCCTGCTGTCGGGTTTTTTTTCCTAAATTAGAAACTATGCGTTCATTTTTAGAATGATCATCTTCAAGAAGCAAGATTCTATTCTCCATGTGGTCTAATCTGTTGTTTATACTTTGAATTGAGGCCTTTACTTCATTAATTGCATCCTTTATCTCTTTTTGACTCTCTCTAAATTCTTTTCGAAAGTCCTCTATTATTTCTAAAGTTATTTTCCTAATTTGATCTTCTAGAGATCTTTGGATTTCTGTTTATCAGATTCTGATGTTGTGGGGTTGTTGGCATTCACTGCTCCATTGTTATTTCTCTTTCCCATGATTTTGGAAGTTTGTGCCTTCTCTGGGTTCTTCCCTGAGTCACTACAAGTTCACCTAAGATGCTCTGGATCTTGAGTCTGTGGTATCTCAGTCACCACTACTCCTTTACTGGGTTGTAGCACAAAGTCTCAGACCCAGGGAGTCAATCAAGGCTGCTTAGACTGTGGGGGGGTGCCAAGTTGGGCATTCTCCAGTGGGGAGTTCTGACTATGGTATGATATCTCTGCCACTGCCACTCCCCCACTGGGCTGCACTGCTAAAATCTCCGACCCAGGGAGACTATCTGCGCAAGTTCCTGGGAGTGCAGTACTGGGATTTCTCCCCTAGGGGCCGCAATTTGACTCACGGTTGTTGAGTGCGCTGATGGAGCTGTAGTGAACTCGGTGGATTCGCTGCTGCCGCCACTGGCAATATGGCACCACTGCCACGCCCTCGGCCATGATGCGGCGTATTTCTTCTCTGGTTTTGAACTCTGCTCTGAGTCCTTGCCAGTTGTGCTGTGCCCGGCCCTTGGGAGCTTTAGATGTTTCCTGCACCAACAAAACTGCAGACTGCCGCCCGGCTGTTCAGCACCTGCTCACCTCGGCTCTCTGTCCACCCCTCCTCTCAGGCGCCTGGTGGCTGGTTGAGTGGGTTGGTCTAGGGCCGTCCGGTGAACTCACCGCTGCTGCCAGCAGTAAGACGCTGCTTCTGCATCCTAGACCGTGAGGCCAGAGTACCTCCTCTCTGGATTTGATCTCTGTTTTGAGTCTCCCTCCTCTCTGGAGCCTGGTGCTGCTAGGGGTGATGTAGGCCGCGCCGCTCCGGCCGCTCTGCACTGTGGCTCTGGCTGCTCCGCACCATGGCTCTGGCCGCTCCGGCTGCTCCGGCTGCTCTGCACCATGGCTCTGGCTGCTCTGTACCGCGGGTCTGGCCACTCCGGCCGCTCCGGCCGTTCTGCGACGCGGCTCTGGCTGCTCCGGCTGCTCAGGCCGCTCCGCTCCGCGGCTCCCCCCAATCCACGCTGTGGCTCTGGTTGCTCCGGCTGTTCTGGCTGCTCCGCTCCGGCTGCTCTGGCAGCTCTGCTCGACTGCTCTGGCCGCTCCGCTCAGCTGTTCTGGCCACTCTGCTCCGGCTGCTCCAGCCGCTCCACTCCGCGGCTCCGGCCACTCCGCGCTGCCGCTTCAGCCAATCCGCGCTGCGGCTCTGGCTGCTCTGGCTGTTCTGGCCGCTCCGCTCGGCTGCTCTGGCTGCTCTGCTAGGCTGCTCTGAACCATGGCTACGGCTGCTCTGCACTGTGGGTCTGGCCACTCCGGCCGCTCTGGCCGTTCCGCGACGCGGCTCTGGCTGCTCCGGCTGCTCAGGCCACTCAGCTCCATGGCTCCCCTCAATCTGCGCTGTGGTTCTGGCCGCTCCGGCTGCTCCGGCCACTCCGCACCGCGCGGGCGCAGCACTTCGGGCTGGTTTTTTTCCGGTGTCTTGTTTTTCCAGCCCTTTTTCTCTGTCCCTTGTATTTACCTTTTTTATTTCTTTGCTGGTGGTGTTTTCTGGTTCTGAAAGGTGCTGGTTTTGTGGTAGTAGAGTTGGATTGTTATCGGGACTTGTAAGTGCCGCTTTCCTCCATCGCCATCTTCCCGGAAGTCCCTCTCTTTTACTTCTTTCTACAATGTTTTATTACCTCTAAACAGCTCTTCTAAACCTCTTATTGACTTTATTTCTTGACATTATTTGTTTTTACTGGTTTTGAGAATATTATAATTCCTTTGTATTATATTTTATAAAGTGTTGTTAGTTGTTTAATGTCATTGACTTTTGTGTGCTGTGTGGACAAAGCTCAGATCTCAGTTTGTTTTGACAGTAACTTGAAAAATAACAGTACATGAACAGCTAAGCATGATTAGACTCAGACTGAATGAATGGAAGAAATAGACTCTTAACCACTTTCTTTCTAGGCATGCATCTGCCAATACAAATTGGAAATCGCTGATCCTCCTGCTACCATTTTAGAAATATTTAAACTGAAGTAGCTTGTGAGCCATAAACTTAAGCTAGAATAGAGTAACTGATTTGTCAAGGCTTTTTATTTACTCATTTTGCTTTTTTGTTTTATTTTATGTATTTATTTTAGCACTGGGGATTTTTTTTTTTTGAGACATGGTCTCATTTAATTGTTGAATGTCACACTAAATTGCTGAGGCTGGCCTCAAAACTGAGATCCTTCTGTCTCAGCTTTGGTTCCAAGTACTGAGATTACAAGTATGGACCCCCAAGCCTGGCCCAACAGGCATTTTTTTGTAGGTCACTTTTTGGCCTTTGAATCCTGCTGAACGCAAATTCAGATACAGCACTACTGTTACTGAACCCCAAACTCAATCTACAGTGAACTCTAAAACTCATGTTTTGCATGGAGACACCTCATGAGGAGAATTAAATCAGTCAGAAAGGAAACCAGCTGCTTCTTTTCTTCTCTTTTCTTCTTTTTCTTCTTCTTCTTCTTCTTCTTCTTCTTCTTCTTCTTCTTCTTCTTCTTTTTCTCTTTCTTTCTTTCTTTCTTTCTTTCTTTCTTTCTTTCTTTCTGTTGGTACTGGAGTTCCTGGAAACCCTTCTACCTACGGGCTACACTCCCAGATACCTATTTTTTTGTTGTTGTTGTATATTTTTATTTGGAAACAGGGTCTCTTAAGCCAGCAAGGCTAGCTTTGAACCTGCATGATCCTCCTCTTTCTGCCTCCCAAGCGCAGGGATTACAAGCATGCACCACCACGCCTGGCTGTTTCTTTTACTTTTAATATGGAAGAAATTGAGTGTTAATTGACATATATTATCACTTATATTTTTATTTCCGTGATAAATCATTATCCCATTTTTATACAAAAATTAAAGTCTAGAATTTCAATAATGGGCCAAAGAAAACATAATATAAATTTTATTTTGCTTAATTTCAACATATGTGCTTTTATTACAACCTCAAGTTAAATATTATCATTAGTGTTTATTTTTATCATTATTGTACTTGCATCATATTGTATCAGTATTTTATTTCTTATATCCAGAGATCAATTGTGTTAGGAAGAAAAATTTGAAAGACCTAATTAATCAGTTGTTTAATTGCATAGTGTTTGTGCCTGGCCCATGCAGAAATGGATGAGGGAGGGCCTGGGAGTCTCTTTAAATGACAATGACAAGGATGAGTCCCAATGCTCAATACCCTTTGCCCATTACACAACTTCTCACTGATGCAATCAGCACAAAAGCCTAAAGGATGATTGGGAGAATGCAGTAAAATGACCCTTAGGAAAGTATCAGGAAGGAAAACTACCATGTCTAATCAATAGCCTCAAAAGCATATAATCAATATTCTTAAAAGCACAAGTAGTTATTATACAAAAAACATCAACAAGGTGCAGAAGTGTCTATTATGGGAAAATAACAGAAGGATAATAGTATATATTTCCAAACAAAAGAGTACATACTGGCTGGGCGAGATGGTGCATGCTTGTAATCCCAGCATTTGAGAAGCTGAGACAGGAGAATTGCAGTTAGCAGAAAGCCTCAGCTACCTAGTAAGGCCCTTTGCAACTCCGTGACATTCTGTTTCCAAAACATAAAGAAAATAATGAGGCTGGGAGTGCAGCTCGGAGGTAGAATGCCCCTGGATTCCACCCTCTGTACTGCAAAAAAAAAAAAAAAAAAAAAAAAAAAAAAGTACGTACTGTGAGAAATACATAAGAAAATCCTATTTATGAATGGAAATTTGAGATTACATGTTGTAAAACTAACAGTAATAACAATAAAGATTACAGGGTTTTTGCACTTACATGAGTTTATTAGCTCATGTTTTTCTTTCAATTACACTTTCTTTCTCATGTAAAATATTTTTAACCTCTATTATCAGTGATATGTATTAAAACATTAAGGATATATCACACAACTAATTTGGAGAAATATTTCTTTGTTGGTCTGGCAAAATATGCCTTGATAAACTTAGATGATAATGATGTCAAATGTAATTTGGGGTTATTTAAATATTAAATATATCCATCATAAATAAATTTGGATAAGTGACAAATGGAACAAACTAAAATCTTAGTCTTGGAAATCCCGTGAGAGCTGTGGATTAGTGTATTCTTAAAAATAGAAATCAAGTAGATACTCACAAGTACTTTCTTTCCTACCATATTCTCTTTAGCCTGTAGATGAAGAGACATACTGCTTTCCTTGGCCCATTATAAGAACTTTTCATGGGGTTGCAAATGTAACTGATGTCTCTGCTTGCCAATCATTTATGTCTCCTTTTAAATCTCAATGAAGAAACCTAAGGCCATTTCTCCCCCACTTCTCTCTGTCGCACACACACACACACACACACACACACACACACACACCCAGCACCTGAACCATCAACCTCACTTTTCTACCCCTAAGGAGATAATAAGCCTGCCATACTCGTGGTTTATTCTTTTGTTTTGTACATTTACAATTGCCAAAAGACTTTCAGCACATGTGAGAAATATTTCTGCCTGCTGTGTTAAAATCTGAGCCAATAGAAAACGTAAGAAAACAGCCCAATTATGAGTATTGTTGTTGTACTTAGTTCATACTCTGCATGAAGAGTAGCAAGAGTTATGTAGCTGTAATTCCATTCAGTAGTCAAGGGATAAATAAATCTTTTCTAGGTCACAAAGAATGCAAATATTATGTAAAACACTATTTAAAGTCATAACAATGAAATAATAGCTACCACAATCTCTGAATGTTCTCTGTGTGATGGACATGGCTCTAATTTTTTAATTAATTTATTTCACTTAGTTATCATATAAAAAGCATAGCAATGAGTGCTAATACATCACATAGTCATTTGTGTGCCAGGTGCAATTCTTTGGTATCCCATTTAACTGCCACAAGATCCCTCTGTGGATGCACTATAAGTATTCCTATTTAAAAATGAGGAAAGTGAAACAAAGAGAAAATTAGTTATTGTGATGCATAATTAATAACTAGAGAAACAAAAGGTTGTACCAAAGCCCACAGCTTCCAGCATAACATCATGCACCTCTGCATTTAGTTACACAGGGAGTATTTATATACCTGAAGCTCACAGAAGAGAGGACTGAGGCCCAGAAACAGTGACTTAAACAAGACCCCACCATAGAAAGGCTGCAGTGTGAGCTTGGTGTTGACAGAGCCAGGTTGCTGTTGGGAAAATATCAGTCAGAACCTTAGCACTCTATCTGGAGGTGGCCCTGCAGGGCCATCCAGAGCCCCCAGCTTGTCCTGCACACAGATCTGCTCTCTAATTATGTGCACCATATGGTAAAAGACCACTGCAATCTGGCAGAAGGAGTAGCCTGGCACGGATGTATGATGGTGTTTTCTTCCTTCTGTTCAAGCAGATGGAACGGTGGAGGTGATGGTCACACACATGAAAGGTGAAGGAATGCTGAGGGACAGTAGAGCATTCCTGGGGTCTGGGCATGTGTTGATGCTGGTAGCTGGCTGGTGGCTTTCTCTGTTTCCCCTAATTTAGCTCAATATGTGCAAATGTGACAGATGGATTGATTTTCTGAAGGATAATTTAGCTGCCATAGCAAAAGACAAGAAAATATCATTGTGGGCAGTTATGACTTATGTGCAATATGCCAAGGTTTTAAAGCCAAATCCAAGCTGCTCTGAATTTATTGCCCTATTACAGTCCAAGTGACATAATTAAAAGCTATGTTTGGCACATAATTACTAATTATACAATAACCACCAGGCTTCTTCTTGATTTTAATAATTATTCATAAAATTTCCCAACACTAAATTAAACTAGTCATCCTCAATGGTGATAGGTTAATTTTGTTGTTATTTTGGTACTGTAAGTAGACTTATTACATTTCAGATGCAAAGTGATGTTTGAAGAAATAACTGACTCAGTCATGCTTAATTTACACTTAGTTAAATATGAGACATGCAACTTTGAAGCAAATACTGAATCTAAAAAAATCTTTTAAAAGCCAGTACAACATTTTATACTCAAAAGCAATAAAAATAGTTGGATTGATGAATATTCATGTTTTCTGAAGAATATAAATCTCTCAGGATTAGAGAATGAGTTATAAAATTTTTCTAGACTTGGTTAGACAAAAAAGCAATAGAGATAGATGACAATTGCTTCCAGATCTAGTTGATAGCATTCTTATTACACAGGATATATATATATATATATATATATATATATATATATATATTTTTTTTTTTTTTTTTTTTTTTTTTTTCCCCCAGAGACAAAGACAGGTTTATTTAGGAAAGTGAGAATACACATTCAAGGGAGAACACAAGCCACTTCAAAAGTGTGAGAGCACCCCCTTAGGATTTCATAGTTCTTTTTTATAGGAATCTTGTGAGGGGGGTAGGGTTGTACAGCAGGGATGGAGATCTGGACTTCCTCTTAATCCTCAGGTTTTCAGCATTTATGAGTGGTGACTGGGTGGTGCTTGACCTTGACCGTCCTTATGGATATGTTGTTTACTAAACATCTCAGGAATCTCAGGTGGGAAGAAAGGCCATTGCAATTAAGGGTATGGGTCTATTAAGACTTCTACCTAAGATAGAACAGATCTTGTAGGGTGGGGCTAAAGATTATAAAGTTTCTAGATTAGATTCCCTCTTCTTTCCTAGTTCATCTCCTTTATGCCTAATATTTTATTTCTCCTATCCTACCTTATTCCCCCACTGAGACTTACTCTTAAGGGCTGATGAAGGATGACAGTCCATCTTCTATAGCTTCTTCAATACTGACAAATGGCAAAGGCCTTGCCTACTGAGGGACTGGAAGTCTCATCCTAACTGACCTAAAAAAAACAAAAGCTGGATTTAGTTCTTGAACTTAGTTTTTTACAGTAAGATCAAAAGCTAATATCACTGTGGAATATCACTCTAGAAACATGAGGATAAATAGGTGAGTTTTTTTTTCCTCCTATGTACATAAAGTTTGTTGTGACATTGTGCCAAGCCTGCTAACAGAGCTTCTGAGTCAACATTCATAAACCTGGTTATTTGTCCAACAAAGCCATTCATCTGCTTTTGGTGGTATTGCAACTGCAGTGGGAATCTTACAGGAATGGGATTTTTTTCTTTTATAGTGTCTGCAAAACCTCAAAAGGGACAGGTTTACTTTTATAGCATTTTAAAAAGACTCAGAAGTTTTGGGGCATCAGTGATACTTTGTTTTTCTCCTGTGAGCTGAAAAACAGAAATATCATAAATTATAATGTAGACTATAAGGGCGAGCCAAAGTCATAAGATAGCTAGTTAAATTATATTGGTGGTCTTTTAAATGGCTCCATGAGTATGACTCTTCTTTTGGATTTTAATATTTTTTAAAAGGGGATTCAAAATGGTGACTGGGAGATACAGCACATCTCAGTAGTTGGAACAAATAAAATTCAACTACTGAGAAGCCAGTGCCTTGACAAAATAAACAAAGCAGCAGAAGATACTCACAAACCAAAACAAACAGGAACCATGGCAGAAGGAACTCCGATACTCTGAATGTGAGATCCACGTGAATTCCACTGCAAAAAGCCTGAGCACATGACTGACCTGGTGTGGAAGCCTGCACCATCTTGGCTGCTGACCTGAACTGCAATTGGCAGTACTGTCACTATAGCCCCAAGAAATTCCAAAATATAATCTAAGAACTTGAAGTACAGAAAGTGGCAGCAGAGCTCCAACATCTTAAGCAACCAGCACCACGCTTCAGGGATGCATAAAAAGATCCAAAAGCCTGTGCAGTCACCAGAGGCAGCACCCTCAGTAGTGTACTGTGCCCTCCAGAAACCTGGCCCACAGGACAGCAAGGTAACCATTTGCATTACTTCATAATTGATGGAGGCTGCCCAGAGCAGCTGTGGGACACTGGTAAGCTAAGACCTGGAGTCTCATCCCAGAGGTAGTCCAGTTAGAACCTCCAGAGACAAAGGAAAGGCATAATGCTCAAGGTGTGGTGCCTGCAAAGGGTCACAGGGGTTCACTCTAAGACTATACTGGATGCCCTTAGCTACAGAGGTGCACTGTGCCCTCCAGAAATTTGGCCCTTAGGACAGCAAAGTAACTGCTTTGCATTACTAGGAAGAGGCAAACAGCTGCCCAGAGCAGCTGCAGGACCCTGGTGGGCCTTTCATCATATTGAAGATCAAAATTTGGAATTCTACTTCTTGAATTTCTTGTAAGTCAATATTTGTGATTTCTCTTATTTCCTCACTGTTCCTAGTTCTCATATTTTCAGGGTTCTTGGGCTTCTTTTTCTGATGTTTTGGCATCTTTTTTTTGTGTGTGATTTTGTAGGTAATCTGTCTGATCCAATCTTAGCAGTTGGAATTTAGAGGTGTTAGCAGGTTTGTGCATTGGTAAGCAGTGCTTTTTTCAGTGGTGAGGGTTGGGTAAGGGTGAAGGAGCTGGGGTAATGGGTACAGGAGTTGGGTAAAGTAGATTTAGTTGAGTAAGAATTTAAGTATAATAAGGTAGTATCATTCAGAATGAGAGAAGGTTAGATAGTAGGATACTTGTAGTTAGTAGAGTATTTAGGTATGAAGATATGAAATAGCTTTGAACATAAAACAAGGACATACAGTAAAGAAAAAAAACTGTTTTATTATTATTATTATTATTATTATTATTATTATTATTATTATTTTTGGTGGTACTGGGGTTCCTGGAAGCCCTTCTACCTACGGGCTACACTCCCAGACCTATTTTTACATTTTTATTTGGAAACAGCGTCTCCTAAGCCAGCGCGCGCGGCTGGCTTCGAACCTGCGCGATCCTCCTGTCTCTGCCTCCCAAGCGCGGGGATTACAAGCATGTGCCACCACGCCCAGCCTAAAAAAACTGTTTTAAAAAAGAGAGTAGATAGGCTAGAGTAAGGAAGTTTGTAAAAGGAATGGGGGGAAGGAGCAAACAAACATGCACAAAATAACAAAACAAGTTACCAAAAGTAATGATTACAAATCAAAGATAAAAAAAAACAAAAGAAAAAAAGGTAGAAAAATTAGAAAAAAGGTCTGAAATGAAAGAGTCAATGAATGAAATAAAGACAGCAATAGAAAGTAATTCTGGAAGACTAGATGAAATGGAAAACAGAATATCATTGTTAGAAGACAGTTCATTCAAAACTGAAAACACAGTCAACAGCATACAGGAGTCATTATAGCAACAAAACCTAAACATCCAGCAATTATGGGACAAATATGAAACATATTAATTTACAAATAAAAGACACTGAAGAAGGCACTGATAGATGTACAGACCAAGAGTATTTGTAATCTCTTCAGAGAAATAATTTCAGAGAATTTTCCAAACATGGAAAGAGACTTGGACATACATGGACAGGAGACAAACAGAACACCATTAAGGCAAGATCAAAGAAGAACCTCCCCATACCATGTAATAATCAAAATGAACAGTATAGAGGCTAAAGAAAAAATCTGGAAAGCAGTGAGAGCAATAGAACACATGACGTACAAAGGCAAACAATCATAATCACACCAGACTTTACAACCCAAATCATGAATGCCAGGAGAGACTGGTAGGATATAATCCAGACCCTTGAAGAAAACAACTTCCAACCAAAACTCCTATATTCAGTAAGGTTATTATTAAAACTTGGTGGAAAATCAAAAGTCTTTTAAGATAATCAGACTATAAAAAAATCATGAATACAAAGCCAACACTAGAGAAAATACTTAAAAAACCATAAATAAGGGGAAGAAAAGCAAATTTCAGACCCAGTGAAGAGATGAAGTTGATCATCAGGGCAACTAAGCAAAGAAGAAATAACATTATATCAAACAGAAGATAGAACACAAAATGGCAGGAAAAAATTATATTTCAATAATAACCCTGAACATTAAAGGACTTAACTCTTGAATTAAAAGACATACACTGGAAATGTAGATTAAAAAAAAATAATCCAAATATATGCTCCTTGCAAGAAACTCACCTCACAGGCAAAGACATCCATAGGTTGAAAGGATGGAAAAAAGATATATCATGCTAATGGAGAACAAAAATGGGCAGGGGTAAGAATTCTGATATACAACAAAGCAGGCTTTAAGCTAAAATACAACAAAAGAGACAAAGCAGGGCACTTCCTTTTGGTAACAGGAACAATTTGCCGAGACGATATAATCATGGTAAATGTTTATGTTTCACATTTGTAAAACAAACTCTTCAGGACATCATATCTCCAATACACCCAAATACAACAATATTTGGAGGCTTCAAAATATCAGTCATACAACTAGATTGATCTTTGAGGCAAAATATGAGTAAATAATATTCATAATTAAAGAAAACTATAAACCAAATGGATCTAATAGACACCTACAGAATATTTCAACCAGCAACAGCAGATTATACATTCTTCTCAGCAGCCCATGGAACCATACCCAAAATAGATCACATCTTGGGCCACAAAGCAAGGACCAGCAAATTTAAAAGATATATGATTTTCTGTATCTTTTAAAATCACAATAGAAGGAAAGTAGAAATCAACAACAGGAAGACCAAAAGAAATTATTTAAATACATGAAGATTGAATGATACACTCTTGATGAGTGAGTAAAATCAGAAATGAGGGGAGAAATATAGAAATTCCTGGAATTAAGTAAAAATAGAGATACAACTTATCAAAATCTAAGGGACACTTTGAAGGTGATTTTAAGAGGAAAGTTTATAGCATTGAATGCCACATAAGAAAAACAGAGTGTTGCCAAGTAAACAACCTAATGGCACATCTTGAGGTCCTAGAAAAACTGCAACAATCTAATCCCAAAGTCAGCAGAAGGCAGGAAATTAAAATCAGAGCAAAACAAATAAAATAGAAAATTAAAGAATTCAAAGAATCAATAAAACAAAAAGATGATTCTTTGAAAAGATTAATAAAAATGAAAAACCCATGGCCAACCTAACCAAAAAAAGAGGGAATCAACTCAAATCATTAAAATCAAAAATTAAAAAGGGACATCAATCCAGAAAGTAAGGAAATTCAAATGAATTTTGGAAACTATTTTGAAAATTTATACTCCAACAGACTGGAAAATATGGAAGAAATTGATAGATTTCTAAGCACATATAATCTACCTAAATTGAATCAGAGGACATTCCAAACTTAACCCAACCAATAGAAAGCAAAGAAATAGAAACCACAATAAAAATTCTGCCACCAAATTAAAGTCCAGGCACTGATGGGTTTTCATGTGAACACTACAAAACATTCAGATGAGAATTAATCCCAATACTTTTCTCTTGTTCCTGGAAATCAAAAGAGATAGAATTCTCCCAAACTCATTCTATGAGGTCAGTGTCACATTAATACCAAAACCAATTAAACATACCTCAAGAAAAGAAAATTACAGACCAATATCCTTGATGAACATAGATGCAAAATTTCTAAACAAAATACTATCTATATGCTTTCAAAACCATATCAAGAGAATTGTACACACAACCAAGTTGGTTTCATTCCAGAAAAGCAAGACTGATTAAACATATGCAAATCAATACATGCTATTCACCACATAAATAGAACTGAGAACAAAAATCACATGATCATATCAATAGATGCTGAAAAAGAATTTGACAAAATCCAATATCCATTCATGTTAAAAACACTACAGAAAATTGGAATAGAAGGAACATATTTTAACATCATTAAGGCAATATACAATAAACCCAAAGCCAACATCATATTGAATGGGGAAAAAAACTGCAAGAATTTTTTCTAAAATCAGGAACAAGACAAGCATGCCCACTACCACCACTCCTTTATGATATAGTTCTTAAGACTCTTGCCACAGCAATAAGACAAGAGAAGGATATAAAAAATTCAAATAGAAAAAGAATTAAAAATATTTTTGTTTGCAGATAATATGAACCTTTATCTACCCAAGCAATTCAACCAAAAGACTAGTGTAGCTGAATAATCAAAATGACAAAGGTGCAGGATACAAAATCAATCTAAATAAATCAGTTGCTTTTCTAAATGCCAAGAATGAATCCACAATGAAAGAAATAAAGAAAACAATTCCATTCACAATAATCTTAAAACCAATAAAATACCTAGGAATAAACCTAAGCAAAGACATATAAGACCCCTGCAATGAAAACTATAAAACATTAAAGAAAGAAATTGAAAAAGACCCTGGAAGATGGAAATGTCTCCCTTGCTCATAGATAGGCAGAATAATATCATCAAAATGGCCATTCTACCAAAAGTGATCTACAGATTCAATGCAATTTCTATCAAAATGTCAATGACATTCTTCACAGACCTAGAAAAATCAGTCAAGAATTTTATCTGGAGAATGTAAAGACTTAGAATAGCCAAAGTAATTCTCAGCAATAA
Organism: Muscardinus avellanarius; assembly: GCF_963383645.1. Taxonomy (NCBI): domain Eukaryota; kingdom Metazoa; phylum Chordata; class Mammalia; order Rodentia; family Gliridae; genus Muscardinus; species Muscardinus avellanarius. The sequence continues at coordinate 80,112,819 of NC_137789.1, forward strand.
GAACCATGCAGGAGGCATCACAATCCCTGACTTTAAATTATACTACAGAGCCATAGTAGTAAAAACAGTATGGTATTGGCAAAACAACAGGCATACAGAACAATGGAATGGAATAGAAGATACAGAAACAAAACCACACACTTACAGTCAATTGATCTTTGATAAAGGGGCCAAAAAATTACCTGAAGAAAAGACAGCCTTTTCAACAAATGGTGCTGGGAGAACTGGCTATCCATTTGCAGAAAGATGGAACTAAATTCTTACCTCTTACCATACACAGGAATCAACTCAAGTTGAATCAATGATTTGAAAATTAAACCAGAGATTGTGAAACTATTAGAGGAGGGCATAGGCTAAACACTCCAACATAATAGCACAGGCAGTAACTTTTTCAACAAGACCTCCAAAGTGCAGGAAATTAAAACAAGAATTAATCTGATACATAGCCTCTTCTTGTGCCAATGAGTTAATAAAACAAATATTGTAAGGAATTGACAGAAAAAAAGAATTAGCAAGTGGGATGGCATCAGACTAAAAAGTTCTTTTCATCAAAGGAAACTATCAAGAACCTAAAGAGAAAGCCTACAGAATGGGAGAGATCTTTACCAGCCACTACTGTTTTAGAGGGTTAATATTCAGAATATACAGATGTCAAAAGATGTCTTTTGACTAGTGAAACAAATTGAAATGAATTTAATAGACACTTCACAAAAGAAAGATACAAATGGCCAATAGATACATGAAAAAAATATTCAACATTATTAGTCATCAGGGAGATGCAAATCAAGACTATGCTGAGATTCCATCTAACCCCAATCAGAGTATCAAGCATAAAGAAGTCAAATAACAACAAATGCTGGTGAGGATGTGGGTAACTGTAAATTCATTTACACTGTTGATGGGAGTGCAAACTAGCTCAGCTGCTATGGAAATCACTGTGGACATTTCTTAGAAAACTGGGAATGTATCCCCCATATGATCCAGCTATACCACTCCTGGGTATCTTTCCAAAGGAGTTGAAGTCAGAGAACTACAGAAACATTTGCATACCCATGTTCATAGTAGCACAATTTGCAATAGCCAAAATATAGAATCAATCTAAGTCTCATTCAACAGATGGATTACAAAATAATGGGAAATACACACAATGGAATTTTACTCAACTATGAAGAAGAACAAAATCATGTCATTTGCAAGAAGATGGAAAGACCTGGAGAACATTATGTTAAGTGAGATCAGCCAAGCACAGAAAGAGAAATGACATATATTTACTCTACTATGCTCAGGCTAGGGAGTATTAGTGATTCCCAAGGGACTCCATGTAATGGAGGGGAAACATCAGCAAAGCTAGAAAGGAGGGTTAGGAGAGGACAAAGCTGTGGTTGATCAGCTGGAAGAACTACATTCGAACATGTGTATAAGTGTAAATGTAGCATGGTCAATCTGGACACTCATTGTTGGGAGGGCAGGAAAGGGGAAGATGGGGGGAGGCACCAAGCACTGCATGAATGTATGCCATTTTCAGTATGATCCACATAAAAATAAAATAAAATAAAATTTTTTCATAATTTTCTTGCACTAAATCAAATTGGACATCTTCAATGGCTACATGTCAATTTTGTTGCCATTTTGGTTCTTTAAGTAGACTTTTTTTGCATTACAGATACTAAGTGATGTTTGAAGAAAGAATTAACTTATTTATGCTTAATTTACATTTAATTAAATATAAGAAATGCAACTTTGGTATAAATATAGAGTACCTAAATCTAAAATGCTTTTAAAAACAGTATAACATTTTATGCTCAAAAATAATAAAAATAGATAGATTGATATATTATGCATAATATGAATCTCTCAGGACTAGAGAGTGAGTTAGGTGAAGTTTTTCTAGACTCAGTTAGACAAAAGAGCAATGGAGATAGATGACAATTCCTTCCAGGTCTATGTTGATGACACTCTTTTTGCACAGGATATTGGATTTCTTAAAGGCGAGGTTCTGCCTCATCTACTAATCTTTATGGACCAAGCACAGTACCTAGTTCAGAGTGTCCTTAATAAATGTTTGTTTAACCAATGAATTAATTTATAGATAGATGACAGATAGATAGATAGATAGATAGATAGATAGATAGATAGATACTGTAAAATGTGGCTCATTTATTAGCTAAATGTATTAGGAAGACCACCGAGGCACCAAAATATTATTTCAAGGAATATTCTGAAAAGTAAATAAAAAGCATACAAAGTTTAAAAAACATTGGCTTATGTATCTATAACTATCTGTCTTGGTGCATTTACATGTCATAATGTCACAACTTATAGGTAGTTGGCTCTGGAGATTGATCAGCAAAGTTTCAGTGTTTACCTGCAGTGTTTCCTCATCTAAGAGGTAGGATGGATGGCCCTTTGCTGATTGTAGCTCATTATCTAAGTTCTGATTCTATCTGGACCCTCACTGTTCTATCTTTACGAATTTTTCACTACAATCTCTGCTATGCTAACTGCTGTGCCTATTTATATTTAAAATGATGGTTTCATTTTTACATTTATGCTAATTTTGAAGACACCTCAAAAGATATATTGAAAATTGGACCAGGCTCTTCTTTTCCTCACATGCTGTATTTCTCCAGTTCTAGTTTATTTGCTACTTCATAGTGGTGTCTACTTTTTCAAAGTGTGTTCTCAAACCAATTACCACCTATTTTCTGTCTTTCTTTCTTAGTAAAAATATTCTTTGCTTGGATGGTGAGAAGGAATTGTACTTCAGCAGGCACAAAATAATTTTCCAGTAATAATGTTTACCCCACTACATAGAAGTATTGAGTTATATTTTTTCTTTTACTCAAACTTCTCAGTATAGTAGTATGTGATATTATTGTTCTTTAACTCTTTCCTGTTTACTAATAGTGGGCTACTTGCATGCAAAAAAAAAAAAAAAACCTACAGCAAAACTATTACTTAATTTATATAGCTATTCACACTAAAAATGATTTCTGATTAACTTCCTTATTTACCTTCCTACAATGTCCACCTTAAAAACTAAGGCCAATATTATTTCCATAACCTGCCAAAAAGTGGTAAAGCTAGTGGGCTCCCAAGTCAGGATTGTGTTTTATTATCTTAAACCTGAGAAATTGTTTCAAAGATTTCTCCCATTCTTACACTAACACTTACAATCAGAGGTGATTTTATCAAATAACTTCTCATTAGGACTTGTATTTTCTACTCTAAGCCTGCATCTCTCAAAAACAGGGCAACATTCAGCAGTCATCTGGGAACCTTGCTCCCTTTGCAGAATAGTACAAAGGACATAAAATGTTTGATTGTTCCAAAGCCCAGCTCCAAGTCTTTTTTGCAGCTCTCCTCTTTCAATCTGTGAAATGTATTTCTGCACAGAAGTGATCAGCATATCATCACACGGTCTCAAAATGGCTCTGGAGGTTGATTGCTTATTTGCTCTCAGAGCCATTATTTGCTCTTTCCTATTTCATCCCAGCCAGCATTGAATGATCCTGGGGCTGCTCACCGAGATGGTGCATTACCCAGTCCATCAGCTCTGCACCTTTTCTGTTAAAGTACCTTGCTATTTCAGTGCATGGGACTTTGTTTGCCAGTGGTCCAGAGCAGAGAGAAAATATGAAAACAAAATTACCTCAGCTTGATACTTGAGCACAGACTTAGTATATAGTTTGTACAACTCCTTTTTTATTTGGTTCTGTTGTTGTTGAAGTTTTCTAGAGTGAAGAAGGCAGGGTGGAGATGCTTAAGATGATTAAAATTGTTTCACTATTTTTTGATATTTTAAATTATGTTCATTGTAACAAGGTATAAGGAAAGTCTAATTTATTTTAACATAATTATTTCAGTTCTCTTTTGTTATCTGTTATGAGTTATGGAGTCTTTTAAGGTATATTACAGCATTTATATTAACTAGTAATGATATCATATTTATTTTAAATTCCATTAGTTACATGGAACAACCATATGACCCAGTTATATTACTCCTCCACATCTTTCCAGAAGAAATAAGGTCGGATACTATGATGATACATGCATATCCATGTTTTTTATCAGCACAATTCACAATAGCCAAATTATGGAACCAACCTAGGTGTCTATCAACAGGTAAAAGGAGAAAAAAATGTGGCATATATACACAATAGCATTTTATTCAACCATAAAGAAGAACAAAATTATGTCATTTTCAGAAAAATAGATTAGACTAGAGAATATTATGCTATGTGAGATAAGCCAGTCTCAGAAAGTAATGGGTCATGTTTTCTTTTACATGTGGAAGCTAGAGAGAAAATAGAAAGCAAAAGGGACTTTGGATAAATGAGAAGAGAAACCAGTAGAATTAGTGGAAGGAGACTGGGAAAGGAAAAGAATGAGAAATTATTAAGAAAAAAGAATTCTAGTAATGTTAAGTCTATATATGATGGTATCACTACTAATTTCACATAATAAGTATGGGAAGGGGAAGTAGTTAAGTGGAATCCAGATGGAAACCTGCCAAATGCTATGTGTATTCATATTTTCTATCAGTTTGAACCTCATCATGATGTTTAATTACAATGCACCAGTAAAAGTGTAAAAATAAAGCAATTTAAAATGAAAAACCAAAAGTAATTTCTATTAGTTTCTACTTACTGAGATTATCCAATGATCTGAACTTAATCCATCCAATTAATGCTACATTATATTAATAAGCTGTGAATTAAAGAGACCCTCAAGGTCTTCCTACTCAGGCACATGGCTCCATCAGAAATCTGATGGGTGTGCTGGGTTTTGCCTTATTTCCTGCATGGAGTGGAGAGTTGAATGGAGAGAAGCTTCTTATCTGCAGAAGTCAAAGCAGATGAGGAAGAAGGTATGTGTGTGTGCCAGCTTTTGTGTCCTGGAAAATCACTGTTTGCTCCCTGTATAGTTCTCCATGAATATTATATTTAAAATGTAACTTATTTTAGCTTAACAAATTACAAAGTGTTTTTAAAATAATAGTGTCAGGAAGTTTGTAAATAAAATCAATTTATTATTAACAGAAATATCAACTGGTACACCTTTGGACTTAAAAAGAAACTTTTAGACTTGTTATAGGTAGCTAGGTATGCTGACACACACTTGACATCCCCATACTTGGGAGGCGGAGGCAGGAGGATTGCAGGCTCATGGCCAGCCTCAGCAACTTGATGATACATTCCAAGACTTAGTATGACTCTGTTTCAAACAAAATAAAATTAAGCTGCGGATGTAGCTCAGAGATAGAATGCCCATGGGTTCAATTTCCAGCATTTTTGCAGGCACACACTTGGATGCACACACACATACAAACAAAACACAACACACACAAAGAAATTTTTAAAAAGAAAGGCGTTGCTAGATTTTGATCCACTAGCCTGCTTCTAGAACTATAATAGGAAAATAGTCAAAGAGGCTACAAAGTCCAAGATAACCTGGAGCATATTACTTACAATAGCAAAACATGTAAAAACCTAAATATTAAATAGGAAAAGAAAAAGATAAGTAGTGACTAAAGGAATTACATAGTGACGTATTAGACAATAATTTAACACAATGATTTTGAAGAACTGCCATTGACATGAGAACTTACAGGGCAGAACTGAGAGTAAATGAAGAAAACAGTTAAAGTATGATGAAAATCATGTCTAATATGTGTTCAAAATATGCATACAGAGAACAGTTAGGAAAAGTGCTAAAAGCAAGTACAATGTTATGAGTTATTTTTATTTTCTTCTTTGTACTTTTCTACAATTTACAAAATGTCCAGGTTGTTTTCTACTTCTAGAAGCAAACCATTTCAGATACTTTCTCTGAAATGTATTAATTTTATCCTCGCTTTCTCTTAAACTGTACCCCCACCTCTCTAAATAAACATCTTACATTCTCCTAAAAAGTGACCAAACATTTAAAAATAAGTTATTAAAAGTACTAACTTCACAATAGAAAAATATTATATTTGATTATAAATACTTAATAGTGAAATAGTGATTTAAAACACAGGTTTTATTATTAGAATTACCTGAGTTTGTGTCTAGCACTGTTTTTTTAAGATAGAATAATTACTAATTTTTTAAGACTCAGTAAAGAGATTGAGTTAGAGATTTAAAAACTTCCCACAAATCAAGGCTGAGAACTAGGCAGCTTCACTGGTAAATTATACAAAATATTTAAAGAACTAGTGTTATTTCTTCACAAAATCTTTCAAAATCTAAAAGTTTTTTTTAAAAAAATAACACTTTAAAATGTATCCTATAAAGCCAGCATTATCTTTGATACCCAAACTACAGACATCACAAGAAAAAAATATTGATCAATATATCTTATAAATATTAAGAACTCAAAATTTACTAGAGGATCTCTATACTATACAAAAAATTATATTCCATCAAAGTAAGATTTATCACATGAATGCAAGATCATTTCAACCTATCAATCAATTAAAGTAATATATCACACTAATGAAATAAAGGGGAACCTATACGGCTATTTCAACAGCCATACAAAATTGAAAAAAGTCAGTCTTTATATTAAAAAAGAAAAAAGTAGAATAGAAAGAAATATTTCTAAACAAAATAAATGATATTTTACAATAAATCCACAACTAACATTATATTTAATAGTAAAGGGAAAGTTTCTCTCTTCATAAGATCGGGAATAAGAGAAGAACAAACACTGCCAGTTCTCTTCAACACTATAGTGAAGACTCTCACCAGGCAACTTGGCAAAAGAAGTAAGTAAAAGGCATCAAGACTGCGAAGAATAAATAAAACATCTTTACTTGCAGATGATGACAGGGTCTTCTACATGGAATACCCTAAAGAAACATGCACACACATACACATGCCCAAGTTAGAGTTAATAAATTCACTAAGTTTGCAAAGTATGCCAGTATACAAAATGATATTGTATTTCTGCACACCAGAAATGACAGTCTGAGAAATAAATTAAGTAAACAATACCACTTACAGTAGCATCAAGCAAAATAAAATACTTAGGAATAAAGGAAACTGAAAAGGTATATTCTGAAAAATACAAAACATTGGTGAAAGAAGTCCTAAATAAATGGAAGGAAATCCTGTTCATGATCTGAAAGACTGTATCTACTGTAATAGATATTAATATGACAGTAATATCCCCAAAATGAGCTATAGATTCAATAAAAACCCTAAAAATATTTCAACTATCTTTTTTTCAGTTGAAAAAGCCTATCACAATATACATAAAAATTACAAGGGGCCTACCTAGGGTAGCTCGAACAATCTTGAGAGAAAAAAATAAAGTTCAAAGATTGTACTTTCTAATTTCAAAACTGACTAAAAAGCTACATTAGGTGATAAAATGTTATAATGGCATAAAAATAAATATGAAGATTGGTGGAATGGAATTAAGAGTCCAAAGACCAAACTATACATCTATAGAAATTTAATTTTCGCCAAGGATATTAAGACCATTCTCTCAGAAAATAATAGTCCTTTCAACAGATTGTGCTGGGATAACTAGAGGTCCATAATGAAACTGATACAAATTGGACCAAAGATCTAAACATTAGAGATAAAACTATCAAATTCTTAGAAGAAAACTTAGGAATAAATTTTTATAATCTTTGATTGGGCAATAGTTTCTTATATATGACATCAAAATAACATGCAGACAAAGAAAAATAGACTCATCAGGGCTTGTGAAAAGTAAAAATCTTGTGTATGCATGAAAGGACATCATTAAAAAGATAAAGAGATGGCCTACAAAATTGGAAAAAATATTTATATAATCACATGTCTGGTAAGACTCAAGTATCTAGAACACATAAAAACACTTATATTCACTCAATTATAAAAAATACAAATAATCAAAAATTTTAAATGGGTATACATAACTAAGGACATCCACAAAAGGCCAAAAAAAAATCATTAGTCATTAGAGAAATCCCAATCAAAACCACAAGATACCACTTTATACCCACAAGGATGGCTATTAAAAAATAGCAAGCATCAGTGAAGATGTGGAGATACTGAAACTCTCATATACCACTGGTAAAACTCTAAAATTGAGGTTGACACTGTGGAAAGTAGCCCAGCACTGCCTCAAAAATGTTAAGCATAAAGTTACCATATAGACCAGCAATTCTATTCTTGGTATATATTTAAAAGAGCTGAAAACATCATAAAATCCCCTTTGTACATTATTTCAGTAATTTACTCATAATAGCCCAAAACAAGGAGTGGCTCAATTGTCCAACTAAAAATAAATTCCTAAACAAAAATTTGGTATACATCTATTTTTGTGTTGCTATAATTTACAAAGAGGAAAGCATTTATTTCTCATAGTTTTAGGACTGGGAAGTCCAAATTCCAAAATAGCATCTGTTGAAGGCCTTTTCACTGCATCACCTCTTTGTAGAAGAAAGAAGGGCAAATGGTGTGTGACAATGCCATTCAGTAATCATATATTTGTTTATTCATTCATAAAAGCTTTCATGACCTAACCAACTTTTAAAGATATCACCTTTTATAATGGCTGTATTGGGTATTAAATTTCCACCCCATGAGATTTGGGGGGACACATCCAGCCATAGCATCAATCTAATAGAATATTATTCTGTTGTTAAAAAAAAAGGAATGAAGTACTGATGCTTCCATCAATATGGTGAACCATAAAATTATTATGCCAGTGAAAGAAGCACATCACAGCATGACTTTATATGCATGAATATTCATAGCAATGTTATAATAATAATTGCTTCATAATAGCCCAAAACTGGAAGCAGCTCAACTGTCCAACAACTCATTAATATTTAAACAAAAATATGGGATACCTTTTTCTAATCCATTTTGTGTTGCTATGATAGAATATCACTGACTAGAAGATTTATAGAGAATAAATTATTTTTCATAGTTCACGAGGAATAGAGTCATATGTTGTATGGTTATATTTATTCAAAATGTTAAGAATAAGCAAACCCATAGATAAAGAACATAGATTACTGTTTGTGATGGAATGGGGTGAGAAGGCAATGAAGAATGGCTGCTCATGGGTATAAAAAAGGTTTCTTTTGGAGATGATGAATATGTTACGGAATTAGTGGTGATATTTACACAATCTTGTGAATATATTTTTAAAAGCACTAAATCTTACACATTAAAATTATTTTATGGCATGTAAATTGAACCGTGTGTATGTGTGTGTGTGTGTGTGTGTGTGTGTGTGTGTGTGTGTGTGTTTTACTGGGGATTAAACCCAGAGTCATGCTACCTCCAAGCTATACCCCTACCTAGCCCTTTCACTATTTTTTTTCAAAACAGGGTTTTGCTACATTGCTGAAGCTGCCCTGGAACCTGTGATCCTCCTACCTCAGCAATCCAAGCACGAGGATCATAGGAGTATACTACCATGCTCAGCTATATCTCAATTTTGAAAAAGTATTTGAGAAACACTTCTGGAGCCCAGAGTCCAGCTGTTCTCCTGCCTTTCTCACCATTCCTCACTCTAACTTGCTCTGTCCCTGAAGGATATAGGGATTGCTTTTGTCTAGATGAGGGTGGGATAGTAGAAACAGAAAGTGGTAAATGAGGAAGGGTGCTGACCCTGACCAAATGTGAGTGTTCAAATTGCCACAGGGTCAGTAGTGGGGGAGGCAGAAGGACTCAAGTCCTACCAAGATTAGAATTGGATGCTTACATGGGCTGGGCCTTAACTGCCTAATTAAAGCTTTTTTTTATGACTTCAAATGAGATTTTTATTACCAAATACACAAAATCAGTGATCTCTGCAGGACTTCCCCTGTCTTGACAGGGAAGCGCTACATCAGGGTGCATACAGAGTTCATTCCCTGAGAGTTGCTTATTCGAGGTATAAGATGCAACTGGATAAGGTAGGTGTTGGTGCTGTGAGGAGATTCAAAACCCTTCCTGTAAAGCTCGAGAGCAATGACAGTATTTAATGAAATGAAATACCCCTAATTCCAGCAGCATCACCTCTGAGTATAGAGTTGGTAGTATTTCTCCACACCCTTCACAACTAGAGATCCCCTGGGAGTCCTACAGAAACTTATTTCTATGTTCATCAAGCAACATAAAGTGATTTATGTAAAGAAAGCATCATCACTCTATATCCATGAGGCTTGGTTCAAGGACTCCCTTCAAATACCAAAATCTGAGGATGCTTAAGTCCCATATATGAAATGGTATAGTATTTGCACATAAACTACACAACCTTCTGGAAGTCTTAAATCTTCTCCAGATTACTTATAAGACCTAATACAATGTAAACACTATGTGAATAGTTGCTATCCAGTGTTATTAGAAACAAATGACTAGAAGCAAGTCTACTCATGTTTAGTACCCATACCATTTTTCCAAATATTTTTAGTCCACAATTAGTTGAATCTATGGATGTGGAACCCTCAGATGTGAAGGTCTGGTTAAACAAATATGTGTATATAAATGTATGAAGGGCTGAAAACAGGATTGGATGGAAAACACAGAAATGTATCTCGTCTCTCTTTGATGTGACCACAAACATCGTTAGTGATGGATACACTTCTTGCTAAGGTTGGATTCAGACTCAGAATCCTTCTCAGTACAGCTTTTCCCCAGACAGCCAGTAACAAACAGCATTGCTGTGCAGAACATAAGCAATTGCTGCTATCCTTGGCTTATAGTTAAGATTACAGAACATGCACGCCTGAAAAATGCAAGGCAGAGTAATTACACAGACCAGCATTACTTCTTGGAGGAGATGAGTTTCCCCAAGGCCAGGGCAGGGAGGCATCTGGTGGAAAGGACAGCACAGCTCTTGGTGGACCTGTTAGAGATCAAGATCAAAAGCCTGCAGCTGAGACTCAGGTGAATTTGGGTATCAACTAAGACTGTGCAAGAAAGGTGGAAACGGATTCAGGATCTTTGTCCCCTCTGTGTGGTCGGTAACACCGTGGTAGATACATATCTGCCCAGTTTTTTCTATAAGAAGCTCTTGCTGCAGTAACTTCCTACCCAGCCTCAGCTGTAGAGCAGTTGCAGGCACGGGCAGGCAGGTACACACCCTCCATCCACGCGGCTGGGGGATGGGCCATCCGCTTCCCAGCTTTCCCTCTGGCTTGGCCTCTGCTGCTGGACTTTTCCTCTGCCCATCCCCATTTCTTTTCATTCCTTCCTTCCTAAGGATTGACTCCTAACAAACATTTTGCCCCCAAATTGTCTCAGCACCTGTGTCTAGAGGTCCAGCCCATATCTGCCTCCCTCAGTGTGACTCTTCATACCAAACACAAAATGCATGGAGTGGCGAGGAGACATCTGTCGCATCTGAACCAGGAACTGAATAATCACGCCCGTTCTTCGGATACAGTGTTTGTAACATTATCATTATGAGAAATTTTTAGATTTTTTGGGGGGAGGGCAAGTGTTTGAATTTCTGTTAAACTAAATATTTTAATTACTAGGCACACCTATTGTATTTTCTTTCCGCTATTTTAACTGAGGGCATTAAAGCTTATATTTCAAGCCTTAATCTCATAGTTTCAGAGAGAAAAGGCAGGGGAGACCTAAACTCACCACGTAACAGGCATGTTCTTGTATTTTTTTTTCATGGATTCCTTTTAAAACACAGTTAGGCTGCAGCTGCCATTTCTAAGAAACAGCTGCAGTTCTTTGAAATGTGATGTCTTAATACAGTCAACACTCAGAAGTGTCTGTGCACAGCTTCCCCGCGACCCCCAGGCTGCCGGCATTGCCTCCCTCTGGCGCGCAAATGCACCCAGCATGTCCTAGAAAGGCTTTCAGACTGCGGTCACCACGCTTTGCCACAAGGGGTCAGCCTTCGCAGCTCCTGCAACCAAGCAAAGGCTTCCAGGAAAAGAACCTTCATATTTAGCAAAATGAGTTTACAGCAATGTATTTGTCAAGTAAAAATTCACGAAACTTTAAAGTTCTTAACCCCCACACTCGCTAGAAATCAACTTACTCTTATTGAAAACAAATTGTGGATTCTGAGGATAGAGCTATAAGAGATTTTAGAGATTTGAAAAGCACCCGCTATCTTTGATGTTGAACCCTATAGGATACAATCGCCTGGAGCCCCTGGATGGTCCTCCCCATACCCATTCCTCATTCCCTGCCCACCCTACATTCCAGGGCTGGTAACTGAGATTCAGGGAGACTATGAATTGAGCACAAACGACCTGGAGCAAGTCTGTGGGGAAGCCAGCTTTATGCTTAAACACAAATCTGACACCCAGGTTTGAGCTTTTCTTTATAAGGCCCTAAATTCTTTCTTTTGCAGATGAGGAAAGAGTACCCATGAGGCTAAGTTATTGTTTAAAAGAATACAGCTCCTTGGAAACTAGAAGTTAGATATCCTGGACCTCAGGTAGGAACTTTATTCTTCTACTGGATTGTCACTTCCCCAAAATGATGCCAGGTAAAGGTGAAAGCCATGGGTAGTGACAGGAGTGAGTCGAGTGAAGTTGACTTCAAGGCTGTTTTCACTGATAGGTATCAAAAGGCATGCAGGGTTCACAGGATGGCTGTGAATATGCAGTCAGTAAGAGAGACAAATCATTTCAATAAGTCATATAGGTTTACCTTTATTAAAATGTTCATTTAATTGCAACTTCCCCTCAGAAATATAACAGTGTAGCCACGCAAGGTGCCCCATGCCTGTGATCCTAGTACTTAAGAGGCAGAGACAGGAAGATGACAAATTTGAAGTGTGGTAATTTAGTAAGATCCTGTTTCAAAATAAAAACTAAAATAGAGCTGGGGTGTGGCTAAGAGGTAGAACACTCCTGGATGCTGGCTCCTGCTCTGCTTGTCTTGCTCTTTCTCTCTCACACAAACACATCAAGAAATTTAACAGTATTATTTCATTGTTTTCTTGACCTTTCTGAATATTATTTTCCCTCCACTCTGTTTTCCTATTCTAAAATTTATGATATACATGGGTTCTTCTCATTTCATTCTCCATGTCTTCTAATGTTTTATTTATAGTATTTATATATTACTACTTGGTACTGAATACTGTGTAATTTCCACATATCTATCCATAAGCGAATTAATTTTAACATGTATCTAACTTGCTGTTTAATCAGCCGATTTGTTTTTAACTCTAACAACTTTGTTTTATTTTTGTGGTACTGGAGTTGGAACCCAGGGACATCCTACTCCTGGGCTATACCCCAAGCTCTATTTTATTCTTAATTTTGAAACAGGGTCTTATTAAGTTGCAGATGGCCTAAGTTGCTGAGGCTGTCCTAGAACCTGTGATCCTCCTGTCTCAGGCTCCCAAATACTGGGATTACAAGAATGTGCCATTATGCCCAGCTAATGACTATATTTTAAATTTTTGTAAATTGTTTTATTCTAAAATTTTAGCTTGCTTATTTTTTATAGCAGGGTAATCTTTTTCATAAAGTGCCAAAACCTTAATTTGCATTATTAACCACTTTAAGTATATTTATGTGATGCTCTACTTCAGATTGTTATTCTAATATTTTAAAGTTCTGGTAACAGTCTCACTCATGCTAGACTGTTGTCTCATTTGTTGTACATCTTATAAATTGGGAGGTGAAAATTCATCAGGCCATGGTTGTCTGTGACAACCCACCAGGGTTTCTGTTGGGTAAATATGTCCTTTATTAATTTGCTTGACTTATCATTACAACACATTGGATGATAAACAACAGAAATTTATTTTCTTTCAGTTTTGGCATCTGAAAGTCTGAGATGAGAGTCAGAAAACTTGAGTTTTCTCTTGGGCTTCTTTGTGGTTTGCATATGGTTACCTTCTCTTGTATCTTCCCTGGGTCTTTATTTTACTGTAAATTCTTCTTTAAAATTTCTATCTCCAAATCTAGTCATAGTCCATGGCAATGTGTATAAGACTCCAAGAAATGAATTTGGAGGGGAGACATAATCAGCATATAGTAACTTCCAAGAGTAGTTTTTCCTATAAATCTGGGAGTATTACCAGCATATGATAATTTTTTATGTTAATCTCTCAGTTTATGTGTTCCTGGATTCATAGACAGTAAAAATTCATCCCTTGCCGGGCGTGGTGGCGCACGCTTGTAATCCCCGCGCTTGGGAGGCGGAGACAGGAGGATCGCGCAGGTTTGAAGCCAGCCCCGCTGGCGTAAGAGACCCTGTTTCAAAAATATAAAATAGGTCTGGGCGTGTAGCCCGGAGGAAGAAGGGCTTCCAGGAACCCCAGTACCACCAAAAAAAAAAAAAAAGAAAAAAAGAAAAAAAAAATTCATCCCTCAAACTCCTAGGGTAGTAAAGCAGTAGATTCTAATTAAACAAAGAGGAACCTACATCCCTCCATCCCCTCCAATCACACATCTGGAGCCTTAAAAAAGACTGGTACATTCTCTCCACCTTCCTGTTTTCCTGGGTAGATTTTTTCTACATTTCTTAAAGTTGTTTATATTGAGGGTCCTTTAGTTTGTGTGAATACTTTTCCCCAAATATCCTACTGTTTTTTATAGTCATTTCTTTAAGTATCATATTGCATCTCATAGTTTAATTATTAAACAGTTTTCTGGATCATTATAACTTTTATGAGTTTAGACACCTACAGCTGTGGACTAACTTCCACTAAGCCATTTTTTATTGCTCAGTAATGTGGAAGTAAAGCAAGAGTTGAGCACATACAAAAGAGCCCATTGTAATCAAATAAATCCCAATTACAGAATTAGCCATGGCAATCTTTGTTGAAAAGTTTAAATGGCCAAATAAATGTTTGATTAGTAACTCTTACGGATAACTCAAATCTTTTACAACTTAATTCTGAAGAAAGAAAACAATCCAATTTCATCCAATAGAACTCAAGCTGATTACTTACCCAATAATTTTTCCTGATTATTTTAGCAATCAAAAAGATGCTATTTTATGTAGATGTAAAATTTTGAAAAGTCAAATTTGAAAAGAAGCTGAGAGTAAAATTATGGTAGGTCATCAGGGAGTGGGGATGGAAGATGTTGACCAAAGGGTACACATTTTCATTAGGCAGGAGAAGTAAGTTTTGGAGAGCAATGGCAGAGTACGATGACCGTAGTTAACAATAATCTATGCTTGAAAATTGGTGAGAGTCTTTTTAAAATGCTCTCATCAACAAAAATAATAAGGATGTAGGGGATTAGTATGCTTATTAGCTTGATTTAATCATTCCATAATATATACATATAACAAAACAATGTTATATATCATAAGTATACAAAACTTTTGTCAATTTAAAAACAAATATGTAAAGTTACAGTGTCAGAGTATAAATTATGGCTACTATTATTTATTTACAAGCATTATTATTTATGGCTTAATATCTCTTTACCTCACCATATGTAAGTGAAAATCATACAATCAATCAAGGTGAGATAAACTATTTTGGTCAACCTGTAAAACACACCTTAATAATGCCCTAATTTGATCACCTCTCTCTCTACCACTATTGATAATATAATTAAATGATCATGATTAACTAGTTTATCAGAGGATCACTAATCTTCCCAATACCTCCTATGGTGAGATTTTTCTTAAAACCTATGACAACAACAGAGGAAAAATCTGCCCATATTCTTTCAAGACACTGAAGTTTAATTCATATTATTTTTCCATCCATTTTCCTTCCTTCCTTCTCCTTCCTTCCTTCCTTCCTTCCTTCCTTCCTTCCTTCTTTCTTTCTGTGCTGGTGATAAAACCAAGCACTCTGAACATGCTAGGCACAAGCCTTACCACTGAGCTACATGTATATATGTTGGTGGTACTGAGAATGGACCCATTTTGGGGGGAAGAAACAGGGTCTTGCTAAATTGCTCAAAGCCTCACTAAGTTGCTGAGACAGACTTTGGATTTCCAATTCTCCTGTCTCAGTCTCCCACCTACTGGGATTTTAAGCATGCTACACCATACCCAGCACTAGCCATAACTTTCCATGCTTGTATGTACCTAGCATATGCATAGAAGTTCGAAGAGGAGCGTAAAGAACAATCAATGAATATTAACATAAAATATGCATTAAAATCCTTTGCATGTGTAACCTCACTTTTAACAGGAAATCAGACAATCCCATATTGAGAAAACCTAGACTAAGACAGGCAGACATGTGTTTGAATCCCTGCTCTCACACTGACTAACTAGTTCTATGTTCTTGGTGGACTCACCTATTCCTCTGAGATTAAATTTTCTTAACTTAAATAAAGGAATAGTCTCCCAACTCTCAGGGATCTTAAAATGAAATAATACATAATAGGTATCTAACAGCATATTGGACATACAGATTTTTCTCCCACTAGCTCAGCTCCTTAAAATTTGCTCAAAATAAATATTTTCTTTTGATGGCTGCATATGAGGTTGGTCAGTCTGGTATTCCCAAAATCTATAGTCACCAGATGACAAATACTGAAAACATCATTGCTGTTTTGGATTAATGTGATCAGCAGTAAGCTGGATGATTTGGAAATCACAGCCATTGAGCAGTTGGAAGACAGTTGGAAGACAATCCTCCTCGAAAGATTGTCTAAATCTGGGCTACATGACTGCTACATGAAGAATTTCCAGTTGTGTGCTCCTTCTGCACACATTTTGTGGTATCCCTCCTCTTGAAGATGGGCAGAACCTGTCACTCTGATGGGATGTCAATGATATATAGGAGAACTTCAAAGTTATCAAAAGCAATGTTATTCTGAATGGACTCAAACAATGAAAGAAGCCTTTCAAAGAAGGTGAAGCATAGCTGAGCATGGTGGCACACACTTGTAATTATAGTATTTAGGAGGCTGTGACAGGAGGATCATGGTTTGTGGACAGCCTAAGCTACTTAGTGAGGCCCTTTGCAACTCAGTGAGACCCTGTTTCAAAATAAAGAATAAAAAATAGGGCTGGGGGTGAAGCTCAGATGTAGAATGCCCCTGGGTTTCCTCCTCAGTATTGAAAAAAAAAAAGAAGGTGAAGCATCAAAGATCCATTCTCCTGCCTGCTCATAGAAGAAAGCACATAGCCATAGTGCATGGAGAAGGGTGGGTCTGTGCCAAAACCCTCAAGTGTCATCTGCAAGGAACCAAATTCTACAAACACTAGAATAAACTTTCAGGAACACCATGAGCTCCAGCCCACAGTTATGATCCAGTGGATACCTTGATCCAGCCTTGAGAGAGCCTGAGCAGCTAAACTTGGCCTAGACTCCTGGCCACAGAAAGAGGGAGTCAGTGACTATTTGTTGAAACCACTCTGCTTATGACAATTTATTATTCACAAGAGAAAACTGCTATAGTGTCTCACCCATGAGATCCACCCTCTGCTCTCAATAGTGAAAAAACTCACAGCTCTTGCTCTGTGTTATGGTCATATATAGAATGTCCAGTAGAGAGCTTGGGGTGATATAGTTAAGTCATGAAGATTGTAATCTCATTGGTAGATACATTGTAATGAATGTATCTGGGAGGTAACCTGGGCAGGTAGGGTATGGCTGGAGAGGTTGAGTCTATGGGGCTGTGGTTTTGGAGATCAAATATGGTCCCTGATCCTCTTGCTTGCTTAATGCTTCCAGCTTCCATGTTGTGGGAGCAGAGCCTTGCTCTCTCCCTCTCTCTGCTTCCTATAACAGGCCCTGAGCTCACATGGACTGAACCTGTAATCTCCAGAATGGACAAGTAAATCTTCCTTCCTCTAAATTGTGTGATCAGTCATTTTGTAGTATAGTTGTGAGAATGTTGACCAAAACAGTCAAAATTTGTTCCTAATACCTCTTTATAGGAAAGCAACATAGACACACTGAGATACCCAACAGAATACTATAGTCCCTTTTGATTCTGTGCTGTCAAAAAATTAATATTTAATTACAGTAAATATTGATTTGGTACTTTATTTAAATGTACAGAAGTGTCAGATATGGCTGTATATGTTTATAATCCTAGCATGTTTGAAGCCAGCCTCAACAATTTAGTGAGACCCTATTTCAAAATAAAAAAATAAACAGGGCTGGATGTGTAGTTGAGAGGTAGAAGTCTCCTGGTTTCAATCCCTAACATATAAATGTGCATGCGTGTGCATGTGTATTTGTGTGTGCATACATTTTCATAACCTACATGATTTTTTATAGAAAGTAGGATGGGATAATAAATAGGGATGTTATGGGAACCACCATCACAGCAGACAATAAACACATAAGTACATTGTAAAAGTCTATTCCTAAGGCTGGGTGTGGTGGCGCACGCTTGTAATCCCCATGCTTGGGAGGCTGAGACAGGAGGATCACACAGGTTCGAAGCCAGCCTCAGCTACTTAGTGAGACTCTCAGCAACTTTCTGAGACCCTATTTCCAAACAAAGTATAAAATAGGTCTGGGAGTATAGCTCAGAGGAAGAAAGCCTCTGGGTTCCACCCTTAGTACCACCAAAAAAAAAAAGTCTATCCCTAAGACCATTTTTTTAAAAAGTCAAGTACTAAATGCCAGGCATGGTGGCTCATGTCTGTAATCTCAGTACTTCTGAGGATGAGACAGGAGCATTGCAGGTTTTATAACAGCCTTGATATAGAAGTTAGAACACCACAAACCTATGTATACACACACAAACATAAATAATATTGTGTTGAAAATTAAAACTAATCTTTTCTGAAAAGACCTAATGAGTCCTTTTTTTACATATAAAAAAATCCTTAATCACCAGAAAACCATCTAACACAAATTTTAACCTTCCAATTGTTTAATTAAGGTCATTAAACCTGAGAAAGTTTAAGCAACTATACCCAATCATACTATTTAATAGGACCAGTATTCAAATACTGAGATGCTCTAGACAGAATCTTTTCTGTTTTTTATCCTATTTAGTAATAGTATGCTAAAACTATATAGCTTCCAAACTAAATTCTTTAGAAGGCTCTCAGTTGAATTTAAAGAAGTTCTCAGAGTTCAAGAAGTATGTTGGGTCACCTTTCAAAAGACCTTAAAGCTTGCCTGGCTTCCGCAAACACTTCCTGTCTGATGTCAGGGGGCATTACACTAGGATACAGTGGGATCCTGTGTCAGTCTACTGCAGTTTCTTGTGGGAATATTAATTACAAGCATCTTTCTTTCTTGACAGATTTTCCAGAAGCTAAAAAAGTGGGTTATTTTTCAAAAGAAAACTCAAAATATATCATAACATGTTAATTCATATGGTGTATATTACTCATCCTTTTTGTTCCCCCAATGTAACATAAAAACACGACTTTACATAGAAACACTTTTGGTGTGTTAAAAGGTACATATCTAATCTCAAAACTACCTTCAAGCTGCATGTTATGGAATTATGCTTAATATCTGCTAACTGGCAGTCTCTAGAAGATGCAAATGGCAGCGTGCTTCTTTAATAAGGCCCTTTGCAACTTAATGAGATCCTGTTTCAAAAAAATAAAGAATATAAACTGGGGAGGGGTGTGAAGCTTGGAGGTAGAATGCCCCTGTGTTCCATCCCCAGTACCAAAAATAAAAAAGAGAGAAAACAAAAAGAATGAGTTGATCCTCAGTGGTCCTGGCACTCCTGCCACACTTATTTTCAGTTGACCCCACATGTTTTTTGTTTTTTGTTTTTGTGGTACTGGGGTTCCGGGTAGCCCTTCTATCTCGGGCTACACTCCCAGACCTAATACACACACACACACACACACACACACACACACACACACACACACACATATATTTATATATATGTATATATATATGTATATATATATATATATATATATATATATATATATATATATATACATATATATATTTGGAAACAGGGTCTCTTAAACCAGCGAGACTGGCTCCGAACCAGCACGATCCTCCTGTCTCCGCCTCCCAAGAGGCGGGGATTACAAGCATGCTTGCGGGGATTACAAGCATGCGCCACCACGCCCGTCAACCCCACATGTTTCTTGAGAACATAGGGAGCATTCCATTTCACCCTAGGATTACAAGTACTGTATCATTACAATGGCTTAAAGCATGAGCCAGTAATTAGTGAAAGAACTGTATATTTCAAAGTGGTAGTTTGATATTGTAAGTGTAAAATGTGTTTATAATTATTTTCAAGTCTGGAAACTTTATTCTGTCTCGTCAGCATTATTCAGAGACTAGAGTGCTGTCAATTTACCTTAGCCATAAAAGAAATCACAGAAATTTTAGTTAAAACAAATTGAAGGGTTGGAGTGGTTTTTTGTGTCATGTTTTCTTTTAATTTTCTTATGTTGCTTATCTCTGTTTCTTTCCCTAAAGAAAAATCAAATTGAAAATCTTAATGATTTTAGTTATATAACTTTCTTCTTTAAGTCTAGAAATAATGTTGAATTATTTTTCTGGAGTCTTGTTCTTCCCCTCACCTGGATCTCCAATGCAGAAAACAAGACGTGATCAGCAGAGCAGAACCTTAAGGTCTGCTTTTAGGGACATAATTTGAAGCCATAACCACTGTATAATAAACCACTTTTATTTTATTTTGTTAAGGCTTTGTAGAATGAGAAAGAAAGAGAGAAATAAAAGAAGAAGAAATGAAGGGAAAGAGGGAACCAGTATCAGAAAAGATATTACCTTTTGCTATGATCACGAGAAAACTTGAGTGTGATTGGGTTTCCCAGTGTTTTTAATAACAGGTTTTCATAAAGATAAGAGATTAAAAGAAGTCATGGTAAATCTACATAAGAAGGGGGGGAAATAGGAAAGTAAGGGGTGAGGTACAATCGAAACATCTGGAATTGGGAAATTTCTAGTTCTAACTAGAAAAAAGGTACCTTTGAAGAAGATCAAAGGATTGTGATACATATTGGAAGAACATGTATAACTAATAGAGAATGGGAAGGGCTTCTTCTCTAAGACAAGAAAATTTCATTTTATCTAATCAGGAACAGGAACATGTGAAATGAAGTATCAGAGAAGAATTATTTCAGCGGTTTCTATAGTGACATGAGAATAAAAACTCAGCTAGGCCAGCTTGGTGTGTCCCACAGCCTCTAGAATGAGGCCATGTCACTCTTACTGTCCATACAATTTCACCACAGGACCTGGACAAATTTACAAATAAAACACATAATTACTAAGTGAGAAAGAAAAGAGAAAAAGGAGAAAAGGAGGGGGGGAGAGAGAGAGACAGAGAGAGAGAGAGAGAGAGAGAGAGAGAGACAGACAGACAGACAGACAGACAGACAGAGAGACACACAAAGAGACAGAGACAGAGATAAAAACTAGAATGATGGCTACAGAAAAGGAAAAGCCCATACTGGAAAAGAGGAACTTAGTAAAAGAATAGTTAAGGATTTTAGAATTTGGAGAAGTCACCTAATATTTCAGGTTTTGAGCTTTGGAAATGAGGTAAAGCCTGAGCCATGAAATAAAGAAGTGAAGGGGCTATATGAATGTGTGATGGTAATGCTGTAAGTCAGGACAGAAAAGCTTCTGAATCTCAGAGATGTACCAAAAAACTTAAGCATCATAAATTGTCAATAAAATAACATTCAATGAGGGTTGTATGGGGAGGGGGTTAGAAAATTATTAGGTAGTTAGATAGAAAATAAGACATAGAAGAAAGACAAAAGACAAGAAAGTCTTCCTGAAAGGAAAAACAGGACTTGCCCCACCCAGCTGTCTATTACACTACCAGTCAATTACACTGTAACTTTAGGTTTCCCACATGATACAATCCTGCACAGCCACATTAAGTTGTGGCATGAAAGCCAAAATAAATGTACATGAAAAAGGGTGGAATTTCTAGGGATCTTAGAAACCTACCATGCTGCAGTGGTGGCTGACTCTCCCCCATATTCTTTGCTCTCACTCTCTTCTTGCCCCCCTTCCCTTACTCTCCTCCAGGACCTTCCTGTGGATTTTCTCCAGTAACGTTTCTCATGGCTACATAACAGTGTCCTCCAGATGGAATTTTTTTTTTTTTTTGGTGGACAAGAACCAGGAAAATACTCACACTCTATAGCAAAATAACCTGTTTTATGCAGCTCTTTGGAGACCCAGACTACTTGCTATCTTCAGGCTGTGGCCACTGAGATGTCCCTCAGCCTCTCCCAAGCAGATGAAGAAATATCAAGAGTGGCTGGTCATGTGGATAATGTCATGGTCAGCCCTGTCATCTTACATCCCCTTGAATTACCTAAGGCTGATGTTGACATCAGTAAACATCTAAGACCTGAGAAGGAGTCTGGCAACCATGGTCTAGCTGAGTGTGTGGGAAGACAAAAATGAATAACTTATCCCTCTTTCTCATGGTAGCTAGGAGGACAATAGATGTTTCCTCAAAAGGAAAGCTAATAGTAGTTTTCCAGTCCAAAAGTAGTGGCAACTCAATTTATGGAAAGAAAGAAAAAGGGGAAAGAAAGCAAAGGAAAAGAGGGAATAATTTTTAAGGAAGCTAATAGTTAAATATAAGAGTCATTATAATTTTGATGTGTAACTACACATTTCCTAAATGATTGAAAGGGAAGAAACATTAAAAAGTTATAAATTCTTCTAAATGATCACACAATATATAAAGATGTTTTATGTGACAATGTAAAAGGAGAGAGTAAGAGCAGAGGATTTTCATATTACTAAAATACGTGGTTTGTTCACTATTGAAACTAAACGATTATGAGTTTAGGATGTTAATTGTAATCCACAAGGTAACCACTGAGAAAATATATAGAGAAAAGAAGAAAAAATGATGCACTATTTAAAAATAAAAAGAGCAATAATGAAGGGATTGAGAAACAATAACAATTTAAGACCCACAGAAAGCAAATAACTAAATGACAAAA
This sequence comes from Muscardinus avellanarius, assembly GCF_963383645.1. Lineage (NCBI taxonomy): Eukaryota > Metazoa > Chordata > Mammalia > Rodentia > Gliridae > Muscardinus > Muscardinus avellanarius. The sequence continues at coordinate 80,135,591 of NC_137789.1, forward strand.
GTAAATCTTTATAAGTAATTATTTGCAATAAAACTGGATGGAACTCTCCCATTTGAGCTGGACATGGTGGTAACCACCTGTAATTTTAATACTTGAAGGCTGAGACAGAAGGATCTCAGGTTAGAAGACAGTCCCTCTTCAATATAATGAGACTCTCTTCAATATAATGAGACCTAGTGAGACCCTGTTTCAAAATAAAAAATAAAATAGGAATGGGAGTGTAGCTTAGAGTAGAATACCCATGAGTTCAGTCCCCTGTACCCCCCCTTATAAAAACTTTCTACTTAATTGAAATGTAGAGATTGTCAGAATGAATTATTAGCCAAAAATATGGAAAGAACACATATTCATCAACATTCATAAATAAATAAACACATAAGCAATAAACAAATAACAGCATACACCGATCATAAAAAAGAATAATTTATATACATGCAGCAACCTTAATGTACCTTGAAAAATATTTTAAATGAAATCAACAAAACACAGAAGGACAAATATTATATGACATGCTTTTATTAAAGGTCTAAAACAGGCAAATTTATGAAACAAAAAGTAGAAGAGAAGTTTCCTAGAGGCTGAGTAAAGGAAATAATGGAGAATTGGTACAAAATTTCTATTTGTAGTGATAAAAATGGTGATAGTTACATAACATTAGAAATGTACAAAATGTTCCTGAACTGTACAATAAAAAATAGCTAAAATAATATCTTTATGTATTCTTTGCCAAGATTTTAAAAGGGCATGCAAACTGCAAACTCACTTTTATTATTCAATTTAACAATCAGAAACACACTATGTGAAATTTCCAGCACTTATTATGAATCAGTGATAAACAATTCATGGAACAGCATCACTTTGTGGATTACTCTGGGTAGCACTAACCTGGAGCAAATTAACCTGCCTTAATTTAATAAGGCATAAGCCTCCACTTCCTCATCAATGGAGACTGACTGTGCCATCCACCTCCTCTGCTTTTCATGGGAATCCCTCAGCACCATGCCTGACACAATGATCACTGGCTCCCATTTGATGATGCCTGTACTTATTTCCATATTGCATTCTAAGTTTTAAGTTGTTGATATATTTTAAACTAATTCTTCATAGGATTTTTAATTTCAAAACTGCTTAGTCATGGTACCCTGTATTTTATTTCTGGTTAGTACCTACTATAATGTATGCATTTACTTTTATATACACTTGTCCTGTGCTATCCTTGTAAGCTCTATTTTCAGGAATCTCTGCAGATACACAAATCTGCAAATCCTCAAGTCTCTTATTTAAAATAGCATAGTATTCACATATAATGTACTCACATTTTCCAGTACACTTAAAAATCATCTCTAAATTACTTAATACTATTAGTAGAATGTAAATGCTATGTAAATAGCTGCTAGACTATAGTTTTCAGAGAATAACAACAAGGAAAAAAGTCTGTACATACTGTGTATAGATACTATTTTTTAAAATTATTTATTGGTGCCTGGTGGTGGAGGCAGACATGCACACATTACCCAAGTAGCCCTTACCCAATTCATGCCCCATTTCATCCCCCCTCCATCCCTCTCATGTTTGGCTTAGTGATTGACATTGATATGTTTGTTAAAGTACATCATGTACATTAGAGAATTTTCCTTTTCCCCCCTCCCATCCCCTCAGTTGGGTTGCCTTATGTGTTCATCTTTAATATCTCCTTCTTCATCTAGAGTTCCTCCTAGGACACATTTTATTCCTAGCTTCTGCATATTAGGGAGAACATCTGATTTCTTTTTATTTTTTGTTACTGAGTAATCTCAATTAGCATAATGTTTTTCTGTTCCATCCATTTCCCTATAAATGACATAATTTGTGCTTTTCTTTATGGCTGAGTAAAATTCCATTGTGTACATATTCCACAGTTTTGTAATCCATTCATCTGTTGATGGACATCTTGGCTGGTTCCAGAGTTTGGCAATGGTGAATTATGAAGCTATGAACATAGATACACATGCATTAGTTTGGTAGTTTGGTTTCCTTTCTTTGGGGCAGATACCCAGAAGTGGTATTGCTGGGTAAAATGGTAAATTTGTTCCCATTCTTTTAAGGATTCTCCATACTATTTTCCAAAGTGGTTGTACTAATTTGTAATCCCACCAACAATGTTTTAGAGGTCCCACTTCTCCACATCCTCACCAGTATTTGTTGTTATTTGTGTTTTGGATGATTGCCATTCTAGTTGAAGTTAGGTGAAATCTCAGGGTAGTTTTGATTTTCAACTCTCTGATTGCTAAAGATGTTGAGCATTTTTTTTTCATGCATTGATTGGCCATTTGAATTTCTTCTTTCATAAAGTGTCTAGTTCACTTGCCCATTTTTTTGATTGGGTTATTTATTTTCTTAGTGGTGAGTTTCTTGAGTTCTCTGTATATTCTAGATATTAGTCCTCTATCAGAGGAGTAGTTGACAAAAATTTCCCATTTTGTTTACTTTCTTGATAGTTTCCTTTGCTGTACAGAGGCTCTTCAGTCTAATGCAATTCCACATACTGATTTTCCTTTTAGTTCCTTGTATCTTTGGAGCCTTGTTGAGAAAGTAGTTTTTATCTCTGCCTATGTATTGCAGTGTTGGACTTATGCCCCCTTCAAAAAGCTGCAAGGTCTCTGGTCTAATTTCTAAGTCTTTGATCCATCTTGAATTGACTCTTGTGTAGGGTGAGAGAGTGGGACTTATTTTTCTGCATATAGTTAACCAGTTTTGACGGTGCCATTTGTTGAACAGCCTATCTTTTTTTTCAGTATATATTTTGGGCCCTTTTAAAAAATCAATTGGCTGTAAGTATGCAGATTTGTTTCCGAGTCTTCTATTCTGCTCCATTTGGTCTACGTATCTGTTTTTATGCCAGTACCATGTTGCTTTTATTACTATGGCTTTGTAGTATAAAGTCAGGTATTGTGATTCCTCCTACATGGTTTTTGTTTCTGAGAATTACTTTGGCTGTTCAGGTTTTTTTGTTGTTCGAAATATATTTAGGACTGATTTTTCTATGTCTGTGAGGAATGACCTTGGTAATTTAATGGGTATTGCAACAACAAAAACAATAGACACTATTTCAAAAAATATTTCTAGCTGGGCACAGTAGCACATATCTGTAATAACAGTACTTAGGTGGCTGAGATAGGAGGATCTTGGATTCAAGGCCAGCCTTAAAAATTTAGCAGGACTCTGTTTCAAAAGAAAAAATAAAAATTGTCGGAGGTGCAGTTCAGAGGTAGAATACTACCGGGTACAATAATACCCAGTACCTTTAGGAAAAAAAAATATATATGTATTTCTTGGTTGGTGGAATCTATGGTGGAACATGTGCATATGAAAGATCAGCTATATATTAGAGCTGCACAGACACATATTTACTGAAAGCAAGAATTGTACTTCCTTGACTAAATCACTAGTGTTGAGCAAAGTTTCCACCCTGGAACACTTACTAAACACAGCTCATGTCCTCCCACCCACCATCTGTACTGAACCTGCTCTGTTACTCTGAAGAGACCTAACATGCATGTAAAAATGGAGGATGGCGGTCGACTCTGGGCTACGGGCCAGACCGCTTGTAGCACGCCAGACCCCTGGAGAAACAGGGCCCAGTACCCTGGGTCCCGGGCAGGGGTCGTGCGGGGCACACCAGCCAGGGCCCGGGTCGCGGGACTCTGGGTTCCGGGCCGGACCGCGCAGAGCACGCCAGACCCCTGGAGAAACCGGGCCCAGTAAGACCCTGGGTCTGGGGCAGGGGTCGGGCGGGGCACGCTGGACCCTGGAACAGCCGGGTCCTGGGTGGACTCTGGGCCCCAGGCGGAGTAGTGCAGAGCACGCTGAACCCATGGGGAAACCAACCGGGTCACAGTGCTACTGAGTGCCTGATCCCGCTATCTCCTCAAACCACATATACTGTCTTCTCTTATTAAAAAAAAAAAAAAAAAAGGAAAAGAAAAAGAAAAAGAAAAAGAAAAGGAAAAATGTCGGAGAGGGTATAAGAAGGCCATGATGGATGCCAGGACACTGGAGATGCAGACAAAACTTATCCAAATGCACTGGAACTTATGGAAAAATTCCCCATGAAGGAGGACTGCTGTTTCTCTATATTGTTAAGAAGCTTGGACATCACCTGTAAGGAGAGAGTTTAGCGGAGACCAAGGAGAAAGGCGGTGTTGAAAGCGATCTCCACGATGGCAGTGGAGACTTGTATTCAGGAGAAGCAGAAATCGGATCCTACCAACCTTATTTTTTTGGAGAAATTACACCAAATGTCGAATGCTACTGTCACGCATGCTTAGGAACACCGGACAACATTCAGAGTGGAAAAAGAGCCTGGGAAGGATTTGAAATGGTGGAGGCAGTGGCAATGGCAGTGGCCAGTACTCAGGGGAGGCAGAGATCTGATGCATTACACCTGGAACCTTTGAAATAATAACCCCAGAGGCAGAACACTACCACCACCCACCCTCGAGAATGTGGGACAATTGGTTGGGCGAAGAGGATGCTCGGATTGGAGCCTGCCGCGGAGTGAGGCTGGCAACAGACACAGCAAAGCTGGGATTGGAGCCTGCCATAAGGCAAGGCCGGTGCTGGGGCCTTCAAGGCCAGGATTGGAGCCTGCCAAGGGGTTAGGCCGGTGCCAGGGCCAATGGCCAACATCAGAGCCTGCCATGAGGCAAGGCCACTACTGGGGCCTCCGAGGCCGAGATCGGAGCCTGCCGAGGGGTTAGGCTGATGCTGGGGCCAGTGAGGCCAGGATCGGAGCCTGCCATGAGGCAAAGCCAGTGCTGGGGCCTTCAAGGCTGGGATTGGAGCCTGCTGAGGGTTTAGGCCTGTGCCAGGGCCAGCAAGACCAGGATTGGAGCTCACCATGAGGAAAGGCCCGTGTTGGGGCCTCCGAGGCCTGGATTGGAGCCTGCCAAGGGGTTAGGTCAGTGCCAGGGCCAGCGGCCGGCATCGGAGTCTTCTGTGAGGCAAGTCCGCTACTGAGGCCTCCGAGGCCAGGATTGGAGCCTGCCAAGGGGTTAGGCTGGTGCCGGGGCCAGCAAGGACAGCATCGGAGTCTGCCATGAGGCAAGGCCTATGCTGGGGCCTCCGAGGCTGGGATCAGAGCCTGCTAAGGGATTAGGTCGATACACGGGCCAGTGGCCAGCAACAGAGCCTGCCGTGAGGCCAGGCCAGTGCTGGGGCCTCTGAGGCCAGGATAAGAGCCTGCTGAGGGGTTAGGCCGGTGCCAGGGCCAATGGCTGGCATCAGAACCTGCCGTGAGGCAAGGCTGCTACTGGGGCCTCCGAGGCTGGGATCGGAGCCTGCCAAGGGGTTAGGTCGATGCCAGGGCCAGCGGCCAGCATCAGAAACTACCACGAGGCAAGGCCGGTGCTGGGGCCTCCAAGGCCAGGATTGGAGCCTGCCGTGGGATTAGGTCGGTGCTGGGGCCAGCAAGGGCAGGATCGGAGCTCACCGTGAGACAAGGCCGGTGCTGGGGCCTCCAAGGCCGGGATCGGAGCCTGCCGAGGGGTTAGGCCGATGCCAGGGCCAATGCCCAGCATCGGAGCCTGACAGGAGGCAAGGCCGCTACTGGGGCCTCCAAGGCTGGGATTGGAGCCTGCTGAGGGGTTAGGTTGGTGCTGGGGCCAGTGAGGCCGGTATTGGAGCCTGCCGTGAGGCAAGGCCACTACTGGGGCCTCTGAGGCCCGGATCGGAGCCAGCTGAGGGGTTAGGCTGGTGTTGGGGCCAGCAAGACCAGAATCGGGGCCTCCCATGAGGCAAGGCCGTTGCTTGAGCCTGCGAGGTCTGGATCAGTCCACCGGGTAGCCAGGCCACTACTGGGGCCGTCAAGAATGGGATCGGTACTTGCAACGCAGCATGCACAGAGAAATATCGCAGAAAATAAAAATCAGATGCTTCCCCCGATCAGCAAAAACTAGGAGGAAAGGGGCAACAGGAAGAGGTCGAGCTATAGAAAGGGCCCTATAGTGAAGCAACTAAGGTGACCAATCAGAGGGTATGGAATAGGGGAGGATGGAGCCTCTTTAAAATGCAGGAGGTACATAAACAAATGTATCAAAGTTAATCACCAAACAAGCATGGGATCGAGGGGGGGGAGGGAATGGGATGGGGGCTGGATGAGGGCTAATTGGATAATGTGTGCTTATATATCCTCTCAAGTCTTGTACTTCAATGTGATATATGATTACAATGCACCAATTTAAAAAACTAAAAAATAAAATAAATAAATAAATAAAAAAAGAATGGAGGATGGCACTGTAACCTCAGTTTGTGATGATTATGCTTCTATAACATTCCAGTATTATGTAAACTATGGCATTAAAACATAATAGAAGGCAAGTCATCCATGAGAAAGATGCCTAGTAGCATACAATATTCAAGTTCCCTTTGTTCTCATTACTAAATGACTGAAAACATTAATCACCTATGCTAAACTTCCCTCCACACTAATGAAGCTTGTCCCAGCCTTCCATGTGACTCTTAGCAAAGCCAAGCCAAGCAAGCCATTCTGTCTCCAGGAAATTTCCCTTTCACAGAAACTGTGCCATAGGACTGAGAAAAATACATATTTTTAAAAAAGGTATCTTTGTCTATTCATGTTCCAACTTTGTGCCTCACAAAAAAATCAATAACAAAATAAGTAATTTATTTTTCTTGAAAATATCTTATTTGAGAAATATAGGTGATTATGTTGGAATTAAACTCAATGAAGTTAATTTACACGTATGGATAGAGATAGTACAGAATGATTTATGAAATAAAATATAGTAAACTAAATTAAAACATAAATCAGTTGTTTCTAAAACAAACCAATAAAACTCTCTTTCTAATAATACAGTAGGAGAAAAAGGAGATGTATTACTATCTTTCAAATTTTCCAACATTTGGAAATCATAAAAAACAAATGTCCTCTTTGACATTTACACTCACACATACTATTTAAATGTAAATGAGAAAATAATTTGGGCGGTTTCTAATAGCATATTTATTAAAGTGAGGCTATAAATAGAAAGTTTCAGTCCAAAGTATTAATTTCCAAATATACACTCACCATACAAACACAGCTTTAGGGGTTGGTGAGGGAGTGGTGCTACTTGGCTCTGTCTTAACTCTTAACAGGTCTTATACAACTTCTTCCTGCCAGGGATTTCTCAGTCATTTGCAAGGAAACTTATTCAGGCAGAGCATACTGATTAGAAACAGATTCTACGGAAGCTATAAATAAAAGCTCGTAAAATCAAAAGTAACTTGGCAAGGCAATTTTACATCTATGCAGGAGTGTAGAAAATGGACAAAAAGTTTGGTAAGCAAGCACACAGTGTGGACAGTACACTCGGCTTTTAATCCTGATGATCCTACCCCTTGCCCTGACTGAAGAGGACTTGGGTGACTTTGCATGACTGGCTATGTTATAAGACAGGCAGCAAGTTTGAAAGAAAGTTTAAGATTCTGAGATATTCAAGGCAATCAAAAGTCATGAGCTAAGATGGTTTATATTTGGGAAGATTCAGGAGTAGATCACATGGACAGTTACAAAATGAATGTGTAAGCTACTGTTTCAAAATGGAAAGAAGTGCACTTCTATGCAATTTACTACTTATACTTATAGCCAGCCATGGTGATGCACACTTTTAATCCCAATATTTGGGAGGCTGAGACAGGAGGATTGCGTTCCGCAGACAGCCTCAGATACTTAGTGAAGCCCTTTGCAACTCAGTGAGACCCTGTTTCAAAAAAGGATAAAAAATAGGGCTAGGGGTGTAGCTTGGAGGTAGAATGTCCCTAGGTTCCATTCCCAGTACTGCAGAGAGAGAGAGAGAGAGAGAGAGAGAGAGAGAGAGAGATCATTATTTCTCACAAACTGGTATCTAAAGAAGTTTGTGAGTTACATAAATAACTCAGCAACAGAGCTGCATATCCTAGAACTCCCTTTAAATTGTGAAAGATTGGACTTATGTGAGATTCAAGTCTCTACATCTATTTTCACTAAAAGTATTATTATAGTTGCTTTGTGCTATTGATTCCTAAGACACACACATATGGAAAAAGAAAACAAAGTGTTTTCTTTTCTCACTTTTTTCCATTTGTTCCCCCAAATTTTTAGTATTTACTTGTAATTGACTAAGTTTCATTGTTTAGATACTAGGCCCAGAAACAATTAAATATACAAAATGGATTATATAATATCAATGAAAATATTGTCACCAAAGTATAAGTCTGCAACTATCCTGGCCACAGCTGGACATAAAATATAAAAAAAGAATATGCTTTTAATTTCAAAGATCAAATAGATCAGTCAAATATATTAAAGCTACCTGGGCATGGTGGCGCATGCTTGAAATCCCAGCATTCGGGAGGCTGAGACCCGAGGATCACTGCTCACAGACAGCCTCAGCTAAATAGTGAGGCCCTCTGCAACTCAGTGAGACCCAGTTTCAAAATAAAGAATAAAAAATAGGGCAGGAGGTGTGTATAATATCAATGAAAATATTGTCACCAAATTATAAGTCTGCAACTATCCTGGCCACAGCTGGACATAAAATATAAAAAAAGAATATGCTTTTAATTTCAAAGATCAAATAGATCAGTCAAATATATTAAAGCTACCTGGGCATGGTGGCGCATGCTTGAAATCCCAGCATTCGGGAGGCTGACCCGAGGATCACTGCTCACAGACAGCCTCAGCTAAATAGTGAGGCCCTCTGCAACTCAGTGAGACCCAGTTTCAAAATAAAGAATAAAAAATAGGGCAGGAGGTGTGTATCTCGGAGGTCAAATGCCCCTGGGTTCCATCCTCAGACCTGCAAAAAAAAAGAAAAAAAGAAAAAAAGAATATATATATATATATATATATATATATATATATATATATATGCTACATGCTAAGTATATAGAGAAACTATGTTAACATGACTGAAGAATGAAGAACACTTCTCTTTCTCAGAACACACAATAGAATCACTTCACACACACACACACACACACACACACACACACACACACACACACCTGTAATCCCAGTACTTGAGAGGCTGAGACAGGAAGGTCACAGGTTCAAGACCAGCATCAGAAACTTAGCAAAACTCTCAGCAATCTAAAAAAACACTGTTTCAGACCAAAAAAATAAAATAAAAAAGACTGGTAGTATAGCCTGAGGTAAAAAGCTTCTGCATTTATTTCCCAGTATAAAAGGGAGGGAAAAAAGAATCACTTCCTCTGCCCACTTACCTCAATTCTGAAATGGAAGTGAACTTGCTGTTTCTTCCTGCTGGATTTCTTGATCCTAATGGAAGTGTTGATTGCTCCTATTTTTTATTTTCTGTACATGGAAATATTTTGGCATTTTAAAACCCTTGTGAGCTTGGAAGAGATTGTCCCAAGGCTAGTTCCTAGGAATTGTTCCAAGGCAAAGGAGTTGGCCTTTAGCACCCACTTTCCATGTACAAAACACTGAATCCTAGGCCCATACCCTAACCACCAACTCTCACACACCAAACCAATATTTTCTCTGCCTTAGGTCATCCCAGAACCAAGTACCAGGAACCCAAGAAATCACTAGATACCATGTGGATATCCCAGAGACACCAGAATTACTCAAACTCAATGGTCCTACACTGCTTGCTTTGCTCTGCCTGACATTTCTACAGAAATGCCAAGCCCCTGGCTTAGACTTTCCCTCTCTCTTACTTCTGTCTTGACCAAATCTTGCCCTTCCCTGTGATCCTTCATGGTGCAGTGTGTCCCCTTTGCTCAGGAAATATGAATAACTAATTTTTACTCCAGTGACATAGACCTCCGCATGTCAGCACTTCATAAACTCCTGTGTGTACACATGAAGCAAGTATCATAGTGATGCAAATGTAAGAATACTATGCTTCTGGGCTCTTAATTGAGCATTTTCTCAGTAAATGAGCCACATATTAAAATTAATCAGAAAAAGATAGTATATCCTGTCAGATATATGTACAGTTTTGTTAAAGAAGAAAATTGGACTCTGATGGCGCTGCTTTGCTTTTGGTCTTCAAAAGGCACTTAATTAGCCAATGATTTTATCTCAAGAGCTTTCCATAAAACATTTCTGAATTGCCAGATAACAATGGCTTTTAAAATTACTATCTGTAGCCTCAGGGTCAGTGGAATGATGATGCTATGGGCCTGCTGTCTCGGATGACACTCTGCCAAGTGGCTTCTGTGTGCTTCTTCCATTGGCCTGTTTGGTCTCCTCTCACTGAGAATATGAGGAGAATCTGATGGAAGCTAGGCTTTTAAATTACTCACCCATTCTTTAAGCTTTTGTGTAAGACATAGCAGGCCCTCTGCTGGTAACAACAATTGGTTGTATTGTAATATGGAATATATCCTTTACCCAAACACAGATACTGTCTATAGTAACAGTTCATTTCTTTTCATTTCTTTTTTATACTCTTATTGAGGCATTATAGTCTTATAATCCCACATGATGATGTAGTAAATAGTGATGGTAACACACATGCACACAGCACTCGGTGAGCTTCCCCCCTTCTATCCCATACAAAATATTGAGATTGACATTGGTGTTCTCACATATGTACATAACATCAATGAAGGTGTTTATTTCATTAAATCTTCCTTTCCCGCCTCTTGTACTTTCTCCAGACCATCTCCCTTGCTCCACTTGGGTTTTTCTTCCATTATCTGAAGTCCCTCTTCTGCTAAATAGGATTAAATTGTGAGTCTACCCCATAATTTTGTAATTCATTCATCTGACACTTAGGTTGATTCCTAAATTTGGCTATTGTGGATTTTCCTGCTCTAAAAAGGAATGTACATATATTACTACAATATACTAATTTCAGTTTCTGTGGAAAGATACACAGGAGTGATATAGTGGTATAGCTAGATCATAAGGTGAATCCATTGTCAGTTTTCCGAGGAACCTCCATAGCAGCTGTACTAATTTGCAATCCCAACAACAGTGCAGAAGAGTTCTTATTTCTCCACATGCTCATCAACATTTATTGTTGTTTGACTTTGATAGGTCAGGTCCCCAGCCATCCCCCCACATGACCCCTCAGCAGGGAAAGGACACAGAACCCTGGAAGCCAGAAGTGGAGATATCGTGAGACTCCAGGTGTCATGAGACTCCAAACATCGTGAGACAGACTCCAGAGGTCGTGAGATTACAGCTGTCACAAGAAAATCAGCATGCCTATAAAACATTGGTGCTTCCACTCTGCCACGTGACTCAGCTAGCTAATTGGACTCCATGTGACTCTCTAAACACATGGCACATTGATCCCTTCCCCCACTGCCTGCTGACTCCCTGAGGGTGCCGGGGCAAATAAAGCAGCAGCTTTTGATAACCTGGCTGGTATTTTACCTCCTTCGCGACTCCCTAGCTCCATTTTCAACATTTCATTTGGTGAACAAAATCCAGGAGGATTTTTTTTTCCTTTTTTTCTCTTTTTGACTACTGGACTCTCCAACCCATCAGCTGCTTGCCTGTGAAGTCTCTTGTTGGGGCTCAGCCTGCAGGCACGGCTCTACCTGCTGCCGCCATTGAGGCATTCAGGCTCCAATCCCACCCACTCTTGTAGGTTCCACGTAGGCACTGACGAAGCTGGAGGGTGTCTTGGGCCCCATGGCCTGGCCTCAGCCTCCCACAACCACTTAGGCCCCGCCACACACACAGCAGCTGCTCAAGCCTCGCCCCATGCCCGGCAGCTGTGCACCTACCACCGCTATTCTGGCTCAGTGCTTCTGTCACCCACCAAACCCCACCCGGGGCCACAGCCAGCAGCGCTGGCCAGCACTGCTCTACTCTGCACTTTGGCACTAGGTAAGCTCCCTCTTCCTTTGGTCAGCAGGATCTGGCTTTTGCCTCCAGACTTGGGTTCACTGGGACCCAAAACCAAGTGCTTGGGGACCCCTGTCTTCCGGTTCATTGAGACCTCTTGTCTGAGATTCCGGTGACAATGGGGTCACTGGAATGAGAACCATTCCCAGATGTTTAACAGGATTATCAGAGACTCCTGTGTCCTGTAGTTCATTGTTGCTCACAGACCAATTATGGGGAGCCAAACCTCCAAAATAGATTCCTAGTGCCTACTGGGTTGTCTTCTTGGTGATCTCAAAACTCTAGGTTTCATGGGGAAATTGTGTCCAAAACGGTTGATTTTTTTTCTATAGGATGGCCTGGCCTAATTATGAGTTAGATAATGGGTCATGGTGGCCTGAGGGTGGCAGTTTATATTTTAAGATCTTGACCAATCTCAGCAACTTTTCTAAGTGGTCTGGTAAATGGTCGGAAGTTCTTTATGTACAGGCTTTTTTTTGGTAGGCATTCCTGACTTTCCTTTCCCCTCCCCCAGCCCCCCACTCTGCTCTGCTGCCCAAATCATGCTGGCTGGAGATTCCCACCAGTTGCAGTCGCCATCTTGGTTGCCAAGTGGCATCATACAGACACCACCTGGTGGTCTTTCTGAGTTACAGGCTAACTCGCAGTTGCCCACACCAGCCTGCAATTTTGCTGAGTCACAGGCACAGTTGCCATTTTGTGGTGACACATGGGTGCCGAAGTCTGACCCGGCTGGATTACAGGTGCCACTTTCTGAGAACCCTTATCCACAGGATCTCTCCTCACCACCCCAGCCACGATCCTATTCCAGGGCAGCCTCTCACTCTAACCTGCTCCTTTCCCCCTCACTATCTCCCTTAAAGAACCAACTCAGGAGGTTTTTACCCTTTATACACTCTTAGTTCCATCTACTGAGGCAGGATAAGTGGTACTGGCAACTCATTTTATTGGCCAATCGGCCCCTGATATTTGAAAAAAATTTAAAAAGGCTGAGGACAGTCCTCAAATACTTATCTGAGATTTGGTTAACATGGCATTTAAAGTTTTTAATTCCATAGAGAAACAGGAGGAGGTGGAACATATACTCTGACTTTGCCAGAAGGCAGATTTGCAGGCCCAACCCTGGTAGCTGCTCTGTGGCTGGCAGTGGCACTTCAGCCCTCTGGAGCACAACCTAGGGACAGAGGTCAGCAACAACAACTACCTTTAGGAGCCTGCTTCAAGTGCAGCAAGACCACACCCACCAATCAAACCATGCCAGGTGTGTGGCCAGGAGGGCCACTGGAACAGTGCCCTTAGAAAAGCAGTGAGCCCCAGGCACCTCAACACAGGGGGATCACCTTTCAGACCAGACCCGCCACTGGCCCAACTTGGCCTGGCTAAAGACTGATGGCCCCTGGACTCCTCAAACTCAATCCTCCTTGCCATCCCAGGGTAACTCTCAAGGTAGCAGGTAAGCCAATCTCCTTTTTGGTTGCCTACTCAGTCCTTCCATCCTTTTCAGGTCCTAGTTTTCCTTTTCCAATTTCAGTACAGAAGATCGAAGGCAATCCCTCTTGTGCACATACTACAGGCACTCTTTTACAGAACAAAATTGCTCTGCCTGAGGCTCAGGCTGGAGATAGTCATTAGCCTAATACATAATTCCCTACATGTGGGACCTATGGCGCTTAAGCATTTCCTAAGCCCATTGTTTTATTCTCCTTTCTTGCAATAGCTAATTAGTAAAGTCAGTGCCTCTTGTTCTACTTGCACTGTGTTTCTCCCCAAGGAGGCCTTTGCCCCTCCTTTCCTAACCACCAAATGAGGAGGACACTTGCCAGAACAGGACTGGCAAATTGACTTCACCTATATGCCTTCTCTCCAACTAAAATATCTTCTTACCATGGTAGACACCCTAACAGGATGGGTAGAGGCTTTTCCCTCAAAGAATGAGACAGCCAGCTCAGTGGCCAATGTTCTGTGCCTGGACATCATTCCTTGGTTTGGACTTCCTAATTTTTTACAGTTTGATAATAAACAGGTTTTATTTCTAAGGTTACTCAACAGGTGGCATAAGCCATTAGCATTTCTTGGAAGTTCCATATCCCATATCAACTGCAGTCATCAGGAAAGCTAGAAAAAATGAATGAGATTCTTAAAAACCATCTAACAAAACTCTCTCTGGAGCTGCAGGTATTGTGGCCTTAACTCTTATCACTAGCTCTGGCCCGTGTAAGGCCACCCCTCGAAGCCCCACCTTCATGAGCCCTTGGAATTGCTGTATGGTCGCCCTCTTTTGCTTAATCTTGCTCTCCCTTCAAACCCCCCTCCTTTGGCTTCCTATCTCCCTTGTCTTTTCTCAGGCACCTCCTCAGGGAACGTGCTGACCAATATCTTCCCCAACCTGGTACTGAAGAAGCAGCTCCACACCCAGCAGTCAAGGCCCTTAAGCCAGGGGATCAAGTCCTCCTCAAATCACTCCAGCCAAAACATCTCCAACCACTGTGGACTTGGCCTTTTACATACCTACTGTATCCAAATTGCTGGGTGACCCAACTGGCATTATCTTACTTGGCTAAAAAGGGCTTCATTACAACAGCCTCATAACAAATTCTCTTGTAGTGTTGGGGCCCACTAAGCTCCATTTTTCTCAGCATAATTCACTTTAATGCTTTTATTTTAGCAGATCCACTTGTTGAGAGCACAGAGAGTTCTGGGCTCTCCCTCTCTGGATGCCGGACTGCCATTAAGTATTACACTCTCTAAAATCTGTTACTGATGCTCCTGACCCAATAGAATGTTTTCCATTTGACCAGACTGACCCATATCCACTCACTGCTGAAAAGAGTGGTATGTGTCTCTCTCAGGGAGAATGCTGCTATTAATGATTCTGGTCTAATGGAGAAAAACTGCTATAAATGGTGGTGTATGTCTCTTTCTCAGGAAAAATGCTGTTATTATATTAATAAATCTAGTGACAATCTACCTCATATCTAGTGAGACTCCAAAGGCCATCCAGCTGCTGGGCTCCTTCCCTTCTAGGTAAGGGCCAATAATTGATGGGCTCCTCACTTTCCCTAGATCCACTCTCACAATTTGCCTTTTCTTTTAATAGCTCCTCGTTTGGTAAAGTCTATTTGAACATGAATTACCAAGCTGTTCAGGGTAACCTCCAACTCCCACTGCAGCCATACTCCCACCTGCCCACTTCCAAAGGACTCGACCTCTCCTGGCCAAGGGGCCCCTATGATGTCTCTGACAGCAGGAAGTAGTTTAGACTTGGTCTTCACCCATTATCACCAAAAGGCTGATATATAATTTTTATATAATATATCCTAAAAAGTTTTTTATATAATATATCCTAGATATTAGTCTTTTATTAGAGGAGCAACTGGCAAGGATCTTCTCTCATTCCATAGGCTCTCTCTTTAGACTCTTGGTGGTTTCCTTTGATGAACAGAAAATTTTTAGTATAATAATATTTCATTTATTAAAGATTGTTTTAATTTCCTGAGCATTGGAGTTTTTATTGAGGAAGTTTCTACTCGTGCTGGAGTGCTGGACCTATGTGCTTCTCTAGTAATTCACAATCTCTGTTATAATTTCCAGGTCTTTGATCCATCTTGAGTTAAATCTTTTGTAAGGTGAGGTGTAGAGATTTAATTCTATTTTTCTACAAATGGATAACCAGTTTTCGAAAAAACATTTGTTGAAAAACTTTCTTTTCTTCAGCAAATGTTTTTGGTACCTTTATTGAAAATCAATTGGCTAAAAGTGTGTGGATTTGTTCCTGCGTTTTCTATTCTGCTCCATGGTCTATGTGACTGTTTTTGTGTCATTATCATGCTGTTTTTATTACTATAACTCTGTAGCATAATTTCAAATGAGATATTGTGATGCCTCCTGCATGGTTCTTATTGCTGAGAATTGCTTTGGCTATTCTGCATCTTTTTTTTTTTGCATAAAATTTAGGCCTGATTTTTCTAGCTTTGTGAAAAATGACATTTATATTTTGATAGGGATTGCATTTAATTTGTAAATAATTTACAGAATAGCAATTTTTATTATATTTATTCTGCCTTCAAAGAGCATGAGGGATCTTTCCATCTTCTAAGATCTAATTCAATTTCTTTCTTTAGTGTTTTATAATTTTCATTGTAGAGGTCTTTTTTCTCCTTAGTTGGGTTATTCCTAGGTATTTTATTGCTTTGATGTTTTGTGAATGGAATTGTTTTACTAATTTTTTTCCAGTGGATTCATGGTTGGCATATAGACAAGCTGCTGATTTTTTTAAATTGATCTTTTATCCTGATACTTTGTTAATCAGCTCTAGAAACAGTTTGGCTGAGTTTTTTTGTTTTTGTTTTTGTTTTTGTTTTTGTTTTGGTCTTCTACATGTAGAATAAATATCTGCAAATAGGGATAATTTCAGTTCTTCTTTTCCTATTTGTATAACTGATTTCTTTCTCTTGCCTTTTTTCTCTGTCTTGGATCTCAAGTACTATATTAAAAAGGAACAATGAAAATGGGCATATTTCTCTTGTTCCTAATTTTATAGAAAGTTATCACAATCTTTTCAAATTCAATACAATGTTGGTTTTAAGTTCATCGTATATGGCCTTTATGATGTTGAGGTAAGTTTGTTTTATTTCAGTTTTCTGCAGTTTTTTTTTTTTTTTTTTGTGTGTGTGTGTGTGTGTGTGTGTGTGTGTGTGTGTGGTACTTGGGATGGAACCTTTGTACTTCCAAACTACACTCCCAGACCTATTTTGTATTTTATTTGGAAACAGGGTCTCTTAAGCCAGAGAGGCTGGCTTTGAACCTGCATGATTCTCCTGCCTCCACCTCCCAAGCATGAGAATTACAAGCGTGCGCCACCACGCCTGGCTCTGCAGTATTTTTAACATAAATGGCTGCTGGGTTTTATCAAATGCTCTTTCAGCATCTATTTAGATGATCATGTGATTTTTGTCCATAGTTCTATTTATGCGGTGAATTAAATGTATTGATTTGCATATATTGAACTAGCCCTGCTTCCCTGGAATGAGAGCAATTTGGTAAGGGTGTACAAATTCTTTTTGTCTGTCTGTGTGTGTGAGTCTGGGGATGAAACGCAGGGACATTTGACCTCTGAGCTACACCCCTTGGCCTATTTTTTATTCTTTATTTTGAAACAGGATCTCACTAAGTTATGGAGGGCCTAACAAAGTTAGTTGAAGCTGTTTGTGAACCACAATCCTCCAGTCTCAGCCTCCCAAATTCTGGAATTATAAATGTGCACTACCACACCAAGCCTACAATATTCTTTATATGGTTTTGAATACTTATTGCTAGTATTTTGTTTAGAACTTTTGCATCTTTGCTCATCAAGGATATTGGTTTATAATTTTCTTTTCTTGAGTATCTTTATTTAGTTTTGGTATTAAGGTGATACTGACTTTACAGAAGACATCATTACAGACCTTGGATAAATCCAGAGAGTCATCAGAAACTTTATAGAAAATTTATAGTTCAATAAGTTGGAAAACATAGAAGAAATTTACAGATTTTTAGACACGAAAAATCTCTCTAAATTGAACCAAGAGAATATATAAAAACCAACCAATAGGAAGCAAAGGTATAGAAACAACAATAAAAAGCCATCCATCAAAGAATCACAGTATGCCACTGCAAGTGCCTGCTCTGGTGAGCACATGGGCTTTTGGATCTTCTTCTGTGTCTCTGAAGCATGGTGCTAGTCACTTTAAATGCTGGAGCTCTGCCACTATTTTCTGCACTTCTAGTTCTTGAATTACTTATCAAGCTTTCTTGGGGCTGTAGCACCAGAGCCAGAAGTCATGGTTTGAGCCAATGGCCCATGATGGCACTGGCCACCACACCAGGTCAGTCGCTCATTCAGGCACTCTGCAGTAGATCTCACACTCAGATTTCCTTCCACCATGGTTGCTGTTTGTGTTTTCATTTGTAAATATCTTCTGCTTTTTTTTTTTTTTTTGTCTACATGCTGTGTTCTTGGTAGTTGAATTTATTTGTTACAGCTACTGAGATGTGCTGCATCCCACAGTCACCATTTTGAATCTCCACCAACAACTATTGCATTTTTATGAGCGAACTTTTTGTTATTGTTTTTGTTTTATTTTGTTTTGTTTTGTTTTAATGTTTTATTTGGGGTTTTGGTATTGGAGACTAAGCACAAGGGGAATCTACCACTGAGCTACTTTCTCATGAAATTTAAAAAAATATGCTTCTATTGTCCATATGCTGATGGACACAGAGGTTGGTTCCATAATTTGGCTATTATGAATTGTGCTTCAATGAACATTGGTATGCATACATGACTGTAGTTCTTGGATTTCAGCCTCTTTGGAAAGATACCCAGGAGTGGTATGGCAGGATCAGATGGTGGATCTAGTCCAAGTTTTGTAAGGAATATCTACAATGATCTCCTTAGCAGATAATTATATAACACTAAAGAAAGAAACTGAAGAGTTTGGAAGATAGATCTCTTCTTCTCTTGGATAGGCAGAGTTAATATTACCAAAATGGCCACTCTACCAAAAGTGATCTACAGAAGCGATGCAATCCCTATCAAAATACTAATGTCATTCTTCACAGACCTAGAAATATCAGTCATAAACTTCACATGGAGAAACAAAAGACCTAAAACATCCAAAGCAATTCTCAGCAATACCTGGCAGAAGCCATCATAATTACTGATTTCAAGTTATAATACAGAGCTATAGTAATAAAAAATAGCATGGTATTTGAACAAAAACAAACACATAGACCAATGAAACAGAATAGAAGATACAATAGCAAATCTACATACTTATAGCTAATTGATTTTAGACAAAGGTGCCAAACACATAAGCTGGGGTAAAGACAGGCTCTTCATCACATGGAGTTGGGGAAACTGGTCATACATTTGCAGAAAAATCTAACTATGTCCTTACCTCTCACCCTGTGCAGGCGTCAACTCTAGATCAGAGACCTGGAAGTTAGACCAGAGACCATGAAGCTACTAGAAGAGGGCATAGGTTCAACACCAACATATAGGCACAGGTAGAAACTTCCTCAACAAGACTTCCAAACCTCAGAAAATTAAATCAAGAATTAATAAGTGGGATGATATTAAACTAAAAAGTTTCCACAAATCAAAGGAAAGCATCAAGAGTCTAAAGAGAAAGCTTAATGAATGGAAAATGATATTTGCCAGATATCCCTCTGACAGAAGACTATTGCCTAAAATATATAATAAATTTAAAAGACTTTATATTAAAAATAACACAATCAAGAAATTGGCAACTGAATTGAAAAGACACTTCACAAAAGAAGAGATATAAATGGCCAATAGATACATAAAAAATGTTCAACATCATCAGCAATCAGAAAGCTGGAAATCAAAATACACTGAGATTCCATCTAACTCCAATCAGAATGGCAATCATCAAGAAATCAAAGAATAGTAAATGCTGGTGAGGATATGGGAAAATAGGAACTCTTCTGCACTGTTGGTGGGATTGCAAAATCAGCTTAACTTTGGGTAATATATAAGTTTTGTCATAACTTTGTGATAATTTAAATAATAAAAAATATGGCAAAAAATTCAGAAACTTCCATTTCAGCATGATGTGGTCATAAACAAGTTTCTTTATGGGATAGTGATATAAGTATAGATAAGAGTGTTGACTTGAAATCACATGTTCAAGCTGACTGCTATCCAGGCTCAGTTAGTATTAAGGCTGGATTCTTAATCTCTCTAGGTTTTAGTTAATGCATCTGCACAAGTGACTAACCATAGTACCTACTCAGAAACTAATACTAAAGTCTTTTCATACATTGATGTGAAATTAAATTTTATAATAGACATTTAGCAAAAGGCTAATCAACAGTAAGTGCCTATTTAAATACCATTGTTTTGTTATGATTTCTGACTTAGAAATATTTTAAAAGATGTAATAAGTTATAAACAACTTGTATTTTTTGGTTCTTTCTATAAAATTGATTTTACCTCCATGTCCTACATTAATATTTATATTTGATAAGTTAAGAAAAGCCAAACTAGCTAATACCCAAGTATTATTTAAGCATAAGCTTTGTTTCATCTTTTAATTTAACTGGTCATTTCTATTATTTTCAGTTTCTGTGACATGCTATTATTTATAAGAACCAGAAAGACTTTATATTCACTTGAATATATTGAATTTAATTTAGTCTGATAGTGTTTTGAATTAAGACTTATTTTCTAGGTCTAATGATATCCTATTTCACTGCTCTAATAAAAGGGTCATAAGAAATAACATGTGAAATGTATTAAGATTATCAAAATTTATAATTTCAGTTATTATCATATACGTAATTTCAGTTAATATCATGTTGATAACCTGATTCCTTTTAGATTTGGGAAAATGGTTTCTGGTCATGAAGGAGGTAGGATATAGGGTTCTCTATCACCTGAGGTGGGGTGACTTTATCCTGCCCAGTAGAGAAGCCTTACGATCAACCCTTGCTCACTTCCACTTAACTCCCTAACAGAGTGACTTGTAAAACCCCTCCAAAATAAACA
Source organism: Muscardinus avellanarius (assembly GCF_963383645.1). Classification (NCBI taxonomy): domain Eukaryota; kingdom Metazoa; phylum Chordata; class Mammalia; order Rodentia; family Gliridae; genus Muscardinus; species Muscardinus avellanarius. Next base: position 80,155,993 of record NC_137789.1, read on the forward strand.
GCCAGGAGGAGAAATTAAAACTAACATCCAGGTAAAGCTATTAAATATTTCAAACTCTCTTTCAGAAAGAAGTGGGTTTCTTAATGGGATCTACACAATCTAATAAAACAAAACAGAAATAAACAAACAACAACAAAAACAAAATCTGGCCCCCAATTTCCTCAGGATTGAGGGATGAACTAAACGGGGGGACTGAAACCTAGAGCTCTTGAACTTCCTTATGCAGCAGACAGATGGCAAGGAGGATAAGACTGGCATGTTCTTGGGCTAAGGTCAGCCTACCTAAATCTACATATGTATTTTTTCTGGCTTTCTTTGTTTTTCTGTAACTTGTAACTACATTTGCAGAAACAGCAGAGAAGCAAACTAGTTGCTTCTCCCCTCTTAGATCGAACTGCTCAAAATATATTTTTACTGTTCTTTTCAACATCATTTACTTATTTGTTATGTAGGTGTTGGCCAAATCCAGCCAGCTAGGATCCAGACAGGTTTCCTGGCTTGGCTGTCAATAGCAGTAATAAGGTTAAAACTCTAGAAAAAATAGCTTTCCTATTCCTTTGAGTAAAGTGTTTACCCATTTGGTCAAGAAGACCTGAGGAGAAATTTATTCTGGAAAAATGGGATTGTTCTTGCACACATTTTCTTCTTAATAAGAAATGAGGTAGGACAGAAGAAATAAGTGTAAAGAAGACATAGAAAGGAGAAGACTATTACTTTTATATGTATAAAAATCCTTGTGCTAACGTTCCTCCTACCTTTACTCCTCAAGTCAGTTCTTTTAGGATAGTCACTTCTAAATTTTTAAAAAATCTACATATCTTCACTTATAATCTTAAAGTTACTGAAAAGTACTCATTTATGACACTTAGTTGGTGCACTGTTAATTCTCCAATCAATAAGAAGTTTAATCAAGGGAGATATTATATCTATTGGAAAATCTGTGATTTAGGGAACTTTCAGAACTATGTATTGAATGGAAACCATGTCAGCCTAAGGATTGAGCAAAGGTCATCCTCACATGCCTTCTCATATCCTCCTTCACTAAGCTGCCTTTAAAGAAGAATTGTGTGCCCAGTGTGGTGGCACACACTTGTAACCCCCACATTAGGGAGGTAAAGACAGGAGGACCATGGTTTGCAGACAGCCTCAGCTACTAAGCAAGGCCCTTTGCAACTCAGTGAGACCCTGTTTCAAAAATTTTAAAAAGGCTAAAAAAATAGGGCTAGGAGTGTAGCTCAGAGGTAAATTACCCTAGGTTCCATCCCCAGTACCACAAAAAATAAAATAAAATAAAAAATATAAAAAGAGCTGTGAACCCCCCAACTGTCTCTCTCACTCTCGAGATGACTTATATTCTCCCTTGAATTGTGTATTCTTTGCTTTACCCAGTGGTGACTTTCCCTCTTTCCCTTGAGAACAACCCCAATTCTCCCTTGAATGCATATCCCTTGATTTCATAAATAAAGTGCTGCCCATGTCTTTTACTGGCACATGCTGCCATTCTTTTCCATCAGATAAGCCAAAGAACCCTGCTGGTCTGGGTTGATTTCCTCTCTCTTTCTGGAAATTTCTTAGATGCTTCTCAGAATCATCTTTTCTTCAGTGACAGAAAGACATTTCTAAAGAGAAGCACCTGTTCCTATCTTGCAGTATTCTGGAAAGTGGAGGTATGGTGTGTTGCTGTGAGCAGAGAAGCCACCATTCACCTCTGCAGTAGCTTTTAGCTGACCTGCTGAAAGACCAAGTCCTGCAGTGTTGGTACTTTAGTTCTATTAATAGGCCCCTAATCTCCTTGAGTATTTTCTCTAGCATCCAATATCAAAATGGGAAAGTGAACTAAATAGACACTTCACAAAAGAAGAAATTCAAAGGGCCAATAAATGCATGAAAAAATGCTCAACATCACTGGCAATCAGAGAGATGCAAATCAAAACTACCCTGAGATTTCACCTAACTCCAACTAGAATGGCAATTATTCAAAATACAAACAACAATAGATGCTGGCAAGGATGTGGAGAAGTGGGAACTCTAAGACATTGTTGGTGGGATTGCAAATTAGTGCAACCACTTTGGAAAACAGTATGGAGAATCCTCAGAAGAATGGGAACAAATCTACCATTTGATCCAGCAATACCACTTCTGGGTATCTACCCAAAAGAAAAGAAACCAAACTACCAAACTAATGCATGTGTATCTATGTTCATAGCTGCACAATTCACCATAACCAAATTATGGAACAAGCCAAGATGTCCATCAACAGATGAATGGATTACAAAACCGTGGAATATGTACACAATGGAATTTTACTCAGCCATCAAAAAAAAAACCTCAATTACATCATTTTCAGGGAAATGGATGGAACTGGAGGACATTATGCTATGTGAGATTAGTCAGTCACAAAAAATAAGAAATCAGATGATTTCCCTAATATGTGAGAGTTAGGGAGAATTGGGTCATAGGAGGAACTCTAGATGAAAAAGAAAACCCTATGGAGGAGCAAACAAGACACCCTAAAGGAGGAGAAAGGAGGGGGAAGAGGAAAATCTCTAAAACACACAATGTACTTAAACATATCGAAGTAAACCACTAAGTCGAGAAAGGGAGGGAGGGAAGGGGAGGGAATGGGGTGGGAATTGGGTAGGGGTTAAATCAGTGATGTGTGCATGTCTGTACACACAAGTTTTTTACCCCAATATGATGTATGAATATAATGCACCAATAAAAATAAAAAATAGGCCCCTAATGTTGCAGCCACTATCAATTCAATATTCTTTTGTTCTAATTGAAAGCATCCCAATGGATACAAAATTTGCCTTTGAGTAGATAAAATTACAAAATGAGTCCACAGCCAGTTCTATTCAGAATATGTAACATTTCAGAAACTCAACTATATGCATGTTTTTAAAATGGTGAGGCAGAGAGTAAATTGAATAGTTTAAATATTTTGAATTTTTTATATTATCTGAGCACAGGATCTAATATGCTCCATTGTTAGGATTCACTTTTTTTCATTTCTTAGTAAGTCAGACAAGGTTTAATTTTAACATAACATAAATTTACTCAGCTGATAATATATGCAATCTATAGCTAAACGTAATAATTTAAATATAAGAAAGATCTGAGATATCATTAATCATAGTCATTTAATGAAGAAATTACCATTAAAGCTATTATTGCTAGAGATCACTAAGCTCAAGAAGATCTAAAGTAGGAAGACTATTATATGATGTTTAGCCTTATTTTATTTACTTATTTGTATATATTTATTTTTTGTGGCACTGGTCTACCTCTGTGCAACATCCCCAGCTCAATTTTTTTATTCTTTATTTTGAAACAGGATCTCAGTTACAAAGAGCCTTACCAAGTAGCTGAGGCTGGCTATGAACCACAATCCTCCCATCTCAGTTTCCCAAAAGCTGGGATTATAAGTATGCGCCACCACGCCCAGCTCAATGTTTAGCTTTATTAAAGAAAAATAGCAGTTTTCATAATTCTTTCCCTTTTTTCTGCTGTGAGTAGATAAAATTGTGAAAATTTGACAATGAGTTCCATTATCAAACTACGAGACATTTGTAAATACTGTAGAAGACCAGTATTTTTCTATGTCCAGATATCTTGCATTTTAGGCCGGGCATGGTGGCACACGTTTGTAATCCCCACGCTTGGGAGGTGGAGACAGGAGGATCACGCAGGTTCGAAGCCAGCCTTGCTGGCTTAAGAGACCCTGTTTCCAAATTTTAAAAAAGTATAAAATTAGGTCTGGGAGTATAGCCAGGAGGTAGAAGGGTTTCCAGAAACCCCAGTACCACCAAATATAGGTATATTATATTTTATTATACAGTATAATATATTATATTATATCTAATATATAATATATTATAATTTTATATTATATTATATATAATACATTATATATATTATATACTATAAAATTTATATTATATAATATAAAAATATAAAATATAATATAAAATTTATATTATATAATATAAAAATTATAATATATTATAATATATAATATAATATAATATAAAATTATATTATATTATATTATATCTAATATCTAATATATTATAATATTGTAATATTATAATATATTATAATATATAATATATATTATATTTTTACATTAAAAATTGCTGGAGATCATGAGGGTGAGCATAAAGACACTTATTGCAAAGCAAAGCTGAACTGATAAGCTGATAGGGTTTCCTAGTTGAGTTGAATACCACCCTCTGCATCCCTGAGTTGTGGATGGACAGATTTTGAGCATGTTGTGAACTTCAGGATACCCTTTAAGATAATAAAATTACTTCATCACTAAAGCACCTTTTTAAAAGAAGCATATTTCCTTATAGTTATATTATACTCACATCAATCTCCAAGAATCATCTAAAGATATAGAGAATAAAGCAGTCTGCTTACGGTAATCTACTTTTCTTTACCTTTAGTATGCTTGAGCTATTGAGGGTTTTATAGCCTTATCTGTTGGCATTGTGAAAGAAAGAACTTACATAGATTCTATTTGGGTAAACTGCTATTTCTATTGCTACCAGCTCATTAGCTGATATTTTGTGTCCTTGCTCTTTATATAGTGACCTATTAATGCCAAAAAGAATTACATAGATGGAATGAGAAGGGACAACCTCCAGAGAGTTTTCTAAGAAACGGATTTAACATTGAAATGCCTGCCAAGGACAATCACAGAAAAAAAAAAAAATCAGAGCAATCAGAATACATGTCAGAGCTACTCTAGCCCCTTCTTTTTCTTTTTCTTTTTTTTTTTGGTAATATCCCAGATTATATCATGGGAGATGTGATCGATTACAACAACCAGAAAAGTAATGTCCTATAATTCTCTATAGGTCATACATTTGTTTACTTAGGTTAGTTTGTAGAAATATAGAGATTTTAAAAGTTAAATTGTAAAAATATGAAACTGTAATGACCTGTAGTTCTGTAAATTTATTCCTGAATCAGAGGCATTGCAGGAAGAAAGTTTAAGGGAGGCCTAGTCTCAGTAAACCAATTAAGTCTTCTTCACCTGGGTAAAATCACTGGCAAACAGACTACATAAACATCTAAATTAATAAAATTTATGACACAAAATTACAAATATATCAACACACATAAATTATATAGAAAATATACATGTACATATACATATACATATACATATACATATACATATACATATACATATACATATACAGTACTGAGGCTTGAATCTAGGGCATTTTACCTTTAAGCTACATCCCTATCCCTTATTTTTCTTTTTGTTCTTTTTTAACTTTTTCTTTAAGATTTTTGTCTTTGTCTTTAATTTTTTTTTATTTTTGAAACAGGATTTCACTAAGCTACTAAGAGATTTTGCTAAATTGCTGAGGCTGGCTTTAAACCTGTGATCCTCCTGACTCAGCATCCCAAATACTGGGATTATAGGTGGACTATCACTCTATCTAGCTAAAAAATTAAGATAAGCATAGAAATTTTGCTATTTCCTGTTGTTATTAATAAAAGCAAAAATGAAAAAGGAAGATAATTATCTAAATAGCCAATTTAATATTGAGCAAAAAGAAAGATAGTAGAACCATACAATATGACACTATGTAAATATTAGAAAGTATTGAACAAAATAAAAAGACAGGAAAAATATTTGCAATGCATAAGTACACAGCATATTACACAACATTGTGAAATACTACATGCATCTTTGTATTATCATGTTCGTTGCTGCCTTTCCTATCTAAACATGGCCTTTGCTTTGTGTACCATGCCTGGTACTATGTCTGGCACACAGTAATAAACACCTGACACATAGTCAATAAATTTACTTGTATGTATTATACAAATGAACTTTCAAAACCTCAAATGGAAAAGGGGATTAACACAGTGAAAATGAATAACCAAATAGAACAAATCTGCTGATGATATTGATCTTATAAAATTGTACTTAGTAAGCCCCCGGGGATACTAACTATCCCTGGAAGTTTCTGCCCTAATGTCTGTGTTTACAGAAGTGAATCAAGAGAAGTGACTGGAGCTCTGCTTTCCTCGGAAAGCTTCTGGATAATATTTTCTCATCAGTACTTATCAACTGCTATCATCTCTCTGCTTTAATTTTAAAAATATACTTGTTGTTTAAATTGTACCCATTTTAAATGTACAGTGAAATTATATAAGTTAAAAATGGCATGATATACACTCACAAAATGAAAGCCAGAATCAAGATTTGAGACATGTCAGCCCCAAAGTCTCCTGTGTTCTTCTACATCCCATCTCTCTTCCCTCCTCTAGTCGTGGCACCCCTGATAGGCTTTTGGTACTTACAGATTCATTTTGTCTGCTCCAGAGTATTTGTCATAGCTAGATATAAAATGTTCCCTAAAGAACTCATTTAATATTCAGGTTTGATACAATCCAGTCATGAAAGTTGTAACCCAGTAGTGGATAAATCCAATGTAATGGTTTTATTTGGGTGGTGGCCTAGGATGATAGGGTATAGCTGGAAAATATGGGTCCCTGGGTGTGTATGGCCTTGGGGTTTATATACAATTCCTCCTCCCCTAGCTCGCTCTCTTGATTTCAGCCTCCATGGTATGAGGAAAAAAGTCTTATCTACTTCCTGCCCCCATACTTTGAGACCCATGGGCTCACGTGGACTGAACCTGAAACCATAGGGGGGAAAAAAATCTTCTTTTTAAGCCATGTGGTAAATATTTTAGATTATAGCTGATACAGTATTTCACAAATAGAATAACATAATATGTACTTTTTTGAGTCATATCATTTACTCGGTTTTTAAAAATTTTATTTACATTACTGCCTATATTGATATCAGTAACTCATTACTTTTTTATCACTGTGTAATATTGCATTGTGTAGGCACCTAACATCTTCTGCAATTAAGTCACATTTGATGATTTGATGGACTCTTGAGTTGTTTTCAATTTGGGTTATTATTAATAATATCTCTAGCATGCTCCCATGATTGTTACACAGACATTCCTTCCAATAACATTAGGATTCCAGTTGCTCCACTTTCTTGGCAAAACTTGATATCTTTTTAATTTGGTGATTTTTAAAATTGTTTTATTGGTGCATTGTAGTCATATATCTTAATAGGATAAAAGACTTGTGGAGACATACATGCACACATCACCCAATTAGCCCTTACCCAATCCCCACCTTATTCCCTTCCATTTTTCCTTCCCATGTTTGGCTTAGTGATTGACTTTGTTATGAATTTTAGCAATTTTGATGGATGTATATCAGGATCTCAGTGTGATTGTAATTTTCTTCCACTAAAATATTCATATTCTATTTTATTTTTATTTCATTCATATTTTATTTTAATCATATTTTTATTTTATTTATTTTTTCTCTTCTGCTAGTATGAATAATTACACTGATTAGTTTCTAAATATTAAACTAACTTTGTAATCCTGAAAGAAACTTTATTTGCTAATAATTTTCCTTTGCATATATTTCTAGGCTTAATTTTCTTAAAGATTTTCACATTTTGTTAAAGACTTTCTCATTTTTTTATATTCTTTATTTTGAAACAGAGTCTCACTAAGTGGCAGAGGGTATTATTAAGTAGCTGAGGCTGGTTGTGAACTTGTGATCCTCTTGTCTCAGCCTTCCAAGTACTAGGATTACAAGCACCACCACACTCAGCTGAATTTCTTATTTTTAGAGTGTAACATCTTTGTCTAGTTTGGATTTATTGGTAATTGTGATCTTATTAGAGATGTAGGGATGGGTTCTCTCTTAGAGAAGTTTATTTAGAATTAGAAGCATTCACACAAAAAAGCATCTGGGCCTGATAAAATAATCTTTTATGTTAACCCATCTATTGACTATTTTCTGATGCTATTTGTTCTTTTTTGTAAGTATAAATTTAACTTTCCAATTAACATTACTTTTATTTCAGTTCCAAAATTTCCTATAACATCCCTTTTAGACAGTTCTGGCAAAAACAAAGAAAGAGAGAGAAAAAAAAGAAAGAAAAGATAAAAAAAGAATCGCTCACTTTTTTTGTCCAAGGTCTTTAATTCACTATTGTTTTGAAAAGTATTTTTACTAAATATGATCTTCTAAGCTAAACTTATTTTTCTTTGAGTTCTTTAATGATTGCACCACAGTTTCATGACAACAAAGTTGTCAAAAAATTCTGATTTTCTTATCTTTGTTCCTCTATATGTAATATGTCTTTAATTTTCAGTCTACTCTTAAAGTTTATTGTTCATTATTTCCAGAAACATTTTTTCAGTATGGAGGGCTGAACTCAGGGCCTAGCACATGGTAGGCAAGTGCTATACTACTGAGACACATCCCCAGCCCTCAGTCCCCTTTTCTAATTTTAATATAGGGTCTCACGATGTTGCTCAGGCTGGCCTCAAATGGTGACCTTCCTTCCTCAGCTTTTTGAAAAGCCACAATTATAGGTGTACACCACCACACTAGGCTGTTTTTAGTAATTTTATTGTGATTTATCATAATGTTATTTTCTTTGTGTTTTTCATACTTGATATTCTTGGATTTGTAGGTTTATGATTTTTATCAAATTTGGAAAATTTCATGACTTTTTCCTTTTCTTTTTATCATTTTTGTTGTCATCTCTATTCCCATCCTTCTGGATCTTCAATTGCATGTATATTAAAACACTTGATTATAACCTAAAGGTCAGTGAAACTGTGTTCTTTTTTTAATCTTGTTTCTTTTTTCTGTTCCCGTTAGGTTGATTATTTTCTATTGTCTATCATCAAATTCATTGGTTTTCTTCTCTACTGTCATATTTTGTGAATTTTCCATGATGAACCTTGTCTCTTTCATATATAAAAGTTTTATTTTCTTCTTTATCTTCCATTTCTCTCCTCATCATGTTCCATTTTCACTTTAAATTTTGATCTTGTTCTTAATAACTACTTAAGAGTATCTGATCATTTTATATTATCTGTCATTTCCAGGTACTTCTTAATTGAATGTTGTACCTTAATAGTGTTACAGTGCTTAGTACCTGAATTTATTTTTTTACAAGTATTGTATGTATTTGGAGTTCTGGGTAATATATGTCAGCTTGATCTTTTGGGGGCTTGTTTTTAAACTATGCAAGGATAATTCAACACTCTTAATTCTAGGGTACTTGAGCTTCATAACTAAGGCCTAATTATTTCTCAGCTATACAGAAGTTCGGGACATTCAACTAACTCTATTTATTCTGTCCAGCTGTAGGTTGAAAGTCTACCAGCTTTCAGTAAGCTCTATTGTCTAACCTGGTTGAGCATGTAATGCATACACAGCAACAGAATCCAACAACAGAATCAAGAGGTTCCCTGCAGATTTCTTTGCTTCTGTGAACTCTCTCTGTATAATGAACATTTCAATCTCTTGAGAATACTTAGTTCTAATCTCTGCCTCCTCAATCCACTGAGATCCCTATGCTCTGTTTAAAATCTTCCTCATTATGTACCACTTTCTAGAAAGCTCCCTCAGCAAGAAGTCAAGGGTATTAGTTTTCTGTTGCTAAAACAAAACACTGGAGACTGAATAATTTTATAAATAAAAGTTTATTTGACTCACAGGTACTGAGGTTGAAAGGCATGGCTTTGCTTTGGTAAGAATCCCTTGGCACATGTTATCACAATGGTGGGAATGCATGTGAAAAGGAGAAATCCCATAACCAGACAGAATGCCAGAGTGCAGGAAGAGGACAATCCTATCATTTGTCACTGAATCCTTCCTTTTAAAGATCCCATAACCTCTCACATAGCCACACTGGAACATATCTCCAACATACAAAACTCGTGGAACACACTAAAATAGTACCACCAAGATAACCTGATATTTAGTTCATTGTATCCCCCTCAGAGACCATAATCTTATGTTGCATTTATTAAATGTGAAAAAAACATGCTGCTTTATTTATTTTGTCAAATTTACAATCATTTATAAAGAGAGGGGAAACTCAGTTATTCTGTCATGGTGGAAGGGGATGTTTAGTCTCTGCTTTTGTGTAATTTTGACTTGTGTTTTTTAGATAGGTTCACTAGGAAGAAACCCTGGCAAAATTTGCCAATGGAAAATTGAGCATTTTACTAAGTAAAGCAGAAAAGTAGTAGATGAAGTCCCACTAATCTTCCTGGAGAGGTCATAGGAGGCAACATAGTGAACATGGAATATGATAAGAGGAATTCTAAAAGTTAGGCTCAGAAGAGAACTGAGATATCATGTGGACCGAAGTCATTCATATATATAATGTTTTATAGAGAGGTCTGGTGTAGACTCCAGCTGACTATCGCATAACCAAAAGAATGAGACATGTTTTCCTTATCCTCAAATAGATTACACACACACACACACACACACACACACACACATACATGCACACAAATACGTGTGTATAAATGTATGTATATGTATACATGCATACATATATATACACACACATATATATGTGTGTGTGTGTGTATATATATATATATATAAAATATCAGTGATCAACTATATTTAGTTCTTTTTATTTTTTATTTTTGAGATTGGACCTCACCAAGTTGCCAAGGCTGACCTTGAACTTGTGATTTTCCTGCCTCAGTCTCCTAACCTTCCAAGTACTGGGGCTGTAGGCCAATCCCACCACAACTGGCCTAAAGTTATTGTTTTACCAAGAAGAAACTACAGCTCAGAAAAGATGTGTAAGTTTCTCATTCATAAAGAAATTATTAGTGTCAGAGAAATGTTCTAAGTCTCTGTCCAGCACTCAATCCATAATAAAAACTACAAATATATTTAGTAGCCCCTATACCTTAATAAGAAATCAAACTGATCCCACTCTAGAAAATGTCTAGGGAAGCTTTGGTTCACAAAGACAACTATTTGTTTCAGTTCTATTTCAGTGCATGCATAAAACTGTAGAAATGCCTTTCAAGACCCTATTTCTAGGAATAGTTTGGTGGCTCCCTCTGGAGTCTAGGCCAGGAAGATATTGCTTCTAATTTTTTCTTGTCTTGTTTTATAGAGGGGTCTGATATAGGCTCAATCTGAATGCTGCATAACCTAAAGAATGGACCATGCTTTCCTGACACTCAAATAGATCATAGCCTTCAGAAATCCCTATACTTAACCCATTTTCTTATTGACAATGGAGAGTCATTTAGAATGAGGAGTGAGCTGGTTTTCTGGATCTCATCTCCAGTACTCTGAATGAATAAAGACTGAGTTTTGCAGACAGTATCTTGCAAAAATAATAACAATTTCCAATATTCGTATCTAAGAAAGACTGAATTTTGCAGACAGAATCTTGCAAAAAAAATAACTCTGTAATTGTAATAGGCCTAATATCATTTAATCTCACTTAGTTCCTTAATAAAAAGTCAAATTTTTATTTGTCTGTAAATGAATGTTTGGATAACTTAGATAGCAAAGAGATACAACTTTTTAAATTCAAACGCAAAGGAGTTTTGTGCTTGAGAGTACCTTCTAACTTCAATATTGATACCTACAGTTATGAATTCACTCGTTTGCCTCCTTGAATCTTTTTAAAAAAGGAAAGTTGGTAGAGATCAACACTAACAGGTATAAGAATCAGAGTGCCAGACTTTGGCTGGCAATTAGAAATATCAGGTTGCACTGGAGTGGTTTGACTTGTTTTTTCAGTAAAAGGGAAAGATAATTTAGAAATAAATGAGACAAAGAAAAAAAGTGAAATAAAGTAGGTTTTTTTATGGTACTGAAGATGCTTTTGAGTATTTCTTTACTCTTTCCTGCTTACACTTACAATATACAATCAGTTTAAAATTCTTCCCATCCAGAATCCGTGACCTTCTCTCAGTTCAGCTCTCAGTCCTCTTGTCCCTACTGTCTTTTTCTTTTGCCTGAACATCTGTGAAGGTCTTATCTCCTAATCTTTATTATTGTCCTGATGCAATACTTCCCCAGTATTTCAAGTAAGCACTCATGAACCCCAAGGGAATTTTGTGATGGAGTAGTTAATCAGGGTGCTATGGGTTCAAGCGTAACTGGAGTTGATTCTTTTCTTTAACTAGAAGCATTAAATGTCCTGGGGATGACTTGAAAAACCCTCTGATCATAGTATGAAAAATAGATTTCAGCTCTTGGGTTTATTCTAATCATTTGGTGGAGGCTGCCTAGAATGCCACATTAGAGACTCTGTGGTCATGAGCAGGCAACAAAAATGCTATGACATTTAAGTAACTATTAACACATGTATTTGGGGGAAAAGAGAGTAAAAAAGGGGAAATACTAGTGAGTGAACCTAATAGCTGCCAGCCTTTGACAATCAAAGTCTAAGCAGAGACAGGAGAGAAAGATTTCTCTCTCAGATCCACTGGATATCTCAGAGTTGTTTTTTCTAAGTAAATTTTTATTGGTGCATTGTAGTCATATATCTTAATGGGATAAAAAAAAAAACTTGAGATATACATGCACACATCAACCAATCATCCCCTACCCAATCTCTAACCCCTCCCTCCTGCCCATGCTTGGCTTCCTGGTTGACTTTGATATGTTTAAGTACATCACGTGCTTTAAATTGTTTCCCTCTTCCCACCTCCTATCCCCTCAAATAGGTCACCTTAATTGCTCCTCTATAGGATCCCTTCTTCATCTAGAGTTCCTCCTGTTACCCATTTCTCCCTAGTTTTTGCAATTTAGGAAAAGTATCTGATTTCTTATTTTTGTGACATTTCATTGTAAATGCCATAGTTTTGTTCTCTCTTATGGCTGGGCAAAATTCCATTGGGTACACATCCCATAGTTTTGAAATCCACTCATCCATTGAAGGACATCTTGGCTGCTTCCATAGTTTGGCAATGGTGAACTGTGTGGCTATGAACATGGTTGCTAATGCTTTTGTTTGGTATTTTGGTTTTCTTTTTTTTTTTTTTCTTTTGGTAGATACCCAGAGGTGGTATTGCTGGATCATATGGTAGGTTCATTTTCCTTCTTCTAAGGATCTTCCATACTGTTTTCCAGAGTGGTTAAATCAATTAGCAATCTCACCAACAATGTATTAGAGCTTCTATTTCTCCACATCCAATCAATTAGTTTCTTTTTCGGAAGTCCTTCTTTTAATTTCTATACTTATTCCCACTTACTGAAATCCTGAAAGCCAGAAGGTGAGTAAATTTGACAAGATGATCCACTCACAACCAATTTTTAAAATTTTTTTAATTTTTTAAAAAGTTTTAATTTTTTTACACAGTATGTTGCCCAGAATTCCTGAGCATGTGCAGCAGGAGCAGTCTACTTACAGAGAGATTTCTTAAAAAATTCAAGGTGTATTGGATTGGAACTGTCTGCCTCTCCCAAATACTGGCCACTGGCCACTGCCACTGCCACAATCTTGATCCATTTCCATGAAACTTTTTCTTACATAGTATGTTTTCCAGAGTTCCTGATCATGTGTGGCAGGAGGAGTCTACTTTTGGAAAGATTTCTTCAAAAATTTAAGCTGGATTTGAGTGGATCTGTCTGCCTCTCCCGAATACTGGCCACTGCCACCCCCTTTCTGGTCTCTTCTAGAGTATGTTGTTGTTAAGAATTCTTGTGCATGTGTGTCGAGAGCAGTCTACTTTCTGATCTCTTCTGGGATGTCCCTCCAAAAATCACTTTTTTTGCAGTGGCAGACTGCCAGAGCCAGCAGGCAAGAGTAGGGGTTCTAAAGTGAGGCATGAAAATAAAGAGTTTTTAACCCTAATGTAGGGGAGCCACCAGCCTACTATCTCTACTGGTCGACCCCTGTTCGTGGGTCAATATTTCCTACGGATCGACGACTATGCCTGGGTCAGTATTCTCTATTGTGTGGACACTCCTGACCAACACAGCTTCTGGGTCAATCTCATCTTTATTGCGCCGATGCCAACTTTGTTTTTCCAGAGATATTTATACACAGCTACAGGTCAATCAACATTCTCGTGCTACCACCACCAGAATACAATAAAGACCAATACAAAACACATATTACAGATAGGCCTATCAGTACCCTCATGTCATCACCACCTGATCCTCTCTCAGACCTCTTTGAACTTTCCATAACCCCAAACCTTGTTGACTCTGGACGAAGGAGAGTCAGCTGAGTCAAACACCAATCTAGGGGAAGGCCTTAATGGCTCCTAACAGCAGGCACCATGCTGCCGCCTTGCCTCTAAGTATGCTATTTTCCACTCTCTCTCCTATATTTCAGATAGAAAGTCATCACTGGAAATGTCTGTGTATGTTGTCCCAATCAGCTATTAAAACAAAATCTGTTGTTCAGGGTTTCTCAGAGGGAGGCATGTCCTATTTGGCCACTGCCAACGGTCACCACTGGGGCCGTGATTGCCTCTGTGGCTGCAGCCACCACCATCTTCCTCCCTCTTCAATATTTTTTAGTAAAAGAAAACAGTATGTGTCTTTTGCAGAAGTTGGAGGCCTGAATACTTAGCAACAATGGGTTTTGTCTCTCGGCCAAGAGTGGAGGCCACAGATTCACCATGGAGAGCAGGTTCTGCTGCTTTAAGCATCCCCCAGCCTTCAGCTCTGTGCAGAGGAGTGCGGCGGCCAGGAGCACCTTTGTCTCCCAGAACATGCAGCATGCTGGCTGATCCAGCCATGCGAGGCTCACTTTGACGCACCCCGAAACTTTTTCTTACATAGTATGTTGTCCAGAGTCCCTGAGCATGTGGGGCAGGTGCAGTCTACTTTTGGAAAGATTTCCTCAAAAGTTCAGGGTGGATTAGATTGAATTTGTATGCCTCTCCAAAATATTGACCACCACCACCACCACCACCACTATCTTGGTTCTTCTCCCAAACATTTTTCTTACATAGTATGTTGTCCAGAATTCCTGAGCATGTGGGGCAGGAGCAGTCGATTTTCAGAGAGATTTCTCCAACAGTTCAAGGCAGGCTGGGTTGTATCTGTCTTCCTTTCCCAAATACTGGCCTCTGCCACCACTGCCACTGCCATCTTGGTCTGTCACTTCTCTCTTATATTTTAGGTAGGAATTCATGGCTGGAAATGTCTCTGTATGTTGTCTCAGATATTAAACTAAAATGTGTTGTCCAGAGTTTCTCAGAGAATTATATGTCCTATTTGGCCACTACCAGCTGTTGCCACTGCGGCCATAGTCACTGCTGCGGCCACAGCACTGCCATCTTCCACCTTGAAAGGTTGATAATAGAGCTAGGGAGTTTAGGAGGGAGGTAAAAACACTGACATCTGTAGTCTCATGATCTCAAGTATGTCTTGCAGCATCTGGAGTCTCGTGATAGCTCCACTCAGGGTTCTGCCCCTGCTGTGAGATCACATGGGGGAGGAGAGGGACCCAACTTATCATCCCAGCCTTTTGGTGATAATGGGCAGAAACCATGTCTTAAGCTACTTCCTGCTGTCAGGGGGCATCATAGGGGTCCCCTTGGCCAGGAAAGGTCGGGTCCTCCGGAAGTGGCAGGTAAGAGTATGGCTGCAACGGGAGTCGGAGGTTACCCTGCACAGCTTGGTTATGTGCATTCAAGGAGACTTTAACAGGCAAGGAGCTATTAAAATAAACTGAAAATCATGAGAGCGGGTGTTTAAGAAGGATGTCTCTACCTCTTTACACAACCAAAGGGTGACCTGGTCGCCCCGAGGACAATGGACATCAAATGTTTGGATTTTGGAGTCACAGTGGACCGACAGAGGATCCAAGTCCGGAGAGAAGGCAAGAAGCCAGAACCCACTGACCAAAGGAAGGGGAGGGAGCTCACCCTATTTGAAAGACCTCTGCGGGATGCAGGAGTGCTGAGCCAGAACAGCGGTGGCAGACCCACAGCTGTGGGGCACATGGCAAGGTCTGAGCGGATGCAGGGGCCAGTATGGTAGGGAGCCAGAGCAGCTGGAGCATGGAGCCTGAGTAGCCTGGGCTACAAGAGCATCCGTGGTGGCCTGCACGAGGCGGGGCCTGGGCAGCTGGCTGCATGACGTGCAGTGGCCACAGGGCCCAAGCAGTGAATGGTACAGACAACCGTGGTGGTGCTGGTGGCGGCGGGGCCGGGGGGCATGCACTGCCCAGCACAACTGGCTGGGGGTTGGAGGTGAACAAAGCAGCGGCAGTGGGTGGAGCTGTGCCTGCAAGCCAAGCCTGTCACAGGGCAAGCGGAGGTGCCTGTGGCCAGTGGCACTGGTAGCTGGCAGCCAAAAGGCTGGCAGCACCTGCTATGGCCACACAGAGCCTGCAAGCAGCGGCAATGGGAATGGTGCCTGCATGCCATCATGGTGGCGATGGTGGAGACCTCATGGTCAAGCCCATAGCGGGTCAGAGAGTCCGGGGATCAAAAAGAGAGTACAAGGAGAAAAGAAGGGGGAAAACCAAAAATCCTCCCAGGCTCAGCACCAGTTGAAAGGTTAAAAATAGAGTTAGGGAGTTTAGGAGGGATGTAATAACACCAACCGGGTTATCAGAGACTGCTGCTTTATTTGGACCCAACCCAACACCCTCCAGAGAGCCAGCCAGCCATGGGGAAAGGGACCTACGGATCACACATGTGGAGAGTTGTGCATAGTCCTGATGGGCTGGCTGAGTCGCATGGTGGATTGTAGGCACTGATGTTTTATAGGCATGCCGATTCTCTCATGACATCTATAGTCTTGCAATCTCAAGTATTTTCTCGTGGCACCTGGAGTCTCCTGATATCTCTGCTTCCAGGGTTCTGCCTCCTGTCCCTGCTGCGAGATCACAGATGGGAAGGGATTGACCCGACTTATCACACCGCAGAGTTGGTTTGTAACTTACAACCACTTCCACATCTGTGTGTGGCAGGCCCTGGTACAGCCATGCCACATGATGTTCCAGTCTACAGCTGACAACCCTTTGTTTCTTGAATATCATCATTTCTGCTGGCTTCACACTGTGACTTTGAAACCCCTTTCTGCTAGTCTAATTTTCATCACCGTCACCTCTGCTTTGGTACTGGAAGGTCTCATCACAGTACAAAAACAAGACTTTCCATTTAACATACAGAAATGTTCCAACCTCCCTCCAGAAAGTAAACTCTTCTGGCTAGTCAAGTCTTTCTCCTTGCTCTTGCAGCAAAGATCCAGAAGGAGTTTTCGGAGCTCACTGTATCTGCTCTTTACACCATTGCCAGAACTTTACCAACTTTTTGAATCCTTCTTCAAGGTCTCTAATCACCTTTCTATTGTTTAACCCTTCAGGATTAATCTTTGCAAAATATTCATTTGGTTCACTTTTTCCTTAAATATTTTGATCAAATTATGCTAACTATATTCCACTCACCTAGGGCCATAAAAACATGAAGTACTCCCTATCTTTCCATGGCAACCCTGTGCTTGAATCATGGCTCCACTACTAGCTCTGAGAAGATTATTTAGTATCGTCTGCACGTTCACCTCATAATAATTCATGCTTGCCACTTAATTCTTTGCCATTATGTATACAACTGTATTCTGAGAGGCCCATCTCTGTGAACAGCAGTATTTGCTAAGAGTTTGACAGTAACAGAGAAGATGATCACACAGAAGCAAAGCAAACAACTTCAAATGAGACATTAGTCATTCCTCCTGGTAGCAGCTGTCAGCTCCCATCATCCGTTCCTTACACTTGGTGTTGAGCATCACGATATCTCACAGGTTCCTGTCTCTTCCTTCCTCTCTGACCTCTGTCTTTTGCTCCATTCTTAACTTTTCTCTGCTCTCTTCCCTCCCTGAGGAATATTGTGCCAGTCAGTTTTCTGTAACTGTAACAAATACCTGGAATAAATTAGTGTAAGAGGAAGAAAGTTTATTTTAACTTATAGTTTGGAGTTTTCAGTCCATGACGGATTGACTATCTGACAGTGGTGGCACAGTACATCATGGTAGGACACATGACAGAGGAGAAAGACCTGTTCACCTCATATCTAGGCGTGAAAGAGACAGCCAATTTTCAGACCTCCCAGTAGGCCCCACATCTTAAAGGCTGCATCACCTCTAACAGTGGCTTTTAGGGGAGCATCCAGGCCCTAAACAATAGCACATACCAAATCCTTCTCATTCTATTAGGTGAAGTCATTCAGCATTTTTCAAGTATTACTTTCACACTAGAGCAAGCTGGCCTAATGAAAGCTAGCAAGCTTAGATTGGCAGAACCAAAAACCAGGCTAGACTTGCTAATCTGAATCAAGGCCTGCTTCTAAGGCAGTTGGGCTTTCCATACATTTTTTCTGTACTACATTTTAACTTCTCTGTTGATTTGACATTTTGATTATTGCCTCTTTGAAAAGTTTTTCCCTGGTAATACTCTGTCCTGGTTCTCTCGTTTTCTATTTTGAACACTTTTATTGCACATTTTTTTAAAAAGTTAGTACTCCCTTTGCCACATTCATTTTACTTTAGCTCTAACCAGTAGAAATGTGTAATTTTAAATTTTCTATTAGGTTCATTATAAACAATGAAAACAGAAAGTTAAAATTATTTTGTGTGTATGTATGTGTGGTACTAAGAACAGTACCCAGGGGCAGTATACTCTGAGCTACATTTGTAGGCCTACTTATTTATTTTGAAACCAAGTCTCAGTAAGTTGCAGATGGCTTCACTAATGGCTGAGGCTGATCTCAAACCTGTAATCCTCTTGTCTGAGCCGCCCAAATACTGATATTACAAGTGTGAGCAACTATGCCTAGATGAATTTTAACAGTAGATATTTTAACTCAAGATAGCCCAAGTTTTATTATACATCATGAAATCCAAATCAGAATTGTGAATGTCTATATTTTATAATTTTTAAATAAAATCCTCAAAACCCAGTGTGTTTTATACATATAACACATCTCAAATTATGCTGATTTTCATAAAAATATTTATTTATAATTAGATTTCAAAAATTCTGCAGTTAAAAGTTAATTTACATACCCAAAATGTTCTAAGTATACCAATACCTAAATGAGTATTTAGGGATTGTATTTAGTATTTTGATATTAGTATTATTAGTAGTATTTAGATATTTAGGTATTACAAGTGGTATTATTAGTATTTAGGTATTAGTATTTTTATTAGTTTTTGGATACTTAGGTATTATTATTAGCATTATTAGTATTTAGGTATTCGTATTATTAGTATTTAGGTATTAGTATTAGTATTTAGGTGTTTTGGTATTTCCACTACCTAAATCTTTTCATATTTGCATTCAAGTTGACAAAACTGGTTCTTCATGAAATAAATATACTGTTTCTGTTTAGTAAATTTTCTAATTCTTATGTCAACTCAGAATTGTTAATATCAAATTCAAAAAAGCAGTGTATAAATTAAAAAGCAGCTCTATGTTGATTGATCAATATCAACAGATTATTCTCCAAATTTTTCTGGTGGTTCCTGGAAACAGTTTACATAATTCTGTCAATTAGAATTAAAATCTTCTGCATACTGATTCATGTTGAAAATGTGTAAAATCAGTACTTTGGTTTGTGTTATAGGAAGTTTCAATTTAACATAAATTCTCATACTTTTCTTAGCTAAGTATAAAATGTTTCCTTCTTTGACACTTCAGAGCCAGCTCATTTGCATATAGACTGATGTCAGTGAGGAAATGCAAATCACATTGATACCTTTTGGTTTGGGTTCTGTGACATTTTATTTTTATGGTTACTGTGTACTTAAAATGTGCTAAGTACAACTGAGACCATGTAAAATATTTTTCTGATAAACACAATTTTATTCTTTCTGCAAAACCATATTTTGCAAGCACTGCAATATGTAAGACACCATCTCCCTTTATTGTAAAGTATACGTCAAGTTTATGTGTCATCTCTGACCATGGTCAAAGGATTGACTCCGTTTGAATGATTTTCTTTCTATGCTCTTATGTAGACACTACGTTGTGTATATTTGAATATTTTATATATGGAGTACAAATCATAGAGGTATCTATGAAAATCAAATTGAGAATTAAATTAAAATATTTATATTATCACATAATTAAATCATCCTCCTAGTTTTCTTATTTACCTCTTAATCCACTTGATTGCTAGCTCTTTGGGCTTGATAAAGACTGTCCTTTGACCAAGTTTTGTTCAAGTTTCTCTGAGTTCTCAACATTACTAGGCTTTAACTTGGGCCTTCTTCTCTGTCTTTGTAGAATGCAGTTGGGAATTATAGACCACCACTCTCTAGGTCGATGTTGAACCTGGACTGCAGAACTGGATAGCTGAGAGGAATAAAGTCTTAAAGCAATGGTCAATTTATTCCAGGATTTCTGATGTTATATACCTCAGTGGGACGCAGGAGGTTATTAGAGGTCACAGACTATGTGATAGCACTATGCACAATGGATTACATTCTCAAAAATAGCCAAGTCAAGGTCTTCTGCGACAAATTTTGTCTGGAATATACCTTTTCAAGCTATTTGATTAAAACATTTATTTTGCAGAAAGTATGAGAACATAGCTAAGGCCATATTTTGGTCCAAGGCACAATGAGTAAAACACCTTTGTCCTTCTCAGAGCCTTCTCACAAGATTCAATGTGTTTCTTTATAAGATGTTTTCATTAGCCCATGTTACAACAGGGAATCTTGTTAAACCACTCATCCTTGATACCTGACTACCTCATAACTTATCACCCTGGTGCTCCTTCAGCAATGATCCCATGAAGTCAGTTTAGCTGGAAATACATTATCTTTGAAGTTTCCTCCTAGTAATTTTTCTCTCACTGTCTACACCCTGATCCTTGGCTGCAATGAGTTGTCCTCATTGCAGATAAAAGTTAAATCCACTCTCTCTTCCCCATTGCAAGATCCCATTTCTCCATGAATGATTTGTGAATAAAATCTGCTTTACCATTTTTAGCAAATGTTTATATAATTTTTTTCTTTGACAACAGGAACAGTGTCCTTTTCTGCTTTATAATTCTAGTACTTAGAGTAGTATATGTAGCACAGAATAGATACTTCTTAGCATTTGGTAACTAAATAGGCAGGGCCTGCCAAGTACCTTTTCCCTCCTATTCTTTCTCTGGCTAAAATGTCAGTATTGTGTAATTATATTAGATATCTAGGTAAATTTCATATGTAACATTTGACATATTATAGTCAACATTCTCACCACTGTCACCCAAACACCTGATGTGCACAACTTAGAGAAAGAAGGAGTTTATTTGGGGGCTCAGAGTTTCAGAGATTTCAAGCAACGTTTTGCCTGCTTCCAAGCAGGAGCTAGAGCTCTGGTCCTCAAAGCATCATGGTGAGAGCAAAGAGAGAGGGTATAAGCTTGTATTTTCTCATGGTATCATGGAGAGGAGAAAAAGCTGCGTGGGTCACCCCAGAAAAAGACACTATCCCCACCAATACCTCCAGTGACTCACCTCCAATGATGTTCCACTCGAAATGTGACTGCATAGCTTAACAGATAAGTTTTGGTGAACATTTAAAAGCCAAACCATAACATATCTACCCAGAAACAAAAAAAAGTATTCATAAAGTAATGCTTAAAGGAAATTCTGAATACTTTATTTTTTTAGTGTGGGTACTGAAACTGAGAATTCACATATTCAGAATGACTGGAAATATTGGAAAAGTGTCTTTAATTGCGAACTTTCTAAGTGTTGTTATGAAGATTGTCCTATAAAATCACTGGTCATGATTACATACAGTTTGAAAGGGTAAGCCTGATTCCCCTGCTTGGCAGCACTGTTATTTCAGACTGCTCTGAGTCTCAATTTGCTTAATAATAATTTGTCAAGAGTACTAGTCCTCTCGATATAATTGTGAAAATCAAAACTTGTGGACAAAGTTTTCCAGGGCAAGGCCACAATATATTACGCAATTTACTAATAATAGTAAAAATGTGTTGGCTAGTATATTTGATTAAAAGCCTCAGCAATAGATTTTGATTAAGTTAAGAAACAAGTGGGGTGGGGAGGGAATAGAACAATTGGAAGTTATAAAGTAGCAAAGAACAAAGAGATTGCATTAAGAAAAATGGGAGCAGGATGTGGTCATGCTCGCTTTTAATCCCAGCATTTGGGAGGCTGAGACAGGAGGATTGTGGTTTTCAGAAAACCTTAGCTACTTAGTGAGGCCCTTTGCAACTCACTGAGACCCTGTTTCAAAATAAAGAATAAAATATAATAGGGCTGAGAGTGTAGCTCAGAGGTAGAATGTCCCTGGGTTCCATCCCCAGTACTGGAAAAAAAAAAAAAAAACAGGATACAGGCATTTCTATGAACTAAATTTTATGAATTTTTAAAAATATTTTATTGGTACATTGTAGTCATACATCTTAATGAGATTTAAAAAAAAAACTTGTGTAGACATACATCCACACATCACCCAATTTTATGAATTTTTAAAAACAACTTTTTCAGACTGACATGATTGGAATGATTCAATTCCTGTGATTTTTCCACCCTGTGCTACTGAATTCAATGTTCAAAATCAAGACTTCTGGAGGACATCTTGGTAGCCTAGTATGAACTTTGTATCAATCCCTTGGCATGATAGGAGTAGGTTGTCCACCTGTAGCACATTGACTGAAAGTTCTTCTAAGAATACAGTCAAATCCAAACATGGTGATCATGGATGAAATCCCAGTGCTTGGGAGCCTGAGACAAGAGGATCACAGGTTTGAGGCCAACCTTAGGAATTTAGTAAGACCCTGTTAAAGGATAAAGATAGTAAGACCAAAGTTAAAGATAAAATAGGGCTCAGAGTATACCTGAGACAGAAGCTCCCTGAGTCAATACCCAGACACACACACACACACACACACACACACACACACACACACACTATATATATATATTTTTTTTTTTTCTTCAAGGGAGTTTCAAATACCTCTCAAAATAAAATCAGAGTGCTACTATCAAAACAAAGGATGTACTGGACATGATGACACACGCCTGTAATCCCAGGGCCTTGAAGGCTGAAGCAGGAGGTTTACAAGTTTGAGGCCATCTTGGGCAATTTAGAGAGACCCTGTCTCAAAATTAAATTTAAAAGGGTGTGGAAATGTAATCAGTGGTAGAACACTTGTCTAGCATGAATGAAGCCCTGGGTTCAGTCCTACAAACCACAAAATATCAAACAAAACACAGAGTGTGGAATGCTTTGTAGTGGAAAATTGCAGGTGTCCTCCACACATAATTTTATTATAAGCTAAAAATTACACAGACTGCAATGTTTTCCCAGGATATAAATTGTTGTCTTCTAGTTGCTTCTTGGGAACATAAATAAAGCAGGTAGAAAGTTCCAAGCCTAGGATGCGGTTGAGCTAAGGATTCCAGGATGGTTGGGCTAGAAGGGTGGTTTACCCACACAGTCTCCAACATTTGAGCACATAAGAAAGTCAGAGCTGTGGTGAAGGTATTGCAGGTCCTCTGAGGGAAGACCTGGCTATTTAATTCTAAAGTACACCAGGAAACAAGAGAATGAGCAGAAAATAGAAACTGAAAAATATAGAGCAAGGTGGACTGGGTTTGAGAATCAGAGCATCCAGTTCAGAGTTGAAGCCAGGAGTAGTAAGTAGGAAGGCGAATTCCTTTCTGGTTTTATGAATCCCAGAGCAGTTCCCAGGCTGGGAGGTGGGTGCTCCAAGGGATCCTGCAGAGAGGTTTCATAGGGCAACACATGTATCAACCTCTAATGCTCCAAACAGAACTTGGCAAATATTTAACCACATTCGGCTGCCAGATTCTGTCCTCTCCCTGTTCAGAATTTTTTTTTTTTTTTTCCGGGTCTGGGGATAAAACCCAGGGGCATTTGACCTCTGAGCTACACCTTCTGCCCTATTTTTTATTCTTTATTTTGAAACAGGATCTCACTAAGTTGCAGAAAGCCTCACTAAGTAGCTGAGGCTATCCGTGAACCGCGCTCCTCTGGTCTCAGCCTCCCGAATGCTGGGATTACAAGTGTGCACCACCACGCCCGGGTCCTTGTTCAGAATTTTTTTAATGGGGTAATAGAGATTGAACCCAGAGTCAATAGAGATTGAACCCAGGGTCAATAGAGATTGAACCCAGGGTCGTGCACATGCTAATTACATGCTCTAAGAACGAACTACACTCTGAGCCCTTAAATAAATTGCTTAAAGAGCTCTTTTATTCTAAAATGATGTCCTTCCTACACATTTTGATGTTAAGCTATTTTCATAAAAATTTGAAAATAGATAGTAGGGGTGTTTGTCTGTATATAATTACTCTTTTTATTGGTGCATTATAATTATACCACGTGGTGGGATTCATTGTGATATATTCATACATGCATATAACACAATTTTAAAAATACCTGTGCTTGGCATAACGAATACTGGAAGCTCTATATTATTTTCCTCTTCTTCTTTTCTTCAAAATAATGTCAGTATCTGAAATACAAAATCTGGAAGCTCTTGTCTGAATGCTCCTAAATCTCCCACGTGTACTTTGCACATGGGTCTACAAGGGAAGAGTTCCTTCCAGCAGTGCCTATTAGCTCCCTGAGCGTGAGTAGACTAAATTCAAATCCTGCTCCTCTCTTACTACTTCTGACCTGAGACAAGTAGTTCCATCTTATCAGCAATAATTCTTGTTTCCACTTAATACTGTTTTATGGGGTTCTCAGTAAATGTTTATTTTAACAATGATCTGTGTGATTAATTTCAGGTAACTTTTTGTCTCTTAAATTATTATTAATCTGTGTTCAGACTTGAAAGACTGGGTCCTTTCAAATTTCTGAAACTCAAAATATTGATGGTCTATAATTTTAAAATGTATGCTCATTCCACACATATACTAGTTACCTGTCCTTCCAGAATAGTGTCTGTCTATCTGACAAGTGTCTGAGTTCCCCTGTCCTGTGTAGGCTTGTGTCTTTGCCTGATATTCACCTGATATTTGCCTGATTAGCAGGCAGGCCAGGGTATTGTGAATTTTTCAGATTACTCTAAGTATTAAAATTAAGAAGGCTGAATCCTCCCCCATGTTTTTTTTTTTCCTAAATATTGTTTGGCTATTCAATGTTTTTGCCTTTCCATATACATTTTGGAATAATCTCATCTATATCAACAAAAAAGAATTTTTTATCAAAGAGAAACTTTCCTTGCTGGGATTTTTATAGTCCCCTGCTCGCTGGGCAGTAAGTATAAAAGCTGTGGTACTATTGGTTTAACAGATAACATATTCTTCATGGGCACAGTAGCTCTCATTCATCAAATCAATGATTAGCATATTACTATTTCAATGTGTGCTTCCCATGGCTTAAATACAACTAATTGAAAAAAATCAGGATTTTCTAGGAAGTCTGTAGGTTTAACTTTAATTTCTTTAGACAAGCCTTCTTCTTTAAATGTTACTAACACCCTAAGGGGTGTGACAGGAAGAAGAAACTGGCAAATTTTGAATTTATTTTTATATAAAATGCAGGATTTAAGTTGGGGTTTCTTTTGCTGGAAAACTATTTTTCTTCCATTGAATTTATTTTGCATTTTTGTGAAAAATCAGTTTGTTATACTTGCGTAGCATTGTATCTAGGTTTTCTATTTTATTCTATTGATCTATATGTGAAACCCTCTTCTAATACCACAAATTTCAGATTACTGTAAGTATTAAAATTAAGAAGGCTGAATCCTCCCCCCACCTTTTTTTTTTTTTTTACAAAGAGTGTTTGGCTATTCAACTTTTTGCTTTTCCATATGCATTTTAGAATAATCTCATCTATATCAACCAAAAAAAGATTTTTATCAAAAAAGAAAATTTCCTCGCTGGGATTTTTATAGGAATTGTAGTAAGCTTATGTATGAGTTAAGAAGAATTTACATCTGTTGCTATGCTGAGTTTTTAATCTATAAATACAGAATGCCGCTCTATTTATTTAGTCTTTAATTTCTTTCACTCGTGTTTAATAACTTTTGACATTCATGATCTATATTATTTCTTAGACTTATTCCTGCGTTTAATTTATTTTGAGCAATTATAAATTATATTTTCTATTGCAGTATTAATGTAGTTTTTGCTACTATATGAAAACATAGTAGGTATGGGGTTTGATTTTGGTTTACACAAAAAAAGATTTTTTATGACATCAAACAACATGGAAGGAAAACATCAGGTGGTAATGGCAGGATTAATACACATTGATCTATTGGTTGAGTTTTCTCATTCAGCTTGAGATCTTCCTGGTTCTTTGTATAATACGTGATATTTGAGTGAGACCTGGCCATTCTGCATGCTGTGTGGTACAACTCTGGCTCTTCTCTTAATGTCGTGTCTTGTAGGCCTTCTCTACAGTTCTCTACCTCAGGAACACCAGGGTAGCTGGAAGTCCAGGTTCTCCATCCCTGGGGATGAGGCAGGTCCCCCGCTTAACATTAATGGGTGAGAGGGGTTTGCTCCCTACCAGCCCCCCACACTGGCTTCACGACTTCAGGAAGGTTGGGCAGCCTCACTGGCTTCTCTGTGTGGGGTTGGGCTGGGGGTTCCTGAACAGTTTTGACGGAAGCCAGGCTCCCCTGGCTCCTCGCGGCATTACACTGAGGGAGCAGGTGGGGGCAGCACCTCCCAGAGTCTCTGTTTCCCACTCGAGCTTTGCTAGTAGGAGTGGAGATGAGGCCACAGTTGTATTTTGTTTGATGGTGCTTGACCTGGCTGAGAGCAATGCTGTTATTTTCTAGTCTTCTGTCTCTCTAGGCTGGTCTTTTCCCAGAGAGGGCTGGAATTTTTTGGTGTTTCTTTTGTCTGTGTATGTTGGCATAAACCGGTTTCAGCGTCTCCTGTACACCAGTCAGAGATTAGCCCTTTGAGACCAAAAGAAAATGCAAGGAGCCGGGCGTGGTGGCGCACGCTTGTAATCCCCGCGCTTGGGAGGCAGAGACAGGAGGATCGCGCAGGTTCGAAGCCAGCCACGTGTGCTGGCTTAGGAGACCCTGTTTCCAAATAAAAATGTAAAAATAGGTCTGGGAGTGTAGCCCGGAGGTAGAAGGGCTTCCAGGAACCCCAGTACCACCCCAAAAAAAAAAAAAAGCAAGGACTTATTACTTTATAGCTCCCAGGGTGGGGTGCAAGACCCCGGTAGGTCTGCCTTCTCCTGAAGTCCTCCAGAGTCATCTCATATTTGTTATGCACAGAACAGTTCCTTCACACTTGCAGGTTCTACAGATTCGACCAACCAGATAGTGAGTATTGGGAAAAATTGTTTCTGTACTGAACATGTCATTATTCCCTAAAAATACAGTATAACTACTCATATATACGTATTATATGTACACATATATAATATATGGTATTTTAAGTTATCTAGAGATGATTTGAAGAATATAGGATGTTAACAAGTTATATATATATGCATGCCATTTTAGATAAGGGACTTGATCATCTGCAGATTTTGGTATTCATTGAGGGTCTTGGAACCATCCCCTCAGATAATAAGGAAAAACTGCATAATATCCAGCATTTTGAGTATTAAAGAAAAATATAAGAAAAAATACCTATTCTATTTTCCTCAGCATGTACTTCTTCTTTTATACTTCACATTTTTTACTTTTAGCCATTCAATATTTCCCAATAAAAACTTGTATTTGATTCCATCAGTTATGCCTAACTCCTAGCAAATAGACTGTGCTTCTATTTGTGCCTATTCATCTCTCTAAGAAAACGTGTTGAGTCTTTTCCTTGTTTGTTTTGAGTAGATAATTTCAAGCATCCCTTAACAATGGAGCTCATTCTAAAACACATGTTGCTGGGTGATTTTGTCACAGTATGAACATTGGAGAGTAGATTTACATAAATTAAGATGCCTGCTACATCATTAGGTAATATAATGTTGTGAGACCACTGTCACATATGTAGTCAGCCATTGAGCAAAATATCATGATGTGGTGCATGACTATACTTACTTGCAAGGCACTGTAGGTTGAATCCTGTCTGAATATAGAAATGAGAATTTACTTAATGACATAAAAATTCCCCTTATCACAGTATGCCTATGCTTTCAGGTTCATAAGCAAACAATATTATATAATTTTTAATTACCTAATTATAGGATGAAGAATTTCATCATTTCAAAGTTTAAATCTTAGCTTTTTCAAACCAGCTGAAATCCATGGCACATCACAAACCACCTCTTTGACAAGTCTACATAGTCATTCTTTGTATGCCTTGTTGTATTACAACAATTTCAACATTTATGCAGTATTTTCAAAGCAAATCACTGGCAGAATGTTCTCACAATGAAAATAAATACTTTGTGGTTTTGCTTCATTATTAATATTTGGAATGTTGTGCCAAAACCAAGTTACTTGGCAAGGTCTATAAGGCCTTGGAAGGAGCCCTGGAAAGGTACCAAGATATGTCCCTGACACAAGCCTACCTTTTTCCATGTAATGGCTGAAGGATAGTCCGTACAACCGGAACTTCTCTCATCACTGTGTCTCTCTAATGTGTAAAGTAGTACTAAACTTGGCCAATCTATCTTAGTATTTGATATTCATAGGAGCACCCTCAGAAGAAAGCCATGGGAAGATTTATATGGAAATTTCCAGTTTAAGAACCAAGACTTGATCTGGGTGCAGTGATATATCCCTGTAAAGCCAGCTACTCAAGGAAGCTGAGGCAAGAGGATTGCAATTTGGAGACCAGCCTGGGCAATGTAGCAAGACATCCTCAAATTAAGATAAAAAGAACTCTACTAAAGCACTTGCTTACCATGTGTAAGACTCTGGATGAAGAAGAAAAAAAACAAGAAGAAGGAGAAGGAGAAGAAGAAGGAAGAAGAGGAGGAGGAGGAGGAGGAAGAGGAGGAGGAGGAGGAAGAGGAGGAGGAGGAGGAGAAAAGGAGAAGGATAATTAACTTGAGTTTTAAAAAGCTCAAAATTCTTGATTTTTTCAAGCAACAAATCTGAAAAAGCTTGTATGGTGGGGAAAGTGGAAATTACCATCTATATTTTGCTCAGCCAGTTTTAACAACTAAACTTTATAATATGCATAAGCTATGTCTATATAGAGCTATTAGCGACAGGTTTGCCTTCAGTGAAAGGACATTTGATAGGGTACCATAGGTGACAAAGCTATGTTTCCATGTGCAATCTGTGTTGTGCTCTAGTACTAGGTTTTCTGGTGTAGAGCTCAGACTCAGTTTCAAGGAATGCTTTCTGAAAGCATGCTGTGTCAAGGGGTGGAGTCAGAATGAGAAGGGGAAGGGAGCACTATGAGGAGTGTGCTGAGGCGTGAGGCTGGATCAAACATTTGGATGAAATTGAGGGTCGCAAGATAACTCATCCACAAGAGCAGAAGGCAAGTACACTCTGGAGTGTCAGCCAGGCGTGCAGTCTAGAATGAGGGCTCTTCTGGCCTTAAATGTCACTTCCAGCCAGGGATCTAGAGACGGGTCATCATCCAGGCTTCTGAAATATCCGTGTCATCAGCAGCAACAGTCCAGGCAGCAAGGAGCAGAGTGAAACCAGAGGTCAAGGGTCCAGGGAAATGGGAAAGGAAGATTGTAAATGGTCCTAACATGAAGGACAGCCCGAGAACAAATCGCCTCTAGCTCAGAAGTCTACACATGCTTCTGACACATACAATAAAACAAGCACAAACACAGCAAGCCTGGGACTGCAGATAGAGGCTTGTGTAAACATCTTGATGGAATAAAAAGGCATGTTTTGGTGGGCATAGCATTGACTCATTCATATCTTCTTAGAACTTATTATGTACTAGAAAAAATCCTAGGTGTTCACAATGCAGCAGTGAAAAAAACTCAGTTCTCCTGACCATTTAGAAAATATATTTGAAGCTAGAGCATATCTCAGTAGTACACTGCTTGCCTAGAAAACAGGAGGCCCTAAGTTCAATCCCCAGTGTACACGTACACACACACACACACACACACACACACACACACACACACACACACTATAATTTGGGCTATATGCACCACAGTGGTAGAGCACTTTCTCAGAATGCAAAAGAACTGGGTCTGATGCCTAGCCCCACAAAGGAGGAAATAAAAGCCAAAAATTAATTGGGCGTGCCAGATAACAAACAAATGTCACATTAATAAAGTATAGCATAATTCCAAGCACTGATAAGTGTTAAAAAGAAAACTGAATAAGAACCTCAGAATGGGTATAATAGAAAGAAAGCCACTTTGATTATTTTTATCATATTTAAGAGACAGCCTCTCTGAGAAGGAGAAATGTGAAGAATGATCTCATTACAGCCAGAGAATTTGCTATATGAGGAGTCCATAGAAGAGCATTCCAGGGAGAAGAGAATGTGCAAAGACCCTGTAAAAGAACTAAATTTTGGTATACTCCAGAAATGTTCAGTGTGCCAAGAAAAGATTGAGCAAGGGAAAAACTGGTAGGTGATGAGTCTGAAGACAGAGGCAGCAGACAGGTTATATGGGAACATAGAAGCCCCAGTTAGGAGTTTGGATAAATTTAAGTGAGATTTAAATGTCATTGGAGGATTTTTTAATAGGAGAATTATATATGAGCTGGGGGTGGAGCTCAGTGATAAGGCATAGGCCTAGTATTAATAAGGCCCTGGCGTTGATGATGATGATGATGATGATGATGATGAAGGAAGAGGAAGAGGAGAAGGAGGAGGAGGAGAAGAAGGAGGAGGAGGAGATGAAGAGAAGGAGGAAGAGGAGGAGGAGAAAGAGGGCTTGATTGGATTTTGATTAAAGAAAATCACTCTGGCCAGGAATGATGGTGCGTATTTGTAGTCCAAGCTACTTGGGAGGCTGAGACAGAAGGATTACTTGGGCTTAGTTCAAGACCAGCTTGGAAAACAAGACACCTGTCTAACTAGAATGAATAAAAGAAATAGAAAGGAAGAGAGATATTCTCTGGCTGACTGTTACAGCACAAATTGAAGATGGACACGAATGAATACAAAGAAAATAATTCATAATGTAGACTGGAAATTATGGTCCAGGATCATGGATATAGAGAGAAATAAATATTTTAAAAACATGTATAATACTAGAGGTTGAATGAAAATCTTGCTGATAAATTAGATGTTAAAGAAAGGACAGAATCGAAAAATGATTTTTTTTTTTTAGACAAAGAAATCCAAGTCTTGCCAGGCTGTTCTCTTCATCTGCTTTTCTTTAAAATGAACAGCACCATTCCTACATTGTGCAGATGCTTTGCTTTCAGCCTTGTAACTATTAATTGTTGTCACTTGCAACAGAGCTACATTATGTGAGTGCTCAAAATCAGCATTACTTACCCAGTGGGGCTCTTGGAAACAAGTCCATTTAGGTCTCTCCAAACCCCACAGGGTTCCCTAAATAGCCAGGCTAGAGCTCAGCATGCAGCAGCTAGTGCTATACATGGGATGTAATTACCAAACCCACACCAGTCTACTCATCAAAGGGTCCCAAGGGGGTATTACTCAGATGTCCACAGCCACATAATTCCCAGAGCCTATTTCATATTCTCAAGTACATGCTTCTAAATGTTCTGTCTTAAAAAGTGAAATTTTTTTAGATTCCCATAAACTTTCTGTCTAAATTTATGAAAGAATTTTACTTGCATGTTCTTCTGAATTTCTGTAATATGTAAATAAAACAGTAAAACAAATATAAAATCAATTCCAGGTTAGGAATCGAAATTTGAAACTTATCCATCAGATGAGGAAAGCTGAAGCTATAATTAATGAACAAACATTGTAAAATTTGAATATGCAAATGTGCTCAGTTTGTATTTTGGAAGGTTAAGATGTGCTCGGTCTTGACCTGATAACTACTAGTCATCTGTTTTTATATACTTAAGTGTCATCTGAAACACCAGCCTGCATAAAAGTATTTCAGCTTCTGCCAGCTTTCCCTTGCTTTCCTGTCAAAAAAAAAAGAGCATTTGCCAAATGTTACTACAGACTATGCTTTGAAAAATAAAGCATAGAGGTATATATAGGTAGGAAATACAGAATCAGATAAACTAGCGTGAATCCTAGCTCCATTGCTTTCTAGTCACATGGTCTCTGTTGTCGTATTTCACTATTTGAATCCTTAGTCTCCTCATCTATAAAATGGGTAAAAATACCCACTTCATAATGGTGCTGTGGGGACTGAATGAGATAACATAGGCACTTGGGACTAACATAGAGGAAAAACTTAACAAGTGGATGGGTACCGTTTTGTAATAATTGTTGATGCACATGAAGTTGCAAAAAAAAAAGAGTATGAAGAAATCCCTGTGCCCTTCACCCAGTTAGTTACCCACAACTATGCTCTGTCTTCCATAGCTGTGGTACAATATCAAAATCAGGCAATTGACATGGTACAATGTGTATGTATAGTTTGCTGGGGTTTTATCACATGTACAGATTCATTTAATCATCACTACAAACAAGACAAAAAACTATGCTAACCCAAGCACAGTGGTGTTTGCCTGAATTGTAAATCCAGGAAGATCTCAAATTCAAGATCAGCATGTGATAGGGAGACTATCTCAAAATAAAAAGTAGGACTGGGAACAGTCCCACCTACACACATGCATAGACACGCGTGTGCTCGCATACACACACACACACACGCACACACACACACACACACAACCATTCCATCACTCCAAAGGTTTCTCTTCTTTTTATGGAGTCATGCCCACCTCCTCTTCTATCTCTCCTACTGACCACTAATTACTACAAGGATGAGTCTCCCACCACTGTTATTTTACCATTATGAGAGTGCTTTATATAAACAGAAGAGTACAGTTTGTGACCCTCTGTGACTGGCTTTTATTCACTCATCACAATGACCTTGAGATCCAGCCAAAGTACTGCATGTATCAGTCATTGGTTCCTTTTTATTTTTACGACATGAAAAAAAAAAACACTTTTTGTTTAACTCTGCTGAAGAACATTTTGTTTTTTTTTTTTTTTGCATATAGGTGTGGATTTATTTTATCTCAAAATTATTAAGATTCCATATAATCCATTACTATATAGCAATAAAAATGGTTCAAATGATATTATTGTCAGGTACAAATGTTCTATATATTTTTTTAACAATTTTTTTATTGAACATAAATAGTATACATTTACACTATATTTGGTGCCCTCTCCCCCCCGCCCCCATTTTCCCTTCCCCCCTCCCACCAATGGTTGTCCAGGTTAACCATATCTTATTCATAATTTTACACATGTTCAAGTGTAGACCCTTATTAATCAAGACCGGCCTTCCTCCTCTCCTATCTTACCATCTAAACTTAGCTAGTATTTCCCCTTCAATATCTGGAGACCCACTGGTATTCTTTGTGTTTCCTAGTCTGGGCATATTAGAGGAAACATATGTATCTTCTTCTTCTGTGCTTGGCTGATCTCACTTAACATTATGTTCTCCAGGGCTTTCCATCTTCTTTCAAATGATATAATTTTGTTCTTCTTTATGGCTGAATAGAATTCCATTGTGTGTATTTCCCACAGTTTTGCTATCCATTCATCTGTTGATGGTGATCTGGGTTGGTTCCATATTTTGGCTATTACAAATTGTGCTGCTATGAACATAGGTATGCATATGTTGCTGTAGTTCTCTGAATTCAACCCCTTTGGAAAGATACCCAGGAGTGGTATAGCTGGGTCATATGGTGGATCTATTCCCACCTTTCTTAGGAATCTCCACACAGATCTCCATAGTGGTTGAACTAGTTTGCATTCCCACCAACAGTGTAAAAGAGTTCCTCTTTCCCCACATCCTCGCCAGCATTTGTTGTTATTTGATTTTTTTATGCTTGCTACTCTGACTGGGGTTAGATGGAATCTCAGTGTAGTTTTGATTTGCATCTCCCTGATGGCCAGTGATGAAGAACATCTTTTCATGTATCTATTAGCCCTTTGTATCTTGCTGAAGAACATTTTGAATGCTTTTTATTTCAGCTATTACAAATAAAGCTGCAGATGAACATTCCTGTAAAAAAATTTTGCCTAGATTTAAGTTTTACTCCTCTGAGAGAAGTGCCCAGCAGCGTCACAACATCTCTGTATTATCATGGCCATGAGCCACAAATTTACAATTGTTGCAATACAAGAAACTGCCAGTAAATCCCATTAAAGGAGTGGAAATTGGACACAATCCTTGGGTAAGATTTCAACATTACATTCACTTATTAACAAATTAATTAATACTAGTTGCCCTAACAGACAACCTTACAATCTCAGGAGCTCAGTGCAGGAATTGTTATTTCTTTCTTAATCAGTGTCCAGTGTGGTCAGACAGCTCTGGATTCTGTGGCTCTTTCTATAGGAGGGGTCCACCATCTCTGCCATCTTGGCTTCCAGAAGGGTGGGTAAAGAGGAGAGAGAAAAAAAGTATATGAATGATCACACTGGATGTTTTGAAAGTAGTACCTGAAAATGTCATTTGTCTATATTCCATGGTCCAAACTTGTCACACAGCCTCCACCTCACTGCAAGCCATGTTAGGAAATGCATCCCTCTGAGAAAAGTAAATGGAATGGGTCTGTCTGGCTAGGCCGCAACACAGAGAAGCATCATGGCCATGGTGAGTGGTGTCAGTGAACCAATGGAGAGCCAGAGCACTTTGTGTTTTCTACTAAAGCTTTACAGGTTGCACTGGGTCTGGTCTGAGGTAAATGCGATAAGAATCCTTGAGTCACTTGCTATGAAGACAACTGACAGAGAGCCAAAGAAAAGTTAATAGAATACATAATTGTGTACTGCTCCTTAGTGGTCACAATCACTAAGGCAACTCTCCTGGCTAGACACAAGTAACCTGGTAAGTCCAGGAATGAAGATAGGATGCAAAAAGAAGAGGTGGACATAGGCCAGAATCAGACTCCCTAGCCTTGCTTGCTGGTTCTCAGGTCCCACTTGTTCTCTGCTATATTTGGGCTGAAGCCAGGTTATCTCAGAATGAGTAGGCCACAGTTTGAGGTGGTGGGCCAAGAGTCCAGCTCTCTGCCTGTTTGTGTATGGTCTGTGAGCTAAGGATGAGTACTTATATATTAAAGTGATCAAAAAATCAAAGA
Source organism: Muscardinus avellanarius (assembly GCF_963383645.1). Lineage (NCBI taxonomy): Eukaryota > Metazoa > Chordata > Mammalia > Rodentia > Gliridae > Muscardinus > Muscardinus avellanarius. Next base: position 80,190,929 of record NC_137789.1, read on the forward strand.
AAATATTTTGTAAAAAAAAATCAAAGGAAATATTTTTCAAATATTTTGTGAAAGTTATGTGAAACTCAAATTTCATTATCCATTAATAAAGTTTTGTCAATCACAACCATACTCATTTGTTTCCATATTATCTATGCATGCTTTCATACTACAATAACAGAGCTGAGCAGTTACAAGAGAGACTGCATGTAGCACACAAAGCTGAAAATATTTATTTTCTTGCCCTAGTTTGTCAATCCCATTAATATAAACCAGTGGCGCCTCATAGTTTTTAGGTTTTGAAAATATCTCTAGGTTCATGAAAGGTTGAGCCCAGGGATATTCTAGCTCTGAGCTACACTCCCGACCCTTTTTATCTATTTATTTTTTATTTGAAACAGGATCTCACTAGGTTGCTGAGGGTCTTGTTGAGTTGCTGAGGCTGGCCTGGACCTGTGATCCTCCTCCTCTCTCAGCCTCCCAAGTACTGGGATTACATTCAAGTGCTATTATGTCTGCCATCTTTATGTAATGATTTTTTCACAGTGGAGAAGTAACATTGTACTTTTTATCCACTATTAACAGATCTGCACCATCTGCTTGTCAAAGAGTGGTGATCCTAAGAATTCAGTCTTTCTGCAGAGGTTAATAAAATAATGGTATTATTTTAAAAATCTATCATCAACGTGTCTTTCAGTCCTGAAAAGAGCTGCAGCATGTTCAGCTTTAAGCCATCCTAAAATATTCTGTAGCCTTAGCATAGTCACATTATGTAGCTGAAAACTTTCACCATGAAGATTTCCCTGGCACAAGGAGAGTTGGTTTTACAGTAGATTTAGAAATTTTCACTTCCTAAGCTTGCTTGTTCCCTTTTGAGCAGCAAGTTCAAAAGTATCAGCAAAAATAAATAAATAAAGTCTTTTTTTTTAAAAAAAAGTGTTCCCATACCATCTGTGTGTGAAGTACTTCATCTTCTACAATAGCCTGCAGAAACTCACACAATTAACAAAAATTAACAAATAGCATTTGGAGTATTTCAGTATCCCGGGAGAAACTCATGAACCTTTTCCTATTAACACGTTAGGAAAATTACCTCATTTCTTGCTCTCTTTAACAACTTGCAAGATTTTCTTCTCCACCTCTGAGTCTGTATTATAAATGAATAGTTGCTGAAAGCAGTGGCTTAGAAATCAAACTGTTCTGGATCTAAATGTTCCTTTGGCACTTCAGCTATGTAGCTTTCAGTAAACTACACACTGTTCTGTGTCTCAATACATTCATCTATATAATAGTATTACACAGCACTGACCTTAGAAGACTATTGTGAAAATTAAATGAGGCAGTCAGATAAAGTGCTTATCACAGTGCCAGTCATACAGAAAAAAGTTAATAAAGTTAGTGTCGCTAATGACTGTTACCATCTCATTGGAGGATGGAGAGACCAATGAGACTCTTGTTCTGGTGAGGTAGCCAGCAACATGACTGCATATTTAGAGAAGGTAGAACTAGTTTCAGAGACAGTTTTAATTGTCAAAACAAACAACCCACAGTACCCAGCCATCTGTCAGGAGATTAAGGAAATTCAAACAGAAAAGGCTTCTTCCATTTAGCAAGGCACAGAATTAAATATATCAGTTACATGGACAGAAATACTAAAGGTTTATCTTAAGTCAAAATAAATGGTCATTTTGCATTAAGTTCTCTTAATCTGTTAGAAATCTTTGAATTGATCTTTAAGCACCTGTCTGATCAAGTCACTGCACCTCTATTTAAGTCCTTCCCATGGTAAGGAAAACACTGTCCCTTGAGGTAACCTGTTTTGATTTGAGATGCTCTTCCTTAGACTGAGCTGAAAATTGTTTTTCTGGTGCTTAAGTCCATTAAACCAACTTCCATTCTGTAGAGCCAGGTCATGCTATAGGATTTGTGGGACCTCCATTATCTTGGCCACATATCCTATTGTGCGTTAACAAAATCACAACCTATTTTTCAAAAAGCGCCTTTCCTAGTTTCTACCTTCTTATAAATACACACACACACAACCACATAAATTTACCTTGTTGTGCAACTAGATACAAATCCTCAATATGTTCTTGGGGCAAAATTTAAAGTGAAGTCACTTGATTTTTGCACTAGGGTCTGTTCTGCAGGCTATAGTAACATAGCAACATTATTATGAGGCAGCATAAGAAACTAGAACTTTAAAATGCAGGCACTAGGAAATTTAAAATAAGTTATAAACTTGTTAACTTGTTTTAAATTCTTGTTTACTTGGCATCTTGTTTATCCAGTTTTCTGTACCTCTAAAATGAAGTCAGGATTATATACAGACCCCAGCTAGTAAATGAACATCCTTTCCTTTCCAGAATTATGTCAAGAACTGGACACTGTCTTTGTTGTTATACTACTTGCAAGCTAAGAAGTGAGCCGACCACTGTTTTGCAGAAACTTGGAGAAGACTAGAGGCGCGTAGGTCCAAGACAATGGGCTGTTTTACCCAACACTCAGCAAGAAGCCTTAGCTTCACATTCTGGTTGTTTCCTTTGGCTCCCTAAGTCCCATTGACGGTGAGGAAAACAGCCTACAGGGGTGCTGAGAGCACAATGGGGTTGAATCACAGCGAGAAACCCCACTCTTAAAAATACTCCAGTCTTCTAAAATGGACTGAAGTGAGATCACACCATTTTTACATCCAAAGGAGACATTAATCTTACTATACTGGAAGCAAGCAGGCCTGCTTTTTCTCCAGAGGGAGATACTATCTCTATTTTCCATGACTACTGTCTGTACCAACATCCTTGAAAAGGAAGTCTAGATCCAAATCAAATATCAAATAGACCTGGAACATGGGTAAGAGTTGCCAGTCTCAGGTGTTTTGTTACAGCAAAGGAAAAGAAAAAGGACTAAGCCCTATAAGAGCTTTAAAAATGAATAAATCTCAGCAACTCCTTGGAAAGTGGGAGGCTCAAGAGGAGTGTTTACATAAGCTTCAAAAGTTGAATCTCTTAAGTACTGAGCTTCTTTTCAGGGAGGAAAAAAGCAAACTTTAACTGTTTACCCTTGGATGGCTCCTCAGTAGTCTGCCACCAGTGAGCACTGCAGAACCCCAGTGGAGGTTGCAGAATGCTCCAGACACTGGAGATACAGCAAGGGCATTGATGCTGTGCACCAGAAAGAAAGAACTTGTATGTCTAAAACACATGACATTAAAATAGAACAGGGGTGTGAGTCTTCCCATTATCTCTGGTGCAAGCCTTTGTTGAGACCAAGATGTGTTACTTGGTTAACAAACTCAGGAGTCACATGGTATCTACCCTCTTTGACGAAGGCCTCTATCATCCTCCCACATCCTTAGGGAGTTTTAGCCTTTATTTTTAATCTTTATCTGCTAGATGTTATTTATTATGTAAACTTGTCTTTAAAATATGAAGGCCCTGGGCTACAACTCTTTTGTGTACTTGGTAATCACTTTTGGTGAGGTGAACTCTACATTGTAACAGCTGCCTCCCCTCCCTCCTTGAGTGCCTGTGCAGCACCCAGTCCCTGACTACTTTTCACAATTTTGAAATTAATACCAAAGCAATTTTCCAATACTGACATATTCCCCCCTCTTTGTATTAACTTCCTGACACCCCTTAGGCCAAAGAAAATGGGGACTGAAAGAAAGTCAATCAAGCAACTCCCATACTGAGAGGGGTCAAAGTGGGGTCCCCGGCCTTGAGGGTACGAGGAAATCACTTCAGGAGCAGATAGAAAGACTATTGGTCAAACAGGATGGGAGACAGTAAATCTTTATAATCATACCAAAGGCTTGCACCAGAGATAGTGGGCAGGCCCACACCTGCATCACATCAGGGGCCGATAGACTATTGGTCAAGCAGGATGGGAGATAGTGAATCCTTATAATCATAACAAAGGCTTGCACCAGAGACAGTGGGCAGGCCTACATCTACATCATGTCAGAGGCAAGTAAAAAGGGGATTGGTTAAGCAAGATGGAAAGTAATGTATCCTTATAAAAACTGTTAAATGTTCAAAAACTTCAGTGTCTTATTTTCAAGGCACTTCACTGTATCCCTCTGATGCGGTGCTTTATTATTCTGTCACTTTTTTCTATTTTTGTAACGATACAATTTCCTTAAGCTTATAAACAAAATAAATAAAATTGAACAGGGGTTTCAGAGTGGCAATGGAAATTAAGAGAAAAATGCCAGGGTGTGATGTGAGGAGTTATACATGTCTTGGAGCTGGATTATACATGTCACTTTCCTTAGCAGAAGGCTGGGAGTGTCCACTGAACAGTCAACCAGGCCATGGCTATCATTCGAACCAAGAGGGTTCGAATCCTACCATTTCTCCATGTGTTGAGTCTTGTGTTAGGAAGAGCCTCCCACACTTGTATTTCTGCATTTTCCTCTCCTTGAAAAACACCTACTTATTTTCCATACTCAGTTCAAGGCCCCCTCCCCCTCTTCAAGGATAACTGGCCACTCCCTCTTTCCTTTGACCAAGTACTCTTATATTGCCTCTCCTTGAAATTGGTATACTTTATAGGACATTTTTTTTCTTCCATGCTGAGGTTCTAACCTAGGGCCTCACACAGAATTATACCCTCAGGTTCAATATCATACTTTTTTATTGGACAATATACCTTCTAGAAAGGACATTGGATTTTTATTGGATAATATACCTTCTAGAAAATTCCACCCCATCAAGGATGGGGGCCTTATGTTTAGTGTCTGATTTTCAGCCTCTGCCCCAGAGCTTGGTGTAAGGCAGGTACCTGGCAAATGTTGGTGGCCTGATCAGATCCCCCATTCCCACTAGACTCCCAGGAGAACAAAGTGTGGTATGGGAGCCAGGGCTAGGTGGAGGCACTAGGGATCAGAGCACTTCTGGGTTTCTGGGACTAAGTTGGAGAGGGGAAACTGGGGAATTCCTGAGGCTGCAATAAGTAACTGGGAGGAAAGCATCCTTCCTCTTTACTGAAGAAAGACAGCTCAGTGTGAGAGCAGTGGGAGTCAGAAACTGTTTCAGAGTTTGGAGGAAGAAATGGCTGGGAAGAAGGAAGCAGAGTTGCTGCTGAGGTCCTCCCTTTTATCCTTTTGACTTTCCTCTGATCAAAGAGACACCCTTGAGGTAGAAAATATGAGAGATTTAAGTGAGTCAGAAAGATTCAGGCTCCACAAGTTTCTTCCCTTACCCTGCATGAAATTCCACAGATCAGAAAACTGGAAGAAGGTAGAATTGTAAAATACTCAAACTTGAGAGCATTCTCCAGGGGAACAGGCTGAACATACAGTTCCTGGGGAAGAATGCCTGAGATGGGTGATAGGTGAACAGGGGGCACACCTGTGCTTGCGGGAGGATGGGCAAAAGAGTAGAAGAGGGACCATGCTCAGCCAGATGGAATGGCCAAGGGCAACATGAGACCCCAGGCTTTGGCCAGGTGTGCCAGCCCCAGTTTGCATAGCTCCCCAGACTCCTTGGATCTTGTTTACTGCTTCACGTTGAATATGGCCTTCTAGAAGCTAGAAGATGGTCTGGCTCCAACCACTTTCTCACTGTAAGTTCCAGATGTAACCCCCAGATTATTTTGAGGGTCACCCAGCTCCATGGCTGTGAGAGGTCTTCATATCTCCTCCTGTCTCCTTGCTATGACGGTGGACATGTCCTCCGGGGGCTAGCAGGCACATCCCTCCACACTCCCTGCACATTTTTCCAGACCCCTGACCATGCTCTATTCTTGCCAGGCCCAGGTATGAGGACATTTTTATTGCGTGGTGTGCAGCAAGCCCTCCCTGCTCTGGCTGCAGCCTTGGGTCCCACTGCTGAAGCTCTGGATCCAGTTTTTCTGCTGACCCTCAGGGGTGGAGGGTGAATGCATATGGCCAGAGGAAGACGGAAGAAATAAAACAAAAGTTCTCCCCTCTCCTCCCTCAACACAACCTGTTTATGCCATTTTGCAGGAAAAAACTGATAGAACTAGAAAATATTATGCTCAGTGAGATAAGACAGTGTCAGTCAAGGATTGTATTTTTCTCTCATACTTGGAAGCTAGAAAGAAAATAAGAACAAAAGGGACTTTAGATAAAGGAGGATGGAGACCAGTAGGATAGTGGAAAGAGACGAGGGGATGGAGATGGGAAGGTATTAGGAGGCTTGAGGAAAGAAAGAGTTCAAATAATGCTTTGTCTATATATGAAGTTACCAATACCAATCTCGATAAATGGATGTGGGGGGAGGAAGGGAAGGAAACACACCATGTGCTGTGTGTATGTATGTTTGAATCACTTTGAACCTCACTGTGATGCATAGTTAGAATGCATCAATAAAAGTATTTAAAATAAAAGAAATACAGCAAACTCAGCCATTCTAAACACATACTGTGAGAGCCAGCACCCAACTTGGGAACACACTTCCTTGTTCCTGTTCTTTCCCCTATATTTGCTCTCATCTTGCTTTTCTAGAATTTCACTCCCCAGAAAAATGGTAGTGTGAGCTTGTACCTTTTGTCCAGGACACCCAGGCTCAGTCCCTGGGAGCCTGGATGAAGGGACCCTAGCACCTAAAGAAAGCACCATGGAAAAGGAAAGGGCAGATGTTGTACCCCTAAAATATAATGGCTGTGTTAGCCTTGTCCTTTATCGCTCTCCAGAAACCAGATGAGACAAGTTACCCACCTTCAGAGAAATCTCAGGAACAGCTAGGTGCAGGCTCCTATACCCAGGAATCCATATCCAACACTCCCTGGCTCTGTAACTGTGCTGGAGGCACAGTGGGAGGAGGGGAAGAGGGATCTGCATCCTCTGCTCCAAAGACTGGAGGACAAGAACAGGGGCAGGGGGCTCTGCCCTCTACAGATCATCATCGATAACTCTGTATCTTTCATTTGCTACATCCCCTTGCAAGAACCCAGATAAGAAAACAACCTGGAGATGGGAGTTGGGAAAGAGGGAGATTCCCTAATATACATGATGTACATTCACAAACATATCAAAGTTAATCAGTAATTCAAATATGAGAAGGAGGGAGGGGAGAAGAAATGAGGGGGGAATTGGGTGAAGGCTAAGTGAGTAATGTTTACAGGTATGCCTCTAACATATTATACCCAGTTAAGATGTATGACTAAAATGTGCTAATAAAAATTTTTTTAATATTTTAAGCTTCAATTTACTTGTCTATCAAATAAAATGATGTGCTGTGAAATAGTGAAAGACAGAAATGGTTTCAAGAGCCTCCAGGTGTCTCCTCAATGCATTGTCAGGTATTAGTTGTCCCTGAGAACCCTCCAGGTTATTAGCTTCTATGGGCGGGCCACCTGGCCCTGACCCTGGGCAGATGGGCAGGCGCTGGCGGGGCACCCTTAGGCGACCCCTCCCCACCTGGAAGGACTCTGAGGTCCAAGCTGCCTGGCCCCGACCCTGGGCGGGTGGCAGGCGCAGACGGGGCACCCTTAGGCGACCCCCACCCCACCCACCCGGAATGAAAAAAATTTTTTCATCGTTACTGACTGCCTGAACCCACATCCTCCCCAAACCACACATACTCTATTCTCTTAAAAAAAAAAAAAAAGAAAAAGAAAAGAAGGAAAAAGAAAAAAGAAAAATATTCAAGAGGGGTTAAGATGGCCGAGGCAGCAGCTAAAACATTGGAGATGCAGACAAAACATATACATCTGAACTGGAGCTTTTGGAAAAACTCCCCGCGAAGGAGGACTGAGGCTTCTCTACATCTTTAAGAATCCTGGACATCATCTGTAAAGAGAGAGTCTAGCGGAGCCCTAGGAGGAAGGCGGTGGCCAAGATGGTGGTGGAGACTTGTCTTTGGGAGAGGCAGACATCTGATCCAACCCACCCTGATCATCCGAAGAAATTACCCCAAAGGTCGAATGCTACTGTTGCACATGCTTAGGAACACTGGACATTATGTGGTATGGGAAAAGAGCTTGGGAAAGATTTGAAATGGTGGAGACAGTCGCGGCAAGTACTCAGGGGAGGCAGGGATCTGACGTAATACACCTGGAACTTTTGAAGAAATTACCTCAGAGGTGGAATACTACCACCACACACCTCACCTCGGGAATGTGGGACAACCTGCTGGGTGAAGAGGGGGCTCAGATAGGAGCCTGCCATGAGGCAAGGCAGGTGATGGGGCCTCCGAGCCCGGGAGCGGAGCCAGCCGAGGGGTCAGTTCTGTGCGGGGGCCAGCGAGGCCAGAATCGGGGCCTCCCATGAGGCAGAGCTGGTGCTGGAGCCAGCGAGGTCCAGATAAGAGTCCCCTGGGTGGCCAGGCCACTACTGGGGCTATCAAGAGTGGGATCGGAACTTGCAATGTGGCATGAACAGAGAAATAGCACAGAAAATAAAATCCAGATGTGTCCCCTAATTAGCAAGAACTAGGAGGAAAGGGGTAACAGGAGGAGGTCGAGTAGTAGAAAAGGCTCTATTGAGAAGCAATTAAGGTGACCAATCAGAGGGAAGGGAGAGGGGAGGATGGAATCTCTTTAAAACTCATAAGGTGCATAAACAAATATATCAAAGATAATTACCAATTAAGCGTGGGATCGACGGAGGGGGAGGGAATGGGATGGGGATTGGATGAGGGCTTATTGGATGATATGTGCTTGTATATCCTCTCAAGTCTTATATTCCAAAGTGATGTATGATTACAAAAATAAATAAATAAATAAATAAATAAAAATAAAATAAAATTTAATCATGACATACAATGTGTTTAAAAAATAAAATAAACCTAATAAACTTTGTAAGTTTAATGAAAAGAAAGATTCTATGGGAAGGGTGCCATCAATTATCTCTGACAGGGCTATTTCAGAACTTGGCAGCAAATGAGGCTACTTTCTAGAAATCTGGCAGAGATGCAAATGTGTTTTGCCTACAGACTCACATATTATCCTTGTATAGGGCACTACAAATCATTTATGAAAAGCTGAGAATACGTCTCTATAAGGCAAATCTAAATTTAAAGTAGTTTTACATTTCAGCAGTTCTCTTATTAATGAGCTAAATAAAATCTTTGAATCATGTTTATTTTGTAAAAGAGTCATGATTTTACCGTATTGAAAATCACCCTTTATAGTGCTATCAACAGGAAAAAAAAGTATTTGAGGAGTGTATGAGACAAGTATTTATAGAAGTATCTAACATGAAGATTATAAACTACAGAACATATAAACTTTAACTTGAAGTAAAAGATAACAGCAGAGGGGAAAGGAAAGGAAAGAATTCTAGCTGAGCTGTGTCAGACGTTTAACTGCACAATCTCACTTAATATTGATAAGAAGCCTACGTGGTAGTTACTATTAATCCCATTCACAGAATGGAACTCCAGATCTAGCTGGTAGGATATGAGGCTAAGATGGAAACCCAGTTCTGTCCAACCTAAAAAGGTCCTAATTCCCCTCACCAAACCATCTCGCCCAGGCCCACAACAGGTGCTTTAGAATGTTAGGGAGGATATATCAGGGATTATGGTGAATGTTGGAGTAGGTGATGTTGTAAAAGGGTGCTCAGAGCCCTAGGCAGCCAGGAGGGGCACCAGAAGGACAGAGGGAGGGAATGGTGGCAAGGCGGCAGTGCTGAGGATGACCAGGCAGGGAGTGATACAGGCTGTTTCCCCAGGGTCCTTCCTATATTTCTGCCATGATAAGAACTGAATTACGGGAAATTCAAGTTTATATTAACTTCACATCTTTTTCCAAGTAGGAACAATGACATATTCAAAGACCTAAATAAAGATCCAGATACTGGTCAAAGTGAGTGACGAGCCAAAATGAGGGTTCCTGACTCCTCTTGACCCTCTTTCTTCTGAAGGAGCTAGTCATTACTTATCATATGGTGAGCTCACTGGGAGTAGTTTATGACACCACTCGTCCAAGTCTAACATATGGCCAAGTGCATCAGAAATTTTCAAAGGGTGGATGCTTCCTTATTTGCTTTTCAAAGTAAAATATACATTAACATTTTATAGTTAGGGAAGCAGTAAGACTTGAGGAATATTAGCAAATATTTTATTGCTTTAATATTATCTATGTTAGCAAAGCAAAGGAAGATTATAAAAATATAAGGAAACAAAGAAGAAAACATATTAGTAATGATAAATTCATATATAAAGTTGTCAATACCAATTTCAGTTGTATATATGGGGAGGAAAAGGGAGTGGGTAGGACCCAGAAGGAAACACACCAAGTTCTGTGTGTATGTATGTTTCTATCATTCTGAACCTCATTATAAAGTATAATAGAAGGCAGCAATAAAAAAATTAACAATAAGGGAATCCCATTATGATATATGATTTCAATGCACCAATAAAAAGAATTAGTAATAAAGAAGAAACAAGCAAAAGAAAACTTATCAGAGCTTGTGCTGTGATCTCTTTAGGAAGAGTGGATCTGAGCTTTTTGATTACTCTCAAGATTTAAAAGTGCACATCCCAGAGGACTCAGCAATAATTAAATCTGCCACCTCCACCGTCTTGTACTCCATTAAGATATATGACTAAATGCACCAATAAAATTTTTAAAAATAAAATGAAAGCATTTCTTCTAAAATTTCAACATATCATTTTTCTTCTCCTGAATTTTAGTCTCAGGACCTGCTTAGTCCTGTGAGTCAAAGCACCTGCATAGCTGTGTTTTTGCTCAACTGAATGCCCAGAAGTGAGGGAGGTGGCTCTGTGTATCTCTCCTGAGAGGCTGCTGCTGGACAATTTCTCCATTTCTTAGAATTCTTGTCTCCACATTTTCCCTGAGGAATATAAAACACACACAATCTGAAAATTGGAAATTATAATAAATTCCCAATAGTCAAGTAGAAATCTCTAATTTGGCTTTTTGTAAATAACTTTGTCTTTCAATACTATCATAAGGAAGATGTGTTCCCCTTGGTATCAGTGCTCATATTTTCTGATGATATTTCATTGTCCTTAAGTCACTTGGCACATGTCTCAACTGGCCAAAATAATCACAGCATTTAAAAATAAACTATTAGGGGCCTGGGAATGTCACTCAGTTGAAAAGTATCTATACCAAATGAGAAAGGCTCTGGGTTCAACCCCTATCACTGTAAATATATATTCCGACTAATTTTTTTCTTTAAGAATATGTATTTAAAAAAAAAAAATATATATATATATATATATATATATATATATTATATATACCCTTTAAAAAAGTATATATACCCTTTAAAAAAGTATATATACCCTTAAAGTATACACTTAAAGAAAAAAAATGGGCCGAGCATGGTGGTACACGCTTGTAATCCCAGGATTCGGGATCACAGTTTTCAAAAGCCTCAACTACTTAGCAATGCCCTTTGCAACTCAGCGAGACCCCGTTTCAAAAATTAAAAGACGGGGCGGTGGCAGAGATATCACACCATAGGAGAATGTGCAACCTGGCACCCCCCACAATCTAAAGCAGCCTCTATCGACTCTCTGGATCGGAGACTCTGTGATACAACCCAGTAAAGGAGTAGTGGGGTCTGAGATACTATAGACTCGAGATCCAGAAGTCCTTAAGTGAAGTCATAGTGACCCAAGGGAAGAACCCAGAGAAGGCACAAACTTCCTAAATCATGGGAAAGAGGAATAATACTGGAGCAATGAATGCCCACAACCCCACAACATCAGAACCCGATAAAACAGAAAATCAGAGATTTCTAGAAGATCAAATCAGGAAAATAACTGTAGAAATAATAGAGGTGCTTCGAAAAGAACTCAGAGAGAGCCAAAAAGAGATAAAGGATGCAATTAACGAAGTAAAGGCCTCAATTCAAAGCACAAACAACTGATTAGACCACATGGAGAACAGAATCTCGCTCTTAGAAGACGATAATTCCAAAAATGAACGCATAGTTTCTAATCTAGGAAAAAATATCCAACAGCAGGAATCTGATATTGAAGAAATATGGGCCCATTTTAAGAGAGCTAACCTAAGAATAATTGGAATAGAGGAGGGAAAAGAAAGTGAAACCAAAGGGATCAACAATCTCTTCAAGGAAGTAATAGCAGAAAATTTTCCAAACATAGAGCAAGAGGTTGATACACAGATCCAGGAAACTTATAGAACTCCCTTTAGACAGGATCGGAGAAGAGGATCCCCACGCCACATAATTGTCAAAATGACCAATATGGAAGCCAAGCAGAGAATCTTAAAGGCAACAAAAACAAAGGGCCAAGTGACCTTCAGAGGCAAACCAATTAGAATCACTCCAGACTTCCCAAACCAAGTCATGAGTGCCAGAAGGGCTTGGAGTAACATATTCCAAACTCTGAAAGAAAACAACTTCCAGCCAAAAATTTCCTACCCAGCAAAACTTTCTATCAAATTAGATGGAGAAATAAGAAGCTTCCATGACAAACAGAAACTGAAGGAATTTATGTCTTCAAAACCAGCGCTAGAAAAAATACTCAAAGAGATTAACTACAAAGAAGAAATAGGTAACACACACCAGAACCAGAGAAACAAGAGTTTCCATCCAACAGACAACTAAGATGGTTATCTGTGGAGATTCATTATTTATGTTAGTCTTTTAACTATCTCTAAATGGTATTGTTTGCCTTTATTGTTGTTAATTTTTAGGATTTCTAGTTGGAATATTAATATACCTTCAGATATAGCATTTGGAAATATTTTATCCCATTCTATTAGTACTGTTAACTCTGTTTACATTGATTTGGATATACAATATTTTTTTTTAGGGAGTTTGTATACTCTTCTGTTGCCTGTGCCATTGAAATCATATCCAAGAAATCACTGCCAATTTCAATGTTGTGAGATTTTATGACCCAGATTTTCTCCTAAAAGTTTATAGTCTTAAGATTTATATCTAGGTATTTTATCTATTTTGAGTTAATATTTGTATATGGGATTAGGTAAGGGTCCAACTTTATTCTTTTCCATGTAATTATTATGTTTCAACAATATTTAGTTAAAAGATTATTATTTCTACCACCAAATGTTCATGGAAACCTTGTCAAAAATAACTTGACAATATAGGGAAGAATTTAGCTCTAGGCTTTTATTTAACTCCAATGGTTTATATATCTGCCTTTAGAATAGTACTACACTGTTTAAATTATTGTAGCTTTATATGGTTTGAAATCAGAAAATATATATCTTCTAGCTTTGTTCTTTTTCAAGATAGTTTTGGGTATCTAGAGTCCATTTTCCATATTAGGATAGATTTTTTTTTCTGAAAAATAAATATATAAATATATGATAGTTTCACCTAAAAAATAGAAAAAAATATTCTCTGGTAAAAATGAAAGTAAAAAGAAATATTGAAATGTTATCTTTAAGGCATCAAAAGCTTGGTATCAGACAAATGAAACTGTTATGTGAGATTATCATTTTTAATTTTGGATAAATTGCTATAATACTAGATGTCAACCACTAAGCCAAGCATGGGAAGGAGGGATGGGGAGAGAATGGGGTGGGGTTCGTTTGGGGACTGACTGGGCGATGTGTGCATGTATGTCTACAAAAGTTTGTATCCCACTATGATGTATGAATACAGTGCACCAATAAAAAATAAAATAAAATAAAATAAAATAAAATAAAAAATAAAAAGATAGGGGAGCTGGGCATGGTGGCGCACACTTGTAATCCCCAGGCTTGGGAGGTGGAGACAGGAGGATCTTGCAGGTTCGAAGCCAGCCTTGCTGGCTTAAGAGACCCTGTTTCCAAATAAAAAATATAAAATAGGTCTGGGAGTATAGTCCGGAGGTAGAAGGGTTCCATCCCCAGTACCACCAAAAAAGAAAATAATAATTTAAAAATTAGGGGAAATTACATGTGATCAATTTAAGGTAATTTTATATAATATACTAGTTATACATTTTTTTATATAATATACTAGTTATACATGTTCATTCCTGAGTCTTTCAAATCTAAAAACGATATTATTTACAAACTACAAAGGGGAAATGATGAAATTTATTCAGTGTTATTTAAATACAGGTTGATGTCATTAGTTAACAATACTGTATTGCATGATAGAAATTTCCTCAGTATATTTTATCTGTTTTTACCAACAAAAATGAACCTAAAGGAGATGATAGACATTTTAATTTGGTACCTGTAGTAACTATTTGAGTGTATATTTATGTCAAAACACCATATTGTTCACCTTAAATTTATACAATAAAAGTTAAAAGTACATGGCGATATTTAGGCAAAAAAAAAAAATTAAAAGACTAAAAAGTAGGGCTGGGTGTAGCTCGGAGAAACAATGCCCCTGGGTTACATCCCAGTACCGCAAAAAATAGAAAGAAAGAAAAGGAAGGAAGGGAGGGAGGGAGGGAGGGAGGGAGGGAGGAAGAAAAAAGAAGAAAAATTGGTAAGGATAGCACAGTTGATAAAATGAGTCCTTTTATGGTGTTTAGTCTTCATTAAATCTGCTAGTCTTGATTTCGACAACTGAAAGAGAGCAGCAATATTTATTTTACCAACTTTTAGCAGATTGACTCTAAAATAGGCACTCATTAAAAGATGGATATGTTGTGGGTGTGTATTTATATGTGTGTGCATATGTGTGTGTTTGGGTATTACTTGAGGTGATGGCCTAATTTGTGACTGCATCTCTAAGTTGAGGGAATATTCTGAATTCTCTAGCCCTTCTTTTAGTCTTCACAAAGAGAAAAATCACCTATCATTTGACTGAATCAGGAGTAAAAATAACTTTTCCATGTAGTAGACAAATGATCTACAAAATCCTAATGATGATCATGATGGTGAGAAGAAGGATGATTATGATTATATTAACCACTAAACAATTGTCACAGACACTTTAAATTAAAAATTAACTTCTGGACATGTACTAATAACTCTACCTTCTAATCTTATAATCAATAAATAGTAACAGCGTGATAGTGCCTTAATCATAGACTAAGGATGACTATATAAAGAATACTGCTAGGATGCCTCATTTTGATTTGTCTTTTCTTTCCAGCCTCTGTATTCTCCCTTACTTACCTGTCATGGAGTATGTGCATAAGAAGAGAAGAAGCTAAATTGCTGGTTCTGGCCTGGAATGTGTGATCCTCCTGTCTCAGCCTTCCAGTTTTAGGATTACAGGCTTGCACCACCAAACCTGGTTAGCTACTGCCTTTGATGTCCATGAGATTACATTTCTCAGATGAATAACTGCGAAAGAATTTTTTTTTTCAGTGCGGAGGAATAAACTAAGGTCCTTCTACTTGCTAGTGTTTGTAAGTACTCTACCACTGATCTCTACCCCCAGCCTGAAGGAAAAAAAAAAGAACACTTAAGACCCATTAGCTTAGAGAGTTCATTCAGCATAAGTCTATACTGATACTGGGCATGACTACAAACAGATTCATTCTTATCAATATACTGTTCAGAGAAAAATAAATGTAAGTCTCTTGATTGATTGTCTCAAATTTGATACAGTCAGTTCTCCCTATAAATGAGTTTTGGGTTTTTTCTTTGTTTGTTTGTTGTGTGTGTGTGTGTGTGTGTGTGTGTGTGTGTGTGTGTGTGTGTGTTGGTACTGGGGGCAGAACCCACAGGCTTTTGTACCTTTGGGCTATATTCCCAGATATATTTTATACTTTATTTGGAATCAGGGTCTCACTAAGTTGCTAAGAGTCCCACTAAGTAGCTGAGGTTGGCTTCAAACCTGTGTGATCCTCCTGTCTCAGCCTCCCAAGCGCTGGGATTACGAGCATGTACCACGATGCCCAGCTTTGTCCATGAGTTCTTGATATGTGGTTTCAACCAAATACAGATCTAAAGTATTTGAAAAATAACTGAATCTGTACTGGACATGTAGTGGAGATTATTTTACTATTATTTTTCCCTATACATTTTCAGTTAATTTTCTCATGGCTGTGACCATTTTTCCCTAAAAAATACAATGTATTTCAATTAACTTTCTCATGTTCTTGTGACCTGACAAGAACAACTTGGAGAAGAAAAGGTTTATTTGGCTTGTGGTTTTAGAGGTTTAGTTCTTAGATGGCCAATTCTAAGGCAGAGAAATCATGGTGGCAGGATGTGGCAAAGGATAGATGCTTATCTCATTTCTTCTGGGAAGCAGAGAAAGAAAGAGATAGGAGCAGACCAGGGGCCTATACACTCTAAGGCCATACACCCAGTGGCCTATCTCCTCCAGCCACATTCTTTCTGCCTTCAGTTACCATGCAGTAGTCTAAGGTATTACACCATCAAATTGATTAACTTACCATTGAGTTAAAGTCTTTCTGATTAAATCATTTCACCTCTGAACATTGTTGCATTACCTAACACATGAGCTTTGCTGGAGAGCATTTTATAGCCAAACCATAACACAAAATAGCAAATATTCATGTGGCATTTACATTAAGCATTCTAAATAAACTAAAGATTACATAAAGTCTACAGGAGGGTGTGTTAGAGCAAATGATATATACCATTTTATGAACAATTACATATTTTGCTACTTCTGAGGATCCAGGAATCTATCCCTGTGGATATAAAAGGAACCCTCCACGGAAGACAATTATTCACATCATATTTACAAATTAATATAAGAGGGATATTGAACCATATGAGGAGGTGCCAAAAGACTTGGAAAAAGATAATTAATAGAGAGGAAAAAAAGCTATCTTTAAATGTGTATTTAAAAATAGACCGTTTCAGGCTACAAAAAAAAAAAAAAGAGGAAGAAATGTTACCATATTCTCACCACCGAAAGACAAGCACTATTAATTTAACTTTTGTTAAATAATTCCTTTAGGATTATTTTCCATGCATAATCTTTTTAAATATTCTTGCATTTTAAGCTGGGTGTGGTGGTGCACACTTGTAATCCCAGCACTTGGGAGGAGGATCGTGGTTCTCGGCCAGCCTCAGCTACTTAGTGAGACCCTTTGCAACTCGGTGAGACCCTGTTTCAAAATAAAGAATTAAAAAAATAGGGCAGGGGCCGGGCATGGTGGCACATGCTTATAATTCCCCGTGCTTGGGAGGCAGAGACAGGATCACACAGGTTCGAAGCCAGCCTCTCTGGTTTAAGAGACCCTGTTTCCAAATAAAAAAGTATAAAGTAGGTCTGAGAGTGTAGCCCGGAGGTAGAAGGGTTTCCAGGAATCCCAGTACCGCCGGGGGAAAAAAAAAAATAGGGCTAGGGATGTAGCTAATAGGGCTGGGGATGTAGCTCAGAGGTAGAATGCCCCTGGGTTCCATCCCTAGTACTGCAAAAAATATTTTTTTTTGCATTTCATTGATCTTTTTAGTATTCATTGTGCTATTTTCATTTATAGTTACATGACCATTTTCTCATATTTTTAAAACCTCTGCATAAACATCATTCCCAAACAACACAAGCTGTATCACTGCAATTATATATCATAACATAACCGCTCACTCTCAAACATTTTGACTGCCCCCCAAATTTTACTATTATAAATATATTATAAATATCATTTTATGCATAGTGGTATGCAAAAAAAAGTTTTTCCACTAATTCATATAATCAAAGTGCTGTCTACATGTGTGAAGTCTCTTCAGAGAGTGCTAGATTGGTTTCCAATATTTCCCTACCATTGGTAAATGGATCAGAATACATGTTTTACCAAGCCTTCTCTAGCATTTGATATTATTTCAAAAAGTATTTTTTTCTTTCTTTTTTTTTGTTTTGGTGGTACTGGGGATAATCCTTCTATCTCTGGGCTACACTCTCAGACCTATTTTATATTTTATTTGGAAAGAGGGTCTCTTAAGCCAGCGAGGCTGGCTTCAAACTTGCGCGATCCTCCTGTATCCGCCTCCCAAGCATGAGGATTACAAGCGTGAGCCACCATGCCCGTCTCAAAAAGCATTTTATAAGATTTAAAAAAAAAAAGAAAATTCTTGCCTGGTTTTGTTCAATGTGCATTTCTTTGATTATTAGTGACATTGAACAGTTTTTAAGTTTATTAATCACTTACGTGTCCACATTTGTGAATTCCTTCTTTGTATAATTTGGATAACTATTTAATGATAATTCTGGCGGTTTCTTCATTTATTTGCATGATATAATTATACTGATCTTTTAGCATATCTGCCCTTTTTCAGTTCCTTTGTCCTTATTATTATTCATGATTATTTTATAGAACTTTTAAAATTTAATGTACTCAAAATTAATAAGCTATTTTTCTCAAAAGTATTTTAATCTTAGAAGCATTTTTCAAATTCGGGGATCAATAAATCTACATTAATAATTTCATTTACATTTGTAGAGTTTTTTGTTGTTGCTAGTTTTTATTTTTACAGTTACATCCTTAATTAAGCTATAATAGTTTTGGAAATACTGAACAAAATAAAACTTTAAAGTGATTTCCCTCAAAGAGCAGTCTTTAAATATTTAAATGGATGCCATCTGTGCAGATGTAGGTTGGAGAATTAAATTGGCTTTGCATGGCTGAGAGAGAATTAAAACCGATGGTTCTTAGAGCAATGTAAATGGTGATGATATTTAAAATATTGAACAACTGCTATGTCTTATTTTCAAAACATACCAGCAGATTCCAGTTGTAAAAAAAAAAAACTATAGTTGTCACAAAATAACTATCAGCTTTGTTTAAAACTACCTAAATATGAAATGGGTCACCTTGCAATTCAAAGTAGAGTGACCACATACCTCAGTTAGCCCAAGAGAGTCTTGTTTATTGTGCAGACATAAATATTTTTAATTCTTGCCTTCACTTTTAACACTTCCCCAATTCATTTTATGTGTCTTTTGAGATAGGGTCTCCCTATGCTTCCCAGGCAGGTCTCAGACATATGAGTTCAAATGATCCTTCTGCCTCAGTATCTCTAGTCCTACAGGCACATTCCAGCACACCTGGAACTCTCCTAATTTTTTTTTTTTTTTTTGGCATGTCTGGGGATGGAACCCAGGGGCATTCGACCTCCGAGCTATACCCCGTGCCCTATTTTTCTTTATTTTGAAACCAGGTCTCACTGAGTTGCAGAGGCCCTCACTAAGTAGTTGAGGCTGTCCGTGAACCGCAATGCTCTGGTCTCAGCCTCCCAAATGCTGAGAACTCTCCTAATTTATATGTCCAGATTAGAGGGTACTTCTTCCATGAAGATATTCAACTAAAAGTTTGGCCAGCTAACTTGGTGGGCATGGTAGAAAGAACAGTGGTGTTTTATTCAGGAGTTGCATTAAGGTTTTCCCATTTTCTTACTGCCCAATATGCATGCAGATGGGCCTCAGCCCTCACATCCTCCCCTCAGCTTGAAGAGTGCATGCAGAACTTCACATATACTAATAAATCAAGTTCCCTTGTAACATGTGATACTGTAATTTTTGCTTCTACTAACATCTCTAGCTAGTACCCACATAAAGCCAAACATCTTGTTTTGATTTTGGGCTTCTGGAATCTATGGAAGAGGTTGTTTACTACCTCCCTCCCCAGACCTGATCAAGTTTGAAGAAGCAAACTTGTCTCTCTGTTGGATATGGCGAAACTGTTGAAATTTGATAGCCAGAAACTGAGATTTCTGAGGTTCGTTCCATAGACAGTTGAAGTCCTGGAATAGTGAGGCCATCCTTAAAGAAAAGATAGAAGGTATGAAGTTCCTTGCAATTCCATCTCTTGCCTCTAATTTAGAGTCTTTAAGTTCTTTAAGCCTTAAGGATGATCAAGAAAAGTTCCCAGATCATTCCCAAGCAACCTTCCAAGTGTCCAGAGATCTGTCCACTTCCTAAGATCTGTCCACTTAGATCTGAAGTTTTAACTAAGCAAAATAAACACCCATGGGCCTTTTGGGCATAAACAAGAGTGGCAGTATGACACTTGGTAGAAAAAGAAGTCCCTCTCTGTGCATTATACCCAAAGGAAGGATGAATTAAAGATAATTTATTTTAATGATGGATTTGCATTAATGCAGTTTAATGAAATCTCATATTTTGTTGCAATGGGGATGGTTAATTCAGGACCCTCAGTTGCAGAGTTTTCCAGACTAACCAATAAAATTACTGACCCAGGTTTTTAGATTGAGGACTGTGAGTTATCAGGGTCAAATCTGCACTGAGAAGAGATTTCTCCACACATCTACACATACAAGAAATAGTTCTATTGAGACTCTAGCTTCCTTATGAGTAATCAAGCAAAAGTTTTATTTATTTATTTATTTTGCAGTACTGAGGATGGAACCCAGTGGTATTCTACTTTTGAGCTACACTCTTAGCCCTATTTTTTATTATTTTGAAAGAGGGTTTCACTAAAATGAAGAGGGCCTAAGTAGCTGAGATTGGCCACAAACCTGTGATCCTCCTATCTCAGCCTCACAAGTACTGGGATTACAAGTGTGCGCCACCATGCTCAGCTGAGTATAAGGTTTTAATATTGTTGTTCTTGGGAGTCATGAGGAAACCTCTTAACAAAACACTGGCTATATTAGCCTGGGCAGGGCCTTACTGTCAAAAGTCCTTACTTTTACTCTTGGAACAGTGTATAAATGTGAGATCTTGTAAGAGATAGGTTTTATTTTTTTTTGGGGGGGATACATTCCTTAACAGAGCAGATGCAGAAAAAATCTCCCAGATGTAATCAAGATGTAAGCTTGTGAGGAGAGAGCTTTTGGTTCATGGGAACCTATACATTGCTACTATGGGCTTTGCCTTTATTCAGGGCATTCTAATGTAGTATTTCCACTGAAGTTATCAACAAAGGCTGGTAGTGTTTCCAAGTTCAAGCTTTTCTGCCACCTCCAGCTTAAATGCTTGTCACATCAGGGCTTTGCTAGGGTTGATAAGATAGAACAATAGAGACTCTGGCTATCTCTTCCCAGTCCTCCTTGAATCTCTGTTAGCAGAGTTCTGAAAGTGAAAAAGAGTGATGGAGTGGCCCCCTGAGCCCACTCTCCTTTCGTAGGGCAGTGGAGTAAAGCAAGCAGCTTCTGTTGCTCACTTGTGTTTATGGCAAAAGCTTCCCAGGGAGATGAAGGAACCTGTAGCCTATGAGCTGGAAAATTACTTTAGGAGCACTTGAATTCCCCCTCAGCATTTTATGATATGCAGCCACTTTTGGGGGTGAAGGGAGATGCCCAAGTTAAGGAAAGACAAAGTATCCTTAAAATATTGCAGAGTTGAGACTCAGGGAGATAAACGCCTACAACCTGGAGCCAATTCCCCTATACAAAGGTAAAATGAATCTTTGTGGTAGCTTAAGCTGTTCTGCAGTGGCAAAGCAGCAGGAATCTTAGTGTTTTAGCATGTGAAGTTTTGCTCAAAGTCCCCTGGGGGCCACTAACTCTGCAGGGCACTTGCTTTGCAAGCAGTGACATAGGGCCTCAGAGTGATTTCACCTGTGTCTGCATCTGCTCAGTAGTGACCAAATCAATCGATAAGAAAGGAAAAGTGGGAACTGGAAGTCGCTCAAGTGCTTGGAGCACCCTTGTGATGAAGGCATGGCATAGCACACTCTTTCCACGTCTCATTGGCCAAGCCTCATCACATGGCACCATCCTGACCATAAGGATGCTGGGAAATGGAGGGCAGCACCTGAGTGTGTGATGAGCATTAAATGTCTCTGTGGTGACTCTTTCCTAAGTTAGGGAAAGCTAGAAGAAAGAGTCTTTGGCAGAAGAGCTGAATTTAATAATGTTATACTTGGATTGTCAATACTTACATTGTGTGCAGTTCCAGGTTTCTGAGAGTAACAGATGGAAAAATAGATGGGACAGTTCACGTATCACCTGCTAGAATTCTGGCCTTTGACTTCTGCTTTCTAAGCTCAATTACATTCCTTTAAGTCTCTGATTATAAATGATAAATTTTATTTATTTTCCTAATCTCCTTTATTTTTGCTGAGAATAATAAACAGCCATTAAAGCCTATTACAATGTAGTCAATGTTTTCAATTCAATTCAAGCGCAAAATATTTCCACAACAAATTCATTATTAATTGTTTCTTACATTCAATAGTCTTGTTTTCCCTGTTAATTTTAATTAAAAATCCATTTGAACTACAGCCATATCCTTACTGACATAATATTTCAAAAGATCTACACTGCATGAGATACGTATGAGTCATCTCTCTATATTGAATAATTATTTCATTATAATACTATGCTTTTCTATTATTTAAAACTCAACAATTTAGGGAGGCGATTCATGGAGCTCTTAATGATTTTATATTTAGTCATGTCTTCATCATTTTAAAAGGGAGTGTGTGGTTCATAAAGCAGATAATGAGCTTTTGGTAAAAATCATTTATAACATTTTTAAATCGAATTAAGAATATAAGGCAATGACCAGTAAGTAACACCAAAGTGATATAACAAATTAATAATAAGTCAAAAAAGATTAAGATAAACTGTTACTTGTTTTATTTTCTTTATAAATCTCTCATCTTTACTTAGAAAAATGGTAATTCACTTAAATTTAAGACAGATTTTAGACTAGGGATAAAGCTCAGGAGTAGGATGCTTACCTAGCATGTTGAAGGCCCTGGGTTCAATCCCTAGTACTGAAAAAAAGAAAAAAGAAAAAAAAAAGAATTAAAACTCTCCAAAAGAGCATTTCTAACTATTCATCTTAGTTGTGAAGTTCAACATTATTGTTCAAATAAATATAATGTCACTTGAAGTGTAGTCATATTTTGATGTCTCTGAGAGAAGTAAAAGACAATGCACTTAGCCCTACAAGTCACAGTTTTCTGGAGTTGTAAGGGCCATTAAGGATCATTTAGTTGAATCCCCTACTTACTGTGTAATTTTTTTCTCTGATATTGCTGTGAAGTAACCATCTGGATTCTTTTAAAATGTGTCCAGTGAATAGAAGCCCACAGTATTTCTAGGCCACTGCAGTTTTAAAGTTCACTATTGATGTAACTCACTTTATTTTTAACAGAAACTTGTGTTCATATATCTTCTTTCCAGTGCTCTTAATTATACCATTTCCAGTAACAAAATTCCCCTGCATAGCTATGATATCTGCTTTTAATCTTTATTTAATTCTAAACCCAATCCCTTAACGATTAACAACAAAATGGTCTAGAGACTCCTTCCTATATGAATCATCCTCTTAGTTGGTGATTCTTAGCTGGACCAGGATATTTCTTGTTCAGGGGAGAACTCTGTTTGCGTAGGAGGATGACAGGGCTTTCCACAACTTTGTGCTCTCATCCCAAGATCCTAAGATGCTTCCTAATGTCTGAGAGGAAATGTACTTTATCCTCACTCCTCATAAGTATGTAGCTGGAACTAACCCCTGTAACAAAAGAGAGATTAACAAGAGAAGGACAAGCAACTTCAGTGAAAGGTAATACACATCAGTGGCTCAGAATTCTGGCCTCTATCACATCTTCAACCAAGAACGACAGTTTTAGTAATGTGAAAAAACAAAGAAAAGCAGGCTTATCATTTAAGGCAAGAAACTATGGAAAATGTAGGGAAAGAATCCATGGAGTAAGCCTCATTTACAGATTCCTCTGGTGCCATATCTGAGTTGATAAGAGTTATTTCTAGTAAGGGAAAATTTGTATCCTGTCCTTAGGTGGAAATGGAGAGAACAGAGAGAACTCTTCTTCTGTGTTTCTTAAATTGCCTTTAATACAAAAAGTACTCATGTCAGAGAGGCACGTTTTGGGGTGACATATTCTGGTTTCCTTCACTACAGAGAATTTTTTTCTCCATTCTAGGAATGACAATGATTGATCAATCTGTGTGTGAGATCCATTCACAATGCCCATTGGTATGTGTTAATATGCTCTTCTAGTATGATGTCCCGATTTTACTATACAACTCCAGATTTAGTTTGGCAATTACAAAATACAATCAAACTTTTTTTTATGTTTCTAAAAGTATGGTTTATTTTAAAGCATCACATTTAGTTTGAATCTCAGTAAACAAAGCCATGTCTTCTTTATGTTGATTTTTACAATGAATACAAACTTTCAAACAACAAATACAGTAAATCAGTTTAAAGTAAAAGGTATTGTTTTTAGGAATAAAGTAGTATAGAACTAAAGTCCAATATGGTTTACCTAGTGGGTAAGTGATCTAGGCCACATTTCTTACTCTTATTTTTAGAAGTCTTCACTATTATTTTAAAAGTTAGCCCTTTTATTTGATACTTGTACTTTTTTGTAGAGAAGCATAGACAAATTCTCTCTGCTTAGATTAGTACACTTATAGAACATACGCCTAAACTGAAAAAAGGTTATATATCAAGAGATAGTGACATTCCTGATCACAAGTTGTATTCAAGGGAATTAAACTGATAAAATTTCTATTACCAAAATCCCAAGCTGATTAAATTGTAGGCAACGTGTGTCAAGATATTTTAATAGCTAACTGAGTATCTGAGCTCTACTCAAGAGGATGCCATTTTAAACTTCGATGCCATCCCACTTCCATGACATACACATGCATATTTGACTGACTGAGTGAGCAACTTAGAGATGTGACTCCATAACTGTGGAGTTCAATGAGGAATTTGTCAGCTCAATGCAGCTAATAAATTTTTGTGGGGAGTCATCTATTTTGATCTTTTAATATGCAATGACGGCTACATTTAGAAGCCAGGAAAACTTGAAGTTCAGGTCATGGAAATGTCTTCTACACAAGAATGGGAATGTTATAATTGCCACCAAAAATTACGATGTTTAACATATCAAAAACACTACCTGCAAGCATTTTAATCACAATAATATCACATCAAAAAGGTACATATTCTTGTTCACTGAAGTTAATGAGGCAATTTAGGAATAAGAGACAGATTGTCTCTCTTTTCTTCCCTTTCTCCTTAAGTTCCTCAATGTTGAGCTGCATACTTAAGCTGCAATAAAAATATCAAAAAGAGTGTCTTCTTTGTAAAATGACTGAAGTACATTAATGCCTTGGCAGATAACAATACTATTCTAGGATACTTAAAGTTTTATGTTTATCTTTCACTCTCCTCACCATAATGTTCACATTTTAATTATGTTTTCATTTTGATTGTTTGCCTGCAAGAACACCAACTAATCTATTATTTCAACATTAAGCCTGTGCCTTTTGAAGCCACAATAATTTCGCTGCTTTATAAAAGCCATGGAGACTCATTTTCAGGAAGCTAAGGCAGAATGCTTAAGGTTCACATTTGCTGCTGTGCCTGGGCTTCTGCTTCCTTTGAACCAGGTGGTGCTGTCAAGCCTAAAAAGGCATATACTGCATTGTTTTCTTGGGCTTCAAAGAAGGCATCATAGTCCCCACGGTACTGGCTTTCATTGAAAATCTGAGGCGGCAGGGGGTACCCTGTGGCTGGTCGACTATTTTCCGGTACATTTTCTCTCATTCACTTCCGGTTCTCTTCATTGGCTGCAGTATCTTTTTCTTCAAATCCTATTTTGTTGGCTTCTAAGAAACCAAGTACATCTTGCTGTTTCTTCTTAATCGCTGTGGAGCCCGAGGAAGATGCAATGTACACACGGATCACCATGCTGGCAATGGCGGCTCGAGGTTGTTTGGGTCCCGAAAATGGCAGCGGAGCAGCTGCAGCAGCGGCTGGGATGGAGCTGAGGGCCAGAGGTTGGAAGAGTCCTACCTGTAGCCGGGCGTGGTGGCGCACGCTTGTAATCCCTGTGCTTGGGAGGTGAAGACAGGAGGATTGCGCAGGTTCGAAGCCAGCCGCCCTAGCTTAAGGGACCCTGTTTCTAAATAAAAATATAAAATAGGTCTGGGAGTGTAGCCCAGAGGTAGAAGGGTTCCATCCCCTGTACCACCAATAAATAAATAAATAAATAAATAAATAAGTTCCTACCTGTAGTAATACAGCTACTATTTAATTTTTTCAGGCCTTAAAGCATGTGACTATATATACTTTTACTAACATTAAAATATTCCTTACTAATATTAAAAATGCATTTTGACTTTCTATCTCTGCTGTCCTACCCATCTACCTGGTGCTTCCTGTTAACCCATGTATCTTTTTTTTTTTTTCTTGCAATTTACTAAAACAAAAAAATGAATATATCTGCATTCAGTGTTAGGGCTGACCTTTCTAAGTGTGTTTCATTATCTGACTCCCAAAACGACTCTGTTGTAAGTTAGTATCCTTACTTTAGAAGGAAAGCACAACATTAGAAAACCTAAGTAATTTGCTAAGGTTCCATGTCTCTAAAGTGGTACATTACTGTGTAATTATATAAGTAATTGCAAGCTCTGCAGTAGGGTAACAGAAAACAATAATTCTGCACTATCACTTTAAGTTACCTGTCTGTCTCACATTCCCAGCAACCTAGATAACCATTCCAAGTCATTGCTATTTTTATTGTTTTCTCTAATCTCAGTACTTGATAGGCTGTGAGGATTGTCGGTTCGAAGCCAGCCTCAACAATTTAGCAAGACCCTATTTAAAAGTAAAATAGGGCTGGAGGTGTAACTCAGTGTTAAAGTATTCCTGGATTCAATCGCCAGCAACACACACACACACACACACACACACACACACACACACACATACACGCACATGCACAAACACATACATGTCTACAGCTTCTCGGCACTCAGGCTGCGTGATGACTGAGTTCAGGGCTGGAGTCAGAGACCTCAGTTTCTCAGAGTGAAGGTCACGCACCAGGCAGACTCACACTCTGTATTCAGGACAAGTGGAAGTGAAAGGTCACGGGGTTGATGACTGCTTTAGTATCTGATTGCCTAACTTTTCCACTTCCACTTCCTTACATATTACTGCCCCATATGTTTCTTACAACTACATTACTCAAATCTCACATCAGTCTGAGCTGTGCCTCTAACCTGGCTCCTACACCTTAAACACAACAGGAGTCATTGCTGCTGCAAATGGAAAGTGGCCACAGGGAGTTTCATGCCTGAGCTTTTCAAGTGGCATGGACAAGTCCAATTGATACAACTGAGGGAAACTCTCTAGTGTTTAAATTTGAAAATGATCCTGAAGATTACTTTTTTTTTTTTTTTTTTGGTGGTACTGGGGGTAGAACCAAGGGGCTTTCTACTCCCAGACCCATTTTATATTTTATTTGGAAACAGGGTCTCACTAAGTTGCAAAGAACCTCACTAAGTAGCTGAGGCTGGCTTCCAACCTGTGTGATCCTCCTGGCTCAGCCTCCCAAGCACTGGGATTACAAGCGTGCGCCACCATGCCCAGCTGAAGTTTACTTTTTAAATCTCTCCTCCTTGGCAAATAGTTTACAATAAAGAGCTCTGGAAAGTCTTAAAACAGTCATGATTTTTAGAATTTAAAGCCCTATGAGGAACTTGAAGCAGTTTAGTGACTTTCTTACAGCTGTGAAACCAAGCTGATCATGAGGCTCCCAGGAGCCTTTTTTGGGGCTTTGATCTAAGTGTCTCTTTGAAGGAAGTGGCTACTTGATGTAAAAAGAGGTTCTTCCATAAAGGAAGGAAGAAAAATATTCTGGATAAATTTCTCCTTTTGGATCAGAGTTCTGCAAATAGTACAGTTTTTCCTCCTCTTCTTGCTCCTCCTCTTCCCCTTTTTTCTCCTCCATTCTTTCTTTCCTTCCTTTCCTCTCTCTTCTCCTTCTCCGTTTTTCTTCTTTTTGGATTGAACCCATAAGAATTCTACTCTGAGCTATAATCCTAGCCCATTTTTAGTTTTTGATACAGGGTCCCACTAAAATGCTGAGGGTTTTGCGAAGTTGATGAGGCTGGCCTTGAGCCTGCAAATTTCCTGTCTCAGTCTCTCAAATCCTGGGATTACAGACATGGGTACTGGGCCTGGCTAACATTTCTTTCTTTTTTTTTTTCAAACAACTTATCTCTACCTTTATTAATGTTATCTTATGTAGCCAAAAAATTCTTATCTTGACAAATTTTATAGTAGCTCTGAATTGCATTGTCCTCTCCCCTAATTAATTCAATAATGATAAAATGAATAACTAGAGAACAAATCATCATCAAAGCAAACTAAGTGGACTCAAGGCATTGAACAAATTAAATAAATATGAAATTCATTTCTTCCTAACTGTTATCCCCTGAAACTACTTCACACTGACCACCTGCATTGGCACACACCTTCAACACAACTGTAGAAAGCAGCAGTGGCACAGCAGGTATCCTTTTCTTGTTTTGTTTTGCTTGTTTAGTGGGAAATCCGTTGATGTCCCTCTATTAAGAAAGTAGATCAAAGCTATAACTCATAAAGGAAGAAGAGCACTGTAATAGAAATCAGGTGATCAAGGCCGGGCGTGGTGGCGCACGCTTGTAAACCCCGTGCTTGGGAGGCGGAGACAGGGGGATCGCGCAGGTTCGAAGCCAGCCGCACTGGCGTAAGAGACCCCGTTTCAAAAATATAAAATAGGTTTGGGAGTGTAGTCCGGAGGTAGAAGGGCATCCAGGAATCCCAGTACCACCAAAAAAAAAAAAAAAAAAAATCAGGTGATCAATACCTGGGCAACCTCCTGGGGAACAAATACAATTTGCACACAAATGTAAATGCTATTTGTAATGCCATCATTAAATTTAAGCCCTTAGGTGGAACCAGGCTGATATATGCCCCCAGGCACTTAGTCAATCAACAAATATGGTGAGTGCTTTTCATGTACCACTGAAATAAATAGTAGCTATTCATTCTGCCCTAAGTGACTGAAAGTCATTCTAATCTAATCTATTCTTTTTATGGAGAAGATAATCATTTTCTGTTGCATGGAAATGTGTTTCTTCACATGGTGTTATCTGTGTTTATGGGGATACTGAGCGAAAAGCTTATTTTCATTGTTTTAACATATGGGGCTTCCTGTGACCTCTCATTTCTCATCAGGGTGGAGAGAGAGTGAGCGGAAAGAGCATGTGAGATATCAAATCTTTGGCGTCTATGGTCCAATTGTTTAAGAGAAGTGAAGTGAGGAAGTGCTGATTAGAGCAATTTAGCATGTTATTTTGAAAAAAACTGTGGTTGTGGAGGAGCCTGGGAGGGGCAGTTAGAGGATGGGGGGGGGGAGGTGGCAGAAGCCTGGTTTGATCCCCAGCTACAATCTCCCCTCCTGGAAAGGTGGGGTGGGCACTTCTCACCACACCCTTTCCAGGATGCTGGAGGTAGATGGCTGCCCCTTGGGGCTAAGGTGAAAGGGGCTGTTGTTAACAACTTGTGGCCAGGGAGGAAATGAGGACTCTTTTAAAATTAAAGCAATAAAAATAGCTGTGATCTACTTTCTTAATGGGGCACGTGAAATGATTCCCCATTAACATAGAAAAAAACAAGCAAAAGATTCCTGGCTTTTTCTACTGCTCTCTGAAATTGTGTTAAAGGTGTTTGCCAATACAATTTGTCAATATGAAGTGGTTTTAGGGGTAAGAATTAGAAAAAAAGTCATGTTTTCAAAAGATAAAACTATTAAATAGATTGAAATTTTCTAAGAATTTATGGGCAAATGATACAAAAATAATGGGATTTAGTTAAAGTAGAGAAATTATTAGTTTTTACACATACATGCAACAAACTGTCTGGCAAAGATTAAATGGGACAAACCCTCCATTTATAGTAATAGGGTATATATATATATATTCATAATAGTAATTATGTATATATAAATATATACACAAAAGCATAAAATGGAAGAGAAAAAGAAATAGCAATATGGGTTGGAAATTAGAGCATTAAGTAAAATATTATCTAATAATTTTTATTTTTTTATTTGGAAACAGAACCTTCTTAAGTTGCTGAGGCTGGCCTTGAACTTGCGACCTTCCTTTCTCAGTCTCCCAAATACTAAGATTACACGTGTGTACCACCATGTGCCTGGTTTAAAACATATTCTATCCTGGGCATTGTGGTTAATTACTTTATAAGCTAATAGTGAAAAAAAACTTTCCTAAATGTGACTCAAAAGTCTAAACCAGTAAGTAAATATAACAATAAATGTGACCACATGAAAATAAGAATATTGTGTTACAAGTATCTACCATAAGCAAATTAAAAAGTATAAATGTTAAGCTGGGGAAGAGTATTAGCAACTTTTATTATATATAAAGGGTTAGTATCTGTTAATATCTCATATTCAAAGAACTTCTAAGTTAGAATTGAGAAAAATAATCAACTACTTCAAATAGAAATATGCAAAAGACATAAAGAGACAGTTTCTGAAGAAAAATTCAAATAATATTAAATGTATAAAAATTGTTCAATATCCCTCTAAAAATAAATTAAAATTTATTGTAAAATCAAACTTCCCTTGCACACCATCTTTCACTTATCGAATTCAGAGAAATAAAGAAGTTTGACTACACACTATTGTCAAAACTGTGCAAAAATGGATTTTTATATTCCATGATGGAGTATTCCTCTAAGAAGTGAGGAGAACCATACAGTACAGTAAACTCCATGAGATATGTGTGTGGGGGGGTTGAATATAGGGCTCTGGCAATGCTAGGCAAGCCTTTTACTACTAAGCTACATCCCCAGCCCATGAACTCCATGACATACTGCTAAATAAAAAGGAAATTGCATAGCAGTGTGGATTATGTGATGGCTAATTGTATATGTCAACTTGACTGGGCCACAGTGTGCTTAGATATTTGGTTAAATATCATTTCTGAGTATGTCTGTGAGGGTGTGGGTGTTTCTAGATGAGATTAACATTTGAATATGTAATATTCGAATAGACTATTGTCCATCAGCATATGGATGGGCCTGACCCATTCATTGGCAGCCTGGAAAAAAACAGGAGGAATAAGGGAGAATTCATCCCCCTGCCTGTTTTCAAGCAGAGATGTTGGTTTTCTGCATTCATGCTAGATAAAATGGGGAGAATCCCTATAAGATAAAGACAAAACAAACAAACCTAACTATGCATAAAAATGGTAGCTTAATAACAGAAAAAATAAAATGACTTTATTTTTATATAGTTTTATTGGTGCATTGTAATTATACATCGAAATGAGTTTCAAAGTGATAATGTACACAGCACTTGATGTGACTTTAAAACAATAATTTTATTATGTAGCTCACTTGGAATATATTTTAAGGAAAAAAATAACTTCAAAGAAAGTATAAAGTGTGTCGTGTTCCCATGGATAATAGTAATAAAGGGCCCGGGTCTTTCTGTCTTTCTTTCCAGCGTCCTGAAGATGTTGGTTCTCATCCTTGGTTTGTCCTGCAGTGATCTTTCCTTTGGTATCATGGGCCAGAATTGGGTTACAAAGCCACTCTCTAGTTTTAAAAAAGGCTGAAAAAACAGGGAGCAGGGTCATCACAATTATTTAGATGGTGTGTGCACTATCACATGACACACATTGCTCTCTTCCACAATAGCAGGGATCTATTAGTAAAGAAGAAAGTGCTGACAAGAGGCAAGGGTGAGGGAAGGAGGTGGAGGATGAGGGGTTTCTAAGAGCGATGATGAGCTGGTCCTCTAGTGGGCACTAAGAGAGAACTACATGTGTGGACTGTGTGTGGGGTAAGTTAACTAAGGGAGAGATTTTACATCTATCACTCTTCTCATGAGTGGAATTACAATCCATCTTTCCATCTTTCCAAAGCATTTTTTGAAAAGTGTCTGACATCCGTGTGTGTTTGCATGGGTGTGTGCATGCACACTCTCTGAAAAAAGGACAGGCTCAGCATCTTGCCTGACATCATTCAGTCAGTGGTCCAACCTGGATTCCAGCTCACATGGTCCATTCATCAAGAGAGGCAGGCTCTTACCTTCTGAGCAGCTACCATTGAGACTAGTTCTACTGACTTCAAGATAAAGGGTACTACACTGACTTCCAAGCAAGGGCCAAAGGCAGAAAACATCCAGTGGCCAAACAATATACAAAGTGTTTTATCCACCACCTCATTAATTCTAGAAAAATCCCAACTATACTAAGGTGGTTCCAGATGAAAGCACTGAAACTCCAAAAGGCTGCGCTATGTATCTCAGAAGCAGCACTGGGATTTATTCTTAAGTTAGTTTTTCTCTAGGGGATTTGCCCTCACCTGCTTAGGAAACTTTGTCTGGAAAAAAGTTGTTTTGTTTTGTTAAAGTCTTTTTTTTCTCACATATTATTTTTTAGTTCAAAATCCTAACATCATAGGCTTTTTTTGTATGTGTCTCATTAAATGGGCAAAGATTTTAATAAAATATTTTTAAAATATAAAATATTATAGTGGATAATATGCAAATCAAAAGAAATTTACTCCATAAATAGTGAGAGTTGAGAATTCTGAGCACAGTGAAATCAGGCTGGGCACAATGGCACATTCCAGTAATTCCTGTACTTGGAGACAGCATAGAAAGATCATAGGTTCTAGACCAGCCTTGACAACTTAGTGAGACCCTCAACAACTTGATGAGACCTATTTCAAATAAAAAACAAAATGGACTGCGGGTGTAGCTTGGAGGTAGAATGCCTCTGTATTCAGTTCTCAGTACCAAAAAAATTTCTGTATTTCAGAATTGGTGGCCTAGATCAATTGTGCTTAAGCTTTAAAAAGCAAATTGTCTTGTGAGTAAGAAGCCTGGTAGGTAGAAAGGAGAAAGGGACATGGTTCCTAGAACAGGGGCCAAGAGGAGATCAAAGTCCACAGCACACTAGGCTCTGAGAATCAAATACGTAATGCAGTGGAACTTTCCAAGGTTGACTATTACAATAACAAAGGGATACAGGGGAATAGCTTCCTCCTCCAAACCCAGGAAAGCTTCTGCTGCATGACCAGCAACGCTGGTCTACACTGACAGCCCTAAGTGGCCTGTGTCTTATTTAAAGAATACTTTCTGCATCAGTGACTCTGAAAGAAATCATTGTCCAAGTTTAAGAGCGCCTGATCCCTGGGCTCCTCCTATGTTGATTTCTGAGGATTACCTGTTCATATTTAGCCTGGCAAGTTAACGATATTGAACAGAAGCAATTTACCAGAGCAAACACAGTGTCAGGCAAATGTTCCCATATTAAGGATAAATATATTCTAGAAATAGAAAAGCCACCTGAAAAAAATTAGGTTTATTTGTGAGAGATGCACTAATGTCCCAATAAATGAAAAGATAGTGACAGGGACACTGAAGTCCTGACATAGGAGGAGTTTACTAACCAACTGGGTGTTTGCTTTTAGCAGTTCTTTTGTTGGTGGCGTTGTTGCCTGGGATCTTACTTTAGCCATTCTCATTATCGTTACCATTTTCCTTTTGTATTTGTTATTCTTATAATGAGCAGTGGATTACCCAAAAGAAAATATAGATATATATTAATAAATATAATAAGTATATATAAAAAGTAGGTAATATATCAATATATAGATATTTACATAAGATATATATATATATATATATATATATATATATATATATATATATATGTTATCTTACTGCTGATTTAGGTTTGTTATCATCACCTGGCTTTTTGCTTACTCCACCACCTCATTACAACCACAGAGTATTCATTTCATTTCATGGAGTTTGGGTGTTACAGGTCAAGACTTAGTATTGCCTCTCAATCTATCTCCTAATACTGTGGGAAATATTTAGATTCACTGAAGCAGTTGTTTAAAAATTGTAAAATCAGGTTCTCAAAGGAATAATTGACTTTGGTAAAGAGTATATGAATCTTCTCTATCTTTAGTTTTCGTAATATTAAACTGGCTTACTGGGAATATTGCTATAATAAATATTGAGATTCTAGCCGTCAGCTGAACCCAGAATAGCTTGACATAACTCTTGCCTTCCTACAGCTTTTTTTTTTTTCCTTTGTTCCTCCACTCTGCTATTCTGGCTTCCTTCCATAGAGTCTACATAAATGTAAATGAAATAGAGTGCATGTAAATATACATAAGATCATTTTGAGAATAGCAGAAATGTTTAACTAAAATAATGGATTTTTGTGTTATTGGAGACCGAACCCAGGGATATTCTACCTCTGAGCTACACCCCTAGCCCCATTCTATTTTATTATTTAATTTTGAAACAGGGTCTTGCCAAGGGTTTGCTGCAAACCTGAGGAGACAGTATAGAGATTTTCTTTGTACTCTCTGCCCCCACAAGTATAGCCTTTCTCATTATCAATAAACCCCAACAGAGTGGTACATTAGCTACACCTGATAAGCCTGTGTTATCACACAGAGCCCATGGTTTACACTGCATTCTCTGCACCTCCACAGATTTAGACAAATGCATGATCACATGCAACCATCATCATAGTGTCATGCCAAGTAACTTCACTGGCCTAAAACCCCTCTATACTCTGTCTTTTCCTTTCTATCACCTAGTTTCTGGAAATTGCTGATTTTTTTTTTTTAACTATCCCCTAGTCTTTATAGAGTGCCACACAGTAAATAGCTTTTTGAAATTGGTTGCTTTTATTTGGTAATATGCACCTAAGATTTCTCTATATATTTTCATGGCTTGGTAGTCTCTATATTTTAGCACTGAATAATATTCCATTGTCTGGATGTACTACAATTTATTCATTGACCTACTGGAGAAACTGTTGGTTGCTTCCAAGTGTTGGAAATTAAGAATAAAGTTATCATGAACAATTATGTGCCAGTTTTTTTTTTTTTTTTGTATATTAGTTTTTAACTCCTTTGGTTAAATGCCAAGGAATTGCTAGAGTTATGGGGGAAGTAAGTTTAGTTCTATAAGAAATTGCCAATTTGTCCTCTAAAGTGGCAGAACCATTTCCCATTCCAACCAGCAGATGAGAGTTTCAGGGATGTTGTTGTAAATTCCTGCCAGCATTTAGTGTTGTCAGTGTTTGGATTTTTGCAATTCTTATGGGTGTGTAGTGGTATATCATTTTTTTAATTTGCATTTCCCTGATATATTATATGAAGCATTATTTATTGTATATCTTCTTTAGTAATGTATCTGTTAATGTCTTTGGCCTGTTTTAAATTGGCTTGTTTCTTATTATTGCATGTTAAGTGTTCTTTGTATATTTTAGATAATAATTCAGTCCAGATTTTTTTCAAATATTTTCTCCTGGTCTGTGATTTTTTTTTTCTTTTACTACTATCATTTAAGAAGCAGACATGTTTAACTAAAATAAGAGATTTTTGTGTTACTGGAGATTGAACCCAGGGATATTCTACGTCTGAGCTATACCCCTAGCCCCATTTTATTTTATTATTTAATTTTGAAACAGGGTCTTGCTAAGTTGCTGAGGGTTTTGCTAAGTTAGTAAGCCTGTCCCAGCCTCCCAAGTACATACCTGAGCCACTATGGCTGGCTAATGTTTAATTTTTATTATGTCCAGCTTACCAATTCTTTTTTTCGTGAATCATGCCTCTGGTGGTGTTTTTAAAACCCCATTGCTGTTCCGGGAAGATGGCGACTGAGAAAAGCGGGGCTTAAGAGTCCCGCTAAAAACCAATCTCCATTACCACAAAAAGAGCGCCTTTCATAGCCAGAAAACACCATCACCAGAAAAACAAAAAAAACCACCAGGCTCCAGAGAGAAAGCAGACTGAGAACAGAGCTCAGGGCCACAGAGGAGACACACGAGCCCGAGGACGCGGCAGCAGCGCCATACTGCCGGCGGCAGCGGCGAACTCAACGGACGGCTACAGCAAGCCAGGTGAGCCGCTGCGGAACAGCCAGGCGGGATCTTTCGGCGCAGACAGCATTTAAAGCTCCCAGTGGCTGAGCTCAGCACACGCTGCAGGGATTCAGAGTGGAAATCAAAACCAGAGAAGAAAAAATACGCCAGCCTCATGGCTGAGGGCGTGGCAGAGGCGCCATATTGCCACTGGCGGCGGCAGCAGCAGTGAATTCACCGAGTCCAGTACAGCTACATCTGCGTACTCAAGAACAGTGAGTCAAATTGCGGGCCACAGAGGAGAAATCGCAGTAGTGGGCCTCCTGGGACTTGACCCAGTGAGGGAGTGGTGGTGGCAGAGATATCACACCATAGGAGAACATGCAACCTGGCACCCCCCATAGTTTAAAGCAGCCTCTATCGACTCCCTGGGTCGGAGACTCTGTGATACAACCCAGTAAAGGAGTAGTGGGGTCTGAGATACTACTGACTCGAGATCCAGAACACCTTAAGTGAAGTCATAGTGACCCAAGGGAAGAACCCAGAGAAGGCACAAACATCCGAAATCATGGGAAAGAGGAATAACAATGGAGCAATGAATGCCCATAACCCCACAACATCAAAACCCGATAAAACAGAAAATCAGAGATTTCTAGAAGATCAAATCAGGAAAATAACTGTAGAAATAATAGAGGTGCTTCGAAAAGAACTCAGAGAGAGCCAAAAAGAGATAAAGGATGCAATTAATGAAGTAAAGGCCTCAATTCAAAGCACAAACAACCGATTAGACCACATGGAGAACAGAATCTCACTCTTAGAAGATGAGCAATCCAAAAATGAATGCATAGTTTCTAATCTAGAAAAAAATATCCAACAGCAGGAATCTGACATTGAAGAAATATGGGCCCATCTTAAGAGAGCTAACCTAAGAATAATTGGAATAGAGGAGGGAAAAGAAAGTGATACCAAAGGGATCAACAATCTCTTCAAGGAAGTAATAGCAGAAAATTTTCCAAATATAGAGCAAGAGGTTGATACACAGATCCAGGAAACTTATAGAACTCCCTTTAGACAGGATCGGAGAAGAGGATCCCCACGCCATATAATTGTCAAAATGACCAATGTGGAAGCCAAGCAGAGAATCTTAAAGGCAACAAAAACAAAGGGCCAACTGACATTCAGAGGCAAACCAATTAGAATCACTCCAGACTTCCCAAACCAAGTCATGAGAGCCAGAAGGGCTTGGAGTAACATATTCCAAACTCTGAAAGAAAACAACTTCCAGCCAAAAATTTCCTATCCAGCAATCTTTCTATCAAATTAGATGGAGAAATAAGAAGCTTCCATGACAAACAGAAACTGAAGGAATTTATGTCTTCAAAACCAGCGCTAGAGAAAATACTCAAAGAGATTAACTACAAAGAAGAAATAGGTAACACTCACCAGAACCAGAGAAACAAGAGTTTCCATCCAACAGACAACTAAGATTGGTTATCTGTGGAGATTCATTATTTATGTTAGTCTTTTACCTATCTCTAAGTTGTATTGTTTGCCTTTATTGTTGTTAATTTTTAGGATTTCTAGTTGGAATATTAATATACCTTCAGATATAGCATTTGGAAATATTTTATCCAATTCTATTAGTAACTTTTAACTCTGTTTACATTGTCTTTGGATATACAATATTTTCTTTTATTTTTTAGGGAGTTTGTATATTCTTCTGTTGCCTGTGCCATTGAAATCATATCCAAGAAATCACTGCCAATTTCAATGTTGTGAGGTTTTATGACCCAGATTTTCTCCTAAAAGTTTATAGTCTTAAGATTTATATTTAGATCTTTTATCTATTTTGAGTTAATACTTGTATATGGGATTAGGTAAAGGTCCAAGTTTATTCTTTTCCATGTAATTATTATTTTTCAACAATATTTAGTTAAAAGATTATTATTTCTACCACCAAATGTTCATGGAAACCTTGTCAAAAATAACTTGACAATATAGGGAAGAATTTAGCTCTAGGCTTGTATTTAACTCCAATGGTCTATATATCTGCCTTTAGAACAGTACTACACTGTTTCAATTATTGTAGCTTTATATGGTTTGAAATCAGAAAATATATATCTGCTAGCTTTGTTCTTTTTCAAGATCGTTTTGGGTATCTAGAATTCATATTCCATATTAGGATAGATTTTTTTCTGAAAAATAAATATATAAATATATGATAGTTTCACCTAAAAAAACAGAAAAAAATATGCTCTAGTAAGAAAGAAAGCAAAAAGAAATATTGAAATGCTATCTTTAAATCATCAAACACTTGGTATCAGACAAATGAAACTGTTATGTGAGATTATCATTTTTAATTTTGGATAAATTGCTATAATACTAGATGTCAACCACTAAGCCAAGCATGGGAAGGAGGGATGGGGAGAGAATGGGGTGGGGATCGGGTGGGGGCTGACTGGGCGATGTGTGCATGTATGTCTACAAAAGTTTGTATCCCACTATGATGTATGAATACAGTGCACCAATAAAATAAAATTAAAATAAATAAATAAATAAAACCCCATTGCCAAGTTGAAAATCACCTAGATTTTCTTCTGCTGTGTTATCCTCAAGAAGTTTTACACTTTTGTTTTTATATCTAAGTCTGAATTTACTTTTGTGAAGTGTGTAAAGTCTGTGTGTGGATTCTATTTATTTATTTTTGTATGTGACTGTTCAGCTGTACAGCACTATTTGCTGAAGACATTGACTATGTGAGCGTATTTATGTGCTCTCTCTCTATATTGTACTGATATATTTGTCTATTTTTCACCAATAATATACTATCTTGATTAATTTGGCTTTATAGTATGTCTTGAAGTCAGGTAATGTCAATCTTTCAACTTAATTATGCTTCTTCAGTATTGTATTAGCTATTCTGTGTCTTTTTCCTCCTTATGTAAGCTTTATTTCTATACACAAAATAAATTGCTGGGATTTTATATGGTATTACATTGAATCTGTACGTCAAGTTGGGGGTACTAACATTCTGACAATATTGCATTTTCCTATCAGTGAACATAGAATATCTCTCCAGCATTTATATTTTAAAATTACGAAGTATATTTAAATATATACTTGCCAAACATCTACTTAGTATGTGAGAAAACTACAAAATGCATCTCAATGGTAGCATTTCTTACATTTGGTTTTATTTCTCTACTTTCTATCCTTAAGGTTGGCCTCAGACATAGAAATATACATGGAAGAAGAAAGGCACAAGTGGATCTTTTTTTCCTGCCACTAGCTCTATGCAGAGGGAGGGAAAGAAGCCTCACATTAAAGGGTTTATGTGGTTCTCTTGTGATCTGATTCTGCAGCTCTGTATGTGGTAAAATCTCAAATTCAGGTTTTCTCTATTGGGGGATTTTTGTGGGTTCTCGGAGACCTCACACCCTCACTCCTCTTGCTGGGGGAACTTTGACCCCAGACTCCTGGTGTGAAAGACCTGCTCTCTAGTCCCTGGCTTAGTGGCTTCATCTCAGAGAGGCCTTCTCAAAGTCTCCTAGGCCTGGGAAGCAGGCATTGCCTCATGGAGAGTCCCAAATCAGAGAGCCCTCACCTGGTTACTTTCTACAGCCACTTTGTTCAGGGCAGAAAACCTGGTATTTTACTCCACTCCTTTCCCCTACTATATGAGCTGAGGCTGCTCCATATAGGCCTCACTCTTGGCTTTTTTAGGTCTTATCTGCTAACCTCTTTTCTCTAGCTTTTTCCATTGCTGGTGCTTCTGCAGTCTAGGACACCTATATCTAAGATTCTGTTACATACAGTTAGTATAGTTGGGCACCTCTTTCATTCTTCAAGTAAAAGGCATTACATAACCAACCAATAATCATATCTATCTGGGTCTCTGCCAAGTACTAAAAATGTTGTCAAAACTAGATTACAAACCTTTGCAAACAAATATTACAATAAATAAAACAAATGGCTTTTATTTAAATTCCATTAAGTCAACACCAATACCTGTGTCAACTGGCACAGTCTACTTGGGCTAGTCAGACCAGCCACAATAAAACAAGGATGTAGGAGATTCATCCAAGGCAGTGCACTGCAAGGGGCCAGTGGGAAGTGATATAGCCCCTCGTCAGAGTGTTCCTAAGCCACTCACAGGATGGCAACCCAGAGGCCAAGAGCAAAAAGTGCCTTTCAAGGTGACAGAGTGCAGGGGAGGAAAGCAAAGGGCAGTTAACAACTATGCCAGAAAGCCTAGAGTTTGAAGACACAGGGAGCCTCAGCCTTCCAGCCAAGTTTCAGCTTCTGGGTCATAGCCATCTGATCCAGCTCCAAGTCCTCAGGGAAGGTACTTCAGCAGCCTGGGAATGCTGACATGCACAGAGAGTGAGAAAAATAGATGGAAAAGGAAGGTGTAACTTTCAGTGTATATGAGAAAGTCAAATAAAAAAATGAGAACTGCCGGGTGTGGTGGTGCACGCTTGTAATCCCCGCACTTGGGAGGTGGAGACAGGAGGATCTCGCAGGTTTGAAGCCAGTTGTGCTGGCTTAAGAGACCCTGTTTCCAAATAAAAAGTATAAAATAGGTCTGGGAGTATAGCCCGGAGGTAGAAGGGCTTCCAGGAACCCCAGTACCAAGAGAGAGAGAGAGAGAGAGAGAGAGAGAGAGAGAGAGAGAGAGAGAGAGAGAGTCAGTCTTGGTTATTGGACTATATATTTCTTCTTTTCTTTCTTTTATTTTTTTTTTGTTCTTTCTTTTTTGGTGGTATTGGTGCCAGGTGTGTGATCCAGAATTTTTTCATGCTAGTCTACCACAAAAACCAAATTTCTTTGATTACATGAGACTAGATCATATTGGTGGGGTGTTACTAATGTCAGGTATGGTTTAATAAGATAAATACAAGCCAGGTATGGTGGCACATGCTTGTAATCCCAGCATTCAGGAGGCTGATACTGGAGGATGGTGGTTTGTGGCCAGCCTCAGCTCCTTAGTGAGGCTCTCGGCAACTTAGTAATACCCTGTTTCAAAATAAAAAATAAAAAAATAGGGCAGGAGATGTAGCTCAGAGGTGGAATGTCCCTGTGTTCCATCCCGACCCCCACACACACAGAAAAAGAAGATAAATGCAGTGATAAACTTAATAGTAAGTTATCTGAGCACAACAGAAATTCATAGAATGAATTAAGGGAAAAGAAAGACAAGTTCCAGGGGTTTGGAGACCCACTAAGATTTGGCAAGGCAAAGAGGGCAGAGAGAACACTTAGCAGAAGAGAAAATAGCTTCAGCAACTAAAAAAGATGCTCCTTGTTAAAAATCCTAGAACAGTTAAGGGTGGGGGGAAGAATTCTTTTCTTTTGTGACTTTGTTCTCTCCATTCTCAGTCTCAGGAGCCCTCTCCCAGGGTGACAGTTTTGACTAGAGTTGGCCTTAATTAAGTTTCAGTTAGGAGGCAAGCAGAATGTCTTTCCAAATTCTTTAGTGTGCATTTATCTCCTTGTATTTGATTAGTACCTTGTGATTGACATAGACATGTGATTTCCATATTAAATGTTATTCTAAGTTAATCTCTATCCATGTTAATCTCTGAAGGACCACGGGGCAAAAATTCAGCAAGCCTGGGACTTAACTCATCCTTATTTTTTATATTCATTTGCCTTATAATCCATTTATCTGTTGATGGAATCTTGGCTGGCTGCATAGTTTGAAAATTGTGAATTGTGCGGCTATGAACATAGATACCCATGCACTAATTTGGTAATTTGGTTTCAATTCATTCCCATTCTTCTGAGTATCCTCCATCCTGTTTTCCAAAGTGGTTGCATTAATTTGCAATCCCACCAAAAATGTATTAGAGTTCCTACTTTTTCACATCTTGCCAGCATTTGTTGTTCTTTGTGTTTTTTTTTTTTTTTTTCAACACTGGGAATAGAACCCAGGGACATTCTATCTCTGAGCTACACTCCCAGCCCTATTTTTCAGTTCTTTTTTTTTTTTTTTTTTTTGAAACAGGGTCTCACTGAGTTGCAAAGGGCCTCTCTAAGTAGCTGAGACTATCTGTGAACCACGATCCTTCGGTCTCTGCCTCCTGCATGCTGGGATTACAAGTGTATGCCACCATGCCCGGCCTGTTCTTTGTGTTTTTAATGATTGCCATTCTAATTGGAGTTATGTGAAATCTCAGGGTAGTTTTTATTTCTATCTCTTTGATTGCTAATGATGTTGAACATTTTTCCATATATTTATTGGCCATTTGAATTTCTTCTTTTGTGAAGTGCTTATTTAGTTCACGTGCCCATTTTCTGATTGGGTTATTTGTTTTATTAGTAGCGAGTATCTTGAGTTCTCTGCCTACTCTAGATATTAATCCTCTATCAGAGGAATAGTTGGCAAAACTTTTCTCCCATTCTGTGGGCTCTCTGTTGAGACTCTTGATGGTTTCCTTTGTTGTACAGAATCTATGTATTTAATGCAATCCCATGTATTGATCCTTCTTTTAGTTTCTTGTGCCTTTTGGGTCTTGTTGAGAAAGTTTTTACCTGTGCTTGTATGTTGAACTGTATGTTGAAGTGTTGGATCTATGCCTTGTACCTCCTGGAAAGGGGCTATCTTCTTGCCCACTTTCTGGTCATCTGTATTCTAGCTTGACTAGTATCTTTGCACCCCTTTATTTGTATTTATGTTTATTTTTATTACTCCATGGGAAGAATGAGCTTGAAGATCATGCTAGACAGCAATAGATGGCGTTTTTTAAAACATCACATCAGGACAATCTTGTTGGGACTGCACTCATAGCAAGACTGTGGCAGGCAATCAAATGTCAGCTCTACCCCTCCAGACAGAGTAGGTTTTGTCTCCAAAAAGTTACATTGATATCACATGAAAGATTTGCTTCCGTCTCAATATCTTTTTTTCCTTTGTCTCTCTCCCTTTCCCCAAATTTCTTTCTTCTTTGTCTTTCCTTCTCTTCTTTCTTTTTGCCTTACAAAAAAACGTTTTCAAGATACAACCTATATACTAAATTCACCAATTTTAAATGTTCAGTCTGATGATTTTGACAAATGTAAAGTCAGGTAACCAATCTATCATCATAATGTAGAAAACTTCTGTCACTTCAAATGTCCCCCTGGGCCCCTTGCAGTTAATCCTTACCTCCCAGCCTCTTGCTGGCACATTTTATCCTTTTCTTAAATATGAAAAGGGACATTAGCATCTAAAAAGAGCAAGGTAACATAAATATCCCAAAAGCTTTCTGATCTTAACTTACAGAGATTAAACTCTGTCAGCCACTTCCTAATTGGCACTCTCAATAATCAGAAATGATTATAACCTGTCTTGATTTTGGCTACTCTTTAGGAGGGACCAGCTGGAGTCTTTAACTCCATTGACTGCTCCTGGTATATCAAAGATTATATATATATATATATATATATATATATATATATATATTTTTTTTTTTTTTTTTTTTTGGTGGTGGTACTGGGGTTCCTGGAAACCCTTATACCTCTGGGATACACTCCCAGACACCTATTTTTCATATTTTTATTTGGAAACAAGGTCTCTTAAGCCAGCGCAGCTGGCTTCGAACCTGCGCGATCCCCCTGTCTCCACCTTCCAAGCGCGGGGATTACAAGCATGCGCCACCACACCTGGCTTTCAAAGATATTTTTGCTCCATGTTTTCATTGGCATTTCCTCAGGAGCATAAATAGAGCATTCTGACCATAAAGAGATAGAGATGTACAAGTTCAAATAAAGGTAGTAAACTCCACCTCCTTTTTTTTTTCTATTATCTTTTGGGTAGATCTTGGATATGTTCATATCTGAGCAATCTTCACCCTTATTTTATTAACTGTGAAATTACAAAGAGATATGAAGTAATGAATGAGGCTGGATTAAGAAATCTGGATGAAAGAGTGATTACATAAATATGGTGGGATGAACAAACAAATCACTTGTTGAACACATGTCAAGCAAAGTGTTGAGTTCTGGGATACTAAAACAAAATGGGATGTTGGATCTTGCCAACAAACTCTTTGTCCAAAGGGGAAACAGCCAGATAATAAAGCAAAGATGCTCTGTGTTTCATGCAATGACCACAGCAATGTTCCTTGATACAAGAGGGTATGTAAAGATAATAGAGACAAGGCATGTGACATGGGAAGCTTCCTGTACATCATGTTATCTAAAACCAGGTTTGAAAATCATAATCAGTATAATACCTGGTTGTTCCTGATAATAAGCAATTCAAAAAGTAGAAGTAGGAGAACATTTAAAACTAGGTGGTATCATTCAGAAGCACTCAAGAAATGAGACCAATTAAAAATTCAATCTGAATATGATCATATGCAAATTTGAAGTGATTTAATTCAATTAAAACAAATAAAAAGAGATGGAGAGAAGACAGAAAGCATACCCTACTGCCATGGAGCAAGTGCTTTGGCAAGGGCTGAAAATCCAGGTATTTGTATTTGAGGGTCTAACACTCTTGCAGCCTCCTAGAGAGGGTGATGTCATCCAGACCTGGGCTTTGGATGGAAACCATGCCAAAGAGAATGTAGGAGGCCAGGGTTCTTTGGAGAATTCAGTTTAGTATCTATAAAATCAAGAGATGGAACTAAATTCTCTCTCAAGCAGTCTAATCTCTAAACTTTTCTGATTTGATTTTCACTTGGCAGGTATTTGTGGCTTTATCATAAGGTATGAAGATGTTTAGATATCTAAGGAATTTTGCTAGATGGTATTATGCTTTGGATTTTAAATATCCTCCAAAAGCTTATGTGTTAAAGGTCAGGTCTCCAGCTAATAAACTATTGGTAGGTAGCAAAAACGATGGAGGTGGGGCCTACTTGGAGGAAATTAGGTAAATGGGGTATGCCCTCAAAGGAGATGCTAAAACTAGTCCTGACTTTACTTCATATCCAGTATGATGTGAGCAGCTCTGCTCCACCATGTGCTCCCAGCCACAATGTTCTGTCTTGTCACAGGCCCAAAGTTATAGGGACAACCCACCATGAACAGAAGGTATGGGCCCAAATAAACAATTCCTTCTTTAAGGAGGTTTCCTCTGCTATTATTTTTCACATCAGTGAAACTTTGACTGACACAGATGTGCAATGATGGCCATATCTGACCATGGCCCTTTGCGAACGAAAATTAAATCAGGCAATATTGCTCCTCAAGCTGTTACGGCTTTTCCCATGTGTGGATGTCAAACAAAATTGACCCGCTACCTTGGATGAAATGACCCAGTCAGATCCAAAGACATTGATGTAAATGCAGGTAAAAGAAAAATTATGGCAAGACAAGGAACTTGGGGCATAAAACACATCTGGTAGAGAGCTGTTTTTGCTGATGTGAACAGGATACACAGAAAAAAAAAGTGGTGAGTGAGTGAGTGAAGATGCTTTTGATCCTCTTCAGGTTAATTTTTGGGCATGATGATATT
This sequence comes from Muscardinus avellanarius, assembly GCF_963383645.1. Lineage (NCBI taxonomy): Eukaryota > Metazoa > Chordata > Mammalia > Rodentia > Gliridae > Muscardinus > Muscardinus avellanarius. The sequence continues at coordinate 80,235,801 of NC_137789.1, forward strand.
AAGCATAAGAAATAACACGTCATGTGGGAAAACTTATTCTTTGGACCTACTTTGCTTCGAAATTAGAGTTATAAAATTTTAAGTCATTCCTGTATTTTGCTTTTTAAAATATCTTTTTATGTAATTATACTTTGCTTTTAAAGTTCATACAAACACACACCATATATATATATTTTTTTTTTTCCTTGAATGCATAGTGAAATCTCAATGAGGACAAGATTAAAGCTTTGCATACAGAATATAGAATTGTCTTCCAAAATGTGGGGATTGTGATTGTCAAGACATTCTAAGGGTCTGAGCTCCTACATTATTTACAGCTCATAGTTATATAGCTGGTTTCACTGATGCTGACAGAGGAAGGAGACCTAGGCTCAGCGACCCAGGGATAGCAGCACTCAGAGTGTCAGCATTTGCACTTGTTCCTCAACCCAAAACCCCACAGGGTGACCCTAAGAGGCTCTCAGCTCCTACACACACAAGGGGATGCTTTCCAGAAGAGAAAGTTGAACTTAGAGACTCTGTCCTAGAAGAAGCCATTATCTATATTATAATGTAATATAACTTTCCTTTGCTCTGGAGGGAGAGGCCACCACTGTCTTCCAAGGCTGATTGCTGTACAAACATCCTTGAAAAGGTAACATGTTTGGAAAGGGAGTCAGTTCTTCCGCTGAGACACAAAGAAACATAAGAAACTCAGAACTGTCTTCAAACAGTGACCAATTAATTGAAGCAGGAAACCAATTTACAGAGTTCAAAAACATACAAGAATATTTCCTGTAGTAAGAGTAAGTATTGTTTAGTGAAAACTTTTGTTATTTCTACAAGTTTAATTCTTTACGTTATTTTTTCTTTGGCAAAAATTTTCAAAAACATTGACTATGGTAGGAGAACTTGACTTGTATTCTATCCAAATCTGTGTAATAGCAATATTTATTATGTTGAAGTTCTTCTGCAACATAAATCATGACCACAAGTCCATCGATCATATATTCTAATTATGATGTATAAACATGTATGAATGTAATTCCTTGCAATAAGAATATTTTAGCCCTAAATTGTATTTTAACTAAATTGAGTTTTAAAAAGATAAGTTTAGCCGGGCGTGGTGGCGCACGCTTGTAATCCCCGCGCTTGGGAGGTGGAGACAGGAGGATCGCGCAGGTTCGAAGCCAGCCGTGCGCTGGCTTAGGAGACCCTGTTTCCAAAATGAAAATGTAAAAATAGGTCTGGGAGTGTAGCCCCGAGGTAGAAGGGCTTCCAGGAACCCCAGTACCACAAAAAAATAAATAAATAAATAAATAAATAATTAAAAAAATAAAAAGATAAGTTTACCTTAGACTGGAGATGGATAATTAACAAATGATGCAAATACTGGCTCTTATAAGCTAGAAAATAAATAGAAGCTCTTATACAAGCTCTTGTCATCTAGAAAATAAAATACAAGGTGGGCAAATTTTACCAAGCATTAAATGTAACGAAGAACACACATAAAAATTAACAAATTGTCATCTCATTAGGTAGTTAGCTAACTATGAGCAGGACAGGGAAAAAAAAGTGGGGGAAGTGATTTCCCCACTCAGCTGTTATCAGAAAGTTCAGCCTATTATGTCACAGGTTTGGATTTCCCACATGATGCAATTGTGTGCAGCAGTACTAAGCTGTGGTGCAAAACTCAAAAAGTAATCACCTAAATTGCTATGCAAGAAAAGGAGTGGAATTTCTAGATGGTATAAGAGACTCACTATGCAGCAGACGAGGACTCTTCTCTCATTTATTCTACTCAGAGTTTAGCCAGTTCTGTGACTCTCTTGTGGAACCTACCCAGTAAGATCTTTCATGCCTACCCTATTTGAGTCGCTAGAATGAAATCTATCTTTTGAGGAGACAAGAATGGAGGGAAACTCATGGCCCTGTAATAATCTTAATAGTGCTAAAGCGAATATACATTCACTTTATACAATAGACAGAATTTCACTAAAATAGTTTTATAAATATTAGTTATAAAAAGTCCAGTTTTATAAATATTTTCTGAGTTATTAAAATATGTGAAGGATCAGAGTTAGAACCTATAAAGATATTCAAAATACCTATCTGGTCTTAGGTGCATATGGATTAGAATGATTATAACTTCAAAGGATTGAAAATGTACCACATTTTCTTTTGCATATACTTATGACATTGTCTCTGTTTAATAAGAACTTATTGTTGTTATTGCTAAGATGTGGGGAGCCATTAAGGTTTTCCCCTAAAAGAATATTTCTGACTCAGCTGACTGTCCTTCACCCAGAGTCAACAAGGTTTGGGGTCATAAAAGGTTCAAAGTAAAAGGTCTGAGAGAAGATTAGGTGGTGATGGCACGAGGCTATTGATTGACCTACCTGTAATGTATGTGCTTTGGATTGGTCTTTTATTGTATTCAAGTGGTGATAGCACAAGGATATTGATTGACCTGTAACTGTATAAATACCTCAAGAGAAATAAACCCATTGTCGGCTAGTAGAAATATTGACCCAGGAGCAGGGGTTGGCCAGTAGAAGATATCAACTCAGGAGTAGGCTGGTGCCCCCCATGTTAGAATTAAAAAATTCTTGGAATCAAATTCTTAAGAGTTGAATTCTTTCATCCTCACTCCTCTCTTCGGAACCCGTACTTTTGCCGGCTGGCTCCGGCACTAAGGTATGGGCCAAAGTAAAATGTTATAATGCTAGCATAATTTTTTTACATGAATAGTTACCGGTTCAATTGTCTGTTTCTAAGTCTTGGGGGAAAACAATTTTAACAATAGATACAGATGAGGTTTCAGAAATAGGTTGTCTACAATCGTAACATATGTGCACCACTATTTCAGAACTCAATGTAAGGAATAATACTCTTCTGGTAAATTGTATTTTAACATAAAAAATGTCATTGATTTGTTGTTATTTTTTTCCTCAGGAAGATACTAGAACCACTTTTAATGAGGGTTCCACTGGCCCAAACCTTTAGTTATGTTGCCCTTCTTTAATGCACTGTTTAAAGTCAAAAAAAAAGTAGGTATCTATTGTCCCCTAAGACTCCGACCCGCAGGGGCTTAGAGAACGACACAGACACCTCTTCAGCTGAAATATGAATTCTTCTTTAATGGATCCTTAATATGTCTCAATAATATGTCTCTCAATATGTCTAATAATGCGTACAACAAGCACAATATATATCAGCATCATAATCCCTCCCTCTATTCCCTACCAACCCCAAGCTTCCCACGGCTAGGGCATGCACATTTCTGACTCTCTCATAGGCAGGCTGGTGGTAGCATGAGGCTTTGCGTCACTGATCATTCTGCAGGCACGTAGCATGGCACACTGCGCATGCTCAAGGAGACGTCCATCTTGTGAGTCTCATGACTTGGCTGCAAGCCTAGGCGCCATCTTGAATCCATGCTGGCAACAAGCCTGGGTGCCATCTCGGTCCAGCCGAATGGGCCCCGACAGGTATCATTTATTTCATACATAATGGAGAGTATAGGAAAAGGTGGTATTTGTAGGAAAGGCAGCACTATCTAGATATTCAGGAGCAGTCCTTTGTCTCATGCAATTAGGATTGGGGTGGGTCAGTAAATTGAGAAGCCTCAAGTTGGGAAACTAGAGAAAACGTAGGTATTTTAAACATTTGAGTTTTCTTGTGTGTGAAGTTTTTTCAGTTCATTTTGTATTCTGGACATTAATCCTCCATCAGAGGAGTAACTAATCTAGCAAAGGTTTGCTTTTCCCCCCATTCTATAGGCTGTCTCTTCATGCTCTTCACTGTTTCCTTTGCTATGTAGAAGCTTTTTAATTTGATACTAACCCATTTATTGATTTTTGGTTTTATTACCTGAGCTATAGAAGTCGCACTGAAGCAGTCTCTGCGTCTGTCTATATGTTGGAGTTTTGACTCTGGCTTTTATTCTTCTGTTGCAAAGTTTCTGGTCTAATTTCTAGGTTATTGCTCCACTTTCAGTTAATTTTTGTGCAGGGTGAGAGATATAGATCTAGTTTCATTCTTCTTCACGTAGATATCAAGTTTCCCTGCACCACTTGTTGAATAATCTCTCTTTTCTCCAATATTTTTTGGCACCTTTGTCAAGGATCAGATGGCTACAACTGTGTGGCTCTTTCTCTGACTGTTCTATTTAATTTCATGAATTTGTTTTAATGTCAAACCCAAACTGTTTTTGTTCTTATTGCTCTATAGTATAATTTGAAACCAGATGCTATGATGCCTTTTGTATTATTCTTATTGCTCAGAATTGTTTTGGCTATGCTGGGTCTTTTGTTCTTCCATATGAATTTTAGTACTTCATTTTCTAGTTCTGTAAAGGCTGTTATTTGCATTACATTGGATGTATAGAATATAGCCATTTTTACAATACTCAGACAATTTACTAAATAGACATTTCTCAAAAAAATTACAAAAAGGCCAACAAATATAAAAAAAAAACCCTCTCAATCTTAGCAATCAGGGAAATGTGAATCAAAACTACACTGGGATTTAATCTCACTCCAGTTATAATGACAATCATTCAGAGATACAAACAATAATAGATGATGAAGTGATGGTAGGGGAAAGATTATACACCATTGGCGAGACTATAAATTAGTACAATCATAAAGATCAGTATGGAAGTTTCTTAGAAAACTAGGAATGAAACCATCACATGAACTAGCTACACCACTCCTTATATTTTTCCAAAACAACTAAAATAAGAGATATGGATAAAGACCAAATAATATAGTATGTGTATATGTGAATATATCACTATAGATATATATTACATACTAAACAAATAATAACTATTATTACATAATAAACCAATAAAAATTTAAGAAAATACATTAAAAGAAAACATAAACTTAAAAAGATAAAATATATATCCACCTGTCTTTTTAAATAATGCCATGTCTATGGGGGCATAGCTACTAGTTGCAGTTTTAAGTTGTATTTCTTGTATCAACCACATGTGTAATGAATTCTTGTATTCTTTCACACATTGGTTTTGGTTTTTTTAAAGAGGGTTGAAAGCTTCAAGGTTCTCATGAACCAATCCCATTTCAGCATCTGTTTGAATTTTTATGATTCCTTTTCTCCCAATCAGCTACATTATTTTGCTCTACCACACTTATCAAGTCATCCAAAGCAGTTAGTTTCATATTTCCACTGATATTTTATTGTTTTCCATATTTTACCCAGCAGATGTTTATAATAGTAACAAGATGGTAAAAGGGGTTGGAAATAAACAAAACTGACTTTTGGGAAGAATATAATGCTCAACTAGTAAGAGTGCCCCAAGAGCACTTACCTTGCCAGGTGTGAGCCCTGTGAATGGCATCATCAAAGCATGAAGAGCATGGTCCTGGCAGCCAGGTAAGTGGAAGTTGGTTAGGGAAGTTACTACTTGATCTCAATTCTTTTTGCTATCCATATATATACAGAAGAAACATTAGGTGAGCCTTGTCACTCTAACACCTAGGCAAAAAGTTTTTTTTGGGGGGGCGGTTGGGGATGGAACCTGGGGGCATTTGACCTCCGAGCCACACCCTCTGCCCTATTTTTTATTCTTTATCTTGAAACAGGGTCTCACTAAGTTGCAGAGAGCCTCACTAAGTATCTGAGGCTTTCTTCTAACCATGATCCTCCTGTCTCAGCCTCCAAATGCTGGGATTACAGGTGTGCACCACCACTCCCCGCTTGTTTTTGGTTTTAAAAGACCAGTTTGCTTCAAGTTTGCAAACTTCTTACTTTTATAAATGTTTCACTAGTAGGCATGCAGTTTTTAAAACTTTGGACAATTTGTTTTTGAACTGTACACCTTGTTCAATCAATTTCCTATGAAAAGTTTTAAAATCCCATCTGGGATGGGGATGTAGCCCAGTAGTAGAGCACCTTCCTAGCATGCTCAAGGCTTAAGGCCCTGGGTTCAATCCTTACAACTAAAAAAAAATTAAAAAATAAGAACATATGCAATCAATTAAATGTTTTCTTCTTGCCATAGTTTCTCAATTCCTAAATACGGTGTTGTCAATACCTATTGCATATTATCAATTATCACTGGAGTACTGGAGTGCCTCTTAGATCTACAATCTTTAAACACACTCTTTTACATATGGCTTGGCATTTTCTCCCTCAAGTCTTAGACCCCTTTCCCACAGCAGAAATACTCCAGAACTTTAAGAATCTCCTTCAGCCTTCTTACATAGTGCCAGAGTAAATGTGACCCTATATTCTTTCCAAAATCCTTGGAAAATACTGTCATATTTATATCCACAACCACTTCTGAACTGAAATCTTTTTGCTGTTCTCATGTTGCAGTCTGAGGTGGTTTTGCTGAACTCAAGCCTTTTCTTTTAACCCTGATAAAGATTCCTGAGATGAGTATCTTCACTTTCAAATTTGTTTACAAGGCAGCTTTACTTGTGTCCTTACTCAGAATAGGATGGGCAGCTTCTTTAAGGTCTGGCACAGTCAACACCTGAGGAAATGTCTTTTCATTGATTCATATTTGTACTTGATTTTGTACTATGTTTGCTTTAAAGCTAGTTACAGATAATCCGCAGAAAAAAATCAAGCAACAAGCGAAGAGTATTTATTGTATCTGTATAACCATATGCAAATTATGGAGAAGCCCTGCCCTCTAAGGTAGATCACAACTACTTTATTGAAATAAAGCTACAGGCTCTGTTCATACTCCGGAAAAAGGCTCCCAGAGGTGTGTTTTGAAATGGCTAGTTGTCTTTTCTCCCATTCCTCGATAACCTGAGAGTGATGGGAAGACATGGCCACTGTGGCTTCATTTCAGACATCTCTAAGGTACAAAGGGAAATTCCACTTAAATATCCGCCTAGTACTCAGTGGCCTTTTCTGCTTAGAGAGCAGCTGGAGGTCTCCCACAATGTTTCTAAAACCCAAACATCACCCGGCAAACTAATGAAGGTAGCTCAGCCCCCCGCCCCCTTCCAGGGAGCCGGCACCCCGCCCCCGGCCTCTCGCCCCGCCCTGGGAGGGCTGCGTGGCCCCGCCCCGCCAGCTCGCCCCGCCCCAGCCTCTCGCCACGCCCCTGGAGGGCTGCGTGGCCCCGCCCCAGCCTCTTGCCACGCCCCCAGCCTCCCGCCACGCCACGCCCAGTCCGCGTAACCCGGATACGCCCCGGCGCTCCCCTTTCACCTCGCGCCGCGGCGGACGTGGACGCCGTCCCTGCCGGCCGTCCCTGCCGGCCGGCCCGAGCGGGCAGCGCGGCCTGGGAGCGGGCGCGCCGGGCCGCGGGGTGTGCGCGGAGGCGGCGATGGGGCGCGCGGGCGCGGGGGAGCGGAGGCCAGTGTAGCCGCGGCGCCTGTCCCGGTCCCCGAGCGCGGCGGCGCGGGCGCGGGGAGGCCTGAGAGGCCGCGGCCGCTCGCCCGCGCCATGGCGCCCATGGGCATCCGCCTGTCCCCGCTGGGGGTGGCCGTGTTCTGCCTGCTGGGGCTCGGCGTGCTCTACCACCTCTACTCGGGGTTCCTGGCCGGCCGCTTCAGCCTCTTCGGCGTGGGCGGCGAGCCGGGCGGCGGCGTGGCGGGGCCCGCGGCCGCGGCCGACGGAGGCACGGTGGACCTGCGCGAGATGCTGGCGGTGTCGGTGCTGGCGGCCGCGCGCGGCGGCGAGGAGGTGAGGCGCGTCCGCGAGAGCAACGTCCTCCACGAGAAGTCCAAGGGGAAGACGCGCGAGGGGGCCGAGGACAAGATGACCAGCGGCGACGTGCTGTCCAACCGCAAGATGTTCTACCTGCTCAAGACCGCCTTCCCCAGCGTGCAGGTGGGTGCGCGAGCCCGGCTTCGGGGAGGCTGGCACGTGTTGCCGCCGCGGGCACTCCCAACACACCAGGTCCTGCAGCCTCCGGCTCCCATTTTGCAGATTTGAAAGCTGAGATGCTGAAGTTAAGGCGTGCAAAGTCAAGTAAATGGTTACATGCGGGAGGTGGACTCAGGACCTAGAGACCTGGGTTCTTGGGTGGGTTCTGATACCAAAAAGCTCAGAAGGTGGACTGCAGCATTGCTTCAGTCTCTTCTGTAAATGAAAAAGGATTGGACTAGAACCCCTCGGGCCTGTGTTCTGCCTTGATTTCTTTACAAGAAGGGTTATGACAGGAGTACTAGTTTTCTGATACATTGGCTGGTAGCGAACTAGAAGATCAAGAACTGTATATCTTGTACCCCATTAAGTTGTATGACTACAATGCAGCAATAAAAAAGTTAAAAACAAAACAAAAAAAAAACAGAAGTCCCTAGGAGAGCTGTTAGTATGCAGAGCATTGGGACGCAGGGGTACATATACTCATAAATTACTCTAGGCGTCATTTATGAGGACCTTTTTAATGGTACATAGTTTTGGAGCCCTTCAAGAAAGTATTTGGAAATACATATTCCTTTAGCTGTATATCCTACCTGACACTTAAAGATTCATTATTTACACCAGAGAATAAAAATTGATTTAACATTTACCTTTTCTTCTGGTAGGTTTGTGAGGGAGTTGATATTTTCTTAAGGAAATCTAGACATTTTGGGTTTGTTAATACTTTTGGGATTCTTTATTTCGGTGGAACTGGTATTGAATTAAATATATTGTGAAGCTTTTCTGAATTCATTTTAGTTCTAGAGAAAAGAGTTAAAGATTATAAGTGTATGTCTCATTTAACAGTAGCACTTGGCTACTAGAAAGATAAATTTTCAGTAAAATTGTATTAATTTAGCAGTGATAATTAAACTCAGGATTCCTTGGGACTTTTTACTATTGTTTTTGGAAGAGTTAGAGTATTGTCATTGTAGAATTGTATATCTTACATAACTCTCCTTCTAGTCTTTCATATTACTGCTTTGGTTTTCTTTATCCCCTCTTCTTCCCCTGCCTGCCTGCTTTTTTCTTTAAAAATTTTCCCCTATAAAACATTAGGTTTTATGTCAGGAACTGCTGGATGCCAGATGTAATTGACTTAGAATTTTTTTCAAATGTCTACTCAAAACCCTATTTCCACTTTTTCTTTTGCCCTATTAGACTTTATCTCCATATATAATACCTTATTTGCATCTAGGTGTAAGATGTGCTTGTGAGATGTCTTTCTGTCTTTTCCAAAACACACATGCTTCCTAAGAGTTTATAGAAAAAACAGGAGTTTCAGAGAAGTTCTTGTATGATAGTTAAAACAGTACTAACAGTGACCACTTACTCAGTGTATTTGGTGTCCAGATACTGTCTACACAGGACTTCATTTGATCTTCACAGCAACTTTAGTAAGTAAATTTTATTTATGCCCACTCTACAGGTGGAAAATCTGAGGCTCATAACATTCCCTTCCATGGCCTGTATGAATTATCTAATTCTTCATTTTGGCTAGATGTGTAAGTGGCTTCTTAAAATTTATATTATGACATCCTGGGGAAGAAACAACTATAGAAGCTTACAGACAGTAATAGTGAAATACAAAAAGCAGAGTCGAAAAAATTTTAAAAAGCATAAAGTCAGAAGTATCTTAAGCATTGAAAACACTGTGTGTGTACATGTGTCGCACTTACATTGTCACTTATTAGCAAGCAACAAAGGAATGAATGGCATAAACAAAACTTCTGGATTTGCAGATGTAAAAGCCTCTGCCTAATAAAGAAAATCACTATTTTCTTATCCTTATTTGTACATCTTTAGTGAGTTGGGTTTTTTTTTTTTTTGCGCTTGATTGGTGAAATAGAGGTGGTTGTGTTCAGTTATAACAGTTGTCATATTGAGCTATATCCCCTTTAAATCGTATTTTATTAGACTAGAGGCCAAATGTTCCAGCCATTTGAGTAGAGTTTGAGTAGAGATGATTTTTTTTTTCTGCTTGTCCCTTCCCTTCCACAGTATGCAGAAGCACAGTCCTAAAACGTTGTTTTTAAAGCCTCACCCCAAATTTTGTGGAAAGAAATTTAAATTATATCCCCAGCAGTTTACTTGCTAATGAAAAATGACCATTGAGAAGCTGCATCTACTTTATTTTTTCTTTTTTAATTTTGTCTAAAGGTCTGAGCTTTCCTTTCTAGTGTTCCTGCCTCAGTAAAAGAATATACCAGGAGTCATTCCAGAGCACTCTATTGGAGAAACTTTTGTCCTTCAAGGGACAAGGGACATTTGGCAACATCTGGAGACATTTTCGGTTTTCACAATGAGGAGTGGAGTGCCACTGGCATTGAATGAGTATAGAGAGTAAACATCCTCCATACTACAAGACATCCTACAAGTCAGTTCTTTAATTATCTTGCCCAAGTTGCCAGTTGATACCTAGGTTGACATACTACTCCAGAAAAATGTGTGCCAAACCAATATGACTCCTTTGTCATAGGCTTGCTAGATTTCCTTTTTTCTTGAGCCTTTCTCAAGTTAGGGATCTTGGGAGAGTCCTTGACTTATAGATGGGAGTTAAATTGATCCCTTTCATCAGAAGTATTCTCTGTTAGAAGTTGAGAAAATAATAAAGCACAGTTACACTTGCTTTATCATCTTGTTTGACCACCAGCATAGGTGATCTTGGCCAATCATTTAACAACTTTGAGCCAATTTCCTCTTATGTAAAGTCAGGATAACTAATAATTGTGCCAACATAAGCAATACAGGGAGAGAACTCTAGTTCAAAGGAGCAGGCCCAAGAGATGGTAGCATGGCAAATTCAAGTACTCTGATGAACTTGAATGAAATTCTCTGGAGGAAATTAGATAGGCCTGTGCTAGATTATATTCCAGGCTGAAATGAGTTTGGACCTGATCTCTAAATTATTGCTGTTGTATAGAAAGAAGGCTTCGTCTTCTTGAGGCTTACAATTTACCATACTTTGGGCTTTGAACATTTTTTTTTAGAAGCCTTCTAGGATAGACCATGTGAGAGATGAGGTCCAGAACTCAGGCAATGGGAAAGTTATGCTTGACTTGCTTGAAGCTGGGTGTGGTGGCTCACGCTTATAATCCCAGTACTTGGGAGGTTAAGACAGATGTATTGAAGGTTCTCTGCCAGCTCCAGCTACTTAGTGAGGCCCTCTATAATCTAGTTAAACCCTATTTCAAAATAATAAAATAAATATATAGGACTGGGCTTGTAGTTCGGAGGCAGAATGTCCTTGGATTCAATCCCCAGTACTGAGGGGAGGAAAAATCACACAGCTAGAAAATAATCATAGAAATTCACATAATAGTCTGAGAATCATTTCAGGTCTGATTATGCACATAAGCAGTATAGGAGGTGTAACAAAAATGTACTCTTAACTGGTATTTTGAATGAATGAAAACACTCAGTAAATCCTTGGAGAATCCTTTAGATGAGAGTCAAGTAGGTACTGAGAAACAGGTTTGGAGGCTTTTTCAGATGAGATATGATATGTTTTGAATTGGAGTTGTGGTTATAGAGGGAATGGATATGGAAGAATATGAAAGAATTTTAGGGATTTGTTAAAAAAAACTCTAGCTGGGAGGCTGAGACAGGAGAATCATGGTTTGAAGACAGCCTCAGCTATTTAGACCTCATTTCAAAATAAAGATCAAATAGGGCTGGGAGGTGTAGTTCAGAAGTAGAATGTCCCTGCGTTCCATTCGCAGTACTGCCAAAAAAAAAAAAAAAAAAATCTTTTACAGTTGGTGTTTTGTTGGTAGCAAAGGGGAATGGATGAGAGATTATGAGTTCCTTTTTAAAATGGTGTTAGAGATATCCTTGATGTGTCCAAGGGGACAAGGAGGCAATTGAATATGTGGGTCTGAAGCTATGAAGAAAATGTCTGAATTGGAAATAAAAACTTGTAAGTCATCAGTGTTGCAGAGTTAACTGAAACTGATTGTGGACAGGATTGTTAAGGGAGAGACTATGGTGTGAAGGGGAAGATTGGGGCTTTGGACCAAGGATAGTGAAGACTAAAAAGTCATTTAACAAGAATAGTAGCAGCTAGCCTTCATTAAATGCTTACTCTGCAGTTAAGAACTGTACTGAGTTTGTTTTACCTTTTCTATTTTATTGGTTCTCCTTAAGAATCCTATAAGAAAGTATATTTATTTTTCTACCAATGAAGAGGTAACTACCGCAAAGAAAGGTTGGGTGACTAGTATAAGTCGGTCACATACCAAATAAATCAAACAGCTGGAATTTGAAAGTAGGCAGCTCAGTCTCTTAATCATGCTTCTATATGTTGGTCATTGATAACTTTTGTGAAAGCTGACTCTGTGACATGATGGGGTAGAGTGACTTTATTTTTATATATACATCTATTGTCAGGCAGAAGAAGTGGTGAATTCTCTTTTCCTCTCTCTTGTTCTATTCTGACCCTCAAAGGATTGAATAATGCCCACTCACATTAGGGAGGGTGAACTACTGAGTCTACTCATTCTGATGCTAATCTCATCCAGAAATACACACCCATAAATAATGTTTATCCACATATCTAGGTACCCCATGTCCTATGAAGCTGACATTAAAAAAATACCACCACAAATACTGTGTGATAGGCATTATGTGAGGTGTTATATCCAAAAACCTATTAGGGTATAATCCTTGAGAATTGCAGGATATAGTTGATTCTTTCTATAAGCATTAACCAAAAGTCCCTCCAGTGCCAAATTGACTGAACTGTAAATAGCATTATGTTTTGGTCTTTGTCAATACTGATGAATTGTTTCCTTCCTGGAGCCCAGGATACTAGCCTAGCTTTGATATATGTATGTGGGTATATCTGTGGTAATATGTACATGTATGTCTATATGCACATATAATTAAGATATTTAAATAAAGAAATTCACCTTAACCATTGTATTCAATCAGTATTCAATTAATCACTGACTCCTGACTTGGCTGGTGGCTGTGTTAACTTAGAGTTACTTTTCATATAGATAAAACATTTTCCATTTTTAGAATTAAGGACCACCCTTACTAATCTGTACCTGTTCTCATCTTCCTTAAGCAGTGTTTCTTCTTCAAACTTACTCCTGCCTTTCTTAATTTTTGCCTTTTTATATTCCCCCTACTTTCCAATTTTAAAATAATTTTCCTCAAAGTTGCTGATCCAAAGTTGGGATTTAGAGAAAGAGAAGCAAACTAATATTGAATTACTCATATATGGATTTCTTCTGCCTCTTAAACTGATTGAGAGTGTGAACTTTGATATAAAAGAAAAAATGCATTAGTCAGGAAAAACAGAGTAAGCAATGCTGTATTAGCTCACCTCCATGGAATGATTCTAAGACCTGGCTGATTCGTACATGTATGATTCTGTCAGTCAACATGGCAAGAAAAGAGAAGAGATTGGAGAACCAAACAGAGCATTTCTTTTCCTTGCCACAGCCATGAATTTGAATTTATGTATTTTTTATCATATTTCATACATATATACCTTTGTCCATATTTCACTGACCAGAACTCCTGTCATGAGCCTCTGACTGCAAGAGAGGTAGAAAGTATAGTCTCCCTTATGTTTAGGAAGGAAATGAACCTGGTAAAATTATAGCTAACAAAGAATATGAGACTATTTTGACAGTTGCCGGGTATAGATGGAAACTATAAGATGAGCTGTTATGGTTATAGCCCAGGGTCATTTTTGCAGTTTTCTGATTTCTAGAAGCTTTTTATGTTACCCTGCTAAAATTTTGTAGATTCTTGAAAGCTGCATTTTTTTCTTCTCACATTAATGGCTCCTTTGGAAGTGGGCCAGGCTTCATTATCTTCAGTAATGAAATATTTATTGAGCACCTACTTTGGTGTAGGCAGTAAGGATGAGGCTATAGTAATGAAACAAAATTTGCCCTTCTAGTTATAAAAGTTATGTCCTAGCTGATGAAGATAGGTAAGTAAACAAGGGAACAATAAGGTCATTTTAGGTACTGATAGAGCTTTGAAGAAAATGGGGTCATGTGGGAGATTGTCCTGGAGCTCCTCCTCTCTGGTAGCCAGGGAAGGCTTTTCTGAGGTAGTTATTTGAATTAAGACCTTGATTAAATATAAGTAGGCCACCATGCAGAGATCTGGGGAAAGTATGTTTTGCAGAAGAGTACAGCAAGTACAAAGGTCTTAGAAGCTGGGACCATAGAGGACTCCTAGGTCTGGAGTGAAGTAAATAAGTGTGCAAGTAGAGAACGGTACTGGAGATTATGTACTGCCATCAGATCATATAGAATATACCATGTAGAGCATGGTAGGGAATCTAGATTTTTCTCTGCATGTTGAGAGCATTTATACAATTTTTTTTTTTTTGAGGTATTGGGGATGGAACCCAGGGACATTCTACCTCTTAGCTATACTCCCAGCCCTATTTTTTATTCTTTATTTTGAAACAGGGTATCACTGAGCTGCAAAGGGCCTCACTAAGTAGCTGAGGCTGTCTGTGAACCCTGATCCTCCTGTCTGAGCCTCCCAAGTGCTGGGATTACAAAGTGTGAGCCACCACACCCTGCTCATTGTACAATTTTTAAGTCGGAGTAACATGACCCAATTTTGGAAGATAGCAAGTTGCATGATTGAGAAGGGAAGTTCTGTAAAGGTACTGACTTTGTCTGTTTTGTTCATTATTGTAGTCTAATGCCCCAGTTTAAAGTATGGTAGTCATTAAATAGTTGTTGAATTAATACAGAATAGAAAACAAGAATAATCAAAGAGGAATCCAAGTGCAAGACAGATTCTAGTGGATTAATGTAATATTTCCTTGATAGACTTGTTACATATACTTAAAATTGGGATGTAGAATTTTTAGGTCTTACTGAGAGATCAGATATTAAATATGGAAAATGAGTCAGGTGTGGTGGTGCACGCTGGTAATTTCAGCATTCTGGGGGCTGAGACGGAGGATCAGAGGATTTTTTTTATTCTTTAATTTAAAACAGGGTCTCACTGAGTTGTAAAGGGCCTCAGTAAGTAGCTGAGGCTGCTTGCAAACCAGGATCCTCCTGTCTTGGTCTCCCAAATGCTGGGGTTACAAGCCTGTGCCACCACGCCCAGCTGCTAGCGCATATTTAGTTAAAAGTACTTGAAGTTGACTTGAACTCTAGGCAAAAATCTTAGTCATAAATCTCAATAGTTACTTGTCAGGCACCGCCATTTTTGTAAACTATGATGTTCATGACCCATTAACTACTTTAAATTTTCTGGGAGACATTTTTTTATTTGTTTATTTTTAAGTTTATTTCTTGTATGGTGGTGTTGCTACATTCATCATCCTGACCTAGCCTAGCATTTTCATCAAAAGAGTGTGGGATCTGCTGAGCAGTGTCTCACATCTCTAATCCCAGTACTTGAGAGGCTGAGACAGGAGGATTGAAGGTTTGAGACCACTAAACCCTTTATTTATTTATTTATTTATTTATTTATTTATTTTTGGTGGTACTGGGGTTCCTGGAAACCCTTCCTCCGGGCTACACCCCCAGACCTATATTTTTATATTTTTTATTTGGAAACAGGGTCTCTTTAAGCCAGCAAGGCTGGCTTCGAACCTGTGCGATCCTCCTGTCTTCACCTCCCAAGCACGGGGATTAGAAGCGTGCGCCACCACTCCTGGCTTATTTATTTATTTTTGCGGTACTGAGAGTGAGACCCAGACTAGACCATATTTCAAAATGGATGGATGGATGGGAGGGGCTTGAAAGTAGAATGTTCCTGGGCTCAATAACCAGTACCAGAAAAAAAGTATGAGCTCTGAAGTCAGAATGCTTCACCATTGTCTTACTGTGTTAATTCTTCTTTTTTTTTCTTAATTTTTTTTGCGGGTCTAGGGATGGAACCCAAAGGCATTTGACCTCTGAGCTACACCCCCTGCCCTATTTTTTATTCTTTATTTTGAAACAGGGTCTCACTAAGTTGCAGAGGGCCTAAGTAGCTGAGGTTTTCCGTGAACCATGATCCTCTGGTCTCAATCTCTAGGAATGCTGGGATTACAAGCCTGCACCACCACACCCGGCTTAATTATTCTAACATTAAACTAAGTCTTTATATCTGGTAGGGAAAGTCCTCTCACCATGATACTCCTTTTCTTTCTTTCTCGCTCTCTCTTTCTCTCTCTCTCTTCCTCCTTCCCTCCCTCTCTCCCTCTCTCTCTCTTTCTCTCTGCCTCCCCCTCCAAAATACTGTGCTCTTTTGGCTGCTTACTATATAAAGTTTAGAAATGCTTTGTCCAATTTTTAAGTGAAAAAGCTAGGGATTTGGGTTGAAATTCCATTTTTTGATAGGATTGACATCTTTACTATTTTTAAGTCCTTTTAGCCATTAAAATGGGGTTTCTCTTTATGTAGTCTTGCTCTTTCTCTTTCATTCTTTCTTTATTTCTTGGGTTAAACACAGAGGCATTCTACTGCTGAGCTATATTTCTAGTCCCGGCCCTATTTTATTTTTTATTTTGAAACAGAGTCTCACTAGGTTGCTGAGACTGTTTTCCTGTCTTGGCTTCTGAAGTACTGGGGTTACAAGCTTGTGCCACCATGCCTTGCAATAGATTTTTATTAATGTCTTTTTTATTTTTTATTTTTTTCAGTACTGGGGATGGAACCCAGGGGCATTCTACCTCTGAGTGACACCCCCAGCCCTATTTTTTATTCTTTATTTTGAGTTGCAAAGGGCCTCACCAAATAGCTGAGGCTGGCTTCAAACCTGAGCAATCCTCCTGTCTCAGCCTCCCAGATGCTGGGATTACTAATGTGCATCACCACGCCTGGCTTCATTTATGCCTTTTAAAATTTAATTTTTTTCATATGTCTTTTACTTTATTTCTGTTTTAATGCTTTTCTTTTTTAGTTACATATTTGTTGCTGATATATCAAAATGTAGTTTTATAAGTATTTACCTTATATCTAGCAGCTTTTTGACATTCTGTTATTTTGTAAATTATCTCAGGTTTTTTGCTATTTTCACAGTTCTCAGTACTAGCATATTTATGGTTTTATTTCTTTCTAACATGCCCCTTTCCTACCATCTTCAGCTTACTGCAATGTTTAGGACCCTGTGAACATTGTTAATAGAGGTTATGAGGGAAGGCAACTGACTATGTTGTGGCCTGCAAGATTCTTAACCATGTGGCTTCCATTGCTCTCTGACCTCATGTCTGGTCCTTTTCTTCTTAGCTGACTCTTCCCTAGCTTTGCTTTCCTCCTTGCTGCCCTGTGAACATGCCAAGATAATCCCATCTCAGGGTCTTTGTTATTCCATGGGCTAGAATGCACGTCCCCTAGATGCCCTGAGAGCCTTTTAGGTCTTCACTCAAATAGAACCTTTTTCACTGAAGGCTTCTATGGCTACCCTTTAAAAATATATATTGTAGCAGTTTATGCATCATATAGTTTGTCCATTTCAAGTGTATAATTTAGTAGTTTTTAAATGCCAATTTGTCATCATTAATCAGTTTTACAATATTTTTTTTATAACCCTAGTAGTATCCCTGTGACCATTTACTGTTCTTATACCCACCCCTTGCCTGCTAATCTTTCTTCCGTCTCTGTAGATTTGCCTACATTGGACATTTTACATTGATGGCATCATATAGATTATGATATCTTTGCCTTCTTTCACAAAGCAGGGAGTTCATCTTTGTTCTAGCCTGAATCAGTACTTCATTCCAATTCATCCTGCTTATAGCTGGATAACTTTCTATTTTATAGATATATCACTGTGTATTTATGTATTCATCAATTGATCGATAGTAGGTAGTTTCTTCTAGCCATCTGATTTTAAAGAGTAACTTTTTCTTCCCTCTCCGTCAACACATTTCCTGTCCTTCTCTGCTTTATTTTCTCCTTTTTACAATATCCAGCATACTACATGTTGTACTGAATGCTTTGCTTATGTATCTTGCTTACTGTTTTCTCCCCTAGATTCTGAGTTTCATAGGGGCAGAGATTTTTGTCCCATATTGATTTCTGTTTTATCTTTAGGTCCTGAAACTATGTCTGGCATAAAGCTGGCAGTCAGTAAGCATTTGATGAATTAATAAAATACTAAGTGAATGGATAAAATGGATGTTTTCTGTGCTCTGTACTGAGAAATATTTTATGATTTAAGTGGTTTAATGTTTCTAGACTGTTACTATTTTTAATCTCCTTTGTGACAATTCATGAACTTTCAGGGCACCTTCCATAGATTGCTGAAGATTTGTCCCCAGAACAAATAATTATCCAGTGCAAACTGTTAGTAGTGCCAAGGCTAAGAAATCTCATTTTTAAGGAATCTAGTACATTCTTAATAGTACTACATAGATAAATGACGGTTTACAAAAATATTTCTAAAGACATATCTTTGTATAAACATTTATATGTATACATATGTATGATATATATACATATACATACACAGACATATACACACATACATATGTGTGATATATCTCATCTCCTCACTCCACATGCTTACTTATCTGTATGGTCTGCTTTTGTATATTTTAATTTTGTTCCTCAAAATGCTAGCTTATTTTCTGTCTCATAATTTTTAGGATTACTTTTCCATATAGGATAAAGGTATATTTTAGGTGATCGCTGTTCTAGGATATTTTATCTTTTAGCATTTCTAATTTCTTATTTTGAAGGCATATTGCATTTTGAAATACATTGTCACTTTTCTTCCATTCTATTTACTTCTCATTATACTTGCTTATGTTTCATGTTTCAGAATATTACCTACCTTCATATTTTAGGTCTTTTTAATATAAATCATCAGTAAGCTTTAAATAGCTTGTTTGATGTTTAGTTTCTGTACCTTTGAATTTTCTGTCTTAACAAAACTTTGCTTAAATATAGGTTGGTAAGTATTTAAAGGCAAGATATCCTGGCTTTTTTTTTTTTTTTTTTTTTTTCAGGTCTGGGAATGGAACCCAGGGGCATTTGACCTCCGAGCTATACCCCCTGCCCTATTTTTTCTTCTTTATTTTGAAACAGGGTCTCACTGAGTTGCAGAGGGCCTCACTAAATAGCTGAGGCAGCCTCCCGAATGCTGGGATTACAAGCGTGTGCCACCACGCCTGGCTTAGCGATTTCTTTTATAATCTATTTTTATCTTGTTACACGTACCTTAATAGACAAATATAAGAATTTATTTAATAACAATTTATGTGATTTTTGTCCATAATTTGTTGTCGCTCTGGTTTTATTAGGTAGTAATATTGTTCTCATTTTTTTTTAACTGTCAACTATTTTTGTGCAGATAAATACTGAGGAACATGTGGATGCAACTGATAAAGAGGTTATCTTATGGGATCATAAGATTCCTGAGGATATCCTGAAAGAAATCACTACCCCTAAAGAGGTACCAGCAGAAAGTGTTACTGTCTGGATTGACCCACTTGATGCTACACAGGAATATACAGGTGATTTTAAAATTGACCTTCACCTTTAGATTGTCATTGTATACTAGAGAACCAGAACCAAGGCAAGAGGTATATATGTAATGGAAGATATGGAAGATATCTTCCAAATTTTGTAACTTTAAGATAAGAAAACTGGGTTAGTGCAGTGATATATGGAACATTTGAACTAGATGGATGATCTCAACCTTTTTTATTTTTTACTCCAAATCTATATTGTAGCATATACCTCTAGGTGATACTAGCTTACTCAGAATAAGTGGCTCACTGATTCTTCAGTAAAGGAGCATTTCTAACAGTAGCAGCAAAATAGTTTCTATTGGACACCTATTACTGAAGTATTATTATTATTTTTTGAAGTACTGGGGATGGAACCCAGGAACATTCTACCTCCAAGCTATACCTCCAGCCCATTTTTTATTCTTTAGTTTGAAACAGGGTCTCACTGAGTTGCAGAGGGCCTAAGTAGCTGAGGCTGTCTGTAAACCATGATCTTCCTGTCTCAGCTTCCCAAATGCTGGGATTACAAGCATGTGCCACTACACCCAACTTATTGAGGTATTATTGAGGAAATTTATTTTGCCAGGATGAGATATTTAGAATTGGGGTTCACTGCGTGTGCATCTATTTGACCTTGGTTTTAAAAACAGTAAATCTAATTACTCAGAAAGCAAGTAAGATGCAAAATAGAACCCCTTCTCCTCTTTTTTTTTTTTTTTTAAATTTTAACCTAGTGTTAGCTCAGCTTCATTTCTCTATTTTTTATCAGGCCTTATTTCTTACCCAGAGATATCTAATTCCTATTAAAAGTTATTTTAATTTATACTAAAGATGAGTAATTAATTATTGTCTGTATTATATAGATGAGAAAACTGAATGTAAGTATTTTGTCCCAAAACATGCAGCAAATAAAATGGTGAGCTGGGAGATTAACACAGGTAATCTGGGTTTAGAACCAAAACTCTTACCTACTCCTACAGATGGCCCTTATTCCTATCTGTTTTCTTTAGGGAATTGTTATCTTTGAAAGTCATATCATGTCTATAAATTTTTAATGAAACATAATATTGTATCCTGAATTTATGCATAGCACTTAAAAATTATGTATTTATTTGTTTTTTTCCTTGTAGAGGATCTTCGACAATACGTCACTACTATGGTGTGTGTGGCTGTAAATGGTAAACCTGTACTAGGAGTTATACATAAGCCATTTTCTGAATATACAGGTATGAAATGTATAGCTTTCAAGAGTTAATGTTATTGAACTGTTTGTCTCTACTACTTGCTGTTGTGTTAGGGTCTCATCAGTAGCTCAGTAATTACTGAAGTATGTCTCCTTGCCTGTCACACCCCTTCACTGGATATAGTGAGGATTTATAATTAAAATTGATAACATATGAAAAAACATGGCTTCCTAAACTATGTTTTAATGGGCTGGACACTGTGGGATGGAAAAAAGATTCCTAGTGTATTGAGGGATATCATTGGACACAGATGCAACCTAGTGGTTGGGGTTCTCTTGCTGAAGCTGGGGGGTGAGGCTCAGGACTCTTGCATTGTGAATTTTGTGGTCCACTCTAGAGTTGCCATAGCCAAATCTGTTGTGGTGGTGGGGAGTTTGTGTTTAAGGGCTGTGCCACCTCAACATCAAAAATGAAATGTCACTCTAAAAGTTGAAGAGTTGGGAAAATCCTTTACAACTCCTTCAGACCCTTTGTCCCCCACTTCTTGATGCTCTCATATTAGTTGGCTTATAGCAGAAGGTGGGACAGGTCAGTGATGGTCAGGTTGGAAGTGAGAAGGTATGGAACACCATGCTAGTCGATAGAATATTTTGGTAGCAGTTATGGTGTGAACTACAATGTTTACCATGACATCATCAGCTGTCATGCTGGAGTTGGGAGGGAAACAGTTGGTATGAGCAGTATTACTGAAGCCTGAAGGGAATTGTCAGATCTTTAATTGATAACTCCCATCATCACAGGGGAAAAATTATGGCTCTTTGGCTCCACCTTTCTCTAAAATGCTAAGGGCGATTTTTTTGTTTTTGTTTTTTGTTTTTGTTTTTTGTTTTGTTTTGGCAGTACTGGGGAAGGAACCCCAGGGTATTGTACCTCTGAGCTACATCCCCAGCCCTATTTTTAGTCTTTTTATTGTGAAACAGGGTCTTACTGAGTTGCAAAGGGCCTTGCTAAGTAGCTGAGGCTGTTCATGAACTGCTATCCTCCAGTCTCCGCCTCCCAAATGCTGGGATTATAAGCGTGCGTCACCATGCTCAGCTAAAATGTAAGGTGTTTTATGGTGACAGCATCCACTTTACCAGTATTGAAAACAGCTCTGATGACTAGGGAGAGTGGACTATATAATGTCATTTCCAAAGGACTACATTACACCCACCCTTGTATTAGTTTCCTAGGGCTGCCACAATTAAAAATTACCAACTCTGTGTATTGAAAAACAGTAATATATTCCAGTACTGGAGGCCAGAGGTCCAAAATTGGGACTGGTGTTGGTAGAACCATGTTTTCTCTGAAACCTGTAAGGAACACTCCTTCCATGTTTTTTTCCAACTTAAGATAGTTTTAGTTCATGGTATCCTTTGACTTGTAACACATCACTCCAGTTTCCACCTCCATTTTCACATGGCATTCTCCCTGCTTTGTGTCATCTCCTTTATTTTTTAATGATACCAGCTGTATTGAACTAAGGGCCCACCCTACACTAGTATTATGTCACCTAAATGAATACATCTGTAGTGACTCTATTTCTAAATAATGTCAGATTCTGAGGTTCTAGGGTTGGGGCTTCCTTATATATTTTTTGGGGGGAGCAATTCAACCTATAATAACCTAAAAAGCTAAGTGATCAGTAGCGTATGCCCTTAAACAAATGAGATTAAGAAACAAAAAAGGTATAGATGCATGTGGGATAAGACATTGTGAAGGAAGAGGCAGAGATTTGAGGAATCCTTGAGTAAGCCAAGGGTTGCCAGCAGTCCTGAGAAGCTAGGAGATAGGTATTCTCCATCTTAGCCTCCAGAAAGAGCCAACACTGACAAGATATTGATTTCAAACATCTGACCTTCAAGAACTAGAGAAGATACATTCCTTTCTATAAGCTACTGAGTTTGTGTAATGTTATAGCAGCCCTAGAAAACCAATTCACTAGGGTGTCCCATACAATTATTTACTATAGCTATCTCTATGGTGGCTCAAGAAGTACAGCTAACTCACAAAAAGACAGAAATAGACAAGTTAAATTTTTATCAGGTATATTTATTTTACTAAACATAGATTCGAAATTCCAGCTGATTTGAAACAGGCTCAACATATTTGTGCTTGGCTCTGCATTTCAAAATCATATCTATTTTATACTATCTAACTTTTATCTCCTTTTTATAATTCATATAGTTATTAAATGTTGACAGTTTGTTAAGCTATCAAAGGTTTATTCCATTGCAGTGATGATGAACCTTAAGATTAGTTATAAATGTGTTTTTAACATCTTCCCTTTATTCCTTAGTGAATTAGTTAACATAACAGGTTAGACTTAAATTTAGGCCACTGTACTACACACCAAAGTACAGGAACTTTGTTTTCTGATTCCTGGTACTTAAGCAATCCAAGGCTATCATGGTAACTCCCTGGGACTAGAAATGCAGGCCTGTTGCTCCTCCTGTATTGCTTTCCTAACACTTGTGGCCCTCCCCAGCATGACTGAGCCATATACCACCAGTGGAGAGGTACAAATGGAGGCCATGCTTATTAAGGGTTTGGCCTGTAAGTCCCATGTGTCACTTCTGACTTCTCACTCATCCTCTTGTTATATCTAGAACCAAGCCACAAGGAAGGCAAAAAAATGTAGTCTTTATTTTCAGTAGCCATTCAGACTTAACATTTAGGGATTCTATCCCTGGAAGAAAATAGAGAAAGAGAATATCAGAGTACAGCTTAGTAGTATTGTACACTTACTCTAGCCTATAAGAGGATTGTTTCTTAAATTAAAACTCCTACTTCCAGAAAAGTAAATAAGACTAAAAAATTAAGTACTTTTCTCAAGGTTAATCAGCTAAATTAGTGGCAGAGTTCATATGCCTAAGAGCATATCACAGGGCTTTCACAATAATAACTTTATAATTCTTAATATTTGTATAGTATGTTAGAGTTTTGCAGTGTACTCTATGTTATTTCATTAAAACCTTTTGATGTAAGTCTATTTGGCAAGGAAAACTTTGCTTTTAATTATTGTTATAGGTACGAAAATGGGCTTAGGAACTTAGGAACTTCTGTCATGAAATCTATATAGTTCAATAGATTCATGTAAGAACTGACCACTTCTTGTAAGTATCTTGCAATTAGTAATTTCAGTTTATAAAGTACATTGTGATACATTTTTATGATGAAATAACTGTAAGGAATATGAAATGGGAATTATAGTCACTTTTTATAATATAAAAAGGCATATAAAGGTTATGTATAGAACCTTTCAAACCTTGTTCTTTGGCATTTTTCTTTCTTTCATTGCCTCTATATCAGTTAGGATTGCATTTAGCTACCTCAAAAAGTCATTTGGGTGATAGTGGTTCAGCAAGTGAAGGTTTTTGTTGTTGTCGTTGTTGTTGTTGTTGTTGTTTTCCCACTTAACAGCAGTTCAAAAAATAGGGATGAGTCAGTGATAACAAGGACTTGACTTCACTTTTCTTGTTGCAAGATAACTTTTTGTTTTTATCCTTGGAAAGATGGATCCCCCAATTTACCCTGACTTACTTTCTACAGGAAAAAGGAAAGAAGGACAGAGTCCTTTGTATCTGGAAAAAATAAAATTGCACCATTAGCTAAAAATGGAGACTGCTACTCCAAAGAGAATTAGGACTTCATAAAGGAAATGAAGAGAAAATTGATACTAGATAGACAAAGAGATTCACATTCTTTGGGCCAGCCTTTGTTTTCATATCTTGTTAATGTTAGAGGGGAAGAATAAAGATAGTAGAATGCCCATTTTCAAAAACCTGTATTCTTTAATAATTATAAACCCTTAAAGAAGCCAAAAGTCTAATGTAGGAAGTTTTTCCAAAAGTGTCCTTTTAAGTTAGCATTATAATGCCTCTTTCTGTGCAGTGACTTGCCCAATGTACAGGAACATAAAAGTGCTTACTAGTCTGTGCATATTCTAAAGGAATCAAAATGTTCATACATAAGTATGGGGTGACATTTCATTTCTAGATAGAAGGTTTGCTTGATGTTGGCCTTCTTTTGGGAATGTTATTTTCAGACCCACACTGTATATTGGTGTTGGCAGAGTACCAATTTTAAAGTAGGCTCTGCTTACTAGAAGTTAGCTGTACCTGACTATAATGGGAACAAGGTATCTTTGTTGATAGCAGCTGGCAAAAAACTGATCAAAATTTTTATGAGACATAATTGTAATTAATTCCTTGACTTTGAAATTCTTAGAGGAAATACTTGTATCATATTTAATGAAGTAAGGGATAAATGTAGAAGTATGATATGTTCACTTAGTGGAAATTTGTAGTGAGTAAATCAACCACTTTAATAGAAATATCAACCACTTCCATTTTTCACTTATTTTTAGCATATCTTACCAATAAAATAAACATTCTATAGGTGCTATTTTACCTTAACACTGTTATTTCCTCCTTACCAATCATTATATTTAAGTAACCTATTGTACCTTTAAAATGTGTTCATATCAGTATTATAAGTGAATGTACTGAGTTTAGACAACATGAAATACATTTTAAAAAATACTGAAGTAGTCTTATATAAAATTACTCTTACATAAATTTATATCTACTGAGATGCAATTTTTATTCTGTTACACAATACTGACCTCTACAGGTACAGAATTGTAAATTTACTTAGTAGATAGAACTGAACATTTTAACAAAGAATTTGATTCTTTTCTTCAATTCTTTTTACTTTTATTATGAATAATTTCAACTGATAACATTTTATATATTTGCTGCTCTTTTGGCTTATATAATCTAAAGGATTAACAAGGATCATAACATTTTACCCCTATATACTTAAATATACAGCTCTAAAAATTAAGGATATTTTCTACATAAAAACAGTTCTGTTATAAAATTAAATTATTTCTTAATGATATCTAATATTCAGATTTCCTCAGTTATTTCCAAATTGGATTTTACAGCTGGTTACTTTTTTTCCAATTATTCATGAGGTGGGACTGATAGGAAAATGGATGAAATTTAGTTTAGGTCTGTTAGCATGAGGAAGGCATCTTAATTGCTGTCGGTTTTTTGTTTTTGTTTTTGTTTTCCTCTCGTTTTCTCTTAGTTGAGGAATGTCCCTTTCCTCAATCCCTTCCTTCTCCTTGGCTCTAATTGCTGACTTCCAAATCTCAGAAGATATCTTAAGTCATCATCTCCCTCCCAGGTGTTCCCAGAACTATACTTTAAGTTCTATGTTTTTTCCAAGCCTTAGTGCTTTGTCGTCACATTTCAGGCCTACTTTCAGTATTTCCCAATTTACATATGGGATCTTTTCATTCTGGGAAGAAATCCTGGCCTGTATTTATCTGAATTCTACCACCATGACGAGCTCAATGAACTCTTGGTACTGCTGTGACGCTCCTGCTTTAATCCCCACTCCTGCGCCTATTCTGCTGATGGTTGATGCTTGTGTTTTCTGCTTTCTCATGCGTATGTGTTTGTAGCTCTCCACTGTTTCCTGCTTACTTTCTAGGGATAGGTCATGGGTGTTTCTATCTGCTGACCATGTCACTTTTTTCAAAGGAGATGTGAGACTAGTCCAGGAGACTGCTATCATCCTTTGGGAATATAGAAAACCTAAACTAATATTTATTTATTATTTATTTATTTACTTACTTACTTACTTACTTACTTTTTGTAGCCAGGAATAAACTAGCCATGGTGACTATTTTATCTTAAAATTAGTCAATAGGCGTAATTCTGAGAAAGTTTGTTTTCTTGAAGTGTGATAGTCAATGAAGAAAATTTCCAACCCAAGAAAAATATCTTAGATCATCTCTTTGACCGCTGCTCACTATCAAACTTCTGTTTTCTAAAATATCCATATAAATACACACACATACATACATGCACACAAACATTTAAACCTAACTCACCTCTTAACCATCTTTTGTTTGTAAAGTCACTCAGGAGATTGAACCAATATGCAAATTAATACAGCTAAATCAGAAGTAGAGATAATAGCATAGGAGAAAAATCAACTTTAAATTTTGAATTATCCAAAGAAGTTATATTTATGTCACATTGGGCTTTCCAAGAATCAGCTTTGAGATAGAGATTAGTATTCCAGATACTTATTAGGAAGTTTTTTGGGATCACATTTGTGACAGGAGGGAAGGAAGCAGGACAGATGCAAGGAGAAGTTGAGTTGCAGGTCAGTCCTACTGGATTCTCAGTCGATAAGACCATGGGGCACTCCAGGGGGATTCTTAAGCCAGATATTTATTACCATTATTCCTGTGTAGGAATACATGGCGTTTTGTTTTTTTATATCTTTATTAGTACATGCCTATTTATTATAAAAGGTAAACACATTAGTTTTTGTACTCAGAAAAAGAAATCAGATACTCTGTTTTAGAAAAAAAAAAAGGTACAAATAATTCTGTAGAATGAAACTTTTTAAGTCATTTGATACTTAGTTCCAAAGAGTATAACCACTGAGAGTTTTAATGGATATTATATTTGCTTTTCAGCATGGGCAATGGTAGATGGTGGTTCAAATGTGAAAGCTCGCCCTTCCTACAATGAGAAGACCCCAAGAATCATTGTGTCTCGCTCCCATTCAGGGATGGTCAAGCAGGTTGCTCTTCAGACATTTGGAAACCAGACTACAATCATCCCAGCTGGTGGTGCTGGTATGTTCCTCCACCTGTGATTCCCAGCAAGTGTTTTCAGCATGGCAAGGCTGTCCTGTTTGTTTGTCTTATGCCTGGGAAGAAAGTGACAAGGAACAGTGTACTTTCGAGGCAGGCTTGGTTTCATTAGTCAACTCTAGGGTAGGATTTCAAAGGCTTTTGACCTTGTCTGAAATACTCTCAACAGTGATTTCTCTTCCTCAAGTACTACAGAAGCATCTTCCCATAAGAGATATACTATTAGTTGTTGCTTTTCATATGATCTGACACTTTTTTAAAAAGTGTTCTATCTGTTCATTGAGAATACTAGGGAAAGAAGGAAAGATCAAGTACTTAAGATGCTTCATGTGGCAGTAGTCATCCTAAGTATTATTATTAGGATGATGAGTTATCACTGAGTCACTGTTAACAGCTCTTAACCCTCAACCAGCATGTCTGGCTTCAACAAGAGTCTAGTGCCAGCTCCCTTTTGGTATATCCCATACTATTGTATTACCTGATTATAGATCAGAGGTCAACCCACTTTATCTAAAACAGACCAGATAGTAATTGTTCTGACATTATGAACCACATACAATTTCTGTTGCATACTATTATTTTTAAACCACTTTAAAATTTTTTTTTTTAGATTTTATTTTTGACATTTGTACAGAAATAGATGGCAACCTGGATTGGGCTCAAGGGATCATTTGATGACTTTTTTTTTTTTTTTTTTCTTGTGGTACTTGGGTTAGAACCCGGGGCATTCTATATCTGAACTACATCCCAGCCCTATTTTTTATGCTTTATTTTGAAGCAGGGTCTCACAGAGTTGCAAAGGGCCTTACTAAGTAGCAGAGGCTGGCTTCAAATTTGCTCAATCCTCCTGTCTCAGCCTCCCAAATGCTGGGATTTTACAAACGTGCACCATCACGCCTGGCTTATTTGATGACTTTCATTGAGTACTCTTTAACACGTCAGAAGTGTTCAAATTCAGGTAAACAGCAAATTGGGTAAGAAAACATTTGTGTTGAAATAGTTTTTTAGCACAGTAACAGTAATAAAGGGAGAGGTGGCGCTAGCTAACTTTTAAGCTTAATAGGTTTAATTTGCCAGTTGCATATATTTACCTTTTTTATATTTACTTACATAAATTTTATATTGACTGCTAGGTTGGTTAGGAAAGGTAATATCCAAAATGTATCTAATAGGTTAGGAATATTCTCGACCCTGCATTCATTTTATTTATTCTTTCCATCTCATTACAAAAAAAGACTTAAGGGGTGGTGGTGGTGGTGGTGGTGGTGGTGGTGGTGGTGGTGGTGGTGGTGGTGGTAGTTTTTTTCTCTTCTTTCATATCAGGCTTGCCCATATGCTTAACCTATGATTGTTTAGCTTCAGTATAATGTCATTTCATAGAAGATGGCACATACTAATGTGTCACTCTATAGAAAACAACTACAAAGAATATTTAGGTAACTTTAATGATACCTTGCACTGTATTTTTGCTCTCTTGAGTTGGATATTTTACTGTTATTTGTAAAAAAATGTTTTTTATTTGGAAATAATTTTAGACTTAGGGAACATTTGAAAAGAAAGTACAGTAAGTTCCTGTAATCATATGCTATCCTTTTTTAACAATATTTTTAGTAGCTAATGTATATACTACATTTAAAAATCTTTCAAACAATAATCTAAAATCTTGTGTTTATCTTTTAGGTTACAAAGTTTTAGCACTCTTGGATGTTCCTGAGAAGAGTCAAGAAAAAGCTGATCTATACATTCATGTGACATACATCAAAAAGTGGGATATATGTGCTGGCAATGCCATTTTAAAAGCCCTTGGTGGGCATATGACTACATTGAGTGGTGAAGAAATCAGTTATACCGGGTCAGATGGCATTGAAGGGGGACTCCTTGCTAGCATCAGAATGAATCACCAAGCACTAGTCAAAAAACTCCCAGATATAGAAAAGACAGGGCATAAATAAGCATAATTGATAATTGAGCGCAACTCTTTCAAAGCTGAAATGTTATCCTTGAAATACTGGAAGCTTCAGAGGATTGGTGAACACTATGCATGGTTAAGGCCATCTCGAACTTTTTTAAGTATTTATGAAGCATCAGAGACTTATTTTCCCTGTAATAGAATGCAAGATCAGGGAAAATGGGTTGCTTCGTGTCTCAAGTATTGTCTTTATTTTTGAGACTATTTTCGTACGGTTGTCATACACAAGGCGCATATATATATTTGTGAATTAAAATCTATAGCTAAATCTACATTGTTACGAATCAACCATTTTCTCACAACATCGGAATCTTCACTGTTTGTTAATACTTTCATATAGAATTGGGTTGAAGGCAGAATTGATTTTGTGTAGATGTTTAATATAACCTTACAATTATATCATTGAAAAAAAAGTGGGGATTTTTACTCTTAATTCGGATGGAAAGCACAAAAATCCACATTTCATTAATATGAAACAAATGCTGTATTCATCTGTTACTGAATATTTATGTGATTAGGATAGAAAAAGTTTAAATTGATTTTTTTTTTCTTTGAAATTTTGATAACAGGTTCACCGGCTAGTAGAAAATACAGATACAGGATGGTTTGCATTGTAATTGTAATTTTCTCTGTGTGCGTGTTTTGTTTTTATAAAGCAAAGTGTTTGTACCCATGGGTTCAACATGTTTGCCATCTTGCTGTTGATTTTCATTTTCCCTTTGGAAGATGCATGGTTTCATCTTTTTTCTCTTAACCAACATTTAGTCTTGTAAAGTTTGGTTTTAGGTTTCAGGGTTAGTACTATAATTTTGGTATATTTTCTCATTAAGGTTAAAATATGCTATAAAATAAGAATAACCAGTTCTATTATAATTGAAAGTTACTTGGCATTACATGGATTGAGCTAGTTTCTATTATTTTCAGGAACTTTGAGTAAGTTTTAAAAAATTTGGCCAGATTTGTGTATAGAGGTGCTGTCATTATCAGGATTGAATACAGTTTTTTTTTTCCATGATTGTTTTTTGTATTACTAAATTACCTAGCCTAACCAAACTCTCAAAGATTAACTTTTGAGTTACTCTAATTTCCCTACAGGTTATAATAATGATAATTAAAATCACCTTTTGATGAAAATTTTTTATTTAGTCAGCAAAGTCTGGTTAGAAAAAGGGTTGTAATATAGTCATTGTATTACCATAACTAGAACCTTCCTTTATGAGTTGTCTTTCATTGGGATGTGTGGTTTCTCCCAATGTGATATCTAGAAACTTCACGTAAATAGTCACTACTATTATTACATGTGGTCCCAGTGCCTTTATATTCCATACCACTGGTAAGGAGAGGTATTTCTCATGCTTCCTTTGAATTTCCTTTTTAGGAGACGTTTAACCCTAAAGCAGCTTTCTGTTTATTTCCCTATCTTGGAAGTAAAACTGACCAAACAGTGTACATTCTAACCTGACAGAATGTGTATACTGTAGATTTGCATGTTACACTGTCTAAAGCCCTTTACTTTCTAAATATTAGCAAACTAAATCTAGTATGATACAAATGTTTCTTCTCAGTCTCTAGCAATTGGTTAAAAAAACTATTAGGTAGGCCTTAGTGAATATTCAGACCTGTAGTAGTTGAATCATTTTGACATTTAAATTGGACTTCAGAATTTTGAAAAGACTACCAGAGACCTCGTGTTCATTTTACAGTAAGACAAGGAAATTATTTTTCTCAGGAGATGACAAAGTAATATCCTGTTACCAGAAGGATATGCTTACCAGAATCATAAGTGTTTGTTTTAGTTGTTATATTATCAAAGTTAGAAAAATGGGACTGGCAAGTAGGAAATGGAATTTAATTGGAGATTTTTAAAATATTAAATGGAAACTATGACAGTGAACATAAAACTAGTTCATAATAGTAAGCATGATTGATTTTTTAAATTTTATTAATATCTATAATAAGGATGTGAAGAATGCATTGAATGCAAAAATTAAGGTATTGGCTGAGAGTTGAATACATTATTTTTATAATTTGGGGGGGTTAGGTACTAATAATATTAAGTACTTTTTGTAGAAATTCATTTTTAAAATTTTATTTCTAATAGCCAGTATACATTAAAAGGAGCAGTATTTATATTTATTTATATAAAACATTATTGTGCCAGAATATACCAGTAAAATACCTCCCAGAATAAGACATGTAATATCTCTTAGAATTACATAAAGTTATTTCTAAAACAGCAAAATAATTAGTTTTTGTTTAGTGATCCCTACCTCTCCAACTACTTGGTCTTCCCTTTCCTGTGTGGTTTCCTTTATTTAGGGAGTAATTTTTCTTAAGGCTGAGCTTTACACATCACATTAGTAGAAGCCATAATATGAGTAACAACCTTCGTATCCATCAGCTGTCCTTTCCTCTGTTCCTCTTCGTCCCTCTTCCTTAGTATACCCCTTCTAGTGCACCCCCCAAATACCTTTATGTACCCATTTCTCTCCAGATTGGCTGCTTTGGTAGAATTGAGGCTCTGGTAAAGTTCCCAGTGAGGAAGACTGGTCCTGTCCAAGAGGCCAAAGTGACCATTTCTTTTCAGAGACTTGATAGAAGTAAAGAATCACCTTCAAAATCACTTTTGAGTGTAATCCAATACTAAAGTCTACTGTCTTTCAAGAATTGACATAGAAAATAAAAGAGTGGGAAAGAAGAGCCTCTTTAAGAAATCTACTTTTTCCAGTTACCAACTTGTATCCCCCATTTCAGTTGCGTTTACAAGGGCTTACAAGATGGTCATATTTATATTCGGTGTGTGATTATCCCTTCTCCCGATTTTATTGTTACTTTCTGATTTTAAATCAATTTCATATGAATTGTTTATGAAATATATTGAAATAACACATTTTGGGTTATATGTTTTAAGTAACAAGTGTACGAATTCTTCTGTTTTCTGGGTGCCCGCTTTGAATATTTTGCAAATTGTGTCATAGGAGGTGGGACAAGGACTGTGGCTGAGAAAAGCAGAGAGAGGTCAGGACAGGGGCAACTGCAGGATGACTCAGATCTAGCCTCTGTCCTGTACCCGTTAGGCTCATGTTAGCAGCTCTGCCCTAGTCTCAATTGCTAAGTTCACAAGGGAGATTTCACTCAGGTGTCCAGATAGCTCAAGCATAAGTAAAGAGAGGTGGAATGCTACTGCAGAAAGCACTGTGCTCCATTTTCACCTTGAAGGGGCCTCCTGGGCCAGTGTAACAGGTTAGGACAGAAAGTGGGAATTCTCCCTTCAACTACCTATTGTGATTATGTGTTGATGTATTCTAGACAGAAATGGTGATTTGTTTTAGATCTTGATGGAATTCAAGATATATTTAATTATGTACCTACAAAGTATAACTTTGTGTAAAGTAAGCCTAATCTATGATTTCATTTGTATCCTTAAAAAAGTCGTGCCTTAATAATGGGGCATTGTATGTTAAAAGGGAAAACAAAACCTTTTTTTAATAGATGGAGAAAATAGGAACTTTTTTGCCATTAAAATTTAAGTTCTTTTAATGTTTTTAATATTAAAGTTGGAAATTCATTAAAATTAAATAAATTGATACAAAATTATTTTTGCATAATCTAGCATTTACAGCTAAAATACATTTTTATAAGAACTGGCATCGTGATGTATATAGGTTCGAAATGTTATTTCATCTTTTGATTTTAAATTTAAATTAACATAAAACCAGGATAGATCACATTTTCACAAGTTTTACTTTTAAGTAAACCATCTCAATGTGCTAATATATCTGTTTTAGCCTTCTAGAATCATTTTAGTTGATAAAATAGGTACTCATGACAGAATGTTGGTCATTTATTAATAATAAATAATGCTATATGTTATATGATATTACAGATGGTTCCTAAGGGTAGAAGATTCTAATCAACTACTGAGAGCAAGAAGAATCAAATTCAGTACTTCAAAAGGAAGTTTTGGTTTTATGAGGTGCTGGTTATGGAAATTGTCTTTATTTTATCAAAGTCTGGCAGGTATATCCTTTTCGGTGTTTACCATTGGCAAAGCTTTTTTTTAATTATAAAGTTGAGGAGTGAAAGAATTTTGTGGAAAAATGAGATAAGCTTTCCTTTGGAATAATACATGCCAAATTTTTAGAAGTTAAAGATGATGAATAACTGTATGTAAGAGTTCCCTAAAATATTATAATTAGCCTGAGTAAATTGCAAAACCAAAAGTATGTTCCATTGAAATTCTTTTTGAGGTGTTATACACATAGTGAATTTTTATTCAGGAATGACTTGCTCTTTCTACATAAACATAATATAGAAAGAAAGCATAGAGCTCAATTAACCTACAAAAGGATTTTATCTCTGTCCCCAAATTATCTCTTAGCCTACATCATAATTCATGTGGTGTTACAAAGGGAACATTTATGGACATGATTTTCATGTGCCCTTACTGTCCTGGCAGTAGCTGGACATAGCTCCTTTAGTCCATTAGAGAACAGTAGTGCTGCCAGGGCTTTTTTTTTTTACCCCCGTGACAGCATTAACTGGAGCAACTGCATCTGTATATACACAGGCTGAATTTACACTGAAATTGACTGTTTATTCCAACTTTTTTCCTTTTTGTCATCTTCACTTCCTATTAATCCATTTCTTAGAATAGGTCAAGAATGATAAGAGAGACAAAAATATTTTGCCTTTGGGTCCTTCTTCCTCTTTCACACACACAAAGCCATTTGGGGGAACTACACCTTTTCCTATTCTGGAGACATACTTGTTAATTTTTCTCAGAGTGTTATGACCTTCCTTTCCCAATCCATGAAATTTAAGTAAGTCCCAGCTTCAACTTTCACTAGGAAGTAATAGTCTTCTCCCTCCATGGCTTTAGAGCAGTTTTTGTACCTCACAGCACTAATTTTCTCTGTGTTTGTTACTTGAGTGTAAACCTCTTAAGAAGAGGAATTGCATCTTGGTAATTTTCGTATTTACCTCCACCTCCGTGCTCAGCCCAGTGTCTTGCACAAATTAGGTGCTCAGTGTGTACTGAAACAAACTGTTAGTCACTAGAGGGTTCCTACTAGCGTTAGCCTGTTTCATGCTTCAGTTGTATAAACTAGTTGTTTTGTTTCCTTGGTGAATATTTATGATTGTCACCCCACAAACAGTAAATTATTTTAAAATTTTTGCCTTTTCTTCAGATACTATCCCATGGCCAGTTAACTAGAAAATATGATTGCATCCAATGACCTAATTATCCCAAACTCTGCCCCTGGATATACTTTGCCAACTGAAATTTGAATTATCTGAATAAATTGGTCATGTCTGAAAGAAATGGTGTGTAATGTTTTCTCTTTCTTAATATACTAAAACATATATATATATATATATATATAATATTTTAATATATAAAAATGTTACCATTTTAACCATTTTTAAGTACATTGACAGTGTTGTACAATCTTCACCCCTATCCGTTTCCAGACATATTTTACATTTTCAGACTATGTCCTTTGAACAGTGACCCCTCATTTCACACATATAAAGTTAAGTGTATTAGGCTTTTTACCTTAGTGAAATACTCAAGCCTGGGTAACTTCATAAACACATATTTAGCTGCCAATTCAAAAGGTTCAAGGGCATGGCAGTGCTTCTGCTCTGCTCTGGAGAAAACCTCATGAAGGGCATCATGGTGGGAGTACATGTGGCAGAAAGATTAGATTACAAGACAAGAAGCCAGAGGGACCCAGGATCAGGCTCAAGCTTTTCTTACTATAGGGAGAACTACCACAGGTCACAGAGAAATTCCCTTAATCTTTTCTGAGGCCAGCACCCCCACTGATGTTAGACTCCACATCTTAAAGGTCTTGCAGCCTCACATCATTCGTGAACCCTTGGGTGATAAGCCACATCCAAACCGGAGCAGGTGGTAATGTGAAAAGTATGACAAACTTTGATAAGCAGATATCATCCAACCTCTCTGAGGGGAGTTTCAGCCTTTAGTTTCTCCTGAGGATCAAATAAAGCAAGCTTCAGAATAGCTAGACTTTTTATTCTATCACTCCTTACTAATTTATTAATTCACATTTGATTTTTTGTTTGTTTGTTTTGGTACTGGAGTTTGAAATCAGGGATATCTACCTCTGAGCTACACCCTAGCCCTAATTTATTTTTTAGTTTGAAACGGTCTTGCTAAGTTGCTAAGGCTGGCCTCAGAGACCCTCCTGTTTCAAGCCTCCCTGGGATTACACATCATGCCCAATTTTAAACTCACATTAATTATAATTCTTAAATAAAAATTGATGATTTTTCAAAAGCATGATTTTTCTGAAATTTTGCTTGTTAAATATTCTAAGGATTTCTTGAAGTATATGAACTTGGAAGTTGAGTGATACCCTCTCGACAAAGCTCAGTGTGAAGAGGGCAGGGCAGGGAGTATACAGGTTTGCTTCTGAAGCTGGGGGCCCACTTCTCCCATAATTCCCCTCTGAGGGAGGCCACGACTACATATTGAGGCAGAAAAACACTTGCTTAAAAACACCTGTAAGCAGCATGTGACCCCATGATGCTCTAGAATTCTGAGATATGATTTTATATTATCTGAGTGCTTTGTAATATTGGCTTCAGAACTTAAAATACACCATTATAAGCCAGACATCGTAGCACATGCTTGTAATCTTGGTAATTTTGAGAGGCTGAGATAGGAGGATTGCAGGTTCTCAGCCAGCCTTAGCAACTTTGTGAGAACCTCCGCAATTTAGAACTTGTTTCAAAACAAAAAAGAAAGGGCTGAGGGTCTAGGTCAGTTAGAATGCCTCTGGGTTCAATCTCAACACCAAAAGTTACACACACACACACACACACACACATTTGTCATAATAACTTAGTTAGCTCAGGAAAGGATTGTGGGTGAGGGATGTACTTTGTTCCTCCTGAATGCTGGGATTACAAGTGTGCACCATCATGCCCAACTAAAACATGATTTTTTATTCATTGAAACCAACATAAGTTAAGAGCTCTGTTCCTCTACCCTTGCCAAAGTATAAGGAGTGTCTTGTTTCTCATTCTGGGATAGCATTTGTCATGGATTAAGTAAAAGCAAGTGGCACCTGGAAGGGTTAAGATCAAGGAAGGAAAGGTGATACGAAACACAAAGCAATGCAGTAGACATCTAGTTACTACTTACTGTCTCAGTCAATATTCTCACTGATATAATCCAAAGCAACTCATCATACAACTTAGAGAAAGGAAGACTTAATTGATCAGGATTTTGAAGATTCTGGCTTCAGTCCATATGGGGGGTCTCTGGATCTCAGGGCATGTCAGCAGGGATCAGAGAGGAGAGCACACAGGCTCTGCTCCTCACATCCTGGAGGCCAAGAGGAAGACAGTAAACAAGCAAGGAAACTCAAAGACAAGCACAATCCTGAGGCCACACTCCCAGACTCCTACCTTCTCCAGCCATCCCCCACTAACATAAGTTACGACCCAGATAAATCTACTGAAGAGATTACAACCCTTGTAACTCGATTACATCAACTTCAAACACCAATTTATGAGCTCTTCAGGGGACATTCTGTATCTAGCTATAATACTTGCCAAGTGTGTATGTAGATGGGGAACCAGACAGTTCACAGCTCAGGATGATTAGCTTAGTTTATATAAAATTTTTGCACTTCTTAATTCAACTTTAGTATTCTTAAACCCCAAGAAAGAGAGAAAAAGTAACCTTTTTCAGAAATGGTCTTTCATAGGTGTCAGCAGGAACTTTCTAAACTGGCAAGTACAAAAGCCTATCTGACTTTATTTTTGCTCTGGTTGATAAATCCTTTCTGAAAAATATTTTCCTGTTTATTTTGGTGACTTCGTTTATTTTCGTCTTACCTTTCTGAGGCTACTTCTTTTCAGGCTTTTCCTGGACTCCCTGCTGCTCTCCCCCCACCCCAATTCCAAAATCTCCCTGCATCAAGTTTCTTCTACACTTCAGGCCTATAATTCAAAATAGATATTTTTAATTGATTATACTTCATACTCCTCAAATTCAGCATGTAAAGATCTAAAGTAATTACTTTTCATTACCTACTCTCTGGTATTTTCTTAACTAAAGAAATCAATATCCAAGAGTCTCCCAAACTAAAAAGCATAGAGATATTTTTATAAATTTTCATTAGTTGACTTTCATTTTCACTGCAACACCAGAAACTTGTTATACTTGCCAAATGTCTCTTGAATCTGTTTCTTTTTCTATTTCATTGAACAGTTTTAAAATCTGTCCTTAATTCAGTTTAAGAGGTTTTAAAATTCAGCCTGAAAGCAGGACTGGAAATAGTTTTGAAGTGAGTCTTTTTCCTATTTATAAGCTCAAAGAGAAAATAAATATAGACAAAAAGAAAAGAATAAAAGCCACCCTAATCTCACCTCTCAAGAATAACCAGAATTCACATTTTTGTGTCTGTTTTTTTCTGTATTTTCCTGTGGAAATAAAGATTACATGTGCACATTTTAATAATAATAAAAATATAAGAAACAATTTTCCTTTTTTGTTGTTTTTTTCACTTAGTGATATAGCATTGATGTTTTTCTTAATATTAATGTATATTCTTCTTTTACTGGTTAATGGATTTACTCCTTTCATCCACTATTGTATATTTAGTTTGTTTTTCATTTTATGCATTACAAATAACACTACAGTGATAACCCATGTGATTAGGTCTTTAAACTTATATCAAATGATTCATACCTGTGAAAAAACAAAGTAATGGATGCATTATTATTAAATCAATAACGTGTTTATCATAGAAAAATTATAAATCAGCCCAAATTGCATACTCCTACACAGACACTGATACGAGCTGCAAATTATGAAGATCTTGAAGAACACTCTCAGTAGTTCACCAGAAGAACTCACAGAAAGCAAAACTGGTTATACAGTCATAATTTTTCTTTATTTCATCAAAAGGATATAGATTGAGATCAACAATAGGAAAGACTCATAGGGCAGAGTCCATAAAAGTTCAAGGCACAAGCTTCTGATTATTCTTTCCACATTAAGTATCACTACCCAGTGAAGCCCACAAAAGCCTTGGCATCCAGGGTTTTTATTAGAGTTCCATAAGAAGGACTAATCACATGACTGATTACCAGCCCTTTGAGAGGTCACACTGATACCATATAATCCTGGAGCCCCCATCAAGATTCACTTTGTTATCATGAAATATCCAGTGTGACCCAAGGCCCCATGGTAAAGAGTCTTAACAGGCAGGACATTCAGGACTTAGAGGTTACTTCCAGAAGTTGATCAGGAGCCAAATCTTCTTGATCAAAATTAATGCTTTACTGAACACTGACTGGTTGATGTTCCTCTAACCCAGCTGTCTTTGTATATGTATATAGGTATGTTTCTTATTGTATGTATGCCTCATTATCTTAACTTAGCTTCTCCTATGTCTATGACTGCACAACTAATATATTGTTTATAATTATCAATATTATTCCATTATAATAATTTGAGATTATTTCTAATTATTTTTCCTATTATGAATTATAGTACAGTTATTGGCTCTTAATACTTGTGTGTGTCCATTATTATATCCTTAGAATAATTTCCTAGAAATGAATTTATTAGCTAAACTACCTGGTTAACTACATTTTTAAATATTTCTGTACATATATAGAAAAACCATCACACAAAGGCCACAGGAAAAAAATGTTGTTAATATATGCTTCCACCAAAAAGAATTATGTGCTCACTTCTACTTATCCTCCCAAACAGACTATTTGGTAGATAAAAAATGGTTTTGCTTGCATTGACAAGTTTAACATTATGTTATCCATTCATTTGGGTTTCATCTGTTAATTATATATGTTCTTTGTCTTCTGTATCACTGGTTTATATATGTTTTATTTAAGCATATATAAACTTTTTTGCCATGTGTGTCAATTATATTGGCCAATTTGTTTCTGCTGTGCACATTTTTCTTTTTCTCTCCCTTTCTTTCTTTCTTTCTTTCTTTCTTTCTTTCTTTCTTTCTTTCTTTCTTTCTTTCTTTCTTTCTTTCTTTCTTTCTTTCTTGTGGTACTGAGATTCCTGGAAACCCTCTACCTCAGGGCTACATTCCCAGAACTATTTTTATATTTTTTAAATTTGGAAACAGTATCTCTTAAACCAGCACGGCTGCTTCAAACCTGTGTGATCCTCCTGTCTCCGCCTCCCAAGTGCAGGGATTACAAGCGTGCACCACCATGCCCGGCTTGCCTTGCACATTTTTATCCTCCCCAAAACTCTCTGGTTTACATCATAGTGACAGGAAGTCAGCAGTAATGCCTAGCTACTATATGTAACAACATGTCTTGTTACTCTGCTTCAAGATGGTCTCTTCATCATGGAATTTTATCAGGTTATTTATGATGAGCCTTGGTGTGGTCTTCTGTCAGTTTTTCTTGCTTAAGCTTTGTTGATTATTGTTTAATATTTTCATTTGATTATTTTACTTATGTGTTAGTTTAAATCCTTGAACAAATTTACACCTGTTTTTTTCTGTTTGTTTTTGTTTTTTGTTTTTTTGGTGGGGGTCTGGGGATGGAACCCAGGGGCATTCGACCTCCAAGTTACACCCCATGCCCTATTTTTTATTCTTTATTTTGAAACTGGGTCTCACTGAGTTGCCGAGGGTATCACTAAGTAGCTGAGGCTGACTGCGAACAGCGATCCTCCGGTCTCAGCCTCCCGAATGCTGGGATTACAAACCTGCGCCACCACACCCGGCCCGGCTCTACAACACCTGTTTTTAAGTCTTACCTGTTAATTCTATCAATTCTGTCATTTCTACATCTTTTCTATTGATTCATTCTTTCTTCTAATCAGCAACATTATTTTCCTGACTCTTTGCATGTGCAGTGTTTTTTGATCTTAAAAAGTAAGCATCTTCAGCAATGAAAAGTTATTTTAATAAAATTGTAAATTGAGGGCACACATCCTCTGGAGGACAGAATATTTATCTTATTTGTAATCATCTTGTTGAGGATCAATCTTTTATCACTTGGTTATTAAGAAATATTAGAAAATGAAGAGAAAATAAAGCATGGTCCACAAATACAGTAGTCTCTTCACTCTTTATTCCCTTTAAGACCATGTATGATGAGGACAATTTTAATGAACAAAACTTGGTGATTGCTGTTTTGAGAATTAATGTGTGCTTTGAAATTAAATACATGTTGTCTAATCAAAATGTCAGCTTTACTATTTAGTCACTGGAGTGTAAGAAATTTTTGAACATAGATTTTTGTGCCTAAAGATAAAACGTCCTCTATTTTTATAATTTGCATAAACTTGAGTTATACAGTGAATTTAAAAGCTATATATATGGTAATAAAAGCAGAACAATAGCCAAGTTAGGGCTTGAGTTCTATAATTTGTAAAAGCAATAAAAAGTGTTCTCAATCAGAAAATAATAAATTTATTTTTGCTCAGAAAAAGTGCTATTTTCCATCTTCAGTTTACTCAGAGTCAATGTTTAATGACTATTCCGGTTTGTTATTGAAGTCAGGGAAACTATAATCTTTGAGGACGTCAAGAGAGTTATAAATCCACTACTTGGAGAAAAATACAAATCTCACTTCAATGTAAAAAGAGATGAATAAAGCCTGGGATGCAGTAGACACAAGATAGGATGTTTGGGGACATGAACATTAAAATAAAATTAGCACATAAAAAATCATAGTGACTTCTGGCTAGCAAGTACCGATATTTTATAGTGGGGCTTGGGGTGGGGTGAGGCTAGCTGTGTGGGAATGCCGAGTCTCTCGCGACATCCAGAGTCTCCAGCATCTGGAATCTGTCTCGCGATGTCTAGAGTCTTGCGACATCTCGGCTCTGCCTTCTAGGGTTCCACCTGCTGTCCCCACTGCGGGGTTCTGTGGGGGAAGGGATGGACTCCAACTATCAACTTGGTATTGTCCTTCATAACCCACCCTACTCCCCACTTTTTCCTCTCCCATACATGTTAGTAAGATTAGTAATGATAACTTCACATGTGAATATAGCATTAGTTGAACTTTTAGCTTCCTCAAATTTCATTTTTCCCTCCCCTACCTCCTTTCCTCAATGCCCTTCCACTATTCTACTGGTCTCCCTCCTCATCTAACTGAAGTCTCTTTTGTTTTTTATTTTCTCTCTAGCTTCACATATGAGGGAAAACATATGACTTCTGACTTCCTGAAAATGGTTGCTCTTACTCAACATAACATTATCTAGATCATCCATTTTGTGAAAATTATGTAATTTTCATGATATCATTTGTTCATGGCTAAGCAAAACTATTGTGTGTCTACACACATTTTTGTTATTCATTCATCTGTTGATGGACATCTAGGCTGGTTCTATAATTTCATTCTTGTGTATTGTGCTGCTATAAACATGGCTATGCTTATATCATTATAGAATTACAACTTTAATTCTTTAGAAAAAATACCAAAGATTGATATAGCTGGGTAATAAAGTGGTTCCATTCCTAGTTCAAGACTTTATATAAAATGGTTAGTATTTGCATATAACCTAAAATAGGATGTTTCTTATATACTTTAAACTATCTCCAGATTATCTATAATACCAAATTCAATGTGAATGCTCTGTAAATATTTGTTATGTTATGTGTTATTTAGGAAATAACTGTAAGAAAATATCTAAACAAATTCAATTCGTATAGTTTTAAAAATATTTTTGACCCACAGTTGGTTTAATCTGCAAATGATGAACCAAAAGACACAGAGGGGTGACTACATACATTGCAACACACACACACACACACACACACACACACACACACACACACACACATACACACACACACACACACACACACACAGTTTTATACTTCCTATGATAGTCTCATTTTAAATGTTCTTCCAAAATTCATATTATAATAACCCCCAAGTTGATGGTATTTAAAGGTGGGGCCTTGGGAAGGTGAATAGATCAAAAGGACTAGTGCCTCTTAGATGAAATTAATACCTTTCTAAAAGGGCATGTAGTAGTATTCACTCCTTTCTGTCCCTTGTGTCATGTGAAGACACAGCCAGAGGTACCATCTATGAAGCAGAGAGAAAGCCTTCCATAGACACTAGCTCTTCATGCTCCTTGGTGATATAACACAGGATTTTCATGCAAAAGCTATCTTTAATGGAATTACTTTAGCCTTCTTTATCTAATCTTTTCAGGAATCTATCAAGGACCCATCCTTTTCATGTGGTATTTTAAAATCTAAGCATCGATTTCCAATTGTACTGAATTACTGCCCCCTTAAACAATTAGTGCCTTTCTTGGTTCTTCCAGAGCCCCTTTATTTTTATTCACCATCCCTAATCACACTTGAGACTACTACCATCCTCCTAGGCTATTCCAGCATCTACCCCACCCAGGGAGAAAGTATCACAGACTTGAATAATTTATGAAAGAGAGATTTCTAGTAACATCCTCCTTCACTCTTTAGCTTATATAAATTCATCTACAGGAAATACATCTGTAAGAGAAGAAATTGCATATGGTGCATTTCCATGCTCTGAGAAGTATAGGAGACTGAGACCAGACTGAGACACAGAAGTATGATCTATGGAGAGAAACCCATCCTGTGTGTGGGTTTCTTGCCTGTTGTCCCACTATGCTCTCTTTTTCTCTTATAAAAGCCCTTCATGCCCCTGAGCCCCCTAAGATACAGATTTGAGATGGGAAAATTCTATTCTGTCTTCTTCAAAGACAGATTTGAATAAAACTGTTTCCTTGAACCAATTTATGTGCCCCAAATTTGGAATAGGAAGGCAAGTAGCACTGGATGTTTGATTGTGATAATAATTGTGGCCTTCTCAGCTTCCAGAACTGTGAGAAACATATATCTAGTGTTTTTTAATTACCTGGCTGAAGATATTTTGTTATGGCAATATATATGGACAAAATATGTCCCCTCTTCTATTTCCCTGCAACTGAATATAATATGTGTTAGCTGTCCAGTGGAACCTCCAGTCAACTCCTGCTAGAGCCATATGCCCACCTGCCCACTTCTGAAGGACCCAATCTCTCCTGGCCAAAAGGCCTTTTATGACATCCCCTGACAGCAGGAAGTAGTTATGGGCTCAGTCTTCACCCAATATTACCAACAGGCTGGGATGATAGGTCAGGTCTTCCCGTCCCCCCTGGGACCCTGCAGTGGGGACGGACGGTGGAACCCTGGAAGCCAGAGCGGAGATGTTGCAAGACTCCAGACATCATGAGACAGAATCCAGATGCTGCGAGACTCCAGATGTCACGAGAGAATTGGTATTCCCACACTGCTAGCCCCACCCCCACCCCCACTATAAAATATTGGTACTTTTACTCCACCACGTGACTCTGCTGACTGTGAGGCTCATTGGACCCTTCCCCCATGGTCCGTAGATATCACCTAAAGGCGCAGGTTGATTAAAGCAGCTTTTGGTAAGTAGGCTGCTATTTACCTCCTTCGTGACTCCTAACTCAATTTCAATGTTACATAAATATTGTGTGTAGATATGAATGTATCACTTTGATCTCACTACATTGTGTAATTACACTGTACCAATAAAAGTACAATACACACATAGAGAGAAGGTATATATTATGATCATTTATATAATAAACACAATAAAATACAATAAAGTATATTTATTATATTTATTATATAAATGATCAGAAAAAATATAAAGGACTTGAGTATCTTTGGATCTTGTTATTCATGGCTCTCCTGGATGAATTCCTCAGAGATTTAAAGGGATAACTACATTTACTTCTAAGCAATGTTATACATTATAGATTATCTTGTTGAGTCAGGAAATAAGTATTTATATGTCATCAGTCATATGGTAGTAGCTGAGGTAGCTGTGGTTTGAAACCATCACCTGAAACTTCCCATTCCATATTCCTTTGCAGTACAAGGATAAGCCTGTTAATGAAATAAACAGGACTACAAGGCAGATATAGCCTACTACTTACCTGAAAGGAACGTGATAAATGAGAGAACCGCACTTCCTCCCATTAGTTGGCAGACAAAGGAAATCACATTGTTCCCACCAAAGCTTAGTTTGTTGTCCTTCCAGTTCTGGGGACTTATGGTTAAACAGTAGTG
This sequence comes from Muscardinus avellanarius, assembly GCF_963383645.1. Taxonomy (NCBI): domain Eukaryota; kingdom Metazoa; phylum Chordata; class Mammalia; order Rodentia; family Gliridae; genus Muscardinus; species Muscardinus avellanarius. The sequence continues at coordinate 80,280,115 of NC_137789.1, forward strand.
TGCACAGTTGTTGAAACAACTCCCAGAGCCACACCTCCGCCTTGATCAATTACAGCAGTGTTTGGGTTTTGTGTTCCCCTGCCTCATGGCTCCACCTGGGTAAGGCCTACGCTTTTCAAGCTCTTCTGGCCTCTCAAGTACATCTGTTTGTAAACTCTATGGAAATGGGAGACAGCTCTTTGTTTATAGCAATTGCTTTACTTACCACATTTTATCAGTTGATGCACATTTGTATTCTCACTTTGATTTGAGTTAAAGTCTGTAGTGCAAGCAAAATATCTATTTGTGAAGATTTCATTGTTAATCCCAGTTCTTGGGAGGCTGAGACGGGAGTATTGCAGGTTTGAAGCCAGTCTCAGCTATTTAGTGAGGCTCTCAGCAACTCAGTGGGACCCTGTTTTCAAATAAAATATAAAATAGGTCTGGGGTGCAGCCCAGAGATAGAAAGCCTCTGGGTCTCATCCCTAGTACCACAAAAATTTCATTGTTACATATTCATATTTCACATTATTTTTCAGTATCAAATATATTAAGAACATTATGAAGTTCCTCATTACATAAGGATTTGTAGATTATTTGTAATGTTACTATCACTATGACTGAAATAAGTGAAACACATGGGGATTCTTATAATTTTTGCTTTAGGAGTTCTTTATTTTGGCCATTAACAGAGGCTTTCTCATGGGTGCTGGGGCTGATGTGTAGCTACTGCTCAGCTCTGGGTGCTGGTTTCAGTATTCCAATGGGAGAATGTGTGTGTGTGTACAACCTACCAGGGCATAGTGATTCTTGCTCCTTCCTTAAACCTCATCAATTTCTGAGAAGTTGCAGAATTAAATGTTTCTCCAAAATAGTGCAATAAGGTAATTCCTAATGTCTTTCTTCTCTAACACATCAACAACAGAATTGGAAGCTCCTGAGACTGAATATATATATATATATATATATATATATATATATATATATATATATATATATATGTCTACAGGTAGTCAGAGAATTTCAAAATGAGACATGTACATTTGAGGATGATTCTTGGGCCAGGGAAAAATATTGAAGGCACTTTTTTTTTAAATCACAAAACTTAATGACTGCTCATAGAAAACCATGGAGACCAGTTGAAGAGTTTGTCTACAGAAGTTGAGATTGTTCAGTAGAAGGGCCACAAAAGTATCTCTTTTTCAAACTGGATGAAAGTTTATTTCTATGCAACTGATGATAAAGAGTGCTTCCTGGAATTTTTGGTTATGAATATAAAACTCACCCCAAAATGGTTCTTTGTTTTGGAGATTCATGATTTTAGAAACCACTGATACAGAAATCAATAAAAATAATTTTTTTTTTATTTTTTGTGGTACTGGGGGTGGAATCCAAAGCTTTCTATCTCCAGGCTATACTCCCAGACCTACTTCATATTTGTTTGGGAACAGGGTCTCACTAAGTTGCTGAGAGCCTCACTAAGTAGCTGAGGCTGGCTTCGAACCTGCGCAATCCTCCTGTCTCAGCCTCCCAAGTACTGGGATTACAAGCGTGCACCATCATGTCCAGCTAAAAATAAGTTTGTAATTATAGTTTTAAAAGTTATTTGTATTTGTTAGTACAGATGATAGAGGATTCTTCCTGGTCTCCTAATGGTAAACCATTATTTTAAAATAAACTTCTAAAATTTTAATATGTAGACTGTACAGAAACATTCTCACATAGCTATGATAGTTCACACTTTCAAAGACTTTTTCCTGCGTTTTTAAAACTCAATCGGAGGTGTCAGGCATGGTGGTCTATGTTTGTAATACCAGTGCCTGGAAGGCTGAAATAGGAGGATCACAGGTTTGAAGACAGCACTAAGCAAATAATGAGACTCTCATCAACCTAGGGAGAAGACCCTGTTTCAAAATAAAAATAAAACAGCTGGGGAATGTAGCATGTCGTTTGGAGGTAAACTGCACCCAGGTTCAATCCCCAATACCACAAAAAAAAAAAAAAAAGAAAGAAAGAAAGAAAAGAAAAGAAAAGAAATTCAATTGGGTGGCTTTAATCAGAAATACTATGTCAGAGTTTCAAAACAGCTTTAGCACAGATTCAAGTTTTACTAAAACAGAGCCAAGTAACACCTGGTATTTTGGAGATCAGATCTGATTTTTTTTCTTTTGCAATTTCCCTAAATTTTAATTTTTCTCGTTGAAGCAATTTGGAGTTTGGATCAAATGGAGTAAAAGCATGACTCACAGTGAATTTGCTAGTGGAGGCCAGCATCTCACATGGTCTCCATTTCCTCCTTAGATCCTTTGTCCCTTCCTCCCTGGCAGTGCTGTTTGCCAGCCAATCCTGCTGTGGGGATTAACATGAGAACATCAGGAAACAAAGGATTCCATCTTGTTAGACTGAGAAGCAGAGCAGTTTCTTTCTCAAACCAGATTTCCTATCATGAAACAAAATTTTCACCACTCTGGCGGGAGCTCTTCCTGGATCTCTACTGGGTCAGATCTGATTTCACAGTCAGAATGCAAACAGCGCATTGGCTCCAGTTTTTCTTTATGTTTTTCACTGAAATCAGTTCTCCAGCTGGATGAAGATCTTTGGTTACATCAAATCTCCAATCGGCAGAGGACCAGATGTAATTTTTCAATGAGAACATTGTCATGAAAAAAATTTTAAGAAGTGGATGTTTTAAACAGTGCATCCAGCTGTTGGGGGCGGTATGGACCAGGAGGGAAATGATCTTTATTGAACACATTTTTTATTCTCTGGAGAAGCAATAAAACATGTTTCAGTGTGTCAAATGGTAGTTTTGGACTTCAAGCCAAATACATCCTGAAAATCTCGGTGGATTACATATCTCAAGAAAAGAAAACATTTAAAATTGTAAGAGCTGTCAGAGAACAAAACAATACGGCCACTGAAAGGACAAGGTGTACAGTAGTGATGGTGTGACCTCAGCCCTGGGCCCCAGTAAGTGAGCAACAGATCTGCGAAGGCAGCGGCCAGCATTTAATCTGTTTCAGGGGCAGCCATGTCAGAAGCAGGAGTCAGAAGCCTGGGGAGTTGAGAGCCAGGTACGGAGCATAGATACTAAATGCAGGAATCCAGCTTGGGGTACGTAGCCTTTGCCTCTTACTAGCTACACAGTATGGGGCAAGTTCCTCGGTTTAAGCTGTTGGCACACACTGGGTTATGGTGAGGATAAATGAGACAAACTACAGAACAATCTCACAACAGTCACAAGGCCTAAAGGATGCATGTTCTCTCTCCTCTGAAACCTTGCTTATGTTTTTTAGAGCCAAAGGCCTTGGACCCATGCTGTACATATAAGATAGGATTCCCTTGATTTCTCAAGACAGAAATTAACTTACATTCACCTAAGTGGAAATGATTCTCTGAAGTGTCTGAGGAAGGTGAGACAAGGAATGAGAGGACAGTATCAGACGATGCTGTCATGCCCTTGTTCCCTTCTCTGTTGCTGTCTGTTGTGTGCTGTTTTTATTCTCTCTCTCTCTCTATGGATTTTCCTTTTCTTTTAAATGGGAAACACATCTATCAGCAATCCAGAACCACAGTTTCCCAGTGAATATTACACTCCTGGAACAGTTTGTCATACTAATTTTATAGAAAAGTCCTAGGAAGAGCTGTGGTTTTTCTGGTTGAGATGTTGCCTCATACTTTTCAAGAAGTCAGGCAGGATCTTTTCAGAAAGAAAGAAGGTGGGTGAAAGAAACAATACCTCTTAGCACCCATCAAACAAGACTTGCCTATGAGGATGAAGTGAGAGACCTCCACCCATCACCAGTCAGGGCCAACTATAGCTTGGAACTTAAAAAGTCCCAAAGGCCCATGTATTAAAAGCTTGTTTCCATGGACCACTATTGGGAGGTTTAAGGGATGATGCATAATGGAAGGAAGTTAGGTTACTGGCCCCATGCCCTCAAAAGGAATTGTAAGACGCCATTCTCTTCCTCTTCCTTTCTTCACTTATGGTGTGCCATGAGGTGAGCAGAGCAGCTTGACTACACCATGAGTACTTTGCCATGATGCATTGTCTCATTACAGGCCCCAAAGCAACATAACCAATGGATCATGGAAACCTCTGGAACTTTAAGCCAAGATAAACCTTTCCTATTTGTAAGTGTATTTATCTCAGGTTTTTGTTAAAGTAACAGAAAACTGACTAATAGTTCAGAATTCATGTCCCTACCACATTTCCTGAGCCTTTTTTTTCCCCTTTGGATCTCCATGAGTCAAGGTGAAAGCTATTTTTTTTCTGTTAGTTGAATCTGGTTGGTGGCAGGTGCAGTCATAATTCTATAGGAAACAACCAACACCACAGGCTTGTGTGGAGCCAAGACTTTCGTCCCTTATCCCAAGAGTTTGCTTTATCTGAAAAGAGCAAAATGTAAGGTTCTGTTTCCTCTGTAAGGCTCTCAACATGGTAGCTTTAGGCAGGATGAGAAAAATGATGTCATTTAAATAAATCAAACAAACCAAAGCTGAAGACTGAGCTGAGCCCATTCACTCAGAATAAGCCTAAAGTTCATATTTGACTTTGTTGACAAGATGAGACACTCAAAAGCACGATATTTCAAGAAGATTGTGATTATGAAAAATCAAAACATTCCTGATTTTTCAGAACATTTGGACAATTTTTTAATCTAAAGGTACAGTGTAACCACAGAAGGGCCTTGTGAGAATGGGTGGGTGGCATGGAGCAGAAATGCAGGGAGGTTGCTCCACCCTTCCTTGAAAGAGTGGAATCCAGGCAGTCACTCTGGAAACTCCAAGACAATGTTCCCAAGTAGAGCCACCCATGAGATAAAAGGAAAGAAGCAAACAATCCTTAAAGTTATTAAGCAGTTAAAACCTTTAAAAAGTTTTAGCACTTTCAACTGGGCATGGTGGAGCATGCTTGTAATCCCAGTACTTGAGAGGCTGAGATAGGAGGATCTGGGTTTGCTGGCAGCCTCAGTTACTTAGTGAGGCCCTTTGTAACACAGTGAGACACTGTTTCAAAATAAAGAATAAAAAATAGAGCTGGGGCATGGCTCGAAGGAAGAATGATCCTGGCTTCCAACCCCAGTACTAAAAAAAAAAAAAAAAAAAAAAAAAAGTTTTAGTACTTTCAAATACTATCATTTTAGAAGTGATATTCTAAAATATATTTTTTGTGGTACTGGAGGTAGAACCCAGGGGCTTTTCTACCTCCAGACTATACTCCCAGACCAATTTTATACTTTATTTGAAAATAGGGTCTCACTAAGTTGCTGAGAGCCTCACTAAGTAGCTGAGGCTGGCTTCAAACCTGTGTGATCCTCCTGTCTCAGCCTCCCAAGTGCTGGGATTACAGGTGTGTGCTACCCTGCCTGGCTTAAAATATAATTTTTTGCTCTTAAAAATATCTATTATAATGAGCAAATAAAATGCTTTTAAATAAACCTAGTTATGAATTTATTTTGTACCTTTGACTTATTTATCAGTAGTTTCTAAGATGATAAATCTCCAAAATGCAGAAACACATTACAAAAAATTCCAAGAAAGTACTTTTTCCTCTGTTGTTCAGTTCTATGGACTTGAGCATTAGTTGCTAATTGGCGCTCAGTGCAATTGGTTGGTTTGTCTTAGCCAAGAGTCATCTGAATATAGTAAGTAAAGTGTCACTTCCATTAGTTTCCAGAGTTGCTGTGATCATGATCATACTCTAGGTGGCTTAGACATCAGGAAAGTATAGTCTTACTGTTCTGGGAGCCAGAAGTTCAAAGCCAAGGTGTGAGCAAGGCTTATCCCCTCTAAAATTTCCGAGGGAGAATCTGCTACTCTTGTTGCTGCCACCGTTGCTAAGGCAATGTTTCTTTGAAGCATCATGTTTTCCTTGTTTTAGAATCGCTTGAACAAATAGTTTAAGACATAGATTCACATACCTATATTAGCCTGATTCTGAAGTCAAGTTTTCAGCATTTTAACAAACTTCTCGAGACATTTCATATATCCCCTAAAGTTTGAGAATTGCTCAGCTGGCTTTAATATATGTCTGGCACAAATTTGTCTTAGCTCATATTAGACTAACAATTCTGGCTTCAAATTCTGCTTCCTTCTCGTAGCTCTTTTTTTAGACACAATATTAATCTCACTATATCTCAGTTTTACTATCTCAAGTATTATGAGAGGTCAATTAGATAATGCACATAAAACCCTGACCACAGGGCCCAGAAATTCTAAGTACTTACCAAAAGTTTAGAAATACTAGTACTTATTTCCACTGCTCTCATTACTACCACTATTCTAATAACTTTTCCCAGCTTGAGTTAACTAGAGTTTCTCATGAGAATTAATCATTATTAGTAAAGAACCAACCCCTGCTCTATTGCCTTTGGAAGTCACCACACTCTCTTTGGGAAGCTGATTATATACCATCACTCCCAGTGTGCCAGCCTTTTATCCTTTAGTCTATGATGCCCATTTTACCATGATGCCCTTCTCTAACCTTAAACTTTCCTTCCTAGTTTCTGGACCTTCTTAGTTGCTGGACCTGTTTGTTAGATAAGCTCTTTCAATGTATCAAGCTGGTGCTTTTCCAACATTAAAGTGCCCTAGTCATCAGCTAATCTCAGAAAGCCAAGGGTCATACATTTTTCCTCATCTATGGAAGTTAGAGATAAAATAAGAAAGAAAACATATGTCAGATAAACGAAGAGAGAGATCAGTAAAACAGTGGAAGAGACTGAAAGAGGGAGAAGAAGAAGAGGGAAAAAGGCATGATGAAGGAAATAAGATCATTTTTACATATGATGATATCACTATCAAACTTACCAGTATGTATGGGGAAAAGGGGAGGGGGTGAAGAGGGGGTTAGGAGGCAACCACACCAAGAGATGCTGTGTGCAGGTATGTTTGAATCTCACTATGATGTATTATTATATTATGCCAATAAAATTTTAAATAAAGTGCCTGGGTCTCATTAGGACAGTGATTGGGTCACATTAGGATTGTGATTAGGTCACATAAGATCTGTGATTGAGCCCAGATGCTGCATTTCCAGGAAGCTTAATAAGCCACATCCTCAGAAAAGCAAGGATTGAGGTACTTAGTTCCTGCCATTTTACTTATGTCTTAGTTTGATCACTGTTTCAGGCAACATTTTCCCTGATATAATTAATCCAAATGACTTGGCCATACAACCCAGAGGAAAGATGTATTTGCTCATAGTTTCTTGGAGATTATGGGTTCAGTCTATGTGAGGCCATGTTGGTAAACTAGGGGTTTTGGTAGGTTAGATGAATTAAATGCAATCTAAACTTAAAATTTGTTCAATATGGTGATTTTATCAGGATATTACCCCACTGTAAATCAAGGAGCATCAGTACACCATTCTCTCCTGAATGAGAACTTTATTTATATAGCTATTATAATTTAATTGTTATTAGTTATTATCTCATAAAATAGGAGAAGTGGAGGGATATATGAACTGCTCCTTGATTCTCCGTCAGCATTACATGAGATAAAAATAATAATGATAATAATAGTAATAATTAATAATATTCTCTATTTTTATAGTTAGAAAAGGCTACTCACTGAGTTTTAAAATTTAGAAGAAAAGCAAAAGGTTATTATAAATTAGCTATTGCTTTTTTGTTAAAAATATTGTAATCAACTTATTTAAGACAAAATACAAACCTCTAAATATCATATGTCTCCCTCTTTCATTGTGTCTGTAAATCATGTTTCTGCAGAGTGAAATATCAAACTTGGCCACACAGGGGAAGCATTGCTCTTTCTATACTCAACTAGAAAAGATGTTTTGAGTTCAGGATTGAAGTTAGCATTGAAAACAATAGACATTATCTCAGTAATAAGAAATCTCTTCTGCTGGTTGAAATACCACAGGCATAACCTTCAAACTTAGAAGTTCATCTGGAGAATCATGTCTTCAGTAAACTCCCTAAGAGAAAGCAGCTCACCTTTGCCTATCATTGTGTCTAGACCTGCAAGCCTTGCAGGACAGTAAATAAAATGGAGACCATGTAGCATGAGTGGGGCACTGATTAATTTAATTCCATTTCAGAATGCCATGAAAAGCACAGCTTCCTAAGAGAAAGCAGCTCACCTTTGCCTATCATTGTGTCTAGACCTGCAAGCCTTGCAGGACAGTAAATAAAATGGAGACCATGTAGCATGAGTGGGGCACTGATTAATTTAATTCCATTTCAGAATGCCATGAAAAGCACAGCTTCCATCAAAAGAGAGGCAGTAGGAAGAAGCAGAGGACACAATAATTAGAAGATGCCTTAAGGAAAGGAAGTGCTTTAGGTAAATGCTGTGTCCAGTAAAAAAAAAAAAGGCAAACTTCAATTATATATATATATATATATATATATATATATATATCAGATACATATATATATATATATATATATATATATATATATATATATCAGATACATATATATTGGGTGGTACTGGGGGTGGAACCCAGAGGCTTTCTACCTCCAGGCTATACTCCCAGACCTATTTTATACTTTATTTGGAAACAGAGTCTTACTAAGTTGCTGAGAGCCTCACTAAATAGCTGAGGCTGGTTTGAACCTGTGTGATCCTCCTGTCCCAGCCTCCCAAGTGCAAGGGATTACAAGCGTGTCCCACCACGCCCAGCTACAAAAATATATTTTAAAGAATCATTTGGAAGATATTTAGATATCATTGGAGCTTGTATCTAAATTACCAGCTCTTCTAGAAAGAGTGAGGTTTCACAAGCAGATAGAAGCAGATAAAAATTTACCTCTGAGTCATTATTATATTTCCATTTTTAAAACAGGAAATATGAAATGTGATTTTAAATCTATCTACTTCAAGAAACTATGTTCTTGAAGGCCAGGACCCCATTTTATATATTTTAATTATTTCTAGTTGTAGAAAATAGCATATGTTGAACATACAAGTAGACTGAATATGTGAATGGAAGAATGAATGAATGAACAATATACTCACCATCAAGCTTAGAGAGACACAGATCAACACATGGCCACAATACAATGGAATAAATGATCTACGAGGAAGCGATTAATTGTGTCAGGTTTTTCCAACTTCCTCCAACCAGAAAGAGAAAGGAATAGTTTGCTTAAGTTTTGAGGCAACAGTGCTTATGAATCAGATGAGAAAGGAATAGAAGAGCTAGGAAGAACACTGAGGAAAAATGCAGTCAACAGCACTTTGGAGAAACGGCAAGCACAGCTGTGTGGTGAAAAGCGTGTCAGGAGTAGTGGCTGCAGGGAAGCCTGGGTGTGAATGCAGTCCAAGTGAGGCAGGGAACAGGAGAAGCAGGTGCTGACAGCAGTCCTGCTTAATGGGCAATGGGAGCTATTCTTCCTTGGCAGGCAGTTGCTTAGCCGTAGGGATCTCACTCGAATCGGACCTCCTGCTCAACCATAGATGTGTGGAAGTAGCTGTGGATTCTCCCAGCATCAGGCCCAAATCCTGTTGTCTTTAGGTCACCTGTTCAGTCACCAATGTTCTGCTAGCATTTGAATGGACTAAACCATATTCTAGCTAACCACAGAGTGACCACACCTTTGAGCTTCTCTGAATGGTTTCTTGTGCAGGTGCACCAAGAAGCAACCTGACCTCTATTTTACTTTCTTGCTTATTAAGGCTGATTACCATATGTAGTTGCACTCCTCTGAGCTACATAAGAGATGTTAATGAAGCTGAGTGAGGTGTCATGAAGAGACCTCTCCATTCCAGGAAATCTCATTCATAGTCAGCCCCTGCCTGTAAATATTAATTCCTCAGCCAACATAAACCACAATCCATATGACTGCATGACTGCAAGGCTGCTCAGCTCTGGAGTACATCCACACTTAGTGTCTTGAGTGTGTTTTTTGCTTTGCAATAGAGCGCTTCCTCTTTTTCTCTAATATGACTAGTACTTAACTAGATGACTAGAACCTGAAAGATTTGAGTAGAGGTCTCTTCCACCCTGAAGACCTCCTCAAATCCCTGACTGATAACACAAGATGATCATATTTGGTGGTGGAGAAGATAAAGGACAACAGTTTAATTAAACATGTGTTTCAGAGAAAACTGGTGGTGATGTTGGGAAGTTGAAGATAAGGGAGATACTGGAGATAGGGAGGCCAGTAAAAAGGACTGTGTAGAAGACAGAAAATTAGGGGAAAAACTAAGGTGGGAGTTAGTCCATTTTCTGTTTCTATAACAAGATACCCAAGGCTGAGTACTTTATAAAGAAAAGAGGTTTATCTAACTCACCAGCCTCAGTTAGAGAATGAACGTCTCAACTTAGGTGAATCTATTGGTTTGGCCTCTAGTAAAGGCCCCAGTGGATGCATCAAAGTCTGGTGGAGATACAGGAAGGATATTGGGCATATGCAAAAGAAGTCAGGTATGTGTGGTGATCTAACTTTTATACCAATCCTTCCTTTTTATTCCTTTAAATCAGAACATACTTTATGAAACCAGAAAAATCTCTTTAGAGGGTAATGTTCCCCCAGTGACCCTTCTACTACATCCCATTCTTAAAAGTCCTACTTCCTCCACATCACAACACTGAGGATCAAGCTTCCCGCACCCTTTGGATGCACACTTAGACCATAGCAGGCAGTGAGCATAGAAATGCAGGGTGCAGAAGGCCAAATAATGACCCCCAAAGATGGTTCACCTCCTAAGCCCCAGAACCTGAGAATAAGTTTATCTATGTGGCAAATGAGAATTAAGATTTCAGATGGAATTAAAGTTGCTAAGCACTCAATTTGAAGATGAGATTATCCTGAGTTATAAGAGTGGACTCAATGTAATCCAAAGCAACTTCAAAAATAACAGAAGGAGGCTGAAGAGATAGAACCAGAGATAGCAGCATGAGAAGGACTTAGTCTGAAGTTGCTAGCTTTGAGGATGGACGAAGAGGACATAAGCTAAGGTTGTAGGTGGCCTTTAGAAACAGGAAAATTAAGGAAACAGATTGTATCCTAGAGCCTTCAGAAAGAAGCATGCCTTAGTGACATACCTTGGGAGACTTGTCAGAGCTGAGTCACTTTCAATCTTCTGAATTATGGAAATATGATCTAGTGAACACACACACACACACACATATGTATATGTAGTCAAATTGCATAACAACTTTGAAATACAAAAAATTTATTCTCTCACAGTTCTGGGGTCCAGAAGTGTGAAATCAAAGTATCAGTAGGGCCACGCTCCCTCTGGCACTGTAAGGTGGATGCCTTGTTCTTTGTTCTTTGCTTATTCCAGCTTCCAGACCTGACACAGTTCGTTTTTGTTTTGTTTTGTTTTGTTTTGTTTTGCGGGTCTGAGGATGGAACCCAGGGGCATTTGACCTCTGAGCTACACCCCTTGCCCTAGTTTTTTATTCATTATTTTGAAACAGGGTCTCACTAAGTTGCGGTGGGCCTCACTAAGTAACTAAGGCTGTCCGCAAACCGTGATCCTCCTGTCTCAGCCTTCCAAATGCTGGGATTACAAGCGTGCACCACCACGCCCGGCTGACACAATTCTTGACATGTGACCGCATCACTCTGATGTCTGCCTTGGGGGTCACAGAGCCTGCCCTTCTTTTGTCTGTAATCTTCCATAAGGATGCTTGTGATTGGATTGAGGACACACTATAATAATTATTAACTTATCTTCTCAAGATCCTTAATTAAATCATTTTTTCCCCAATCTAAGGTAATAGTCACTCTTCTACAATGCACCGTAAATGTCTCAGGTTGTGGGATGGAAACACAGATATGCCTTTTGAGAGTCTCCATTCTACCCACTTCCAATGAGTTGATGGGAGCTCAAATCAAAGCACCTCCATCCATGATCCTTTTCAGCACTAAAATGTAATGTAGCATCACACTGACAACATGAAAAACTATTATTATTTAGCACACATCCCAAATAATTGACAGTATAAATACACATTTATTTTCAACAACAATAATAGCTTATATCTGCATTGCATTTCTTCATTTTAAACACTGCCCCCTGCCTTACTACAATTGATGTCCCCTTATCACACACTGCAAGGTATCTGGGGAGCCTTTGGTGACCTGTACATGGTTCACTTACTTACTTGACTTTCACTTTTCTTTCAGTTTAGTGTGCAATTGTGGCAAATTATTTCTTTGCAGAGTGAAATATGGATATCATTAATGCAATAAAGAAAAACTAAGAGTTTTAGAATTTTAAGAAACCTCTTTTCATTGCTTTAAAGTACATTAAATATATTTTGAAAGATGCTGATGGATAGGAAGGGAAACTCCTAAATGTTAAGCAAACACTTCAATAAATGGGTAATTTATGAGTATATTCAGTGTTTAGAGACAAAATTTACATATAAAGTGGTTTTCTAAATTGCCCTAAAATAGTTTGGAGCCCTAAGCATTTCCCTTGCTTATATTTTTAGATTGCTTTGTAAGCTGTTCATTTTACAGAAAGTACAAAGGTACACTTTGACTCTGCTAGTCAGTTATTTCAAATTCTGACTTAGAAAAGTATTAAAGACAAATGAGGGCTTCTGCCCTATTTAAGAGAAATAAAGTTTAATTTTTCTTTGGATTTGTGTCATACAAAATAGGACAATACCTCTCTCACCCTTTCTCATAACTCCTTCACTACATTAGGAGCATGGAAAATGTTTTTCCATTTTATTCTCATCTGTTTTTGTTTGTCTGCCTTTCTTTTCTGCTGAGATTATATATTTTTCAAGGACAAGAGATAAGGAAAAACTGGAAGCACTGTGAGTTTCTAATCACCTTGTGACACACCGCAGTTAATGAGTGTTTGTTTATGATTTGTGGGAACAGCACAAACCTTCCTCCAGCATTTTGACCATTTTCCAAATGCTTTCTTTTTAGAAAATAGACATTTCCAACCATCACATTCCCAATATTTGGAATCTTTTTCCTGTTGGAAACAAGAAGGCAAAACTCAAGAATCTCGAAACTCTTCAGAAGTTAAAAAGTAGGTTGAAAACTCCTAATAAAGTTGAACACTGAAAAACAAACAAACCAACCAAAATAAACTACCCCAGGCATGGTAACACACACTTGTAATTCAGGTACTTGAGAGGCTAAGACAGGATGATTGTAGGTTCGAGGCCAGCCTCTATAACTTAGCAAGGCCCTCAGCAACTTAGTGAGACTCTGTTTCAAAATAAAATAATAAAAATAAGTCTAGGGGTGGATCTCAGAGATAGAATGCCTCTAGGTTTCAATCCCCAGTACTGTAACAAACAAACATACCCCACACATCTTGCATAATGTTGCCAGTATGAATTAAAATGATTTATTTAAATGTTCATTAAAATGACCATTTTTTTAAAAAAAGATAAAACAAGGTCTATCTGCAAAGGATTTCTGCCAAAATGAATGAAGGGACATGTGAATGGGGAAGACATATTGACAGCAGCTGGTGCTTATCCACAGCAAGAGTGTGCTATTCAACATGAATTTGTTGGCCTAGGTGCCTGGGCCAAACCCTAATCAGGCTCTGCTGAGCCTCATTCTTTTTTTTTTTTTCAGGGCTACATTTTTATTTCTCAAGGAGATAATATATTTCATTTTAATTTTAATGTTTTATTCTTATTCATATAATTAGAAGAAATTTAAGCATCTACAAATATCACCAAGAGGAAGCCTGGGAGAATGGTACTGGCAATTGGAATTGCTTTTATTTTATTTTTTTTATTTTTTATTTTATTTATTTATTTTTTTAATTTATTTTTTAAATTGGTGCATTGTAGTCATATATCAATCACATTGGAGTACAAGACTTGAGAGGATATACAAGCACACATCATCCAATTAGCCCTCCTCCAGCCCCCATCCCATTACCTCCCCCTCCCTCCATCGCACGCTTCTTTGGTGATTTACTTTGATACATTTGTTTATGTACCTCCTGCATTTTAAAGAGGCTCCGTCCTCCAGTATTACATACCCTCTGATTGGTCACATTAGTTGCTTCACTATAGGGCCCTTTCTATAGCTCAACCTCTTCCTGTTGCCCTTTTCCTCCTAGTTATTGCTGATTAAGAGAAGCGTCTGATTTATATTTTCTGCGATATTTCTCTGTGCATGCTGCATTGCAAGTACCGATCCCACTCTTGATGGTCCCAGTAGTGGCCTGGCTACTCAGTGGACTGATCCAGACCTCGCTGGCTCAAGCAGCGGCCTTGCCTCATGGGAGGCCCCAGTTCTGGTCTCGCTGGCCCCTGCACCAGTCTAACCCCTAAGCTGGCTTTGGTCCCGGCCTTGGAGGCCGCAGGAGTGAACTTGCCTCACGTCAGGCTCCGATGCTGGCCATTGGCACCTGCACCGGTCTAACCCCTTGGCAGGATTCCAATCCCGGCCTCGGAGGCCCCAGCACCGGCCTAGCCTCACGGCAGGCTCCAATGCCGGCCTCCTTGGCCCCAGCACCAGCCTAACCCCTCGGCAGGTTCCGTTCCCGGCTTAGGAGGCCCCAGCACTGGCCATGTCTCACGGCAGGCTCCGATGCTGGCCTCACCTCACGGCAGGATCCGATGCCGGCCTTGCTGGCCCCAGCACCGGCCTAACCCCTCGGCAGGCTCTTATTCTGACCTCGGAGGCCCCAGTACCGGCCTTGCCTCAAGGCAGGCTCCAATCCCGGGCTTGGAGGCCCCAGTACCGGCCTTGCCTCACGGCAGGCTCTGGTGCCGGCCTCGCTGGCCCCAGCACCGGCCCAACCCCTCGGCCGGCTCCGATACTGGCCTCGGAGGTCCCAGCACCAGCCATGCCTCACGGCAGGCTCCGATGCCAGCCTCACTGGCTCCAGCACCGGCCTAACCCCTCAGCAGGCTTTTATCCTGGCCTAGGAGGCCCCAGTATCGGCCTTACTTCACGGCAGGCTCCAATGCCGGCCTTGCTGGCCCCAGCACCTTCCTAACCCCTCGGCAGGCTCTTATCCTGGCCTCGGAGGCCCCAGTACCGGCCTTGCCTCAAGGCAGGCTCCGATGCCGGCCTCACTGGCCCCAGCACCGGCCTAACCCCTCAGCAGGCTCCGATCCCGGCCTCGGAGGCCCCAGCACTGGTCATGCCTCACGGCAGGCTCCGATGCCGGCCTCACTGGCCCCAGCACCGGCCTAACCCCTCGACAGGCTCCTATCCCGGCAAAGGAGACCCCAGGACTGGCCATGCCTCACGGAAGGCTCCGATGCCGGCCTCGCTGGCTCCAGCACCGGCCTAACCCCTCAGTAGGCTCTTATCCTGGCTTTGAGGCCCCAGTACCGGCCTTGCCTCAAGGCAGGCTCCGATGCCGGCCTCACTGGCCCCAGCACCGGCCTAACCCCTCGGCAGGCTCCGATCCCGGCCTTGGAGACCCCAGCACTGGTCATGCCTCAAGGCAGGCTCCGATGCCGGCCTCGCTGGCCCCAGCACCGGCCTAACCCCTCGGCAGGCTCTTATCCTGGCCTCGGAGGCCCCAGTACCGGCCTTGCCTCACGGCAGGCTCCGATGCCGGCCTCGCTGGCCCCAGAACCGGCCTAACCCTTCGGCAGGCTGGGTTATCCTGGCCTCGGAGGCCCCAGTACCAGCCTTGCCTCAGGGCAGGCTCCAATCCTGGCCTCGGAAGCCCCAGCACCGGCCTTGCCTCACAGCGGGCTCCGATGCCGGCCTCGCTGGCCCCAGCACCGGCCTAAGCCTTCGGCAGGCTCTTATCCTGGCCTCGGAGGCCCCAGTACCGGCCTTGCCTCAAGGCAGGCTCCGATCCCGGCCTCGGAGGCCCCAGCACCGGCCTTGCCTCACGGCAGGCTCTGATGCCGGCCTCACTGGCCCCAGCACAGGCCTAACCCCTCGGCAGGCTCTTATCCCAGCCTTGGAGGCCCCAGCACCGGCCTTTCCTCACGGCAGGCTCCGATGCCGGCCACACTGGCCCCAGCACCGGCCTAACCCCTGGGCAGGCTCTTATCCTGACCTCGGAGGCCCCAGTACTGGCCTTGCCTCATGGCAGGCTCTGATGCCAGCCCCGCTGGCCCCAGCACCGGCCTAACCCCTCAGCAGGCTCCGTCCCGTCCTCAGGGGCCCCAGCACTGGCCTTGCCTCACAGCAGGCTCCGATGCCGGCCTCGCTGACCCCAGCACCGGCCTAACCCCTCAGCAAGTTCTGGACCTGACCTCAGAGGCCCTAGCACAAGCCTTGCCTCATGGCAGGCTCCAATGCCGGCCTCGCTGGCCCCAGCATCGGTCTAACCCCTCTGCAGTTTCCAATCCCGGCCACAGAGCCCTCAGTAGTGGCCTTGCCTCACAGCAAGCTCCGATGTCAGCTACTGGCCCCGGCGCCCGCCTAACCCCTCAGCAGGTTCCGATCACTGTCTCTGTGGTTATTATTTCAAAGGTTCCAGGTGTAATGTATCAGATCTCTGCCTCCCCTGAGTATTGGCCACTGGCATTGCCACTGCTTCCACTGTTTCAAATCCTTCCCAGGCTCTTTTTCCACTCTGAATGTTGTCCAGTGTTCCTAAGCATGCGTGATGGTAGCATTCGACATTTGGTGTAATTTCTCCAAAAAAATAAAGTTGGTAAGATCCGGTTTCTGCTTCTCCTGAATACAAGTCTCCACCACCATCGCGGAGAACTATTTCAACACCGCATTTCTCCTTGGTCTCTGCTAAACTCTCTCCTTATATGTGATGTCTGAGATTCTTAACAATATAGAGAAATAGCAGTCCTCTTTCAAGGCAAATTTTTCCTTGATAAGTTTTGTCTGCATTCCAGTGTCCTGGCATCCATAACGGCTTTCTTACCTCCTCTCCGATATTTTTCTTTATCTTTTTCTGTTCTGGGCCCGGTTTCTCCAGGGGCCTGGCGTGCTACGCGCAGTTCGGCCTGGGGCCCAGAGTCCTGCGACCCGGGCCCCAGCTGGCGTGCCCCGCGCGCGACCCCTGCCCAGAACCCAGCGTCTTACTGGGCCCGGTTTCTCCAGGGGTCTGGCGTGCTACTCGCAGTTCGGCCTGGGGCCCAGAGTTCCGCGACCCGGGCCCCATCTGGCATGCCCCACGCACGACCCCTAGCCTCATTCTTAATTACGCCCGGTCCTGGGCCCTTATGTCTTTCTTTGTAGGATTCAATTTTTTTGTGTGTGTGGTACTGGGGTTTCTGAGAGCCCTTCTACCTCCGGGCTACACTCCCAGACCTACTTTTTATATTTTTATTTGGAAACAGGGTCTCTTAAGCCAGCAGAGCTGGCTTCGAACCTGCGCGATCCTCCTGTCTCCGCCTCCCAAGAGCGGGGATTACAAGTGTGCGCCACCATGCCCGGCTGTAGGATTCAATTCTTGAAAAAACCTTGTCACATTGGCATAACAAAAATCCTCTACCCGATATCTGATAAAATTTTCATCTGGCATTATCCCCCAGGTGATGTTTGCTCACACTGGCCTTTGAGAATCCTGCTGAGTCTTTTTCAGCAATTGCCACTTACCCTTGATGTGTCCTCTTAGTAATGTTCTATCTACTGAGCCAACTCCACTCTTGTCTATAAGTTTCCACTTTATCTTGTCTTTGGACTTTAAGCCCCAAATCGCCCCACTACTAGGAAACTCCATTGTATTAGGACTCCTCTCCCCCACTGAATACATCTTCTTTGTCACCTTCAACAAGTTTCTATAATAGTACCTGCTAATTCTTCTGTGAAGTACCTGAATTTTTATATCATTTTTCTATTTAAAGCTCCAACCCCCCAAGCCTAGCTTGTAAGGATGATGTGGCCCCTATCCAACCAACCAGCTTCTTGAAGCTCTTTCTCCATTCTTCTCCCATGCCATAGGCCTGTCTCCTTTGAGGGAATCACAAGCACTGTTTATGTTCACTGAATTCTGGCCCTTGTCTATGTCAACCACAACCCACAATCCAAACCCTATCCTTCCCTCTGCCATTCTCTTGCCTGCTTCTCAGTGGCTGTAGCTGCTACTTCTTTTTGAAATAGATTTCCACTGCCCCTCAGTTTTCTGGATGACTGCTGGTCATTGTCATCAATGAGTCCTCCTCCCCTTGTTCTCCTCCTCCTCCTCCTCCTCCTCCTCATCCTCCTCCTCCTCTCCTCCTTCATAATGTTATATCCTCTCAGATGTTACACTAGTCAGTTCTTCTTTGCTATACTGAAACACAAAGGCAAGAATACTTTGTAAAGAAAAGAGAGTTTCGTTCTTCTCACAGCTCTGAAGTGTTGAGAGCATGATGCCAGCATGAGCTCTGTTCTGGATGGCAAGACCATGTGGGAGAGGGAGATGACACATTACCAAATTGAAGCAGAGTGGCTAGGGTTTTGCATCCTTTCCAACAGCACATCACCAAATGACCTAAGAATCTTTCATTAGACCCAACCTCTACAAGATCCCAGCCTGACTTTCAGGGGAAAGCTTTCAACATATGAATCTTTAGAGAACAAACACAAAGCCATCGCCAAACTGTAGTCATTCCTTCTTTGAACAGTACCTCTTAGTGTTTAACTGCTTTTCTTTTTCATTTAGCAGCACTTTTTTTTTTTTTTGGTACTAGAGATTGAACCCAGGAATATTCTATTTTTGACCTATACTTCGAGTCCTTTTTATTTTTATTTCTTAAAATTTAAAACAGGTTTTCACTAAGTTGCTGAGGGTCTCACTAAATTGCTGAGGCTGGCCTTGAAATTACCAGCCTCCTGTCTCAGTCTTCCAAGTACCAGAATTGCAGACCTGCACCACCATGCCTGATTTTCCCTGGCACCTTCTTACAAAGGACCTATCACCATCTACTGTTTACTTTTCTGATAATCTCATTTCACCAATCATCTTGAGGACATAAACTATTATTATACTTGAGTTATTTCACAAATTTTTGTTGAATAGAGAATAAAAGGTATATCTTTGAGGTTGGCAATGTGGTTTTGATAAGGTAGAAAGAGTACACAACTTTTTCTACTAAAAAAAAGAGCTTTCTTATCTGGCATAGCAAATACAATTTCATTGCCTAAATATTCACTATGACAAGCATATAATGTTTGTTATTTCTTTGTAGCCAAAGTTAATTCACTTCAGAATTTCCCTCTACTGGCAAAACCCAATTTTGTTGCTTCAAGATAACTCAGCTACTTCAAGTTTAAACTCGATATCTCTTGGTTAATACTTAGCCCTTGGGTAAGCCCTTGGGTCAACATCGTGAGAGGAACGCCTGGATTCTGGATTCATGTAGCTCCTTCGTGGATAGAAGCCATTAGTTATTCTCTCTATCTGAGAACAATGGGACCTTTCGTTGTTTTCTCTCTGACCTTGGCTCCCTTTCAGCCTGTACAGTCTGCTGATTTTCTAGGTTCAGCTTGTACTCTGTCTGGACCCTGGCTAGAGTTCACATCCCTGGAGCTTCTGCTTTAGGACCTTAGGTGAATATCTCTTTGGCTAGTTTTCTGGGTATCAAGTTTCAGTCACCATTCCACTGACTTTAGAACTTCTCTTCATCACAAAGGATCCCAGGACACCCAGAAAGACATGGGCATCCCTCATGAGCACTTCTCTCCCTCTCCTTGCTTCTCCTCAACCTCAGCTCCCTCTGAAAAGGCTCCTTCATGGGGTTAGAGCCTTCATTATCACGGATGACCTGCTGTGAGAGGGTTAGACCTCCTGAGCCTCTCCCCATAAGGAACTTTGTTGATCCTCACACATCCACTTTGAGTTTTCCCTGGGGCAAGCTCCTAGGCTCTCTGTGTGATCATAGCCTACCCTGGCCTTAAACTTCAGGATTTACCTTCAGGGATGGTTTTTCTGAATTGCCTCAAGAATGTTTTGGGTTTGAAAAAAGTTGCTGAGATTATTCTATATTTGCAATATATGGAATAATGGTCTGGAAAAGGCATCTGACTCCTGGTCATAGAGTAGAACTTCTCATAACTGCATCACCTTCCATTTTAAATTGACAAGCTGTTGAGGCTAGAACAGTGGCTCATTGCTTTGTCCTTTTTCCTCTTCCAAGATCAGGGTGATATAATCTTCATTCCTGAAGATTTAAGGAGGAAATATACATGGAAGCATCTGGAACACAGAGATGTTAGATTATGTCAGTTTAATTCTTCATAGTGACAAGTTACAAATGTTAATAGTTGAGTAGCTAAGACTTTTGAAAGGTTTCCCCAAGTACTCTGATATAGACTGATATACTGATATACTCATGATATATACTGATCCTATTCTTTTACCATTTTTAAACGGTTTAAATTTTTATTAGTAGTATTTTTAGATGTGGATATTGCTAAAAATTACCCTGACTCAATTTCCTTTTGGTTATATATTCATGAATTTATATTTCTATTTCTGAACTAATGAATAAATTCTTCAAGTCCTTAAATTTCAGACTCTAGTGATTCTTATTAAATTATAAATGAAAAGTAATACTCTTAATAAAAATCGATCGAAATCACATTCACTTGGAAATTAGTTTTAGAGAATACATACACAAGTATTATTTGCCACTCTGATATAAGAATGGAGCTGGGTGTGGTGGCACATGCCTGTAATTCCAATTTTTGGAAGGCAGAGATAGGATGATCACAGGTTGGAGGCCAGATTTAGCAACTTAGTGAGATCCTATTTCAAAATAAAAATACAATAGGTCGGGTAGTGTAGCTTAAGGTAAAATGCCTGTGATTTCAATCTCCATTAACAACAACAACAAAGAATGGTTCATATTGGAGACTGATAGACTTTAATGCTTATCTATTATATAGACAAATATTATAATTGGGAAAGGAATGTCTATTGTTCAGAATTGCCTGACTTTCTTGTCACAGGCTTGAATTAGATTTTATTGTTTAGTGGCAATAGTGTTAAATGGCACAATGATAAGTGACACCTATCACTACATGCTTTTTATGAGAATACATGCTGAGTTTAGTCTCCTAAACTCCCAAGTTTCCCATGGTTGTAGAGTGAGGCCTAATCTCATTAAAGAATTCATGATATTCTTTCTCTTTTCTGAGTGAAACTTCCAAATTATCTACATTACAAAAAGACCATGCAAACCCTGGCATACATTCTGAACCAAAGATTGATCTCCTCTGAAGGACATCATAGCTCTTAGGATAAGAGTCAAAGCATTTAGGACCATTTGGTCCAGAACTTAAGTTTGGTAGACTTTAACATAAGGCTAAATCTCGCTACAAGATGAAAATATGGGAACCCTTCCTAATTGTGGACCAATATCCTCAGGGTTCAAAATATTTATGAAGATTACAAAATGACCTGCATCTTTTTGTCACTGGGAATTAAACCAGACTTTCTGTTGCTATGACAAAATTCCTGAGATAAACAAGTTAAAAAGAGGAAAAAATAATTTGGGCTCAGAGTTTCAGAGGATTTACTCCATGATTGCTTAGAGCAGTTTTTGGGGGGCCTATGAAGGCACAGTCCATCATGGTGGTACATGTAGTAGAGAAAACCTGTTCAGATGATGGAAGCTGAGGAGCAAAAAGAGAAAGGAAGGGGCTGAGGGTCCTAATATCTCCCTGAGGAGGACCAGCCCAATGACCTAACTTTTTCCCACTAGGCCCCACCTTTATAAGGGTTCACTGCTTCCCACAGGTTGATGATCAAGAAAATGCTGCCTGAAAATAAAGAAGTTATTATGCATGGATTTTCACAATGTGTGCTGAAATCTCAAGTCCAGTAATCTAATTAGACTAGAGAATGGATATCAACAATTATTTGAAATTGCTTCACACTTTCCTGAAAGAAAACAAATAGCTGGAATACCTATGAATATGGTTGAAAAGAAACAAATAAAATGAAAAGATTCTATTTCCAACAGTTTGAAAGATAATTTAACAGGAAAATATATTTATGAAAGAAAGAATGGAATTAATTAAATAAAAATGAGAGAAAATTTGAATATATGTAAAATATATTGCATTATTGAATATGAACATGTAACAGTATAAAAACAATGTATTTTAATGAATACATTGATGCACAGTTGATTAAGTTCTAAAAAAATTGGTGAGCATAAAAAGGGATTACAAAGTAAGCTTGAAAAAAGACTAATTTTAAAGAATAAAAAGAATAATATTCTTATGTAAAGATTAAAGATGAAGAATTCCATTGGTATTTTAATAAGAATTTCATAGAATCTACAGATAATTTTGGCAGAATGCACATTTTGATGATATTTATTCTGCCTATGCACGAGCAAAGGAGATCTTTCCATCTTTCAAGGTCTTCTTCAATTTCTTTCTTTAATGTTTTATAGTTTTCTTTGTAGAGGTCTTTTACATCTGTGGTTAAGCCCATTCCTAGGTATTTTATTGGTTTTGAGGTTATAAGGAATGGAATTTTTTATTTCTTTCATTATGGATTCATTGTTGGCATAAAGAAAATCAACTGATTTCTTTAGATTGATTTTGTATCCTGCTACTTTGCTGAATTGGTTAATCAGCTCCAGTAGTTTTTGGTTGAGTTCTTTGGGTCTTCTAGATAAAGGATCATGTCATTTTCTAATAAGGATAGTTTTAATTCCTCTCCTCCTATTTGAATTCCTTTTGTTTCCTTCTTGTCTTATTGCCTTGGCAAGAGTCTCGAGGACTATATTGAAAAGGAGTGGTGATAGTGGAAATCTTTGTCTTGTTTCTGATTTTTGAGGAAATTTTTGCAGTTTTTTACCATTTAATATGATGTTGGCTTTGGGTTTATTGTATATTGCCTTAAGGATGTTGAAATATGTTCTTTCTATTCCAATTTTCTGCAGTGTTTTTAACTTGAATGGGTGTTAGATTTTGTCAAATGCTTTTTTAGCAGCTATTGATATGATCATGTGACTTTTGTTCTCAGTTCTATTTATGTGGTGAATAATGTGTATTGATTTGCGTATGTTGAACCAGGCTTGCTTTTCTGGGATGAAACCAATTTGCTCGTGGTGTACAATTCTTTTGATATGGTTTTGAATGTGTATAGCTAGTATTTTGTTTAGAATTTTTGCATCTATGTTTATCAAGGTTATTGGTCTGTAATTTTCCTTTCATGAGGTATCTTTATTTGGTTGTGGATTAATGTGATACTCGCCTTGTAGAAAAAAATTGGGAGCATTTCATCTCTTTCAATTTCCCGGAACAAGTTGTGAAGTATTGGGATTAGTTCTTCACTGAAGGTTTTGTAGAATTCAGATGGAAACCCTGTAGGGCTTGGGCTTTTCTTTGATGGCAGAATTTTTATTGGTATTTCTATTTCTTTGCTTGCTATTGCTTGGTATAAGATTGCTATGTCCTTTTGGTAGGTAAGGTATGCTTAGAAATCTATTTCTTCCATGTTTTCCAGTCTATTAAGGTGTAAATTTTCATAATAGTTTCTGTGGTGATGTCTCTTTTTTATTTCTGATTTAATAATTTAAGTTAATTCTCTCTTTCTTTTGGTTAGGTTGGCCAGGGGTTTGTCAATCTTATTAATCTTTTCAAAGAACCAGCTTTTTGTTTTTTTATTCTTCTAATTGTTTTTTTGTTCACTATTTTATTTATGTTTGTTCTGATTTTAATAATTTACTGCCTTCTGCTGGCTTTGGAATTAGACTGGTGCAGTCTTTCTAGGTCCTTGAGATGTGTCATTAGGTTGTCTACTTGGTGACTCTTTGTTCTTTTTATGTGGACAATCAATGCTATAAACTTTCCTCTTAACACTGGCTTCAAAGTGTACCATAGATTTTGGTAAGTTGTGTTTCTATTTTCATTTAATTTCAGAAATTTCTTTATTTCTTATTTCTGATCATACCCATGTGTCATTCAATCTCCATGTATTTAAATAGTTTATTTTGGTCTTCTTGTTGTTGATTTCTACTTTCATTCCATTATGGTCTGAAAAGATGAAGGGAATTATGTTACATCTTTTGAATTTGCTAGTGCTTGTTTTGTGGCTCAGGATATGATCAGTTTTGGAGAAGGTTCCATGGGCTACTAAGAAGAATTTGTATTCTGCTGTTCCTGGTTGAAATATTTTGTTTATGTCTATTAAGTCCATTTGGTTTATAGTTTCCTTTATTCTGAAGAGTCTTTACTCATTTTTGACTTGAAGATATTTGGGTCTATTTGAGATCTGATGTCCAGGAGGGTTTGTTTTGCAAATGTGGCTGCACCCACATTTGGGGCATAAACATTTACTATCATTATATCTTTTTGGTGGACTATTCCTTTTTTTTTCATTTATTTTTTTATTGGTGCACTGTATTCATACATAGTGGGATACAAACTTTTGTAGGCATACATGCACACATCACCCAGTCAGCCCCCACCCGATCCCCACCCCATTCCCTCCCCATCCCTCCTTCCCATGCTTGGCTTAGTGGTTGACATCTAGTATTATAGCAGTTTATCCAAAATTAAAAATGATAATCCCACATAACAGTTTCATTTGTCTGATACCAAGCTTTTGATGACTTAAAGATAACATTTCAATATTTCTTTTTGCTTTCTTTCTTACCAGAGAATATTTTTTTTCTATTTTTTTAGGTGAAACAATCATATATTTATATATTTATTTTTCAGAAAAAAATCTATCCTAATATGGAATATAGATTCTAGATACCCAAAATGATCTTGAAAAAGAACAAAGCTAGAAGATATATATTTTCTGATTTCAAACCATATAAAGCTACAATAATTGAAACAGTGTAGTACTGTTCTAAAGGCAGATATATAAACCATTGGAGTTAAATACAAGCCTAGAGCTAAATTCTTCCCTATATTATCAAGTTATTTTTGACAAGGTTTCCACGAACATTTGGTGGTAGAAATAATAATCTTTTAACTAAATATTGTTGAAAAATAATAATTACATGGAAAAGAATAAAATTGGACCCTTACCTAATCCCATATACAAGTATTAAAATAGATAAAAGACTTAAATATAAATCTTAAGACTATAAACTTTTAGAAGAAAATCTGGGTCATAAAACCTCACAACATTGAAATTGGCAGTGATTTCTTGGATATGATTTCAATGGCACAGGCAACAGAAGAGTATACAAACTCCCTAAAAAATAAAAAAAAATATTGTATATCCAAAGACAATGTAAACGGAGTTAAAAGTTACTAATAGAATTGGATAAAATATTTCCAAATGCTATATCTGAAGGTATATTAATATTCCAACTAGAAATCCTAGAAATTAACAACAATAAAGGCAAACAATACCCTTTAGAGATAGGTAAAACATAAATAATGAATCTCCACAGATAACCAATCTTAGTTGTCTGTTGGATGGAAAATCTTGTTTCTCTGTTTCTGGTGTGTGTTACCTATTTCTTCTTTGTAGTTAATCTCTTTAAGTATTTTCTCTAGCGCTGGTTTTGAAGACATAAATTCCTTCAGTTTCTGTTTGTCATGGAAGCTTCTTATTTCTCCATCTAATTTGATAGAAAGTTTTGCTGGATAGGAAATTTTTGGCTGGAAGTTGTTTTCTTTCAGAGTTTGGAATATGTTACTCCAAGCTCTTCTGGCTCTCATGACTTGGTTTGGGAAGTCTGGAGTGATTCTAACTGGTTTGCCTCTGAATGTCACATGGCCCTTTGTTTTTGTTGCCTTTAAGATTCTCTGCTTGGCTTCCACATTGGTCATTTTGACAATTATGTGGCGTGGGGATCCTCTTCTCCGATCCTGTCTAAAGGGAGTTCTATAAGTTTCCTGGACCTGTGTATCGACCTCTTGCTCTATGTTTGGAAAATTTTCTGCTATTAATTCCTTGAAGAGATTGTTTATCCCTTTGGTTTCACTTTCTTTTCCCTCCTCTATTCCAATTATTCTTAGGTTAGCTCTCTTAAAATGGGCCCATATTTCTTCAATATCAGATTCCTGCTGTCGGATATTTTTTCCTAGATTAGAAACTATGCATTCATTTTTGGAATTATCGTCTTCTAAGAGCGAGATTCTGTTCTCCATGTGGTCTAATCGGTTGTTTGTGCTTTGAATTGAGGCCTTTACTTCATTAATTGCATCCTTTATCTCTTTTTGGCTCTCTCTGAGTTCTTTTCGAAGCACATCTCTTATTTCTACAGTTATTTTCCTGATTTGATCTTCTAGAAATCTCTGATTTTCTGTTTTATCGGGTTCTGATAGTGTGGGGTTGTGGGCATTCATTGCTCCATTGTTATTCCTCTTTCCCATGATTTTGGAAGTTTGTGCCTTCTCTGGGTTCTTCCCTTGGGTCACTATGACTTCACTTAAGGTGCTCTGGATCTCGAGTCAGTAGTATCTCAGACCCCACTACTCCTTTACTGGGTTGTATCACAGAGTCTCCGACCCAGGGAGTCGATATAGGCTGCTTTAAACTATGGGGGGTGCCAGGTTGCACGTTCTCCTATGGTGTGATATCTCTGCCACCGCCCCTCCCCCACTGGGTCAAGTCCCAGGGAGTACAGTACTGGGATTTCTCCTCTGTGGCCCGCAATTTGACTCACTGTTCTTGAGTTTGCAGATGTAGCTGTACTGGACTCGTTGAATTCGCTGCTGCTGCCGCCGATGGCAATATGGCGCCGCTGCTACGCCCTTGGCCATGAGGCTGGCTTATTTCTTCTTGGTTTTGAATTCCACTCTGAGTCCTTGCAGCGTGTGCTGAGCTCAGCCACTAGGAGCTTTAGATGTTCCCTGAGCTGAAAAATCCCGCCTGGCTGTTCCGCAGCGGCTCACCTCAGCTTGCTGTAGCCGTCCGGTGAATTTGCCGCTGCCGCCGGCAGTATGGCGCTGCTGCTGTGTCTTCGGGCGTCAGGCCGGTGTATCTCCTCTGTGGCTCTGAGCTCTGTTCTCAGTCTGCTTTCTCTCTGGAGCCTGGTGATTTTTTTGTTTCTCTGGTGATGGTGTTTTTTGGCTATGAAAGGCGCTGATTTTGTGGTAATGGAGATTGGTTGTTAGCGGGGCTCTTAAGCCCCGCTTTTCTTGGTCGCCATCTTCCCAGAAGTGGACTATTCCTTTTAATAAAAGAAAGTGCCCTGCTTTGTCTCTTCTAATGTGTTTTAGCTTAAGGTCTGTTTTGTTGGATATCAAGTTTGCTACTCCTGCCCGTGTGTGGTTTCCATTAGCATGATATACCTTTTTACATCCTTTCACTTTCAGTCTATGAATGTCTTTGGCTGTAAGGTGAGTTTCTTGCAAAAAGCATGTATTTGTATTACATTTTAAAATCTACAATGCCAGTCTATGTCTTTTGATTGGTGAATTAAGTCATTTGATGTTCAAAGTTATTATTGAAATATAATTTTTGTTCCCTGTCATTTTGTGTTCTATCTTCTCTTTCTTATGTTATTTCTTCTTTACTTAGATACCCTGCTGATCAACTAAATCTCTTCTCTGGTTCTAAAAATTGCTTCTTTTTTCTTCTTTATGATTTATTTCTTTAAGTATTTTTCCCTAGTGTTGGCTTTGAATTCATGAATATTTTGAGATTCTGCTTATCTTGAAACACATTTGTTTCTCCATCAAGTTTGAATAATTTTTCTGGATATAGCAGTTTTGGTTGGAAGTTGTTTTCTTCCAGTGTCTGGATCACATCATACCAGTCTCTCCTGGCATTTGTGACTTGGGTTGTATTTTATGGGTTTTTATTGTTTTCCCCCTATATGTCACCTGTTATCTTGTTCTCACTGCTTTTAAGATTATTTGCTTGACCTCTATCTTGGTCATTTTGATTATTACATGGCATGGGGAGGTCCTTCTTTGATCTGTCTTAATGGTGTTCTGTATGTCTCCTGAACATTGAAGTCCAAGTCTCTATCCATGCTTGGAAAATTCTCTGAAATTATTGCTCTGAAGAGATTATGAATGTTCTTGGTCTATACCTCTATCCCTTTTTCAATGCCTTTTATCTGTAAGATAAGATATTTCATATTGTCCCATAGTTGTTGGATGTTTAGGTTTTGTTGCTGTAATGACTTCTGTATGCTGTTGACTGTGCTTTTCATTTTGAATGAACTGCCTTCTAACAATGATATTCTATTTTCTATTTTATGTAATCTTTCAGAATTTCTTTCTATTGCTCTCTTCATTTCATTTATTGACTCTTTCATTTCATTACAGATCTCTTTCTAATTAATTTTTAGTGTCTTTATTTCCTCTTTCATTTATTGTACACTTGCTTTGAGGCCTTTCATCATAGTGTACATCAGGCTTTGGAATTCTTCTTACATTTCTTTTAGGTCAGTATTCTTTATTTCTTCACTATTCATAATTCTCATATTTTTATGGTTCTCAGTCTTGTTTTTCTAATGTCTTGGGATTTTATGTGGATATTATGTCTAATCCAATCTTAGTAGGAATTTAGAGGTGTCAGCAGGTAAGCAGTGCTTTTTTCAATAGTGAGAGTTGGATAATGGGTGTAGAGCTGGGATGATGGATACAGGAATTGGGTATTGTAGAGCATATGATTAGGTTGAGTAGAATTTAAATATAATGAGGTAGTATCAGGTTTAGAATGAGAGAAGATTAGATAGTAGGACTCTTGTAGTTAGTAGAGTATTTAAGTGTGGAGATATAAAATAGCTTGAATATCAAAACTGGAGATACAGTAAGAGAACAAAAGTTTTGAGAGAAACGAGTAGTTATTCCAGAGTGAGAAAGTTTGTAAAGGAATGGGGGGGGAGGAGGAAAAAACACGAATAAAGTAATAAAACATGATACAAAAGGTAACAATTATATATCAAAGACAAATAAAAAACAAAAGAAAAATAATAAGAATGAGAGAAAAAAGGACAATATAAAATAAAATAAAAAGAACTAGCGACAGTTTGAGACAATAAAGCAACACATACATACAAACAAACAAACAAACAAAAACCCAAATAAAAGAAAGAAAAAGAAAACAACAGTCCTACTAAATTATAATTATAGGGCTGGGCCCATATAATAACTGTATGTCTGATCACTGTGATAGATTTTGGTGTATATTCCAATGTCTCTTATTTGTGCTGTACCCTATTGTCAGCTATTGAACCCACTCTCTGAGTGTTTGTGCCCCTCTCTAGACTCTGACAGCTCTGTGTTTAGGTGTCAGGGCATCTGGTCTCACTGTTAATGAGTTCCGGCAGATGTCATACAGTGTAGTCTTGGAGTGACTCCTGTGACACTGTGTGAGTACCGTGCTTTGAGGACCTTTCCTGTGTCTCTGGAGGTTCTAACTGAACTAGCCTGCCAGGTCCCATAGCTTCTCTGGGCAGTCTTCCACCGAGTACCGAGTAATGCAAGGAGTTACCTGGTCCAGCTGCAGGGTCTCTGGGGTGCTCGCACACCCCTGGGCCTCTGTGCTCTTTGTCCTGGACTCAGGTGTCCAGTGTAGTCTTGGAGCAACCCCCTTTGACCCTGTGAAGTTACCGTGCCTTGAGCACCTTTCTGTATCTCTGGAGGCTCTAACTGGGTTAGCCTGCTCTTCCCTTAGTTTCTCTAGGCAGTCTTCCTCCAAGTGGAACTGGTTACCTGGCTGCTCTGCTGTGGATCTCTGGAGGGCTTGCTGTGTCACTGCAGGTGCTGCCTTTGGTGAGCGCAGAAGCTTTTGTTGCATCCCAAGCGTGATGCCGGTCACCGCTTAAGATGCTGGAGCTCTGTGGCTGCTTTCAAGCTCTTGGATTATTTTTCTGGATTTCTCAGGGCTGTCCCACTATGTTGGCCTGAGCTAGGACTCTCGGTCTGGGCCAGTAGCCTAAGCAAGTTTATTGTGCACACTAGGGATTTTTGCAGTGGATCTCACAGTTCAGAGTACTGGATTCCTTTTGCTGTGGTTCCTGGTTCTGTTTTGGTTCATGAGCTATATTTATTTTGTTTGTCGAGATGTTGCCTTCTCGGTAGTTGGACTTTGTTTCAGCTACTGAGGTGTGCTACGTCTTGCCATCACCATTTTGAATCCCTCGGGTTATTTGTTTTCTTAGTGGTGAGGGTTTTCTTTTAGGTTTCTGTATACTCAAGATATTAGTCTTCTATCAGAGGAATAGTGGCAAAAAATTTCCCCCATTCTGTGGATTCTCTGTTGAGGTTCTTGATGCTTTCCTTTGCTGTACAGAAGTTTTTCAGTTTAATGTAATTCCATATGTTGATCCACCTTTTAGTTTATTGTACTTTTGGGGGTCTTGTCCAGAAAATTTTTACCTGTGCTCATGTGTTTAAGTGTTGGACTTATGTCTTTTACAAGAGCTGCAAGGTCTCTGGTCTAATTTCCACATCTTTGATCCATCTTGAATTGACTTTTGTGCAGGGTGAGAAAGTAAGGTTTATTTTTTACTATGCATAATATTTCTATGCATATGATTAACCAGTTTTTCCAATACCATTTGATGAAGAGGCTATTTTTTTTTCCTAGTGTTTGTTTTCAGACCCTTTGTTAAAAATCAATTGATCATAAGTTTGTGGATTTGTTTCTGAATCTTCTATTTTGCTCCATTGGTATATGTGTTTGTTTGTGTGCCATTAACATGCTCTTTTTATTACTATGGCTTTGTAGTATTGCAACTTAGTGCAACCACTTTGGAAAAAAGAATGGAGGATTCTCAGATGAATGGGAACTGGAAAACATTATGCTAAGTGAGATTAATCAGTCACAAAAGTAAAAAAATGGATGCTCTCCCTAAAATTGGGGAACTAGGGAGGAAAAAGTCATAGGAGGTACCGTAGATGAAGAAGGAGAAACCAACCTGAGGTGGATGGGAGGGGGAAAAGGGAAATTCCCTAATGTTCATTATTTACATTCACAAACATATCACAGCCAATCAATAAGCCAAACATGAGAAGGAAGGAGGGAGGAAATGGGGTAGAAACTGGGTAAGGACTAAATGAATGATGTGTGCATGTATGCCTCTACCATCTTGTACTCTATTAAGATGTATGACTACAATACACCAATAAAAAAATTAAAAAACATTTTGAAATGTAATAATAAAAATGCTGTGGGAAAGATACAAAATTTCAAGTTTGTATAAGAACTAAATATAATAAATAATAAATTAGTTTCAAATTAGTAGATTGATGTTGGAAAACATTAATTATGCTAGAAAATCTGGCCAAACATTTGTGAAAAAATAATTGACATCTCAATTTCCAATATTTATAAAAAGTTAAGGAATGTCAAAATGCTTAAAATACTAAAATTAAAAAGAAAAAGTATAGTATTACCAAATACATAAGCATTTAAAGTGAAAACAGAGAAATAAAGATAGAAGTCTAAAAACTCTTCTCTATGCAATCATGACATAAGCAAAACCAGTGATTGGATGATAAATTGAGGAAGACATTTAATAGATTCAACATATAAAAATAATATTCCAAAGAAATTAAGTTAAATTATAGCAAATATTATAAGAAAAGAGAAAAATATTAATAAATAATATTTGAGATGATGGAAGGATATAGCTATAGATATAACAGAAAGCATTACAGATAATTTTTTCTAGGCACTTCAAAAAAGAAAAACTTCAAGTTTTGAATAAGATGCTTTAAAGAAAGAAGCACAGTCAACTTATTTGTAGGGTTATTATAAGCTAATCAGAAAACTAAAGCATAGGAACAGATTTATATTAACCAATTTTTTTTATAAATATGGATTCAAAATCTTAAATTATACACAAATGAGTCAAATCAGTGGTTATATATGTATTCATATACATATATATGTGAAAAGTTTAATTTTTGGAAATACCTGCATGTATATTATATACGAACATTATATAATATATATACTTATACTTTGCTCTCACAATCTAAATTTATGCAAATATATGTTATGTATAATCAGCTTAAATATTATAATCTATAGGTACATGTATACATCTATATGTCTTATAAAATATAAGCTATATTTAGTAGAAGAATTAATATACATACTATTTTGTATATCTCCTGGCCTTGTAGTTTCATGCATAAAAATTTATTTTTCATAAATTTTAAAAAGTGAGTATGTATAAATAGACATGGGGCTTTTTCCTCGATGTACTGTGTATAATAGTAAAAGGCTGGAAACATATTTGGCACAGCACAACAATGAGATGGATTATTATGAGGTTATTTAAATGATGGTATAAAAGAATACAAATGACATGGGAAGATGTATGTGACATATTACCAAAAAATTCACATGACAAAATATATACAATATAACTTAAATTCTATTATAGACACAGAATGAACATATCATTTTATACATGCATTATGCACACAACATACATAAACAAAGAATAAAACAAGACAGTGATTATAAATCTCTACAACAAAATGTAAAAAGCAAGAGTCTCTGGATAGTGGGGTCATTATTATTTATGTTCTTAGTTGTCTTGCTGTGCTATCTAACTTTTCACAACAAGCATGGTTTGTCTTTATAAAAGAAAAAAACCCAAGTTTAAAAGCAATAGCTGGGCATAGTAGTGCATGCTTATAATCCCAGCATTCAGAGGCTGAAACAGGACATAGACAACTTCAGCTACTTAGTGAGGTCTTTGCAACTCGGAGAGACTCTGTTTCAAAATAATAAAGAATAAAAAATAGGTCTGGGGGTGTAGCTTGAAGGTAGAACACCCCTGGGTTACATCCTCAGTTTTGGAAAAAAAGAAAAAAGAAAAGAAAGAAAAGAAAAGAAAACTTAGAATAACATGCCATGCCTTTTATGATAAAGGTAATTTCCAAATTTTGTTTGAATTACAGTGAACATTACCTGTGCTTACTTACACTCAAGGATATTATTCTTTTTGTAGTATAACTTAGCTCATCTCCTATCATAGGGATAATATAATTAGTCTTTGTCTCATTAAAGCTAGGTTAGTGATCAAGGCATTTCTTGAGACAAGGCAGATGTTCCTGATGAATTTCCTTTACTTGATTAGATTAAAACCTTGAAATGGAAATATTCATCCAAGTTGAAATTAGCTGGGCCTATGTTTTTCATGATAAATGGTTGGAAAGCCTAAAATTTTACTGATGTAAGTAGATTTACTTGAATTGACTATTGTGGTTTGGTAATTGCTTTTACTTTTTAAAACAAGTTAAAATTGTCATCTTCTGACATAAAATATGATATTTTGGTAGAAGTTTAATACTCTCAATGTTTACGTTCCTTTGTTCATTGTTTTTGGTACTGGGGATGGAATACAGGGGTTTTTCTACTTCTGGGCTACACTCCCAGTTATATTTTATATTTTATTTGGAAATAGGGTCTCACTAAGTTGCTGAGAGTCTCACTAAGTAGCTGAGGCTGGCTTCAAACCCATGTGATCCTCCTGTCTCAGCCTCCCAAGTGCTGGGATTACAAGGCTGTGCCATCACGCCTGGCTCCTTTGTTAATTTCCCTTAAGCTCAACTAACAGTTTCTCCTCCACGTAATGCCCTGTGTTAGTACTGGAGAGAGACAAAGTTATGCACAACCAGTTTGCTCTCTGCTAGAGTTTGTGCCCTGCTAGAAATTTGGATGTATAAATATGGGGGAGTGGCCTTCTAGAACAAAGACAGGAGAATTATGGTATATTGGGGGAATTATCAAATAGACAAGCATGGCACTGTTGGAATGGTGGACACAAAGCCAGACATTTAAGTTTGAGCCAAGATGTTGAATATCAAATTAAGAGGTTTGGAGTTCACTTTGTACACAAGGAGCATGAGTCAAATATTTTAACCAAGGAGTTTTGCTAGAAAGAATGGTGACTACTGGAAGAAGGAAAGACAGAAAAGCTGGAGACTGGTTGGGAAGCTGGTGTGCTTCTATGAGCAAGGCTTGTGGAATGTGTCTACAAGAACAGTGACAGAATGAAGCCGAGGCTCCTGGATAGGTATGGGCAGGGCTGGCAGAATCTGGGCACGGATATGGCTGCTACCAGATAGAAGAGGCACTGAAAGAGCACTTTTTGTATTGAGCATGAGCCACCATCTTAAAAGATGGTAATAGCACTACTAGTATGAAAATGCTGATAAATATGCTCATGAAGATAACCTCAAGGACTGAGGAAGAGGCCTGTGAATCTTTGTTTTGTGCTGAGAAGATGGTACTGTGGAGAGAACCACCTGAAACGCCCAGTTTACATGTCTGGAACTCTTGAGAGAAACAAGACTTAACTGGATAAATAAATAAATAAATAAATAAATAAATAAATAAATAAATAAATAACAAATGGAAGAGAAAGAGAAAAAAACTAAAAAAAAAAAGTAAGGGAGGCCAAGAAAAGAAACTAAAAAAAAAAAAAGATGATTATGATGATGATTAGTGTCATACTGGGGTTTGAACCCAGAGGTATTCTACCTCTGATCTCCATCCCCAGCCCTTTTTAATTTTTTTTTGGAAACAGGGTCTTGCTAGTTTGCTAAGGTTCTCACTAAGTTGCTGGGGCTAGCCTCAAAACTATAGTCCTCCTGTCTCAGTCTCCCAAGTATTAGGGTTAAATTACTTATTGTTAACTAATCCGATAAATGTTTATTAAGACCTTACAAAGCACCAAGTATTTTTCTACCTGCTGGGGTTGGAGCAGTGAATAAGGTCATGGATTTCCTGACACCAGACTCTGGTGAGGGAAAGGCATATAGCAAGCAAGTAAACAGTGCTATGTTCAGATAGGCTCAGGGTGCAAATCCAGCACCTATGATACTGCAGTACACATAAAAATATTTTATTTTTGATTTTTAGAAAAATATTTTATAATTTATTTGCTTGAATCACATATAAAAATTATAATCTTTGATTTCAGCTAATATGGAACCAGCCCAGGTCTCCATCAACAGATGAATGGATCTCAAAATTATGGGAAATACACACAATGGAATTTTACTCCGCTATAAAGAAGAACAAAATCATGCCATTCGCAAGAAGATGGGAAGTCCTGGAGAACATTATGTTAAGTGTGATCAGCCAAGCACAGAAAGCGAAGGGACATATGTTTCCTCTAATACGCCCAAACTAGGGAGAATTGGGGATGCTAGAGGGGTTCCAGATAAGGGAAAGGAAATCTCAGCAAAGCTAGAATGAAAGGATAGGAGAGGTAGAGGGCTGAACTTAATGGAGGAACTACATCTGAACATGTGTAAAAGAATATATATAGCATGGATATCCTGAACACTCATTGTTGGGAGGGGGAAGGGAAAACAGGGTGGTGGGGAAGAGGGCACCAAGCACAGTTTAAATGTATACCACTTATTTTCAATAAAAAAATAAAATAAAATATAAATAAAACCTGGAAAAATTATAATCTTAAAATATTTAAAAATATATAAAATCAGCCGGACATGGTGGCACAGCTTATAATTCCACGCTTGGGAGGCGGAGACAGGAGGATCATGCAGGTTCGAAGACAGCCTCGCTAGCATAAGAGACTCTATTTCCAAATAAAAAAATACAAAAAAATAGGTCTGGAAGTGTAGCCCAGAGGTAGAAGGGTTTCCAGGAACCCCAGCACTATATATATATATATTTTTTTTCTATCCCCAAAATTATATCCTTATCCCCCAAATTATATCTTATAGTATAGTTTTAATCAGCACATTACAATAAATTCACTTGTTTTTTTCACTCCTTTGCAAATGAAGGACTTTCCAGATGAATGAAAATCTTGAAATTGAGATATAATCCTATAAAGTTATCTAGGGAAGCTCATCATAATCTTTAGACTAAAAGATAAATTTTAAAGAAAATATAAATTTACATGATTTTAAGGACCAAAGTTTTGATAATTTTATAGGCAAATAATACATAAAGTTAATAAAAACAAATCCTTGTAAAAAGAACAAAGAAATTTAGAATCCAATTTAAAATGTGGGCAATTGATCATATATATATTTTTTTTTCAGAAGAAGACACACAGTTTTTCAAAAGCTCAGCATCACTAATCATAAGAGGAATGTAAAACAAAACCACAATGAATTATCAACTCACTCTAATAAAAATGGCTGTTGGCTAAAAGAGAAAAGATAGCAAGTTCTGGCAAGGATATGAGGAAAAGGAACTGTTAACACATTATTGTTTGAGATGTGAGTGCAGTCGTTATGGAAAGTAATATGGAAGTTTCTAAAAACATTAAAGTATGACTATTAAATGTTCTCTCTGGATATATATAATCTCCTTTGGATATACACCCAGCAGAGGGAAATGAACTGAAATCAGCATGTAGAAGGGGCATCTGCACTCCCATGTTCATTGTAATAATATTCATAATAGACAATGTGAGGAACATTTGTCCATCAATGTATTCATGGACACCAATATGGCCAGCACATACATTAGGATATTATCCAACCGTAAAAGGAATAAAATTATTTCACTTGCAACAACATGAATGTAATCGAAAAACATTATATTAAGTTAAATAAAGCAGGCGCAGAAAGACAAGTTTCACTTATATGGGGAGTTTGATTTATTTTTACATTGAAAAAAATCTTTTACTATATAGTACTTGTCTCATTCCAATGCCACTGTAGAATATAATTATTTTTAAAGAAAGGTTTAGCAAAACACAAAGTGCCCAGGGCTCACAGGAACCTGGGCTGCTTTGTAGTGCAGGTCAGGGACCAGCTCCTGAGGTCAAATGAGCAGTGCCTGAGAGAGATCCTTTCACATGGCAGTGTGCAGGTCGTTTTATCCTTTGACAACAGAGAGCAGTAGAGTGTTACGAATGAAATCACAGCAGTTTTAGAGAGAATGGAGGGGGGTGAAAGCTGCAGAATCCTCCAGAAAACTGCAGTAAGGAAGAATGATGCCAGGATAGCCAATGGAGAAAGAAGCTGGGTTCCATGAATATTTCCCTCCCTTCAAATTTGCTTCTTTTGTGCACCTTGATTCCGCATCACTGCTGTGAACATTATCAAAAATGTGTGGGATTTATTAAGTAATTGAATCTTGTCCAAATGGCAGCAAGGTGTGCACTGGGCTGTATAAAGCCAGTGCTTACGCCTGCTAATGTTCAGGGAATACTTAGTAAACTAACACTGTCTACTGAAATGTGGATGCAAACTGTTCACTTCTCTTTTGTACTTTTCCAGTCCTTAGCACTGTGCATTAACATGACCCATTGTGACAGCTACTATCTCCTCTGTCACATTTATCTAAATAATTGCCCTCTTCTCATCGTCCCTCTGGTATTATTTAAACAGTAGTGAAGGGGATTATTTAGACGTCTAGCTTTGGGTTCACCGTGACTGTAGTCAGCCTCATCAATCTTCAAGAACGTTTTCATTACCCCGGAGCTGTGACTCATCTATGCCCACACAGCCATCCAAGGTAAATTGAATTGGGAATCTCTGTCTCCTACCACTTTGTCTTTCATTTATTCTAGTCGTATAGCTCTAAAAACATTGCTGAGACCAATAGATTTGTGAACTAAGAAGGTAATTTTTTTAGTGGTGATTTTTTAGTGGTTATCTTGTGGGATATAAACTCACTCATCTGTCAGGAATAAACGTAAAGCCAGCTTAGTGCTACATGCCTGGAATCCTAGTACTTAGGAGGCTAAGACAGATGGAGCTGTGATCTGGTAGAGAGGATAGGAGGAGAGAGCTGCAGAATCCTCCAGAAAACTGCAGTAAGAGAGAAAGATGCCTGGAGAGTAAATGGAGGGAGAAGCTGGCTTCCATGAATCTTTCTCTCCCTTCAAATTAACTTCTTTTGTTTACCTTAATTCCACATAAGTGCTGTGAACACAAGACAGAAATAAGTTTCAGGTCAACAAATTAGTGAGACACTGGAGGTAGAATGATTCTGGGTTTAATCTCTAATATCAAAGAGAAAAAAAAAAGATTATTAGGACAGCCACCACTCGAGGCCTCACTCCAGTAGAATTAATTCTTTCTAATTTTATTATTTTATCCCAACCTAAACATACTTCCATGATAAAGTTTAAGAGGTGCAAGTCTGAGAGACCTGCCTATGTTTTCTTCCTTCCTTCAGTCTCAGCTTCTTTCTTTAGAAAATGAGTGTTACCTTAGTATCAATCTTCTAGGATAATTTTATGAATCAAATAGATTAATGCCTGTAAAGTTCTTACAACTTACTAAGTATTCAATAAATGTTAATGATATTCTTAAAATACATCACATTTCCTTCTTAGACTGTAAGCCACTGACTTCTATATTTGTTTGATCTGATGCAACCCTGGAGCATGGTTTATAGAAAGTCAAATAACAAAGGAGGAATTCCTGAAGGAAATTCTCCTCCCTCCTCTACTTCCTCTCCATCCACCCAACATTAAACCCTGCCAATTTTGTCTCCTAAATATCTTTTGATACTTTTTTTCTTTTGAATATCTTTAATCAGGCCATTGCTGCATTTTGCCAAGATGACTGTAATGATGTCCTGGCTGACCACCTGCCCTGAAGTACTTGCTGTGCTCCAATATCTTTTCTGTACACAGCTGGAGTGAAGTTTTAGAAATTTAACCACAATATACTGATCTGGACCTAAGATCATTCAAAGGCTTTTCTTATTCTTAAAGACGGGACACCTTCTATTGGTCTGCCCGAGATGCCCCTGTTCATGCCATATTCCCTACCTGCCACTTTTGTAACTTTCTTGCCTTGCTCCTGAGCTCCCACCACCTGCCAGGGTGGAAGGCAGCCTCCTCCTCCCTCTGTCTTATTTATATCACATGCCCAGAATTGAGAACATACTGCATCTTGTACCCAATAGGCACACAATGAACATCACTTGAATAAAAGTGGTTGAAATGATGTATTTGGCATTTAAAAATAGCTAGTTTTTAAAACTAGAAGTTTCAATATTAAGCAATTTTGATGCAGGAAGAAAGGCAAAGTAGACGTGCCAACACCTACTCTGTGACAATCAAAAGAGACAACATAAAGAAGCTACTAATCCTAGGGCCCGATGGGTGGAAGGCATGCGACAGATTTCTCTTTTTCCTGCCCCATTCCTCTAGTGGTTTGGACTCACTGCTCTTTTTCTGTCAGGACTGAAATAATGCATAACTTTCAGGCAAACACTGCTCTCATCACATTTCTTGACCAACGATATCCAGTGTTAGTGACTAGAGTTCTGCCACAGCCTGCAGCCCCAGAGCGGCAAACCAACAAGAGAGAAAATAACTTTGAAAATACTCAGTTGTCCTCCCCCTGCTTATACCCAACTTCTGTATAATTTATGTCCCCAAAACTTAGACACAACACCAGGAGAAAGGTGGAAGTGAAGTCATGATTCTAACAATTTTTTTTGTCTTACCAATCAATTAGGAGGAGGAGGCCAATATAACTATTAGGTTGATGTGTGTGTGTGTGTGTGTGTGTGTGTGTGTGTGTGTGTGTGTGTGTACCTGAAACTGCCTTTCATGTGAGCACTTAACTGCCACTATTTTTGGTACCAAGAGCCCTGCAACTACTGTCTAGCCAAGGTCAGCATGATAAACAGAGCAATGAATCATTCTGTCCTGTGCTTTTGCAGGGATGCAGGGGAGGATGGGGTGAGCTGTCTCCTGGTGATTTTTTTATGTTTTTTTATGGCAATGGTAAAATATGTCTGTAGTACTTCCTTAAAGCCACCATAGTGTCACTGTTATACCCATGGTTGTTCCCAAGATAATGTAATATTTTAAGAGTCACTATACCTTTCAAACAGAGAATATCCCCCTTCAGAGCCAAGAACCATCATTTTATTCTAGATTCATTCATAGCACAGTTAATCTAACTTATGACATTTGAATGTATCCTAAAACAATGGTAACTATCTGTTAGAGGAGTCAGCCTGGTAGTAGTGCACAGTTCTAGAAGAAGACGTATATGAGCTTCAGAACCAGTCAGACTTAATTCAAGTAAGTTCCTTTACTTAATTGCTAAGTTGACTGGAGTAGGTTATTTAAACTCTCTGAGTTTCAATATTATCATCCATATTCAAATAAATATAATTAATATCTTTTTGGTAAGCTTGCTGTAAAGATCAAAACAATATCTGTAATACTTGATGCAGTTTTGGGCTCATTGATGCTCTTCAGTAATAATTGACTACTGATAGCTAATCAAGAACTCTATAAATTAAAATATGCAACTAGGGAGAAACAGGACAAGGGCGAGAAATTTCTATAACATCTACCATGAAACATTTAGAATTTGCAAAAGAAATATTAAGTACTTTTCAGGAGAAATCAGCATATTTGGGATTCACGTAAAACCTTAATATTTCTTTTATTGATATGGTGCATGACTGAGAATAAATTACACTTGCAGTTTTAAGAAAAGCATCATTTCAGTTTAATATATTCACATTGATTTATTTCAATACTCTTCTGACCTCTGAAAATACAAAGATAGATAGCACATGGCTTTTGACTCAGGAAGCTCATAATCCAAAAATTAAGCATCTCTAACTATTAAAGGTATGAAATTCATAATTCAAATATAGCAAGTAAAAGTAAATTCTGTCCAAATGATAAAACAGCATAGCCATGCTTATAAAAAATCCTATTTATCTAATTTATTTAAAAAATCATGAATTTAGGGGCAGAAGTCATTCAGGTTCCAAACAGTGGTGGGATAGAAACAAGTGACCATATTGCAACTGTGTAAAACAGGTTTCCTGCCAGGTAGAAACTAGAGAGGATACATCTTATCCCAGACTGTAGACCAGCCCAGAAGAAAGAAGTGGCAATCAGGAAAAGTTTTAACTTGTGGAACTAACTGCCAAAGGTTGTTTATTTATTTTATTATTTTCAGTACTGGAAATTGAATCCAGATGCATTCTACCTCTGAGATACACCACAGTCCTTCTGGATTTTTATTTTGAAAAAATGTCTCACTAAGTTACTAGGGCTCTCACTCAATTTCTGATGTTGGCTTCAAATCTGAGATCCAAAGGAAGTCACATTTAGTCACAGCAGAAGCTCTTAAATGACCTTATATTCACAAAAATGGGCAAAAAAATTATATAAAATGAAGACAAAAAGAATAAGTGTGGCATAAACTGTACATAAAAGGGTGACTGAAAGGGGAATCCAAAGTGAATTGAAACTTTCAATAAAGCTATGAGGATAGAAAATCAAAATTTCTAGATTGGTTATTTTGATTAAAATAACCCAACACAGTCTTTGAACATTCATTCATTCATTCACTTATTCATCTGATCCAGAAAAATTTTAAGGACTCTATGATATGCAAAGTGGGATGTAGTATTTAAATTTAGAAGCTGTGAAGAGACAGCCATCCAGAGAGGTAATAGGTGTGCGTCAAATGGCAGTGATGGGTTATGATGCATGAGAACACCTGTTGAAATGTACTGAAGTACAGAGTCAACAGAACTGCATAATATGTGATCAGGAAAGAGTGTAAATGGGGCTTCACTGTGACTAGAATAACAGGAAAACAAAAGGGACTAAGGAAATTATTAAAATAATTTGAGATTGTATTTATTAAGAGTAGGCTAGGCTGCAGTAACAAACATGCCCAAACATGTAACAGACTCATTACCATAATGAAAAGAACACAAACACTAGAGGTCACATTCAGGGAAATTTAACTATAGATATACAATGCAGTGTAGACAAATGTTATGTTAGGATGGAAAAGTATTTATGAATAATATATAATATGCTTGAACATTTAGTAGGTCCTTAGTTGATTCTATTGGCATAACTCTCTTATGCATGTGAAGCCTGATGACTGGGCCATTTAGCACCTGGCCCAATGTTCTGTAGCTAGTAAGTGACAGAGCTGGAACCTGATGTGTCTGACTCAGAGCTTTGATATTTTTTTTTATATATCATGTCACCTAGATGAGTGAGGTAGATAATAATAGAGTCAGGTTGTAATAGTAATCATTAAACAAATGACAGATGTTGATGGAATAGTCAATATTAATCTGAAGAAGAACTATTCTTTGATTTTTTTCAATACTGTTAACCTACATAAAGCTATAATTAAAGAAATTTTACTGAGCAGTAAATTCTAAATTTCACTCCAATAGTCAAGGTTAAGTCAATATATGTGAAACTGTGATGTTAATTTTTACTGACTTCTTTGTAAGTTAAGTATATTTGTGATGCCTAAGTATCTTCTAAAATACAAAGCTTAAGAGGGCAATGTACCAAACTTGAGTCCTATAAACAAAAATTGTCAATAGTGATAGTGGGTTTTTAGATTTATATTTGTGTTTCTAAATTGTATTATAACTATCTTTTTTTTCCTGGTGGTACTGGGGTTCCTGGAAACCTTTCTACCTCCAGGCTACACTCCCAGGCCTATTTTATACTTTTTAAAAATTATTTGGAAACAGGGTCTCTTAAGCCAGTGCGACTGGCTTCGAAGTTGTGCAATCTTCCTGTCTCTACCTCCCAAGCATGGAGATTAGGAGCATCCGCCATCATGCCCAGCTATAACTAAGTAAAGATAGCTAGAGGTGCTCAAACATTTGGCATTCCAAATTATGCCACTCTGATTAAAAATTGGATATTAATAATAATTATATATACATATATAGTCAAATTTAAATGAGAATTTATTCATGCTATCTGGTATTATCAGAACTTTTGTAACTCTGGATTTGTTTTGTCCCTAATAGTTTTGTTTTGCATTTTCCTTGTATATATTTGTAATTGTTGTATGTTAATATTATAGATGTACAACTTCTAGCAGAAAAACTAAACAGTATTTTGAGATGAAAGAAATCAACTGGAAAACAGATAGGCTTTAATACTGACCTTTTTTTATTCTTTTTCATTTATTATTATTTTTCAACAATATTTAGTTAAAACACTAGTATTTCCTCCACCAAAAGTTCATGGAAACCTTGTCAAAAATAATTTGACAATGTATGGAAGAATTTATCTCTAGGCTTTTATTTAGCTCCAATGGTTTATATATCTGCCTTTAGAACAGTACTACACTGTTTCAATTATTGTAGCTTTATATGGTTTGAAATCAGAAAATATACATCTTCTAGCTTTGTTCTCCTTTGAGACTGTTTTGGGTATCTAGAGTCCATACTCCATATCAGGATAGATTTTTTCTGAAAAATAAATAAATAAATGTATGATAGTTTCACCTAAAAAAAAAAAAGAAAAAAATATTCTCTGGTAAGAAAGAAAGCAAAAAGAAATATTGAAATGTTATCTTTAAGTCATCAAAAGTTTGGTACCAGACAAATGAAACTGTTATGTGAGATTATCAATGTTAATACTGTATAAATTGCTATAATACTAGATGTCAACCAGTAAGCCAAGCGTGGGAAGGAGGGATGGGGAGGGAATGGGGTGGGGATCGTGGTAGGGGCTAACTGGGCGAGATGTGCATGTATGTCTACAAAAGTATTTTCTTTATACCACTATGATGTA
This sequence comes from Muscardinus avellanarius, assembly GCF_963383645.1. Lineage (NCBI taxonomy): Eukaryota > Metazoa > Chordata > Mammalia > Rodentia > Gliridae > Muscardinus > Muscardinus avellanarius. Next base: position 80,323,334 of record NC_137789.1, read on the forward strand.
TGAATACATTGCACCAATAAAAAATAAATTTAAAAAAAATAAAAATAAATAAATAAATAAATAAAAAAAGAAAAAAAAATACTGACCTTTTTTCATTAACAAGGATTGATAAAACTAAACTACAGGGTGTTCAACATCTGGGACTTGGAAAACAACCAGGAAATAAAAGGACTAAGGAAAACACAGCCAATAGTTTGGCTTTTTGCCCTCTATGATCAAATAAGACCCAAGTATGATTCCTAAGTGTTCTGAAATTCTGGTAAGTCACCCCTCCTAATCAAGGGAATTGCAGAGACCCGAGAGACTATGAGCCACCACTACACATTGTGTAAAAAGGAGGGCCACTGAAAGGAAAACATCCCTAACCCTTTAAGGGAAGCCACATGGTCAGCAAGATCATGACGCTCCCTGGCAGATGGCACAACTCGTAGAAGGAAATTCTCACAAAGTTTCTAAGAGTACCCCTGAGGGAGACTTGAATGACCTTAACAGCAAAATACTAGTGTATTATTCTTAGATATGAAGAAAGAGCCATACTCATGGAGTCATTTAAAAGAGCACTCATATAATTTAACTACATATTTTCTGACTTTGATTCCTCCTTATAATTTACATTATAATTTGTAATGGTACTGCTGTTTTAAGGCTCACAGAAGATATAGTATGGCACTGATGTCCACAGCTTTTCTGTGTCTTTATAAGGTGCTATAAAACTAAATCTGTCCCTTGTGAGGTTTTGCAGGTCCAGTACCACTGGACACTTAAAGAAGAAACAAGATGTTTGATTTACAGATGGCTCTGACAAATATATAAAAACAAAAGACAGGTAGTTGTGGATAACCTTTATAATAGGCAAATTATTAGTACTAATGAACAGGATATTAGTAGTCAGTATGCTATATTCTTTGTTTTTAAAATGTAGAGTGAATTGTTTATATTCTCATCAGTAGAAATTTTCCAGTTGTACTAAAGATGCTATAGAAGAAATATCTAAACAATTAGATGCTACTAGCCAGATGAAATGGGAAAATAGATTATCTCTACAAGAATTAACAACACTAGCCAATAAACTTGCTGAAAATTCAGAAATAAATGGTCCCTTCACTAATCAATAGAACAATGATTCAGTAAATGAGAGGGAATAATGATATCTGTTCTGATGTCCCTTAGTATTGTTATAGGAATGTTGATTTGGTAGGATGTTATGTAATCCCTTGCATATGAGGATTAATCCATAGATTTATAGAGACAGCTCTTACTAAATAGCCTCTGCCCCTCTACCATGGTAGCCTTTTTCTACTTACAAACTTAGATTGTGAACATCAGTTCATGTTAATGGAATTTGAAGAAGAGAAATGTATGATATAAGAGGGAGAAATTGTAAGAAAGGAGAGCAATGTAACTTGTATTGAAGTTACAAGATCACATAGAAACTGGCAGGCCCATTTTGTATTTTGATACATGTGTCTGTATGTTCCACTTCCGGATGTATTTTTTTTCGTGTTTCCTCTTTTGTAAAATCTGCCCAGGGGAAGCTAGCTAACTGAATTAGACTGTGAAGTCTTACTCCAGTAAATGGAGGATGGCACAGTGTCCTGTGAACCAGGGGATAAAAGACTGTGTGGCTTCCTGTGCTGTGTGCTTACCCCCGTTTTGTGATGGCATTCCCACCCTTCTGTGCAGAAGTAAATTGCCTTGCTGAGTCACTTTTTCTCTCATGAATTTTTATTTGTAGCTTCCCAAAATTTTGTTTCTAACACCCGGACTTGAGAGGCTAAGATAAAAGGATCACAAGTTTAAGAACAGCCTCATCAATTTAGCAAGTCCTCAGCAACTTAGCAGGACCCTGACTCAAAATAAAATATGAAAAGGGCTGGGGGGTATACCTCAGAGGTAGAATGTCCCTAAGTTTAATCCCTAGTGCCAAAAATAAATAAAATAAAATAAACACCCCTCCCAGTGACTAGCTTTTAAGACTGAATAAAAACCTAACACGTATCCATTGATGTCCATGAAAGTTTCATTGGTGACTTTCATCTTCTTTAAAAATTTACTAATCAGCCGGGCAGTGGCACATGCTTGTAATCCCCGCGCTTGGGAGGCGGAGACAGGAGGATGGTGCAGGTTCGAAGCCAGCCGCTCTGGCTTAAGCGACCCTGTTTCAAAATTAAAATATAAAATAGGTCTGGGAGTGTAACCTGGAAGTAGAAGGGTTCCATTCCCAGTACCACCAAAAAAAAAAAAAAAAAAAAAAAAGTATTAATCATAGGAACAATTGAATGACCTATTAGCTGTTTGTGGATCCATTTTTAAATATTATTCCTTTTTATGAATAGCCTTCATTATATCCTTTCCACAGAACCAGTGAAACCGTGGTGGAGAATTCTTTCTGCTCATAAGATGAGCTGCAATATAGGATATATTAGGAAGCTGATGTGTCTTTTAATGTGGAAACTACATCTATTGCCCACTTCCCTTCAGGTTTCTGCTCAAGTTCCAGTTCAAGAAAAACAAAATAAAAGGCAGACATTAGTCCAAAATGGAACTAAGCTATGCAGAGGCATTCAGCTATTTCTATCATTCCCTGACTCAACTTATCTCTACTCTGTCCTTGATTGAATCATCTGCAGGCTCTGGGACCTACTGAATGTAGTTTTGAGCCTTGCTCTTTAATTGCTTAGGTTTTCATCCTCTTAGCCTGCATAAAAAGGCTTTGAGACAGAAGCATTGGTGAAACTTTGTTCTTTCATCTAGGGCATATTAAGAGGCCTAAGAACTTCTTGTCTGTTATTTAAAGGCATAAATATCCTAAGAGCTCTAATTAAATTCTAAGTAACAAGAAACGACAAAATTGGGGCTGAGACAAAAACAAAATATAGTTTAATGAGGATTAATTAATAATACAAATGGTAATTTTTGTAGGTAGGTGGTGTATTGTTCTACAGTACCCTGGATATTACCCACTTACTATGTTGAAGAGAATTAAGGAAATTGTAGGTAAAGGGAAAAGTGTTTTATGCTAAATTAAGCTAGCCTCAAACAATTTGTAAATTATAGTAATGAAAAACATAAACCCAGATTTCAAAAGTAGTCAAATAAAAAAAGCAAATCCTTTCTATAATATAATCTAGTATAAAAACATATTCTAACAGCTATACAAAGCTTCAAAATTATTTGTAGGACTGGTAAAGAAATCTTAACAAAAATTTGATGATGATGACTAATATTTATATAGCAAATGACTTGTCATCTGAACAATGACCTTTGTTTGTCATCTAGATTATGAAATGCTGACGCAAATACACATTGGAGCTTAAATAACTACTTATGTAAAAGAACTGTGGAACTTTAAAAATCTGAATTTTTCAAAAAGCCCTGTTTCTCATTTATGAATCCCCTTGTAATGTTCCCTAACCCCTTTTTCCTTTCTCTCCTTCCCTTCCTTTTTTCATTCTTTCCTTCGGTTTCTTTCTATGTTCAAGATGGAGGTCTGGCTGTATTGCTGGGCTCAAGATATCTTTTGCCTCTGACTCTCAAGTAGTTAAGACTATAGGCTTGTGCCACTAAGCCTTTCTGTCAAATTCCTTCTCTCAAATTCTTTATCTCAAACTCCACACTCCTTCAAAGCAGCTGCAGCCAGAATTTGACAGCCTAATGGCACTTGCAGGGGTGTAGAGGTGGCCTAGAGGATAGCCCATCCACCAGAGCACTAGGGTGAAATTTTAATTAGTAAGTTCCCCTCTTCCCGAGGTGTGGCTCTTAGCACTTGTAGGCTGAAAATCTTGATATTGTCAATGTTTCAGCAAGCAGTATATAGGCTGAAAGTTCTATCTCATAAAATAGTCACCAGAATGTAATGTGTGAATTTCCAAGGAGAAATATTGCCATCAGGGGAATTTGATGTTTGCCCTGACCTGCCCTGGGAAGACTAATGTCAAGCAGTCCTCTTCATGGGCAGAGGGAGAGTGGATATTTGGCTCCAAGTTTGGATAGCCTCAGGTACCGAAGCCTGCTGTACCCATGGACATAATCAATTCAGAATTTCCTCCTAACTGGGGTCTATCTTTCCCCTGATCTGTGTATGGGTGGAACTTGGGACTCTCCTCTCTACCCAGCCTGTTTCTTTCCATCAAGTTTAGTCTTTCTCTAAGACAGGTACTATATAATTAATTAAATTCCTTTTTAATAATTGTATCTCAGTTCTATCTCCTTGAAGTTAAATCCAGGACTCACTAGGTTTGAAATGTCCCAAACTTGTCAGATGGGTACACAGACATGAGTTATTAAAGAACTTTGTTTTAGATGGAGATATTTAGAGTGAAGTTTCAAAGATGACCTAAGTCCCTAGAGTTGCTCTAAGCTTTGCACAGGTGCACACAGTGAAAACCTGACAGGAGCATTATCCCGCTTGCAATGTCATCTTCTTCCACACACTCTTTACTAACTTTCTATCAATACCACTCTTACTTCTATCTGTGAATTCAGTGGTGGGTTGAGAAACGAGTGGAAGTGAAAGCAATCAGAAAACAAAGTGGGAGATTTTCTTGAAAGCATTTTCTGTAACCTACACAGTTTATTATTTGCCTTGTTCCAAAGTGAGATCTGACCTGTGCATTCAAGTGTCAGCAGCAAAAAATGCCTCAGCACACTTAATATTTCTTATGGTGTCTTAGGAGAACATTGCTGGGCTGCTTTCCTTCTCTCTCCTCTTTCTTTCTTTCTTTCTTTCTTTCTTTCTTTCTTTCTTTCTTTTTTTTTCTTTCTTTGTATTGGGGGTTGAACCCAAGGGAATTCTACCTCTGAACTGTACCTACAGCCCTTCTTATTTTGAAATAGGGTCTTGCTAAGTTGCCAAAATGGATCCAAACCTGTAATCCTCCTGTCTTAACTTCGCGAGTTCTGGGAGTACAGGTGTGAGCTGCTGACCCAGCCTGCTGGCTGCTCTTTTCATCTTCGCTACATTATTCACTTATCTTCTCAATTATCTTTTCTTTATTCGGTTGTGACTGAAATCATGACTTTATTCCATGAAGTCACCAAAAACTCAACTAGAAATGCTATCAAAACACAGCTGTCAGCGAAAATTTCATTTTGTGGAAAGATAAAAGCTACTTTAATTTGTTTCTGCCACAAAGATTCATTTCTGATAATTTCTTTTTAAGTTTAAAGCTTATTTTAAATGATGCCATTTAATATTTCTCTTCTAGCTTCTTCTTTTATCTGCTATCATGCATATTTTGTGGCATGGGGAACCTGAAGCCAGCCCTGACAATATAAAGTGTCTGAATTTTTTTTCCCTATTCTGGTTCTGATTTATTTTATGAAAACTGGGGATTCACTTAAACACTTTCTGCCTACACATGTGAAAAATATGGGAGATAGCTATTGTCAGCAAACAATGTAGGTGTTTTATCTGTTGGCATCAACTCAGTCACTGCTGCAACTCAGTGTACTTTTAACTTAGCAGGGGAAGCAAAAATCAAAACATGAGAAGGAAGAAAAGGGAGGAATTGGGTGAGAATTGGAAAAGGGCTAAATGAGTGATATATGCATGTATGCCTCTACCATCTTGTACTGCATTAAGATGTAGGACTACATTACACCAATAAAAAATTAAAGAAAAAATGAGAAGTTGGCAGTTGGCATTATTCATGTAAAGATACCTCCTATAAGTCATGGCTCTAGAATAATGATATAAATGCTGAAGATTTTTTTAAATGCTGTTAAAACAATGATCAACTTTATTGTTTGCTTCTATTGTTTTTTCAGACAGATTATTTTTATTAGTTTTATATCTGAGCTTCTACCTGCAACAATATGGGATTCCTAAGCCCTCTGTCTCTGCAGAGCACTGCTATACTAGAGAGTGACTCAGGCTGTGAGTTGTTGGTAGTGGTTTGCTCTGTGGTTAGGCACATACATTGATCTGAGTTCAAATCTAGGGTCTGCCTCATTTGTTAATTCCTGAGCAAATTCATTAATATTTTTGAACTTTAGCTTTTTCATACCCAGAAGTAGAGTCCCAACAGCATGGAGTTGATGTTAAATGACAAATAAGGCAATGTGTCCACCTCCCATGGTGTTTAGTGTATAGCAGGCACTGAATAACTGGTAGGTATAAATAGTAGTATAAGTTGCAGAATGGAAAGATTCAACCTCTTCTCTACTATTTCTATCATTTTATTAAATCATAAGCCCCTTGGGAGCTATTGGTTATTGGCTATGGATAGATGCTGGTGATGCTTTGTATTTTATAAAGCCCCTACAGAGTGAAGGCAAGCAGCTTTATTTCTACCTCATTTTCTTCTGAAGTTTTTGGAAAGCAACTTCATCACTCCCTCCAATTTTGACATTCATAGCATCAAGATTTTTAGTTTGAAATTTATTAAAAACCAATTCTCTTTTCAATGTCTATATTTCTTTGCCCTACCTAACGTCATATTTTTCTTGACTTACTGGGAGTTGAGATGAATAGTATAAAGTCAATTTCTATTTGTAAGGTCAAGCCATCAATTGTGATGATAAATTTATGTACAGAACAATATCAGAGAAAAGAACTTTGACTTTCCAAAAGTTAGAGAGAGAGTTTTAAATAACTAGTTCATTATATCTTTTCTCTTTTAGCTGAAAATTGAACTAATGTTGATTTTTCTTGGCACATAGTAATATTCTGGGATAAAATAGAGTGAATCATTTCCCAATATATTTGTAAAGTAAAACAGAAAAAAATGGTCTTTTTTTGTTTGATTTTTCTCTAAAATGCCTCTTTATCATTGCTAGGTTAAGATAAGGAATCTGAAAAAAGAAAATGATGGATGAAAAGAAAATCAAAAGCTATTCAGTAGAATTAAATATAAAATCAGTGGGATCTACTAGTGAGAATAATCAATTGAATTTGGGGGAATCTAGTGTACTTTCCAGAAAAATACTTACGTACTAATCAATGTTGATTAGGAAATTATTTTGTGTTTGTGATGTTTCCCTCATGAAAAAACATTTATATTTTATTCTTTGGAAAAAATACTTCTTTATTCTTACCTGTGGTAACACTGACAACCAACCACATGAGAACATGCAAGTCAGTTTATTCAGAGCTGGTTATAGCAAGATGGTCAGCCACATGTTGTAAGAGACTCAGTCAGTAGGAGGAAGAAGAAAACTTTGTAGAGGAACAAAGGAAGCACTATATTCACCCTGAGTGGAAGGTGTCAACCCAAGGAAGCTGGAGATGCCTACCAAGTATCCAGGCATCCCTTGGGATGGTTAGGGTATATATTTGGCTTTTCATGGTTGGTCCAAATTTGGAAATAGGACAAAATGTAAGAAAATTGTCAGATACTAATAAAGATTTGGCCATTTGGGGCCCATTGTTGTAGGAGTTATTGTCTGGTTATTACTAGAAGCAGCGGTGTGAGTTATTACATGGCTAATTTGTGGATAGCAAATTTCCTGGCCTGCTTTCTATAGGTAAGGGGTTGGTTTACCAGTCTGTTTGCTGAAGATTTTGGAATATATATATATAGTGAATCACTATTTTCTTCCAGAATATATATATATGGCTTAGAGTTCTATTTTTATGGATGATACAGTGCTTGTCTTTTATAATTATAGAGAAGTCATCTAGAGAAAATGAATCTTAAATCCTTTTAAGTATACTGGATGAGCTGGGTGCCATGGCACTCAACTATAATCCCAGTACTCGAGAGTCTGGGGCAGGAGGATCGCAGGTTTGAGGCTAGACTTAGCAACTTAGCATAGATCTTGGGCTAAAATCCAAAATCTTAGAAAAAGAAGAAACTAATACAAATGGGTTATAGTCATGAACCAAAATCAGAAGAAAAAATTAAAAATGGTTTCCTGAAGCAGAAGGAAATTAATAGAAATACAATTTGTATTTTGAAATACTGAAATGACTATGATGAGGAAGAGGCCATCTGAGATTAGTGAGGGAAAATAACAAGGAGATAAATGCATTACACATATACGGAAGGTCTTTCTAAATATTGGCTCTCAGCTGATGCCCTGCATAGTATCTTGAAGAAAGAAGTTTCTTTTCCTTGGAAGGCTCTAGCAAAGATCATCGTCCATGAAGACTGTTGTGGAGGAGGTTTATGCAGAGGACTAAGCATTCCTTTGATTCTGGGTTTATCCAAACCTAAAATTTAAGGTGAGTGTTGACAGTCATGATAGTAATGGATAGCCTATTGAGGGAAGAGTGGCAATCAGATGACAAAGTGGAATAAACAACCAATCAACGACCAACTGATACATGCCCAGAAAGAAAATTTTTATCTAAAATAAAATAGAAAATAAGAGGAGGTAGGAAGGAGAAAAACAAAGAGATAGCAAAATAGAGGAACTACAGAGGGAGGAAGAATTAATGACTATAAGTCAATTGGGTGAAAAAGAGGGCACTTCTGGAATTAGGCATTAGAGAAATAAGGGGCAACAGGCAGCTACCCATCACCCAGTGGCAGTCCCAGATTCTTGGTCACCTCTCTCAATACACAGAAGACAAAAGAAACCCAAGTAGGCCCTTAGGTATCCCCACTTCACAAGCCTGGACCATCCTGTGGGTTGCCATGTATGTGAATTTTGGGAGAATGTAGTTCAAGGACTCTACAGACAAACAAGGGTATTTACAAGGTGCAGAGCTAATTTCTGGTTTGAATTACTGACATTCTGCAAACCAAATGTCTTCAGAAATTTTGCTTATTTTGATCTTATCTTCCTTAATTGCTCATTATTTTCCATGATTAGATGGAAGAGGAAATGCACATTTTAGGTGTCCTGTTTCAGAATTCCATCTGAACATGGGAGCACAGTCTCGTTTGAAGTAAGTGAAAGAGACATAAGTCTGAATGCTTTTCATGTATTGGGCCAGGCACAGTGCCAAGCATTCTACAAACATGGCTTTATCCAATCCCCTCAAGCCCCCTACGAGAATATTATTGTCCCAATTGTTTAAGTTAAGAAAAAATGAGGTTGAGCATGGCCCAGTGACTTACAAAGGTAACCTAGTTATTAATAGTTAGGATGGGATTTACAATCAGGTTTAAGTGATTCTGAATGCACAGTACTACCTCAAACAAGAGATAAACCACCAATAAACAGAATATATACTTATATATACCTTAAATAAGACTTACAAACATATTGAAATGTGAAGAACTTATGTCTAAAACATAAACTTTTTTTTGATTAAAAAAGACAAGTATGCTTTTTAATCAAAATTTTATCATGTTTTCATATTACCAAAAAGTGGTAAAATCTTTTATGGTATTTTTTAGATATTTTTATTTTTAATAGAATTATTCATTTATAATATGCTTTTTTTGGGGGGGTTGGGGATGGAATGCAAGGGCATTTGAACCTCTGAGCTACACCCCTGCCCTATATTTTAATCTTTATTTCGAAACAGGGTCTCACTAAGTTGCAGAGGGCCTCACTAAGTAGCTGAGACTGTCCGAGAACTGTGATCCTCTCTGGGCTCAGCCTCCCGAATGCTGGGATTACAAGTGTGCACCATCACTCCCAGCTTCTAATATGTTTTTATAGATGAATTATAGTCTCACATAATAATGTAAATCATGTTGACTGTGACATAGATCTTTTTAAATACAAATACAGAACATTTATAGAGAATTTAGTATGGCATGATATTCCATTGAGATATTAATTACATGTTTGTTTTTCTATTTCACAGGTTAATCATGAAGATATGAAAAGAATCTTTCCTCCAGATATTTTGTTCTTTTGGTAGAAGAGATGGTCTGCTTCCTTATTGCCAAAGGGGAATTAACATCTCTTGGTGTGTTTCAGGGTGAAATGAAGGCTTCCAAGACTGACTGGAAAGTAGAAAAAAGGTTTTTGTTTTAGAAAACCTAGGTGTAGGAGGAGATCAAGCTAGATTGTCCCAGATGTACTTTAAAATATGAGGAGGGAAGTGACCTCACTCCTGTGTGGTAATGATGCTTTTTCTGAGATGTTTCTGACTCTTCCTTCAGACATGCAGTAGGGTGGTCCTTCCTTCTCCTGTGGAATTAAGTATGGTCACATGACTTATGGGCCAATGAAATATGAGTGGAGACAGAAGCTTTCAATGCCATTGTGGTATCTGCATTTTTCTCTTTGATGCAGACCAAAACCTTTCAAGAGCCAACTGTCATAATCCCAGAATTTGGAAGGCCAAGACAGGAGAATAACAAGTTCTCAGCCAGCCTCAGCAACTCAGTAAGAGCATCTGCAACTTAATGAGACCCTGTTTCAAAATTAAAAAACAAATTAGGCCTAGAGATGGAATGCAGAGACAAAACACCCCTGGGTTCAATCCCCAATACCACACACAAACACAAATTTAAAAGAGTGGCTTCTGATGCCACATGGATCTGATAATGAGAACTGTGCAGAGCTGAGCCTTAGCAGGCCTGCAATAGACAGAAAGCAGGAGTAAGAAATAAACATTCATTGTTTTAAGCTACTGAGATCTAGTGATTGATTGTTACATCAGCTTAACCCAATAAATTGGTTGATATGCTCTGGAAGACTGGCTACTTGGGCCTGGGAGATGGAGAACTGCTATTATTGTGCATGTATGTGTGGTTAGGAGAGTGCGTGCACCTAGGTCACCTCATCAAGTGACATTTGGATGCTTATGAGTGTCTAGTGCACGAGAAGACTCTTAAAACAATCTCATATAGGAGGAGAAAAAAGGTATGCAGTTTAAACAACACCCTAAGTGAAACAATTCAAGGTATCAATAACAAAATCTATGTCAATTATTTATCAAACAAATTGTGATTTAGTATATTTAAACCTAACCTGCTTTGTGTGTAGGGGAGGAACGGTATTGGGGATGGAACACAGGGACATTTTAGCCCCAGCCACACCCCTGGCTCCCTCTCTTTTTGCAGAAGTAGGGATTGAACCCAGGGGCATTCTACCTTCCAGCTACACTCCCAGCCCTATTTTTTTCCCTTTGTTTTGAAACAGAGTCTTATTAAATTGTGGAGGGCCTCATGAAGTAGCTAGGTAGCTGAGGCTGGCCATGAATTTGCAATTCTTCTATCTCAGTCTCCCAAATACTAGGAGAACAAGTTTGCGGCACTATTTTTGCCATTACGTTGTTGTCTTAAATCCATCCCAATCCATTATAGATGAGAAGTATACTATTAATTTTAATATTCTAAATTTTTTGAATTAGTCCTAATTTGATTTTTCTAGGTATAGAATTTTCACATATTTTTCTTTGTCTTTGATGATATGAAACTTGAACTATATATACTAAGTCTTAGTTTTAATATGCCCTACTAGATTCATCTTTTCTATTGGAAGCCTATGTTATTTCTAATTTCTGAAAAATTCGCAGTCTCATTCCATATTCTATCTTAATTTAAAAAGAAGTTTTTCATTCACTTTATTTTGGATCACTCCCTGGGGGATTTCCTCTACTCTGTCTTTCAGTTAACTGATTCACTTTTCAGCCTCCTCAGCTCTACTGATTAGCTATTTTCATAACATTTTTACTCAAGTTACCATATGCTATTTTCTTTCTTTTCTTAAGAGCCTGTTTTTATTTCATGACCTCCTGTTTTATTACATAGAAGCCATTTTTGTCATTAAATATTTTGTATATACTTTCCCTTAATAAGATCCTTTGTGTTTGCTCAATAATTTCTACTTTTACGAGTATAAATTTCCCATTTATGGGTTTCTGGTTGGACTTTAAAAAAAATTTTTTACTGATGCATTGTAGTCATACATCTTAATGGAGTACAAGATGGTAGAGGCATACATGCACACATCACCCAAATAACCCTTACCCAATTCCCACCCCATTCCCTCCCCCTTCCTTCTCATGTTTGGCTTAGTGGTTTGACTTTTCTACATTTCATAATTTGAAGTTTCACATTTATCAGTAACAGGAGTTCTTTCTTGACAGTTTTGCAAGTGCCTTACAGCCTAGATATTGTCCTATAATTTTTCCTTACAGTGTCCCTACAATTGTGGTTTCATGATTGCTTTCGCCAACCTCCTGTGGGGCTCATAAGTTCAAACTCGTTTTTCCATTCCTTCTACTTGACAATGTTTTCACTTATTGTCTGGAACCAAAAACTGTTCATCTGGGTGCATTTTAAGGTACTCAGAGCTATGGTTTGTTCAGTCTTATTACCTTCTGGTATGAAAACTCCAGCTGATAAGGCCTCCATTTGTTTCTGATTGCTTTGAGGACCATTTGGATTTTATTCAAACAGCATTAGAGATTGCTTCTTTGCTTCTGGAAGTTAAGTGTTTTCCATTTTCTTTAGAGATTGGCTATGTGCTTTAAGTTAGTTTTAGTAGTATGAAAATGTGTTTGTTATTGAATGGAGAAATCACTCCTCAATATACTATTATATTCAGATAGATTTTAGTTCAAGTTACTATTTTTATATTAATAAAATATACATTTTGGAATCAATTTTTTTTTGCGGGTTTGGGGATGGAACCCAGGGGCATTTGACCTCTGAGCTACAACCCTGCCCCATTTTTTATTCTTTTATTTTGAAACAGGGTCTCACTAAGTTGCAGAGGGCCTCACTAAGTTGCTGAGGCTGTCTGCGAACCGCAATCCTCCGGTATCAGCCTCCTGAATACTGGGATTACAAGCATGCGCCACCACGCCCGGCTAGAATCAATTTAAAAGGAAAAAAAAGTGTGATTTTTTTCTCCAGTTAATTTTTTTTTCTTTTAATTCTTATTTCACTTTTTCTGCTGTTTCTCATAGCTAATTCTTTTACATACTGAGATCAATATTTTAGCAGGGAATCCAAATGAACAGGGCCAGCTGCAGAAGAAACAAAAAAGAGTTTTTCCTTGCTAACAATTTGTAAAAATGAATTATCTTAATGCATGCTCCACTGTAGGGAGTAAACATACCATTTCAAAAAAAGCTATTACTGGGAGAGAAGATCTTAACTGGGGTAGCAATTTATCTTTGTGCACAAATTAAGTAAAAATAATGTATCCATTGTATAAACTTACTGGTCAAGGCAACTTCTTGAGCTTTGGCTAATACTTCATGAAAAGCAGTTCACACAGTTAGCCTTATTGGTGTCTTACACACACTTTGAGTTGAATTCCCTTAATGTCATTTTCTTATCACTGCAACAAAAACATATTTGTGTACCTTTCACTAAATGAAAGCCTTTTACTATGAAGGCCTCTTAAAATTGGCTTCTTGCCATAGGAGAGATTAATACTTAAAGAGAAACGAGGAAAGAAAGAATTACCAATACTGCAGTGATGGTGCATGCCAATGGTCCAGTGCTTGAGGACTGAAACAAGAGGATCAGAGATTTGAGATCAGCCTCAGCAACTTGGCGAGACCCTCAGTAACTAAAAAGATCTTGTCTCAAATTTAAAAATAATGCTGGGTGTGGTGGCTCATACTTGTAATCACCGCGCTTGGGAGGTGGAGACAGGAGGATCGTGTAGGTTCGAAGCCAGCCACGCTGGCTTAGGAGACCCTGTTTCCAAATAAAAATATAAAATAGGTCTGGGAGTGTAGCCTGGAGGTAAAAGGGCTTCCAGGAACCCCAGTACCACCAAAAAAAATTAAAAATAAATAAATAGACAAGAATGGTTAAGGCTTAGAGGGATAGGGCTCAGAAGAATAGTAGCTCAGAGGTAGTATGCCCCTACGCTCAATCCCCAGTACAAAAAAAAAAAAAAGCCAGACTCACTTAAATAGCTCTGTAAAGCCAGATCCCCATGATCAATGGGACAAAAGATGTTATGTTTCAAGCATGTTTGTTTGTTTTTATATTCACATAATTTTTTTTGCAAAGTCTTAAAGAGTTCCTGGGGTCATTGATCAGGTGGAACAAAGAAGCAAGATGTATATTGCCACCATAATCAAGTAACTGTATCTTTCTCGGACAGAGCAGCTCTGGGGTTTGCAGGGTATGAGGAAGCTGTAGGTTTATGGGTTCAACAAGAAGACTGTGTGTAGTTAGCTACCTCTTTAGGTAGAAGAGGGCCTCAAGTGGCAAGGAGCCCTAAGGTGAGGATCAGGTATATGCAGTGGAGTTTGCAATGATCCTGGCTTGTAGAGACTTAGGCATGTCAAAGATGGCTGTAGTGGTTCTCAGATAAAGGTTTAGCAAGTTATGAGCTTGCAAACTTCTGTTTCTATAATCAGAGATTCATAACTAGACATTTCTTGAGAAGGTCTCTAAAAATCAATACCTCTGATAGCAGGACTAGCAGGAAAAGATGTTGAACTGTGATGTGGTTACAGAAAAAGCCTTAGAAATGTGCTAAGTGAATCTCTGGAGTTGAGGTGGCCCTGAAAGCACGAGGGAGGCTGCCCTTGCTATGCCTTTGATGCAGACTGCACCTGAGAGAGACTAGCCTGGCTCTCAAGTCCAGAAAGGACCCAAATGAGCACTTTTGGTGCTCAGCAGTTCCACAGCAGGCAGAGGACAGAAGTTAGAGAAATATAGGTGGTGTACAGGGATCAATCCTTTAGGATTTTGTTGGACTTCTTTAATCATATAGAGCAAGTTGGCCCATTGTTGACTGTTCATTCTTCCTGATACTCGAGTTGCCCTTTGTTTATACTTTTATTGGTTCATTGAAGTTTTACATCATTAAATAGTTCAGAGTGGTAATGACATCCAAGCCATATTCCTTTTTTGTGTTTTAGTGGTATTGGGGTTTCTGGAACCCTTCTACCTCCAGGCTACACTCCCAGACCTATTTTATATTTTTATTTGGAAACAGGGTCTCTTAAGCCAGCAAGGCTGGCTTTGAACCTGCGTGATCCTCCTGTCTCTGCCTCCCAAGCATGGATTACAAGCGTGCGCCACCATGCCTGGTCAGGCCATATAATCTTTTAAATGCTTTTGTGGCTTGCAGCCAGTCAAGTGTTGATGGGTGTCACTAGACATTATTACTCATTGTGATAAAGAGTCCCAACCTGCCTGTGCATGTTAAACTCAGTCACCTGGCATATATGACTTATATATTCTCTGCTTGCCATTGTTAATAAAAAGTCTACTTCTTTAATGGCCCCTTCTACTGTCAGACCTGGCCTTGAGAAGTCAGATAACACTGAAATTCTTAGTGATTCTCCTTAGAATATTCTTTTACTGCTTTGATAGATGGAGTTTGCTTTTGTTGAATATCTCCTCTGGTGTGCCAGAAAAATTAAGAAATTGAATTCACATAAAAATCATATCTATGACTTCTTGTTCACATGTGTAGTGGAAACTATTTCTTGTTGGTCATAAATTGTATGATAAGAAGTTTGTCTTTGGCTGTGCTTGGGTTTTTAGGAACAGGTTGCTGTACAGTATGATCCTAGTCTCTAGCATTTTTATTTTACCATGTCACCCAGAATCTCCATTGTAGGGATGAGGACTTTATCTTCTCCTTTAGCAGTTCAAAGCTATTAAACTATGGCATATATAGCCCTAAGGAAAACAGAAATGGAAAGAAAAAAAGAATCAAACAGGGAATGCACCATGATGGTCATAATAGCCAAGATAGCCCACTGGTCACATGACCAAAGGCTGGGTCACAGGGGGAAGAGCCAGTTCCAGGTCTGTTACAAGACAGATACTTGAACATATCTTGATCCAGCCACATCAAGCAGAAGAAGCTCATACCCTTAAGACTGGATTTTATGAGTGAAATTGAAAAGTGCAGTAATTCATGGAGTTTGGAACTTTCTTCTGTGGGGCTTTCAACTGAGAGAAGGCACACAGGTTAGCAGAGATCTGCAATATGCACCTGCAGTCTTGATTCTAATTCAGGTACAGCGAACAGATAGGGCGCCTGGTTCAGGAAGGGTCATGGCTCTGTAGATGTGTGAACTCAGCCATAGAAACACAGAGTTTCTTGTCTCATTGAAGCTGACACTGTGGAGATGAAGCCATGTTTGGCCAAGACATCTGGCTCTTGGAGCTCATGTTTATGGTCCCCTCAGAACTTTGGCTCAACTATCTGGAATGTCAAGGGTGACAGCAGGACTTGCTAAAAATGAGTTTAAAAAAAACCAAGGCATTGCTCAGGAACCACATGCTATACCCATTCATTCTTTTGTTCAGCAACAGTCATTTGATGCACCATTCCCCAGTGACAACTCTGGTAATATCAATGGCTGTGGTGATAAAGACAGACACACAGGGCTAAGCCAGCAGTGTGAAGTTCTCCAGAGAAATGTTCCAAAGATATCATGGGGTAAAGTCGCCAGAGAAATGCTGGGCTTACAGCTACTTTAGCAGGCAATAACATTGGTGATTTTTAAAACAAATAACATCTATTTGAATACATGGTGGCAACAATTAGATATAATAGTTATTATGAAATAGAGTAGGGCCAGGCGTTGTTGCATATACTTGTAATTCCAGTATTTGGGAGGCTAAGACAGGAGGATTGCAGGTTCACAGCCAGCCTCAGCTACTTAGTGAGACCCTGTTTCAAAATAAAGAATAAAATTGAGCTGGGGGTGTAGCTCAGAGGTAGAATGTCCTTGGGTTCAATCCCCAGCACACCAAACACACACACAGAGAGAGAGAGAGAGAGAGAGAGAGAGAGAGAGAGAGAGAGAGAGAGAGAGAGAGAAAGAAGAAGAAGAAGAAGAAGAAGAAGAAGAAGAAGAAGAAGAAGAAGAAGAAGAAGAAAAGAGAGAGAAGAGAGAGAAGAGAGAGAAGAGAGAGAAGGGAGAGAAGAGAGGAGAAGAAAGATCACAGATCACAGTATTAGACACAAGTCTGGGTGTTTCCTGACTGTACCACATGCTACAGTGTGCTTGCAACAGTTGGAGTAGTTAAGAGATTTAATACACAGACATCGTTAGAAAGGAGTATTAAAAGGAGTTCTTAACTGCAAGGAACATAAGCCAATCTGAGCTGAAAATGCATTCGTTTGAAAATCCTGGGTTAGGGCTGGCATTAGGCATGCTACAGATGTCATCAAAGTTTGTCTTTTCAACAGTGAGCTTTGTTTTTCCCCATGTCTTTGTCCTGCATACATTGTTCAGGAGTTAGAGAAGTGGAATGCCACACTGGATATTTTATCTGGATAACATGGATATTTTTTCAGATGAATCCAGGTAAAGTTCCAAAGATGACTCTTAATTGGCCTACACAGGATCGCATGGAAGCTACAACAATGCAGTATGTCTTTGTGTTCTATCCAAAATAAATAAAGACAGATGGGCTTCTGTTACCAGAAAATGGGAAGACAGATGCTATTCAAGTAAAACTATTAGATATCTCCTTTGAATATATGACTGGTTTGCAGTAAGAGTCCAACCACCCAGAGTTGGTAGTGTGTTTTTTTCCTCTTAACATTACTCTTGGTTGAATCAGAGATGTTAAATGTGCTATGTGTATACTTTTGCCTTGTTCTGAATTCTCTAAGAGTTACCCACTGTTGGCTGTATAAACCCAGGTTCTGACTCAGTTGTTCTTAAGACAGGAATATTATGATACATAAGGCAATCTAGGGAAGGAGAGTTACTGCCAGAAAGACTCAAGGGTGGGTCCTCAATCTGCCATGTACAAGCTTGAACAGGTTGTACGATTTCATTTATCCCTTCCCATTTAGAAAATGAGGATAATAATAATGACCTCATAGGGTGGTAGTAAATCAACTATGTGGTAAATTCCTAACAAAATGTCTGGTTATGGGGCATTTAACCTAATTCCTGACATGTAACTAGTGCAGTTATTGTGGCTGGCATTCCATAACTAATGATTTTCAGTTTTCTTCCTGGGCCTTTACACTCTGCCAAGTAGTATTTGTTGATAAATAATGCTTTAACACATATTACGAGACTACTATATTGCTTCTTAAATAATCTAGCTGCTGATAAGACACGAATGCAGGATAACTGGATGCTCATATGTTGGCTTTCACATCTGCTTGCCTTATCTGTGCTCACCTAAGCTTATGAGAAGCCTTCTCTTGGCATTTCTGTTCTAATGGGTACTTTCTTATCATAGCACTGACACTCTATATTATTATGGCTTCTTTTCTTTCCCACTGGGCTGAAATCTTCATAAGGCAGGGTGGTGATACCCCCCCCCCCCAGTGCCTGGTGTGATGGCTGGCAAACAGTATGTTTCCAAATGACATCTGCTGAATGAATTATGAGATGATCCAACTGATGAACTCATAAGTGATTCCTGAGTGTTGTGACCTGAAGGATCTCCTGCTGCTGGCACCACATTCATTTTCAGTCCCCTGGGACTCAGTTACCTGCATCACACCTGGATTTGCAGTACTCTCTGAGTACTGTGTGATATGCTAGGTATGTGCCATGGTTCAGATCTGAGGACTGAGCTCAGGTTGGCCCCATTATCTTCACCTCTGGATAGAGAAACCTTTCACTCCACATCAAATTACAGCAATATGTGCATTGCTGTTGTGTATTGGCTTTATTTGTCTTAGAAACTACTTTGGAAAAAAAGCTTTCCCGCTGTAATTTTCAATTCTACAGGAATTTGACACTATGCCAAAAATTAAACATGATTAGAGCAGCTCTTACATGTGTACTATTGTGCCAAGAGCATTTTTTTTCTCAAAGGCATTTAATTATAATGCCTTACTGTGTAAACGAAATCAACATAGAAGTTATATCTAAAAACATTTAGATTATTAATTCTTCATTAAAGCCTCCTTCTAGAGTGGGCTTAGGACTTGAATGTAATTTATGAAATAATTTGTATTAGCAAAGGAAGTTCCTAATAAGTTAAAAATAAGTTAAATGATGCTTTAGAAAGGATGATTGTTAATTTGCAGTTTATACATTTAAAATATATTTTAAAATGTCATTAATTATGCATACAATACTTAAATTGGCTTCAGTTATGAATATCTGGTCAGATATTTACCAATTTACTTTATTACCATTCCTATTCTATATTATTTACTATTATTTCTTTGTATATTTACATAAGAGCTTATTCTGTCTGTCAAGATACCTGACTAGGTCCTGTTTGTCAATTCTTAATAGAAAACATTCATTCTTAAGAATACAGCTAAGACAAGGAATTTTAGGTCAAGAAATACAGTCTAGGTCAAATAAAATATTTTTTTGTGCCAAGTCAGTAACATCTGTCAAATAATACTTTTATTTAACTGTATCTCATTTTCTTGAAAATTTCCTATACATTTTACCTAGGAGCTTGTGATTTGGAGGTTATATAAGAATGCTTGCTATCTGTCTCATAAAGAGCTTACTCTGTTTGTCAAGATACCAGACTAAGTCCTGTTTGGGTTCATCTGTACTTATTGGAAAACAGGCAACACCTTTCAATTAGGTCAAAGACAGCCTTGCCCTCCAGGCAGCCAGACTCTCACTGTTGTGACGGCAGTATCCCACTCTGTCCCAAGATAATGATGCTACCTCTCAGCCTCGTGTTGGATATGCACCATCAAATCTTTGTAGATGCCTCATACAGGCACAGTGTCTGGTATTTCATAGTGAATGAGCTGGTTGCACATACCTGCTGTGGATCTCATCTGGTTCAATCTCCATTGGGTGTCTCCTGAAGTAATAGGTAGCATGTTCCTCCCTAAATATACCTGAATTGGATCTTTAAATATAAAATTTCAGAAGGAAAAGAATAAACAAGAACTAAATAAATTTTAAAGAATGGAACATATGTGTTTTTTACATTAAATTTATTAAATTTAAGGCATATATGTTCATGTGTCATACATATGTATGTTACATGTATTATAAGCCCATGAAACAAATTATAGATATAGACATGCCTTATAATATTGTTCCTTAAACTTTGATAAAAGAACTCTTGAAAGTGATGAATGAGATGGACCTTCTGGGCAGACAATAACTTTTATTTACATACATTCTTGCATCCAAAAGATTCACATTATCTTTTATGCTGAGGAGAGAAACAATAATTGTATTCATATGCATATTATCACATATCTAGGGTTCCCAGGGGGAAATGTAATCACCAGATTAAACACCAAGATAAATGCCAAAAATGTCCTCTTATTTTTTCCCCTGTGAATAGTTTCTATTCCCAGTTGTATGAAATGGATTGCAAGTGATGAAGCATGCAGAGGAGAGGGAATTTTAAGTATATTGCATTGTGGCAGGAGATTTGATTATATAAAATTCTGAAAGAGCTCACTCGTGAGCTGAATTTGAGCCTTTTCATTACCTACATGAATAGTATTAGTTAAAATCATAATGTCAGAAAAATTCTGATGAGATTCTTCTATCTAAACAGATCTCCAACTTTATTGCTTTACTGAGTCCCAGAAAGACCACAGGATACCTGTATCAGGAGAATGGATGGATCAACAGTTTGCCAACTGGTGAAAAGATTCTAGGGCAGGAATATGGGGAAGGGACTTATCCCACTGGACTTCCTAATTCTTGTATTGGCTACAGTGCTCAGCTGAGATTTAAGGTTTTTTGACAAGTTGGCTTCTTCACCTACTGGAGAGGAAGTTGCAATGTTCTCTCTCTTATGCACAACAGTCTAACCTCTGTGTACTTAAATTGGCAACTACATTAAAGGTCATCTGATACAAAAAGCAGTAATTGTATTTTAGGGGAAGTGGCAGATTAGATAATCCTCTGGTCATATTTTCCCACTTCCTAATTGTTGTCAAACTCCAAAGCATGCAGCTCTGAAATAGATATGGCTGGAAGGGAGGCTTTCTGTTACACATCCTTTACCTGAGGTATAAAACTGTGTTACTTTGCAAGAAATAAAAGTCACATTTCAGTTTTCTGTCCAGATAATACACAGATATATTTTTATCCTTTATCTTATTAGATTATACAAATCTGTGGATCATTGAAAAGAATAGTTCAGAAGCATAAACCTTAATGTGATTTTTAAAGAAGTTATCTGGTGAATGAAGAGTGTCCTAAGTTCAAAGTTACTTTTCATATAAAAATAAAATAAAGAAGCCAGGTGTGGTGGCGCACGCTTGTAATCCTTGTGCTTGGGAGGTGGAGACAGGAGGATTGCATGCTGGTTCAAAACCAGCCTCCTTGGCTTAAGAGACCCTGTTTCCAAATAAAATTAGAAAATAGCTCTGGGAGTGTAGCCAGGAGGTAGAAGGATTTCCAGGAACCCCAAACCACCAAAAACAAAACAAAACAACAACAACAAAAATGAAATAAAGAATACTCACCTTCCTATTTATTGATACCATTAGACTGTGAATGTGATGCTAAGTTTAATTTTGGTTTAGTTTTGTGGTACTGGGTATTGCACCTGGGCAATCTACTATCTCTGAGCTATAACCGTAATCATTTTTCCTTTTTCTTTTTAAACAAGATCTCACTAGATTGTTGAGTCTTGCTTAGTTGCAGATACCAGCAAAAGCCACGCTCTCTCGGCATCTGCATTTTCGCAGTTAAATAGGCAAAATCTCAAAGTGAGAAATAAGCCCCGAGAGAAGGTGTGCTCGCTGGCCAAAAGCATCTTTCCACTTTTAGATATTCTTGCATAACTATTATTCTTCTAGTATTCTTTTAACTCTCTACACGAATTGCTCCGGTGATGTGAGAACAGGACTATGAAAGAAATTGAGTCTGAGGAAATAAATTATCTAATAACTTGTCTAAACATCCTTGGCTCTGCTCAATAATAATAAAAACTGGCCAGAACTCAGATGCTGTGATAAGCACTCCAGCTGCAGCAATCACAAATGGCCTCCGACCCTCATTCCAATCACTAATTTAGGTTAAGCTATTAACTCCAGTAAGGTAGCTCAGTTTAAGGTAACTCTGTTTACCCTTGAGATCCTGCCTAGAGACAGAGAAGATAAAACCTTGTGTGTGACCTTAAAGCAATTTAGTTGATAAACAACTTAGCTGCCCAAATACAATAGACCCAAGGAAAAAGATTGTTGACTTTTACCTCAGTGTGAGCATTCCTGGAGAAAGGGAGACTGGCCGCATGAATATGACAAAATAAAGGACAGACGTTCTAAATATATATGTATGAAGGAAATGAAATACCGTAAGAGTAAGAACAGCATTTTTGCATGAAAAAGAGCTTATCATAAGGAAGTCCCAACTGGGAAAGAAAGAAATTAGAAAGTTAGAAGCAGGTTGCAGAGGGTTTGTGACAGAGAAATGGATTATTAAAGATGAGTAGGCTTTTAATAGGCTTGTTGTCTAAAGAAGAGTGCTCAGCAGTTAAGGAAATACATCTGACAATTAAAACCAAGAACTTTGTGGTGTTGTTTGTGGTATTTTGTCTGCAAAACTGTGTTGTGAGTTTGCTTAAGCTTTCAGATTTAGAAGATAAGATGCCAAAACCTGAAGAAACTCCATCACATCTACCTGAATCACCACATCTCCCCACACTTGCTATATGAACTGAGCCCAAAAAGATGGAAAGTTCCAAGAAAGTTAAAGAAGATTCCCCGAGAAGCCCCCAAGCCTTGGGCATACCTGTTTGGAACTGCTTATCTGCAAAACCTGAGAAAGAATCCGGAGGGAGTTAATCTCTCGAAGATCAACAGCCAGCTGAAGGACTAGTTTTATTACCTTTGTTTACATGTCATTCATTATTATTTCACAGTGATTACACCCACCCCCTTCTTCTCTTATTATTAACTTTACTGGTGAAGGGTATAAATTTTGGGTTTTTTTGTAATAAAGTGTCATTGGCTCAAGAAGCCTTTGTCCATCTCAGGTTCTTTTCCAAAGCGTCGTACCTAAAAACTTAAGGAATTCATAGAGGGTAAAGAACCACTGCAGATAAGATTCTGCAGAATTCCACCTGCCTTTTGCCCCATCTTTCTGAGGATTTAACCGGGAGCTGACAATAACGACCCAACTGAGATTAGTCGGCAACACTTAGTTGCTGAGGCTGTCCTCAAACCTGTGATCCTTCTGTCTCAGCCTCCCAGTGCTGGGATTATAGGCATGTGCAACCTCGCCCAGCTGATGCTGTGGTTTAAGAGTTGCTTCCTAGCTGGATATGGTCGCTAGGAAGCAACTAGGAAGATCTCAGGTTC
This sequence comes from Muscardinus avellanarius, assembly GCF_963383645.1. Classification (NCBI taxonomy): domain Eukaryota; kingdom Metazoa; phylum Chordata; class Mammalia; order Rodentia; family Gliridae; genus Muscardinus; species Muscardinus avellanarius. The sequence continues at coordinate 80,346,350 of NC_137789.1, forward strand.
AAAGCCAGCCTCAGCTATCTAGCCTGAGCTGAGAGGGTGTAGCTCAGATGTAGAATGCTCCTGGATTCAATCTCAAAGCACCACAAAAAAGGAAGTAGCTTCCTCTAGAGAAAACTTAAGTGCAATTCAAATTTCACTTGTACCCTAGCACAAAATTCACCTGTATATTCATTTCTCATAAAAAATGTTCAACATGTTCATTGTGAAAATGCACAGAGAAAACTGAAGATAGACATCTCTATTTTGAAAGAGGGCTCTGTGAAAGGAAAATGACAAATTATTTCCAATCTCAGTTTTAGTTTTTTGACATTCTGCAATACCAGCATGCTTATGAAAGATACATGCTATACTTAGCAATACCCTGCCTTGGAATCTCATGTAGCCAAGCACTATAAGAGTTAAACAGTTAGGAAGGATAAAAGGAAATTACTTTTTCTTCATTTTACTTAGCAGAAAGATTAAAAAGATTTTATGAAGTTTCTGACACTTCTTATAGAGTTTTCCCCATTGTTAACATCTAAAATTTCCATGAGACATTTAATAACACCAAGAAACTGACATTGGTATGTTACTACTAAATACACTCCTGATTTTATTTGGGTTTTACGAAATGATAGTTTGAATACAGAATTACCTAAAATGCTTATGAATTGGTAATGCAAAAATCTTCAGAGGTGAAACAATTGAGTCAAGGCTTTAATATTATCAATATTAAATACTACTCTGTTGAAAGATTAGTATTTTTAATGGACTTACTGGGTGGTAACTTAGGTGGGTGAGGCATGGCTATAGGAGGTAGGTGACTGGAAATATGGCCTTGGGGACTATATCTACCTCTGGACATTTTCTTTCTTTATTCTTTCTGGCTGCCATGAAATAAGGCTCTCCTCTGTCACAATCCATGCCACCATGATGTCTGTCTTGGAGTCAATTGATTCTGGACTGTATCTCTGTAATTGTGAGCCTAAATTAACCATTCCTTTGCTGTGTTGTTTATTTTAGTCACAGCAATAAAAAGTTGACACCAGATTTTCCAAGAATTTCCTCTTTCTATTACAAGATCCAATTCTGGGTACTTCATTACATTTAGAGGTCATGTCTCTTGTTCTTGTCTGTGTCAGTTTCTGTCTTCCCTTGTCTTTCATGACCTTGACAGTCTTAGGGAATATCAGTAAGGGTTCCAGGCAACCTGGGTTCTTTGACTTTTTTATGATTAAACTGGAGTAATGGGTTTTTCGAATAAATACTACAGAGGTGAAGTCATCTTCTTATATCATCTTGGAGATACATGAGATTCACGGAACATCACTGATGATGTTAACCTTACTACAAGATTATCCACTGAACAGATACTGTTTTCCCATTCCCTATTTGATTATTTGGGAATAAGTCAGTGAGTTTATCTGATTCTGAAGGGATTGGGGGTATGAAGGAAGTTTTAGCTCCTAAAGAGAAGGGTATTATTTAGAAATTTTCTATAAAGAAGAGTTGTCTCTTCTTACCCATTTATTTAATCATTTATTTATAGCCATATGGATTTGTGTATAATTATTTCATACTTTGGACTATAAGTAAACCTAGTTTAAATGTCATTAAACACCCACCACCTACTCACCTGATGGGACTGGAGCAAGCAAAACTCTGGAGTCGACCTTTGGAAATGGTGGGGACACAATCGTGACCATGGAAGGCTCCATGGGGAGCCACATGTCCCAGCCCAAGCTCTAGGAATGATACATCATTTACTGAAACTTAGTCATAGCCTTTACCTCAGACACTTTACCTCCAGCCCACACAGCCATTTCTTTTATTACTTGGTGCTATGTGTTGGTTGGTGCAGCCTCAGCCAGTTAATGAGAAGGCTTTAATTATTTACTGAGAAGTGCTCAGCTCTTATCTCTGCTTCATACGGGATCTTGGGAACCATGCAAAATAAAATAGTCAAGACTTTGCTTTCTTCTTTTTACTGGGAAATAAAGTACTGCACATTTAGCTTTTATTTCATGGCTAGCAGGGAAATCAACCAAAGCATTCTCCCAAGTCTGAGACTATGTCTCTTCTCCACCAGTTTGTTAATAGCTGAAGTGTTTGAACATCAAAGCAATTTCAAGTTTCATTTATTTTTGATAATAAATGTGCACAGGTCTGTTTGCATTTCAGGTTTTCCTTTGTTCTCCCTAAAATATTTTTATTTTCTAATTTTAGAGTTTTAGAAGGTTACTACATAAAATGTGATATTCAGTGCTTGTATTAGTCAGAATTTTCACTGCGATAATCGCAAAGATTTTCTCACATAACTTATAGAAAAGAAGATTTATTTGTTCACAGATTGAAGATTTTGAGTTCAGTCCATGTGAGGCTGGGGACTGTGGACCTCAGAACATGGCATTGGGCAGTGGAGAGATGGGGGGGGGAGAGAGAGAGAGAGAGAGAGAGAGAGAGAGAGAGAGAGAGAGAGAAGGAGAAGGAGGAGGAGGAGAAGAAGAAGAAGAAGAAGAAGAAGAAGAAGAAGAAGAAGAAGAAGAAGAAGAAAGAAGGAGAAAGAGAGAGAGAGGATGCAGCTTTGCTTTCACATCATTGAGACTGGAAGCAGAGGCCAGAGGACCATACCTAATTCCTAAGGCTGCAGCCCAGGGATCCATCCAGGGAGCCACACTATACTGGCCTGGGCCACCACTCAGATAAATCTGTGATTATGACCAAACCCATCTTCCAACATGAGGGCTAGGAGGACATTCTAATTGTAAACCATTACACTCCATCCCTGCCCTCTCAGACCTCATGATCTTCTCACAATGCAAAATGCATTTAGTCCATTCTCAAGAGTTCTCAAAGTCTTAACAGTTCCAGTATTACTTAAAAGTCCCCAAGTTTAAAGTTTCTTCTGAAACTCAAGATGAATTCTTGTGAGCCTCTGTAAAAGAAAATAAAAATAAAAATACAAAGCAATTTACATTTATCCACTGTACAATGGGAAAGAGTAAACATTTGCATTACAAAATGAAGAATAGTGTCATAGAAAGAAGAAGGGACCAAAAAATACATCAAAACTCAGCTGGGGAGGACTTCCGGGAAGATGGCGACGGAGGAAAGCGGCACTTACAAGTCCCGCTAACAATCCAACTCTACTACCACAAAACCAGCACCTTTTAGAGCCAGAAAACACCACCAGCAAAGAAATAAAAACGGTAAATACAAGGGACAGAGAAAAAGGGCTGGAAAATCAAGACACTGGAAAAAAAAACAGCCCGAAGTGCCGCGCCCGCGCGGCGCTGAGCGGCCAGAGCTGCAGCGCAGATTTGGGGGAGCCACGGAGCGGAGCGGCCAGAGCAGCCGGAGCGGCCAGAGCCGCAGCGCAGATTGGGGGGAGCCACAGAGCGGAGCGGCCTGAGCAGCCGAAGCCGCGTCGCAGAACCGCCTGAGTGGCCGGAGTGGCCAGACCCGCGGTGCAGAGCAGCTGAAGCCGCGGTTCAGAGCAGCTGAGCAGAGCGGCCAGAGCAGCCAAGCGGAGCGGCCAGAAGAGCCGGAGCAGCCACAGCCGCAGCGCGGATTGGCTGGAGCAGCGGCGCAGAGTGGCCGGAGCCGCGAAGTGGAGCGGCTGGAGCAGCCGGAGTGGAGCAGCCAGAACAACTGAGCGGGGCAGCCAGAGCAGCCGAGCAGAGCGGCCAGAGCAGCCGGAGCAGCCAGAGCCGCTTTGCGGAACAGCCGGAGTGGCCAGACCCGCGGTGCAGAGCAGCCAGAGCCGCGGGGCAGAGCGGCCGGAGCAACCAGAGCGGCCAGAGCCGTGGTGCAGAGCAGCCAGAGCCGCGGCACAGAGTGGCCGGAGCGGCGCGGCCTACATCTCCCCTAGCAGCACCAGGCTCCAGAGAAGAGGGAGACTCAAAACAGAGATCAAATCCAGAGAGGAGGTACTCTGGCCTCGCGGCCTAGGGTGCAGAAGCAGCGTCTTACTGCTGGCGGCAGCGGTGAGTTCACCGGACGGCCCTAGACCAACCCACTCAACCAGCCACCAGGAGCCTGAGAGGAGGGGTGGACAGTGAGCCGAGGTGAGCAGGTGCTGAATAGCCGGGCGGCAGTCAGCAATTTTGTTGGTGCAGGGAACATCTAAAGCTCCCAAGGGCCGGGCACAGCACAACTGGCAAGGACTCAGAGCGGAGTTCAAAACCAGAGAAGAAATATGCCGCATCACGGCTGAGGGCGTGGCAGTGGCGCCATATTGCTAGTGGCAGCAGCAGCGAATCCACGGAGTTCACTACAGCTCCATCAGCGCACTCAACAACCGTGAGTCAAATTGCGGCCCCTAGGGGAGAAATCCCAGTACTGCACTCCCAGGGACTTGCGCAGATAGTCTCCCTGGGTTGGAGATTTTAGCAGTGCAGCCCAGTGGGGGAGTGGCAGTGGCAGAGATATCATACCATAGTCACAACTCCCCACTGGAGAACGCCCAACTTGGCACCCCCCACGGTCTAAGCAGCCTTGATTAACTCCCTGGGTCTGAGACTTTGTGATACAAACCAGTAAAGGAGTAGTGGTGACTGAGATACCACAGACACGAGATCCAGACCATCTTAAGTGAACTCGTAGTAACTCAGGGAAGAACCCAGAGAAGGCACAAACTTCCAAAATCATGGGAAAGAGAAATAACAATGGAGCAGTGAATGCCAACAACCCCACAACATCAGAATCTGATAACACAGAAATCGAAAGATCTCTAGAAGATCAAATTAGGAAAATAACTTTAGAAATAATAGAGGACTTTCTAAAAAAATTTAGAGAGAGTCAAAAAGAGATAAAGGATGCAATTAATGAAGTAAAAGCTTCAATTCAAAGTATAAACAACAGATTAGACCACATGGAGAATAGAATCTCACTTCTTGAAGATGATCATTCTAAAAATGAACGCATAGTTTCTAATTTAGAAAAAAAAACCCGACAGCAGGAATCTGACATTGAAGAAATATGGGCCCATTTCAAGAGAGCTAACCTAAGAATAATTGGAATAGAGGAGGGAAAAGAAGGTGAAACCAAAGTGATCAACAATCTCTTCAAGGAAGTAATAGCAGAAAATTTTCCAAACATAGAGCAAGAAGTCGATACACAGGTCCAGGAAACTTATAGAACTCCCTTTAGACAGGATCAGAGAAGAGGATCCCCATGCCACATAATTGTCAAAATGACTAATGTGGAAGCCAAGGAGAGAATCTTAAAGGCAACAAAAACAAAAGGCCACGTGACATTCAGAGGCAAACCAATTAGAATCACTCCAGACTTCGCAAACCAAGTTATGAAAGCCAGAAGGGCTTGGAGTAATATATTCCAAACTTTGAAAGAAAACAACTTCCAGCCAAAAATTTCCTACCCAGCAAAACTATTCATCAAATTAGATGGGGAAATAAGAAGCTTCCATGAAAAACAGCAACTGAAGGAATTTATGTCTTCAAAACCAGCGCTAGAGAAAATACTCAAGGAGATTAACTGCAAAGAGGAAATGGGTAATACATGCCAGAACCAAAGAAACAAGAATTCCCATCCAGCAGACAACTAAGCAAAGAAGAATAAACAGTATCTCAAATTGAAATAAGATCTTAACATGTTGGGAATTAAAAATTATCTCTCTATAATCACACTGAATGTAAACGGCCTCAACTCCCCAATAAAAAGACATAAAGTGGCAAAATGGATTAAAAGCCAGAATCCATCCATCTGCTGCTTACAAGAAACACACCTTACAAGTAAAGATAGAAACAAACTCAAGGTAAAGGGCTGGAGCAAGGTAATCTATGCTAATGGTACTCGAAGACAAGCAGGAGTAGCAACTATGATATCAGACAAGTTAGACTTCAATCCCAAACTTATTAGAAGAGACAAAGAAGGTCACATTTTACTGGTAAAAGGAATAGTCCAGCAAGAGGAAATAACAATAATCAACATCTATGCCCCAAACATAGGGGCAGCTACTTTCATAAATCAAACTCTTTGTGACATGAAGTCACACATAAATCCCAACACAATAATACTGGGAGACTTCAACACACCTCTCACAATACTAGACCGATCTTCCAGACAAAGGGTCAGTAAAGATGTCTCAGAACTAAAGAACACCATTAACCAAATGGACCTGTTGGACTCATATAGAATATTTCACCCAACTACAGCAGAGTTTACATTTTTCTCAGCTGCTCATGGAACCTTCTCCAAAATAGATCACATCCTGGGACACAAAATGAGCACTAGCAAATTTAAAAAATGTTACATACTTCCCTGTGTCATTTCAGACCATAATGGAATGAAACTAGAAATCAACTATAAGAAGACTCAGAGAAACAACATAAACATGTGGAGACTGAACACCACACTTCTGAATGAAGAATGGGTCATAGAAGATGTAAGAGGTGAAATCAAGAAATTTCTAGAAACAAATGAAAATAAAGAAACAACATATCAAAACCTCTGGGACACTTTGAAGGCAGTATTAAGAGGAAAATTTATAGCACTGAGTGCTCACATAAGAAAAACAGAAAATCTTCAAATAAATAGCCTTATGACACACCTCAAAGCCCTTGAAAAGCAGGAACAATTGAACCCCAAAGCCAGCAGAAGACGGGAAATTATTAAAATTAGAGCAGAAATTAACGAAATAGAGAATAAAAAAACAATACAGAAAATCAACAAAACCAAAAGCTGGTTTCTTGAAAAAATTAACAAGATTGATAAACCACTAGCCAACCTAATTAAAAAAAAGAGAGAATCAACCCAAATTATGAAGATAAGTGATGAAAAAGGAGACATTACTACTGACAGCGTAGAAATCCAGAGGATTATCAGAAACTACTTTGAAAAACTATACTCCAACAAAATGGAAAATCTGGAGGAAATCGATAATTTCCTAGATAAATACAACCTTCCTAAACTGAGTCAAGAAGATATAGAACACTTAAACCAACCAATAACAATCAAAGAGATTGAAATAGCAATAAAGAGCTTACCATCAAAGAAAAGCCCAGGACCAGATGGTTTCCCAAGTGAATTCTATAAAACCTTTATAGGAGAACTAATCCCAATACTACTCAAACTATTTCGGGAAATAGAAAAAAACGGGACTCTCCCAAATACATTCTATGAAGCCAACATCACACTAATACCCAAACCGAATAAAGACAGTTCAAGGAAGGAAAACTACAGGCCTATATCTCTGATGAACTTGGATGCAAAACTATTAAACAAAATACTAGCAACACGCATTCAAAACCACATCAAGAAAATCATTCACCATGACTAGGTAGGTTTCATCCCAGGGATGCAAGGCTGGTTCAATATACGAAAATCAATCCATGTAATTCATCATATAAACAGAATCAAAGACAAAAACCACATGATCATCTCAATAGATGCTGAAAAAGCATTTGATAAAATTCAACATCCATTTATGATAAAAACACTGCAGAGAATTGGAATAGAAGGAACATATCTCAACATTATTAAGGCAATCTACAATAAGCCCACTGCCAACATCATATTAAATGGGGAAAAACTTCAAGAATTTCCCCTAAAAACTGGAACGAGACAAGGATGTCCACTATCACCACTTCTCTTCAATATACTACTAGAGACTCTAGCCAGAGCAATAAGGCAAGAAAAGGAAATCAAAGGAGTACAAATAGGAAAAGAAGAACTTAAGCTTTCACTATTTGCAGATGACATGATACTGTATTTGGAAAACCCAACAAACTCAACCAAAAGACTTATAGAACTGATCAACAAATTCAGCAAGGTATCTGGATACAAAATCAATCTTAAAAAATCAGAAGCTTTCCTGTACACCAACCATAAATCCACTGAAAAAGAAATTCAGAAAACACTTCCACTCAGGATCTCCCACAAAAAAATAAAATACCTAGGAATAAACTTGACCAAGGAGGTAAAAGATCTCTACAAAGAAAATTATAAAACACTGAAAAAAAGAAATCGAAGAAGATCTTAGAAGATGGAAAGACCTTCCATGTTCATGGATTGGCAGAATAAATATCATTAAAATGGCCATCCTCCCAAAAGTGATCTACAGATTTAAAGCAATGCCCATTAAACTACCAAGATTATTCCTCACAGACATAGAAAAATCAGTCCTTAAATTTATCTGGAATAACAAAAAGCCTAGAATAGCCAAGGTAGTTCTCAGCAACAAAAACCTGACTTTAAACTATACTACAAAGCCATTGTAATAAAAACAGCATGGTACTGGCAAAAGAACAGATATATAGACCAATGGAGCAGAATAGAAGACCCAGAAACAAGTCCACACACTTTCAGCCAATTGATTTTTGACAAAGAGGCCAAAAACATACACTGGAAAAAAGATAGCCTCTTCAACAAATGGTGTTGGCAAAACTGGTTAACCATATGCAGAAAATTGGATGTTAATCCCACTTTTTCACCCTGTACAAAAGTCAACTCACGATGGATCAAAGACTTGGAAATTAAACCAGAGATTTTGAAGCTCCTTGAAGAGGGCATAGTTCCAACACTACAACACATAGGCACAGACAAACATTTCCTCAACAAGACCCCAAAGGCACAACAAATTAAAAGGAGAATCAATACATGGGATTGCATGAAACTGAAGAGCTTCTGTTCCGCAAAGGAAACTATCAAGAATCTCAGTCGAGAGCCAACAGAATGGGAGAAGATTTTTGCCACCTACACCACCAATAGAGGACTAATATCTAGAATATACAGAGAACTCAAGAAACTCAACACTAAGAAAACAAAGCATCCAATAACAAAATGGGCAAATGAACTAAATAGACACTTCACAAAAGAAGAAATTCAAATGGCCAATAAATGCATGAAAAAATGCTCAACATCACTGGCAATCAGAGAGATGCAAATCAAAACTACCCTGAGATTTCACCTAACTCCAACTAGAATGGCCATCATTCAAAACACAAACAACAACAGATGCTGGTGAGGATGTGGAGAAGTGGGAACTCTAAGACATTGTTGGTGGGATTGCAAATTAGTGCAACCACTTTGGAAAACAGTATGGAGAATCCTCAGAAGAATGGGAACACACCTACCATTTGATCCAGCAATACCACTGTTGGGTATCTACCCAAAAGAAAAGAAACCAAACTACCAAACTAATGCATGTGTATCTATGTTCATAGCTGCACAATTCACCATAGCCAAACTATGGAACCAGCCAAGATGTCCATCAACAGATGAATGGATTACAAAACTGTGGGATATGTACACAATGGAATTTTACTCAGCCATAAAAAAAAACTCAGTTACATCATTTTCAGGGAAATGGATGGAACTGGAGGACATTATGCTAAGTGAGATTAGTCAGGCACAAAAAATAAGAAATCAGATGCTTTCCCTAATATATGAGAGTTAGGGAGAAAAGAGGAGCAAACAAGTCAACCTAAAGGAGGAGAAATGAGGGGGGAAGAGGAAAATCTAAAGCTCACAATGTACTCAAACATATCGAAGTCAATCACTAAGCCAAGCAAGGGAGGGAGGAACGGGGAGGGAATGGGGTGGGATTTGGGTAGGGGTTAAATCAGCGATGAGTACATGTTTGTACACACAAGTTTTTTACCCCAATAAGTTGTATGAATATAATGCACCAATAAAAAAATTAAAAAAAAAGAATACTTTATTCATAGGTGATTTCGTTCAAAGCACCCCCCCCATGCCACTCCTGAATGGCATGGGGCTATAACTATCTTCTGTATTTCTATCTTTTTAATAAACTCCTTTAAATATTAAAAAAAAAAAAAACTCAGCTGGGCAAGCATTTACTCCTGCAGCGTTTTTTCTAGCATTCAGGCCATTTGGCAGTGAGTATGGATCTCCTTGGTAGCCCCACTCTCCCTTCTTCTCCCCTCCTTCCCCCAGTGAATTAGTTGATTGCAATGGGCAGCATAATTGCTCTTCCAGGCTGGCTCCATGGCTCACAGCTTGAGGCTTTTCTTCATGGTTGTTCCATGTTTCTGGCATTTCTAACTCTCAGGGTTTTTCTCGTAACTTTCAGGGTTTTCTTGCGAAGCTTCCTACTTTGCCCCATTTGGGCCTGCTTGCAGAGATTCAGGCCCTGCCACACAATGCTTAGTTTCATAGAACTTCCTCTGAAATCTAGGGGGAAGCTTCTATAACACCTTTTGTTCCCCCCTTCAGTAAAGCCAGCATTACCTGAGTGAGGAGGAGAACTGCCAACAGAAAAGGCAGCCATGTCCTCTTTAATCATTGTTGCTGGGCTTTTTCAGTCACAGCCACAGGGCCCACTCTATCTGGGCCACAGCCGGGGCTGCATCCACCCAGGCCACCACTGGCCCCAGCTTTATCTGCTGCCACCATCATGGCTTCCTCCTGCCTTTCAGCCATATTACTTTCTTCCAAAACATACTCTGTTTGGACCCTGGATTTACATATGCCTTTCTGGCTAAATCCAAATCTACAAAGTCTGCTTTACTTTCTGCTCCTGAAATTCAGTGTACAATTTGATGAACATAGACACTAATATCCATAATGCTGTTTAGATATTTTGCTGTTTTAAGATTTTCTCTGCCAGTTTAATCTGCTCATCACCTATAAATTTGGCCTCACATAAAGTTTCAGTACATAGGCAAAATGCCAATAAGTTCTACGTCAGAATGTAATGTATGTTGCCTCTGCTCCAGTTTCCTATAGGCTCTTCTTTGCCCTCCCAGATCTCCTGAGCAGAGTCTCTACCAATTGCCTTGCTAGCCATATTCTGGCCCTTCCAATTTCCTCTCACAAAACAGTTCCAAAGACTCACAAGCCACACACCATCAGATATAGAGACAGCCAGGACCCCATTCCTCTGTACCTATTTTCTTTATTCCTCAGCATTTCACTGCTATAATCTCAAAGATCGACCACATAACTTAGAGGAAGGTTTATTTGCTCACAGGTTGGACATTTTGAGTTCAGCCCACGGGACCAAGGATCTCAGGGCATGGCAGTGGAAAGTGGAGAGAGGGAGAGCACAGGCTTTGCTCCTTACATCACGGAGCCTGGAAGGTAGTCAAGGCTTTGAGAAAAGGAACCATATATAATCCCCAACCATATATAATCCCCAATGCTACAGCCCCAGGGACCGACCTTTTGTCAGCCACAGCTGACCGACTTGGCCACCACCCAGATGAATCAGTCGTAATGGATTTATTCACTCCTCAGATTACAAACCACTACAGTGCTCATAATAAGAGGAATTTATTAAGCACTCAAAGTTTCCCTGTGAATGTCTATTCTGTGAATCAGAATGTTACCTGTGTTTCAGACCAGAGTCTTGACTCTGGAGGTTCCAACAAAGCAGATTTGGCTACTCTCCTTAAAAGGAAAAATTAAAAAAAAAAAAAAAGGAAACCAGATGGAAAATTGATGGTGAAGTAGGAAAAAAATTTTTCTTAGGGTGGTAGTGTTGAGAAGAGAGATCTAAAAGCTGTCTTTAGGGGGATCGGCAATTTCCTTGAGGTTCTACTGGAAAGAACAGAGGCAAGAGTTGAGGGGATTTGCATAGGATTACAGAAGTGCAGCACCACACCTGGATCCAAGGACATTCTTGTTCTTAGGAGACACATGATGGAATATTTAGCGATGAAATATTTTTAAGCTTAGAACAACTTCTCAAATAGTTCAGCCAAAACATCACACACACACACACACACACACACACACACACACACACACACACCAACAGAAAGATAGAGGAAAGTAGGATAGTAGGAAATTTAGATAGAGTGCCTATAATTTTTTTGTCAGGTTTTTCTCTTTTTTTTTTTTTTTGTAGCCAAGAGATTTATTGGAGGGGCCGGCATGAAAGGAAGAGACAAAGGAGAGAGAAAGAGAGAGAGGGAGGGAGGAGCAGAGAGGGAGAGAGAAAAAGAAGAACAAAAGAGAGAGCTTTCTCATAACTTTTTATCAGGTTGGAGGTTTTGGGTTTTGGGTTTTTTTCAGTACTGGAGATGGAACCCAAGGGCATTCTACCTGCAAGCTACACCTCCACCATATTTTTCTACTCTTTAAGTTGAAACAACTTCTCACTAAGTTGTAGAGGGCCTCACTAAGTTGCTGAAGCTGTGATCAAAACCTGTTATCCTTCCGTCTCAGCCTCTCAAGGAATGGGATTCAAAGGGTGCACCACCACGCCCAGCACCAACAGGTTGGATTTCTCAAGATAAAGGTTAGAAAAAAATAAAATAAGATTTGGACAAGAAAAAAAAGCATCTCTGGAGTTGTGTGGCATGCTGTGGAAATACTCTACGTTGATGTTCTACTTAATTCTTCTATCATTTTAGAGTTGAGTGCTTGGAGTTTTTTTTTTTTTATTTTTTTGAACATCCATTGGCTTTGAGTAAGAGCAGGTATCTTTAAAAAGTCCCTCATTCCTTTGGGTCATAGTCCTGTTGAGGTTTATTTATAAATCAAAGTGGAGATTAAATGGGGCACCTGGGCCTATTTTTAGAATAAGAGGTTCTGATGGATAGCTTGTGGTTGAAGTCTTTTATCCCTGCTGATCTTTGTTGCCCGCTGCAGTGGGACCCCCAGGATGTGCAATTGTAGGGAAAATATGCCTTTTGACCCTGGAAAAAGATGAAATGAACCCTCTGGAGATTCCAAAGGAGAAGCCCTAAATGACAAACATCCATATGATGTGAGGAGAGGAAGGCTTTCTGAAAGGAAAAGACATGCACTCTGATGTTCCCCAGGATTCAAAGTCAGAAATCTCATATCAGGTTTATCAGGGAGAGGCTGGCATCACACTCACCAAGTGGCCCAGAAGAAAGCATGTTTAGGAATTGCCAGGGTATCTGAACTGAAGGCTCTGTCTGGTTCAGGGTGAGGGGGCCTGAGGATTTGTGGTAAGGTTAGCTCTCAGGATGACTTGCTACTGAGTCTCACTCTTGAAGGTCCAGCTACTCTGGCACAGAATTGTCATTTAGGGAACGTATGCTGAGCATCTGTATGTAGAGAAAGATCTAAATGTGAATTGTCACTGAGGACAGACAGGCACATGTTTGCAAGACTGCAAAGCAACAGTTCACAGCAGCAACTCGGGTGCAACAAGATGCAGGAAAAGATCAGACATCTGTTTCTAGCAGGATTAAAGGCCATCCATTCTTCCTTAACTGTCAGTATAAACTCCAAAAAGTGTTTTTTGTTTTTTTTATTTTGTCAATTTAGGTATGATGCTAAGGTTAAAAAAACACTCTAAACATATATGCATTTATTAGCGCATTATAGTCTCACATCATTATGTAAATAATGAACTGCAGTCTTCCTCCTACTCTACCCTTCTTCCCTGGCACCACTGAGGTTTCCCCTTCATTATCTGGACTCCCTCTGGCATCCCAAATACTCCCTAGCTTGTGCATATTAGAGGAAACATATGACCCTTTACTTTCTGTGATTGGCTAATCTTATTTAGCATAATGTTTTCCAGATCCTTCCATCTTCTTACAAATGATGTAATTTTTTCTGCTTTATTGCTGAGTAGAATTTAATCATGTGTATTTCCCATAATTTTGTAATCCATTCATCTGTTGATGGACATTTAGGTTGGTTTCATAATTTGGCTATTGTGAATTGTGCTGCTATGAACATGGGTATGCATATGTTACTGTAGTTCTCTGGCTTCAGAGCCCCAAGTAAACACTGACATAAACTATGAACAAATAGAATCTCAGGCCCTAGAGCAAAGTCCCATAGCATACTTGAAACTAACAAAAAAATTCCTCAGGTCAGAAATTCAATTATATTTAATATACACAACTACCAAGCTTTTTGTATAGTAAATATATGTTAGTCCTACAGCCATCTACATACCAACGATTCATATCACACTTAAAATTTACTATAAAATGGCATAAGTGAAAAGTACATATTTTAATAAACAGAAGATTTTAATGTGAACATTTTTTGATGGGCTTTGTGTGGCTCCTTATCTGTGAAATGCCTATTCCTGGGGGTTTCTTCTTCTTCAAATGGGTTACTTCTTATTTTCTTACTGATTTTTAGGAGTTTTGCATATGTTCTAAATGTTATTATTTTAACAATGATAAGTGTTAAAGTGTGTTTTTTTCAGTTTGTCGCTTATTTTTCTTTATTGTTGTATAGCCTTAATAAACAGAAGATTCTAATAAAGATAGACTTGAGTTTACTAATACTTTATGTTATGCATTGTCATCTTTAAAAAAAAACTCAGATATCTAGGCCATAGAAATGATCTTGGATTTTATTCAGTAACCAGCTGCCTCAGTACCCTTTACTGAATACCATAACCCTTCCTTTATTGAAACTGAACAGTAGCATATATCAAAGTTTAGTTTAAGTGCATGTCTGTTTTGGGATTCTGTGTTTTTTTCTGTTACTATATCTTCCTTTAGTATCAGACTGCCTCAAGTAACTGTTGATTTCTAGAAGGCCAATTTCTTTCTCCTTTCCAATTATTCTTATTCAAGAACATTTGGGCTATTGGTTACATCTCTCTGCTTTTCCATATTAGTAGAATAAGTTTATCAAGTTCTATTTGAAACCCTTCTAGAATTATGTTTGCATAATTCATAAATTGATGACATTTCGTGGAGTCATCAATTTGGAGAGAATAAAAATCTTTATACTACTGAGTTATCAATGAACATGAAATGTTGTGTAGAAAAGTTGTGTACTTTTTTCCCCATGAAAGACTTAAACAGTTTTTTTTTACTAAGTTTACTCTAAGATATCAAATCTTTTGATGCTATTTTAAGTGATATACTTTTCAGTTGCAGTTTTTCAAGTGATTTTGATCCTGTACCTTTGAGAAACCCTGTGACTCATGTTTAGGGTTTCCCCACGTAGAGGTTCTATATGCCACTGCCAGCACCTGTGGCTATTCCTAGACCAGGCCACTTTCCTCTTGATTTTCAGTTGAGGGAGTTGCAGGACAAATAGGGAGATTTGGGCTATAAGCCATATTCTGGCTTGTGATTAAGAATTCAGAGAGATCAAACAAACAAACAAACAAAAAGAATTCAAAGAAGCCAGGCATGGTGATACATTCCTTGTAATCTTAGTACTTGGAAAACTGAGACAGGAGGATTGTAGATTCAAGGCCTGCATTGGTAATTTAGTGAGATCCTGTTTCAAAATAAAAGCCAAAGTTGAGCCGGGCGTGGAGACTCACGCTTATAATCCCGCGCTTGGGAGGCAGAGACAGGAGGATAGCGCAGGTTCAAAGCCAGCCTTGCTGGTTTAAGAGACCCTGTTTTTAAATAAAATTTTTAAAAAGCTAAAGTTAAGTATAGCTGAGAGGTAAAATACCATTGTGTTCAATTCCCAGTACCATGAAGAAAGAAAAGGAATCCAAGGAAACATCTCTACCTTTCTCCAGAGTCCCAGAGGGCTAGATGGCAGGATATGTCATCTATCTTCCTGTTCAGGCGCCAGGTGTCATTTTGGCCCATCCACATTTGCCGAGAGTCTACAAACACAGGCAGATGTGCGCAGATGGACGTGGCCTTTCTCCTTCCTCCTTTCTCATCTGGGTCATCTTTTCTCCAGACAAGCTCAAAATGAGAGTTTTAAAACATTTTGTACTTAAGCTGGGCGTGGTGGCGCATGCTTGTAATCTCCGTGCTTGGGAGGCAGAGACAGGAGGATCGCGCAGGTTCGAAGCCAGCCGCGCTGGCTTAAGAGACCCTGTTTCCAAAAATTAAAAAAAGTATAAAATAGGTCTGGGAGTGTAGCCCGGAGGTAGACGGGCTTCCTGGAACCCCAGTACCACCACAAAAAAATTGTATTTAAATATAGTATTTTCAGGCATTTTGTTGCAGAAGTTTTTCTGCTCATTTAGTCTATATCCTCCTTTTTTGTAATGTAGAAAAGAATTATGAGATTATTTGACATATCTGTTTCTTAATGAACTCATGATTTTCATATTCTCTTTAGTTACTCACATTTTAAATTATAAAAATATGAAAGTAGTATCTGTGAAAGTGGCCCACCTGTATTTTCCATGTCTATCTTTGACTTTTCCTCTTAAAAATTGAGCCATTTGCTTTATTCCCAGTTTGGCACCTCTCCCAGGCTCCATGCTTTTCAAATAATTACTGAAAAATGGTTCTGATCTCATGACTGCCATCTCTTGCAGTCCTCTCTTTATGGTTTATCTGAGCCTGAAAATTAGAAATCCAAACAATGTCCTCTAATTTAATCCTATTTTGGTTGCATGGGAGAAAAAGTTGGGGATCTAAACTTCTATACTAATTCTGAGCAGTCTTTGTTTGGCTACTGTCATCTCCTACCTAAGCACAGTTTTACTACTACAGAAAGAGTAAGCAGAGGAGCATGGAACATCAGGAAAACGTTCTACTTACAAATCATCACAATTGATTCAGAAAGGACAGCCCAGGAGAGGCCAGAGGGTTAATAAACACTGTCATCTTCACTTAATGTAACTGTCAAAATTGGAGAGAAAGTATTCTCAACTTCATTTTGTCTGAAAAGTTATGTTAAGGAATACATTTCTCAAAAATAAAATATACTCCCAAATTATTTTTATGAAATTAATTTTTATCAGGGTAATTGCAAAAAGGACTGAATTTCCTTGTTCAGGTATAATGAAGCATGTAATTGCAATGCCTACTAAGCATATATTTTTTTCTAGAAAAGTATATGTTGTTTAATGATAAAAATAATTTTTGCATTGAAAGATCTATCCATTTCTCTCTTGAAAAGAAAAATGTGCCCAGTTATCCCAGTTAGGATTACAAAGTTTATGCTTCATTTTGAATTAGGTGGATATGATGAGAAATTATTTGGGCAAAGATGCATTTATGACATTATTAAGTCACTGCTATGAATTCTTCAAAGTAACTACTCCTGGGAAGTACCAGTGGGAACATAGGTAATGGAACAAATCCAAAGCCTAAAGACTGTACTGAAGTAACACTGGAATGCTTATCAGTGTGTGCATATTCAGTGTTTTAAAGAACATTCAGGAAACACTGAGAATTAAAGATATTTCTGATTCTTGCTAAATCTATCATATGTGAGGAAAAAATACTTTTATTGGATTTGAAGTGTGTGGTATTATTAAATGACTTAGGAGTTTGATTATCCTGGGAGGCAAAGTGACATCCAACAGGGATTACAGGGAGTGATTTGGGAATCATAAAATAGTGACAGGCCTGGAGGAGCTTTGGGGAGGCTGAGGCCACTGCAGTAGTATTGTCCTGGGACCCGAATATAAGGAAAACAATGAAGACTTCTAAGCATGGCCCACTGTTTAAACTCTAAATGTTAAGTCTAAAAGATGGGAAGATCCAGGTACAGTGATGCATACCTGTAATCTCAGTACTTAGGAGGCTGGGACAGGTGTCCCACAGGTTTGAGACCAGTCTCATCAACTTAGTGAGATCCTCAGCAACTTAATGAGACTCTGTTACAAAATTAAAATAGGAATGAGGGTGTAACTTGGAGGTAAACACCTCTAGGTTCAATCCCCAGCACAATAAATAAATAAATAAATAAATAAATAAATAAATAAATAAATTTCTTCATTCCATTACTTTTCTTTCTGTTTCTCGCTCCCTTCCTTCTTCCCTTTTCTTTCTTTCTTTCTTTTTTATAGTACTAGGGATTGAACCCGGAGGTATTTCATCTCTGAGACACTATTTTTTTCTTATTTTGAATCAGGGACTCACTAACTGGAAAAGGATCTTGCTAAGTTGCTGAGTCTGACCTTGAACCTGTGATCCTCTTATCTCATCGGCCCCTGTACTGGGATTACAGTTGTGTTGCACCACACTTGGCTATCTTTCTCCCATTCTATATATAACAGTAGCAGCAGCAACATTAGTTGACACTTTTACTTAACATACTTTTAAAAACACCATGGCTGGGCGTGGTGGCACATGCTTGTAATTCCCGCGCTTGGGAGGCAGAGACGGGAGGATCGCTCGCGCAGGTTCGAAGCCAGCCACACACGCTGGTTTAGGAGACGCTGTTTCCAAATAAAAATATAAAATAGGTCTGGGAGTGTAGCCTGGAGGTTAAAGGGCTTCCAGGAACCCCAGTACCACCACCAAAAAAAAAAAAAAAAGCACCATGAAATACCATAAAATACCATTATTATTCTCCTCAATATTTAATGATTTGAAGATGAGACTCAGAAATTTAAGGACTGATCCTAAGAACTATAAGCACCAGTAGCTGAGTTGGGAGAAGACATAAGATGTTCTTGTTGTTTCTTTCTTTTTTTAATGTAATCCCGGAGCAACCCAGGATGAATAAGAATAGGCATCTAAGTGTGATTTTACCACACAAAGATGAAAGTTCTAGGCTAAGACATAGGGTAGACAACAGAATGTGGAATGTAGTTAGCCTGGAAATCTGTTTTCCAAGGGAAAATTTATATTCTTCCATCAAAATTGGCATCTTCTCTTTGCAGTCTGGCTAAGTGATTCTGAAATATTCAAAGCTAACAATGTCAATATTCCCCCAGAAGTTTAGTTCCTTCTGTTCCTATGAGTCTAACCATCCTTTTGTTTACAGTATCCTGAAAAGAACTTTCCTTTGATCAATCTTTGTCTTGCTGTCATTGCGTACTAATCAGCAGACTTCACCCGTGATAATAATCATAGCACTCAATCTGTGCCCAAGTGGAAAATTGTAGCACTTGAGGTGGCAGTGTCATTGGACAGTGTAGGCGTGCTCATTGCAAACTGGACTTGCACCCTGAGAGGCAAAGCGTTTCTACTTCATTATCTTCAGCAGCAGGAACTCTAGATTTCATCTTAAGAACTAGGTCAGTATTGGGGGCATAGGAGGGCATTGAAATGAAACCATCTGGTTGGCAATAAAGAAAAATAGCTCTGTTATCACTGGAGACACAGTACTGTGTATCAAAATTGTTTATTTGCAATTTTAGTATACTGATAGAGATTGATGAAATATTGATTCATGTTGACTTTTAAAACTTTTAAAAATAATTTAGCATACAATAAAATGCTGTGAATTTTGACAAATGCATATAACAATATAACTGCCACCAAAATCAAGACAAAGAAAAAAATTCCCTTATTCTCCCCAAATCCTTTGTGCTTCTCATCTGTAGTTAAGCCATCTTTTAATCACTAAAACGCTTGCAAAATTGATCAAGTATCCATCTTTAAACTTTTGCTTTCCTTAGAATATTATATAAGTGAAATATGCTGCTGCCATGGCACTCGCCTGTGAATTTTTTTATTGGTCCATTGTAGCCATACATCTTAATGGAGTACAAGATGATAAAAGCATAATGAACACATTACTCATTTAGCCCTTACCTAATTCCTACTTTATTCTCTTTCCCCTCCCTCCTTCTCATGTTCGGCTTAGTGATTGAGGTTGATATATTTGCAAATATACTTTAAATTATCTCTTGATTACTCATGACAACTAATACAATTAAATATTGTGTACATAGTTGTTATAATGTGTTGTTTAGAAAATTATGACAAAAACAAAAATTTTTTATATCAATACAGGTATGAATAAAAATACTTTCAATTCATGATTGTTTGAATCTGTGGATGTAGAACTTATGATATAGACTATGTTTGTTTTCTTTTCCTAGGATGCTTTATTTCATCATGTACCATTTTCAAATACTCATTCTTCAAAGTTTAAGTTCGATGATTTGTTTTCTATGCAACATTTCCAGACTTGCCTTAGTTACTTACTTCAAGGCAATTAAACTATTGAACATTTTTCTTTTTTTTTTAATTCACTGGAGATTGAAGCCAGGATTACAAACTACATACTTAACCTGTTTTTATTTTTGTTTTGAAACAAGTCCTTGCAAAATTGTTGAAGCTAGTCTTAGACCTATGATCCTCCTGTCTCAGCCTATTAAGTACTGGGATTGCAGTTCTGTACCACCCCACCCAGCTTTAGGGTAATTGAAGTTCTTTTATAGCAGTAACCCCACTCCAATTTTGGCATAGTCATTTTGGTACATGTATATTGCCTATTCTAGCCTATAAAGTTTTTCCAAATCAAATATTTTCCCTATTTACTATTGGAAAAAAGGAGGTAATATCTTGAAATACACTATGATATTTATCCATCAGATCTGGACTGAGACATTCCACTTTTTTCGCCATGGGCTTATGTTGGGTAGGAGAGGGAAAAGATTTTTATAATAAGAGTACAAAACATTTCAATATACATATCAGAGACAACATATGAGAGATATTTCAAATTACAAAAGACAGTCTTTTTTTTAAGGGAAATAGATTACCTGTTAATTGAAAGGTAATAACCTTATAAAGAAGGTGTAGCATAGTTGGATGTTTCTCTCTCCACCATCTCTTTCTCTCTCCACCAGCTGGCCATATGGTCAGAATGGCCATCTTCAAGCTAGGAAAAGTCTTCACTAGAAATGAAACCACCATCCTAATTCCAATACTTGGTAGGCTGAAATAGGAAGATTGCAAATTTTATGTCAGCCTCAGCAATTTGGTGAGAACTCAGAAATTTGGTGAGACTCTGTTTCAAAAAAAGAAAAAAGAAAAAAAAGAAAAATAAATTAAAAACCTGGGGCCATAACTCAGAGGTAGAATATTCCTGGGTTCCATTTATAAAAAAAAGGAAGAGGAGGAGGAGGACGAAGAGGAGAAGGAGGAGGAGGAGGAGGAGGAGGAGGAGGAGGAGGAGAGACTGAGGAAGAAGATGAGGAGGAGGAGGAGGGGGAGGAGGGGAGGAGGGACAACTAGAAATAAACAATGACAAAGAGACTAGAGAACTAGATGATTCTGATTCTGAAGGAGGGGATTAGGGCCAGCTGGATAAAAAGAGCTGGGAGGTGGGAGACAAGAGAAGAAAGGCCAAGGGTCTTGGGTACCATGAGGAACCTCAGGTAGAAAATGATTCAGAGTTAGCTGTGAAATAATCTATGTTCAGCACCCAACATCAAATTCCCCATATCCCATATCAAGTTCACACATATCTGTGTTAGTCTTCCTGGGCTGCCTTAAGGCAGGATCATGGAATAGGGATCTTAAACAAGGAACATTGACTATGTCATAATTCATAGTTTTGAAAGCTGGAAGCCCAAGATCACGATTTTAAGCAATTTGGTATCTGGACAAGGTCCACTTCCTGGCTTCTCACTGTATCCTCATGTGGGCTTTCCTCAGAGTATGCAGATTAAGAGAGAATGAGAAAGGGCACTGTGGTGTCTCTTCCTATATGGGCACCATTCCTATTAGATATGATCTCACAATGGACTGAGCTGTTGAACTCAAATATGGAAATCCTAACCTTCAATATTACTGAATATGGAGAAAAAAAACATTTAAGGAGGTAAATGAGGAAAAATGAGGTCATAATCCAATAAAAGAGGAAAAAGAGACACCATAGCACTTTCTCTCTCTCTCTACCATTTGAGGACATGGTGCTGAGTGGATATCTTCAAGCTAGGAAGAGTCCTCACTTGAAATGAAATGACCATTAACCACCTCCTTCAAAAAGAGAAGAAAAATAAAATTAAATCAAGTAGGACCTTGATTTTAGGCTTTCCAGCCTCAGAGTGATGAGAAATAAAATTTTGCTGCATAAGCCATCTGGTCTGTGGCATTATGTTGTCAGAGCCCAAGCAAATTATCACAGGGTCCCATCATTATGGCCTCATTTAATGACCTTAATTGATTAGATCCTTAAATGTCCTATTTTCAAATATACACCAATCATGGGTGAAAAAGTTACCTGGACCACATTAGCCAAAGAGAGGAGCCAATTCCTCAAGTACCTCAGTGCTATTCTGTGACTTATTATCCTGAACCAATGCTTAATTACCATAATAGTGGATGATATGAATAAGAGATGTGTCACTGAGACTGCAAATTAATCCAAATACTCTTTTAGTACTTTAGTTTTTTAGTTTTTTTTTTTATGTCTCCCATTAAATTTTCTGTGTCTCCCATTACATTTTTCTAGTGGTTTATTCATTTTCCCGCTTAAGTCTCTTTTTGTCAGATGTATACAAATAATAACTGGGTTGACCTAAATACCTCACAAAACGCACCATCAAATCCTTGATGTTTAGGATGTTTAGGAATGTTTAAGATGTTTAGGAATTAATTATAAGCATATTTCTCTCTATCCTTGGAAGTACCATATATTATAATGGTGTAGAAAAAATTTTAATAAGAATATTGAATTTCGTTCAACTTGTATTAATGGTATTAAGAACATCACACTTTTCTTATATTTACAAGGAACTCTTAAGTTTTCCTTTTGGTGTCTGTAGTGATATAAGCATGACTGCTTGGGAAAGATCATTTTGGACTGCAAATTTAAGTGTCTTCATTTTTAGTGGAGCTTGGCATACTAGAGAATAAAGATGACACCAAAGACTGAAGAGCCTTTAAAGCCACCTGGTGAGCCATACACTTCCTCATTAACAAGTGAAGACAATGTCTCTTGTTGTGGTTCAAAATCCTTATGAAGTAACTCTTTCTCTACCTCTCTTCATTTTCCTTTCCTTCCCACTTATCAGGTTGACTTGAGGAGGAGAGATGAAGTAAAAGGCAGAAAAAGAGCCAGAGAGCCACTTGGGAAATGTCATGAGAGATGGCATGTGAGAAAGTGGGCAGGTGAAGCAGCAAAAAGGAGCAAAGCTACTTGAGATGGCTGTAGGTGAGGCACGGCAACTGGGTCAGGAGGAGAGGAGGAAGAATGGCTTTGGGGGAGGACATGGTGACTGAATAGATAGGAAAAGAGGAGGAAGACTCAATGACAGCTCCAAAATTTCTACCTGAAAGACTGGGATCCTGTTCTTATTCTTAGGAAAAAGTGTCAAATCAAAAACACCCTGAGATTTCACCTAACTCCCTCTAGAATGGCAATCATTCAAAACATAAACAACAATAAATGCTGGCAAAGCTGTGGAGAAGTGGGAACTCTGAAACATTGTTGGTGGGATTGCAAATTAGTGCAACCACTTTGGAAAACAGTATGGAGAATCCTTAGACGAATGGGAATAAATTTACCATTTGACCCAGCAATGCCACTTCTGGGTATCTACCCAAATGAAAGGAAACTAAACTACCAAACTAATGCATGTGTATCTATTCATAGCTGCCCAATTCACCATAGCCAAACTATGGAACCAGCCAAGATGTCCATCAACAGATGAATGGATTACAAAACTGTGGGATATGTACACAATGGAATTTTATTCAGCCATAAAGAAAAACACAATTACATCATTTACAGGGAAATGAAGGGAACTGGAGAACATTGTGCTAAGTGAGATTAGTCAGTCACAAAAAGTAAGAAATCAGATGCTTTCCCTAATATATGAAAGCTAGGGAGACATGGGTAACTGGAGGAACTCTAGATGTAGAAGCAGATTCTATAGAGGATCAAATAAGGCAACCTAACTGAGGGGATGAGGGGGGGGAGGAAAACTCTCTAAAGCACATGATGTACTTAAACAAACATATCAAAGTCAATCACTAAGCCAAGCATAGGAAGGAGAGATGGGGAGGGAATGAGATGGAGATTGGGTTAGGGCTAATTGGTGATGTGTGTATGTATGTCTACACAAGTCTTTTATCCCATTAAGATGTATGACTACAATGCACCGATAAAAAAAATTAAAAAGAGAGAAAATGAAAAAAATGTCAAAAGTTTTCAAAATATATTTCCAGCTTCCATGGTGCACTGTAATAGTAGAGTATATTTGAGTAGAAAATAGTATTAGTATACATTACAAGGATGATAAAGTGTTACAGGTGACAATCATAATTCAGAGATGAAGTTAAATGGATAAAGAAAATGTAGTACAATGAAATTTTAACCAGACATAAAGAAAAACAAAATTATGTCATTTGGAGAAAAATTGATGGATAATATTATGCTAAGGGAGATCAGCCAGTATCACAAAGTCAAGGTTTAAATGTCTTATCTTATATGTGGAAACTAGAAAAAATAGGAAACAAAATTAACTTCAGATAAATGAGGAGAAAGATGAGTAGAATAGTGGAAAGGGACCAGGAAATTGAGACGGGAGGACTGAAAGTAAGAACTAATGGAAGAAACAGTTTGAATTATGCTGTTCCCATGTATACAAGTACCATGATCAAACTCACTATTATGTATGGGGAAGGTTATCAGGGTGGGACCTGAAGGGAAACACACCAAGACCTGTGTGCATGTTTGTTTTTATGACTTTGAACCTCACCGTGATGTAGAATTATAGTGTAACAATAAAGGTATTTTAAAAACAAAGAAATTAAGGAGACTAACTCTTACCTCTTTTTCACTTTTCTAATACAAAATAAATATTCCTCATGAGCCCAGCCACATAGGAGAAGTCCATTGTCACAAAGTGAGGTACACACTGCTTCCTGACAAAAGAAGGAATTGATCTCCTCTACTTTCCACCTTTCCTTTATGAAAATAAAATAAAAATTCTAGCTTCTTAAAACCATTCTCAAAAAGTGCCTCTAACAGAGAAAAAACAAATTGGGACAGACAATATGCTATCATTTTTATGGAAATTTTCATTTAAGTAGAAATAAAGTATCATGTGTTATTATTGACATACTGACTGTATAATTTAATGAAAGCTGTATTTTGAAACTATATAAGAAAAAAAAGGTTCTATGTAATTACAACTGATTGTGTTCATTGTTACGGAAATGTTGTGTCAATAAGCTTAATGAAATAATAACTCAGTAATGATAAACAGGATTTCATAGACACATATCATTAAATGTGGCAAAGGAAGACATTATTTGACTGCAGTCCTGGAATAGAAAAGCAAACTTAATTATATTAGATGGTAAATTGCTATTAAGTTACTGGTTGTTCTCCCTAGAGTCATGACTTTGTATGCTGATCCCTCGCCTTCAATTAATATTTAAGCAACTGCTTAAGAAGATTAACAATCACGGAATGAGTTAACTTAATTTTGCCTGGGGTTGAAGTATAATTTGCTGTCCTCTATTACTGTAAAAACCATGAAATCTTATTAGAAATATTATGTTAAGAAGAAATGGACATGGCTATGCTAAGATGAGCATGGGCTCTTCTCCTATAATTCTTACAATTAATATAAAAGGGGTATTCCGACAACTCTAATCTTAGAAATCATATATTTTCTCTGTTTCCTTTTGAATATGCTTTTATTGGTGCATTATATTCTCACAACACAATGTAAATTATGTTGACAGTGACATACATGCACACAGCACTTGGTTGCTCCCCACCTTCCCATCTCCCCTTCCCAATATAGAGTACTGAAATTGACGCTGGTATTTTCACATATGTACACATAGTGGATGGTAGTAATTCTATTAATGAACCTCCTCTTCCCCATCCCCTTTCCTTAGACCTTCTCTGTGGCTCCACTAAGGTTTCTCCTCCATTATCTGGTGTCCCTTTCATATCACACTCTTCAGTTTTCTTTATAAGTTCATCCTCTTAGATCCTATTTATAGATTTCCAGATTTTTTAATGGACACATTCCTTTCAGAGAGTATGTCTTGT
The DNA here is from genome assembly GCF_963383645.1 of Muscardinus avellanarius. NCBI lineage: Eukaryota > Metazoa > Chordata > Mammalia > Rodentia > Gliridae > Muscardinus > Muscardinus avellanarius. Next base: position 80,371,898 of record NC_137789.1, read on the forward strand.
TTATTGCTTTATCCCTTGGTCACCACGGAAAGCAAATAAGTATTGTTGAACAACAACAACAACAACAACAAAATGAAGCTGTAAGAGGAAACTGAAACATTCCCATGAGAGTAAGAGCAGAATACCAGGTTAATGCTCCATAAAAGATATTTTTGCACATCAGAGTTGGTCCTCCCCATGGAGCGGTAAGTTAGAAGCCAATATTCTAGACTTCCATGGGATTGAAAGTACAGTTTACCTTGAGGAGAAGAGATGAAGGACTTAGTGTTGATGCTGCCCTGAGCTTCCTGCTTGCTGATTGTCTGATTCCACACTCTAGCCATTCTTATTAGGGAAAAATTTAGACATATTTTCATGATACATTGCAGGATGCAGCCTGGCCCACCAGGCACAGTAGTTTGCCATTACATTTTAAACACTGGGACATATAAAAGAATCCTAGAAAATCTAGGTTATGAAGTGAAATTTACTGAAATCTAACCTCCCCTTTCTTTAAATATTAGGCCTATATAGTCTCCATATGTTCCTCCCCCCCACTTATTTCTAAAGTTATTAACTTTACTTCACAAAGATTAAAATACCCAATGTTGACTTTATGTAAGTACCTAATAAAATATTTCAACCCCCAACTTATTTTTCCCCCACTGGGGAAAATCTTCACCTTACTCTGACCTTTTAAAAATTATTTTTATATGCCAAAACATATAAAATATAAAATATATAAAACATATAGATATAGAAAATTCACCACAGAGGTGAATCAGTTTGGGGATTTTTATTCGTAGCAAAATGAACCAGAGAAGAGGCATTGTTTAATCATTTATTTCCACAAGAATTTTCTTAATTCCTAAAGGAGCTTTTAAGTACTCAGCCACAAAGAGACAAGGCCAATGTCTCACCATGGCCCCTCTGGCCTGATAGAAGAGAGGGCAAGAACAGTTCCATCAGGACATATCAGGGTGAGGTAGTGAATATAGAAGGATGAACAGTTCTGTAAAATAGAAAGAAATGAGATGTTTGTGGATACTTTCCTTAAAGAACTAGAAATTAAGTTATCTAGTTAGGTGAGGTAAAAGCAGGCAGAAAGAAAAATGGTTCATAAGATCCTCTTCCAATGTCAAACTGACTTGACCTCTCAGGGACCTCATTTAAATGTGTGAGAAGAAAATCAGATGGAGCCATCTTGAATCAGGTGTCCCAGGGGTAGCAGCTTTCATTCCAGAATAGCAGGGCTGCTCCCCAAATACACTCTGTGGGTACAACCCAGAGAACAGCCACATTTTCTTAAAAGGAGAGCTGATAATGAAGCAGTGTCTGTCTGACCCAGGAAGTTTGATATGCAACCCCCAAAAATCTTTTGTCTATGGTTAAGATGTAGCCCTTCAGGAGGCTGAAGGCCATAGGGTTTCTAAGGACACCCCCAGGTGCTATGAACATGTATGTTTCTATTACTCTGAAACTCATTATGATATATAATTACAATGTACCAATAAAAATATATTTTAAAAAAGGATTCACTAGGAGTCCCAGGACTCAATAGGTATTTGTATTCATGGCTGGAACTGATTACAGTGGAAGGACACAGAGAAAAATCTTCCAAGTGAAAAGTGGGACAAAGTCAGGGAGGCCACATGTGGCCCAGCCCTGCAGGGTCCTCTCCCAATTGAGGCACACGAGGTATACTTAACTCCACAGAAATGAGGTGCAACATCCCATGGTAGTTGTGGCCATCCAGAGAAACTCCATGGAGACTCAGAGCATAGGGTTTCTTGTGAGGCTGGGCTTAAAGGCACCTCTTGGCCAGGATATACCCCAATTCCAGACACCCAGAAGGATAGCAGGTATTGAGTACAAACCGCATTGTTCATATAAATAACAAAGACACATTGAGTTTTCCTTTTATTATAACTCATGAAAATAGTGGGGAAATCCCCAAATCTAAGTTCCCAAATACCAGGAAAAGGCCTACTGCACTAGTGGGACTGTCAAAGAGAGCAGTCAGGCCTTCTGGGTAACTCTCATGTACCCACAGAATCTCTGCAAATGCCTTCCTTGCTTTGTTCTAATAGGATACACACCAGATTTATGTCTCCACTGTGGGGTGCAGCTTATATCTTTAGCCACACAGCAATGAATTTGCCCCTCATTTGTGTGGTTGGCTTTGTGTCTTAGACACAGTTCATATTCTTTGAGTTTCAAGTATCTGGTTTAACAGAAATCATTGCTGCAGAGCCACCACTTGCCCAGATGGTTGTAGGTTGTCTTCTTTAATATTTCGGAGTCTTTCAACCACATCTACCCACTGAGAGTCATTATGCCTTATTATATTCAGACACTGCTGTTATCTGTCTGTGAGCATGACCCTAAAAGATACTATATATATATTTGGCTCCTCTGTGACTCTAAGTGTCTGGAGGAACATGGAGTCCAAGTTCACTCCTAGAAGAAAACCAGCAGCCTGAGTGCTTCAAGTCCAGGGGATGGTATAGGAAACCTCAAGTTTCTTTTCTTGGGTCATGTCACCTTTAAAACACTGGCTGCCCCTTGTCTCTTTCTCTTCTCCTCTCCTTATATCCATATGCTCCAATCTCTTCTGTTCCTTGGGTCTCTTCTCCAGGGTGTGTCTCAGCTCCAGCCTAACAATACCCTGAGGAGTCCTCAGTCATACTGACGATGGTATTGGACCCATGAAGAATGGACAGGCATAGATAGCAGTTCTCATACATCCTTCTGTACAGTAGATTTAAATTCATCCAGCTTTCCATCTGCTAATATTGTTTGCCTATCATAACCCATGTGAAACTTGCCTGAAAAGTCACTGCTTCTATGTTCTATATTATAGAGTTCTTTTTCTCTAGAGAAGAGGAAGGGGGATGCAATAATATGGGTGAGGTAAGGTTTTTTCCTGTCCCCTATGCATCTTACCACTTTTTCTTTGATGTCTGAGTCTAGCCCCCACCCCATCCACAGATGAAGTTCACATTAATAGGATTAGAGGAAATCATTAGAACTTCAGCACAGAGAGGCAGGATGCTCGCCTGGATCATCTCTGATTTAATTGTGACAATTTGCTCTTGTAAATGGCTTTAACTTGAGTAACTTTGAATAGGACTACATTTGAGATAATAATGATCAAGCTAGAATTGTACAGGGACTTCCCTGAATGATTGTAGAATTGCTTTAAGGGGAAGCTCAAATCTAACTTTTTGTGCATCCTTGAGAAAAATAAAATTTTGAAATGCTTTTTGCTGTTTTTCTTTAACTCCCCAGGAGGTTGAATGTCATTGTTTCTGAAAAAAAAATAACTGGCTACACTTGAGTAATCATTTTTAAAGTTATCTTGCAAAAATTTTTTATTTCAAGGCTATAAAGAATAGTTTTTTATTTTCTTCCAAGTTATTTTTTTTTATCATATTCTCTATAAGTAGTGTTTATTGCTAAAGAAAAACATAGAAAAGAAGGAGCCTTGAGGGAGATTGTCATCTTTTACTCAACACGGTATCTGAGTATTTTATACAGCTTACTATACATATTTGTTCGATGCACAGTTACAGTTTTTCCAGAATAGTACAGGGCAAGTTAAAACAAATCTCTCAAATCTGAGAGGTCGTGCAGTATAATAACAAAGGCAAAGATTATTACCTTTAATTGTATTAATTGGTGGTAATCTTGCTAATTATCTTTTAACTCTCCTCAAGGACACACAATGAGCAGGGCTCTAGGCTGAGCATGGCACATGCATTTTTGCAGCAAGTTGAGACTCAGAATGGCACACCAAATAGGATTTATCATTCTCTGCTGTTCACAGATGAATTCACTGGGCTTCATGTCGCGTCTGACTTCCCTGTGGCTATGCAGTTATTGAACCACACAGCATTCCACAGATGTGCACCAAGCAGAAAGGCAGCAGTGTAGCACAGTGGGCACCACATGGGTATTGAAAATTCAGCCCTGTCTATATGCCACGGAAACTGTGTGAACCATGGGTACTACATCTCTTTGTATCCCACTTCTTCTCTTGTGGGAAATGCAGGGTCTATTTGAGAGTAACAGTGGGTGTGCCTCACATTATGGACTGAATGTTCATGTCTCCAACAAAATCCACTTGTTGAAAGCCTAAACCCCAGTGTGATATGTAAGACTGGAAGGCCTTTGGGGGTTGTTTCGGGTTGGGGCCCTCATGATGGGATTGGTTGCCTATAAGAAAGCAGTATCTATGAACCAGGAAATGGGCTCTCACCAGGCACCGGATGGAAGCATACTGGTGCCTTGGTCTTGGATTTCCCAGCCTTCAGAAATGTGAGGAAAACATGCTTATTGTTTTATTCACTTATGTCATAATATGTTATAACAATGTGAGTGGACTGAGATACCTCACAGGATAGTTATAAAGATTAATGAGATGATCTTTCAGGAACCTCATAAAATTTCTTTTTTTTCACATTTTAGCCATCTTTTTTCAGACAAATTTTTTTTAGCTGTTTGATATATTTATTTCACTAATCTACTTTTTTCTTTTAACAATTTTTTATTGAACATAAATAGTATACATTTAAACTATATTTGGTGCCCTCTCCCCCCACCCCCTTTTTCCCTTCCCCCCTCCCACCAATGGTTGTCCAGGTTAACCATGTCATATTCATAATTTTACACATGTTCAGATGTAGACCCTCATTAATCAAGATCAGCCTTCCTCCTCTCCTATCTTTCCATTCAAACTTTGCTGATATTTCCCCTCCATTATCTGGAGTCTCAGTGGTATCCTCTGTGTTTCCTAGTTTGGGCATATTAGAGGAAACATATGTACCTTCTCCTTCTGTGCTTGGCTGATCTCACTTAACATAATGTTCTCCAGGGCTTTCCATCTTCTTGCAAATGATATAATTTTGTTCTTCTTTATGGCTGAATAGAATTCCACTGTGTGTATTTCCCAAAGTTTTGCTATCCATTCATCTGTTGATGGAGATCTGGCTTGGTTCCATATTTTGGCTATTACAAATTATGCTGCTATGAATATAGGTATGCATATTCTGCTGAACCTCATAAAATTTCAAGAAATGTTAGCTACTGTTAGGCCTACTAGACACTAGGAAAATAATAATTTTTCTCTTTTTTGTGTAAAGAGCTTTGCTATTTAATTTAAGATTTACAAAAATATACAGAGGTGGTAATATTATATGTCTTTTTCATTACCTTGCAAAGATACTTATATTCTCATGTTTACTGCTGCACTATTCCCAAGAGCCAACACATGGAATCAACTATCAGTGAGTGAATGAGTAAAGAAAATTTGGTACATATACACAATGAAATATTGTCCAGCCATAAAAATAATTAAATTCTGTTAATCAGGGTACTGTGGATAGAATTGGAAGACCTTAGTGAAATAAGCTCCACCGAGAAAGACCAATACTGCATGGAGGGATGGAGACAACGGTGGGTAAGAAGAGTAGCTCTGAATGTTCTATAGCATAGTAAGATAACCATAAGGGGCAATGACTCATTGCATTTTTCAAAATAGTGCCCAGAAAAGATTTTGAATCTTCCCAGAACTAAGAAGTAATAATTGTTTGAGCTGATAGATTATGTCAATCATCCTGATTAGATTCTTCCATATTATGCATTAAAATAACATATTGTATTCCAAAATATGTGCAATTATTATATATCAATTAAAAATAAAGGAGCATTTTATATTATTATTATTATTATTATTATTATTATTTATTTATTATTATTGTTGTTGTTATTATTATTAAGATTCACAAATGCATTCCTCTAGTGGAGCTGTGCCTATTACTAGTGGTCTTGGTATCACTGCAGTTCTACTCCACCCTAGTTCCCAAAGAATGGACTTATTCTACTTCAGCCCTCTTGAATCCCATAACTATTTGGGGTCTTACCTGTAAAGCACTGTGTGAAGTGCTCTAAGTGTATCCAGCTTTACCCAAGTGTTGTTTAAGAGTTGGATGAGGTAGACAGATTTCTACTTTAGACTCTCACTCTGGGAATTGTGTGGAGATAAGCTCATAAAATCAAACTGGGCAAAGGGAAGGCAGAGGGGACAAGTGCTCTAGAAGAGATGGCACTGGGGGAAGAAATAGAGGAGGACAGGGCTAGAGAATTTATTTATTTATTTATTTATTTATTTATTTATTTATTTATTTATTTTTATACTGAGGATTGAATGCAGAGTCATTCTACCTCTGAGCTATGTCCCCAGCCCTATTTTTTTTTTAAAACAGGCTCTTATTATGTTGCTGAGGGCCTCACTAAGTTGCTGAAGTTGTTTTTGAACCTGTGATCCTCCTGTCTCAGCCTCCTAAATGCTGGGATTACAAACATGTGCCACCACATCCAGCTTAGAGAATCATTTAGAAGGTAAATTGGGACAATCTGATGAGAGTTAGACATGGGTGGTGATAGTACTATTTTATTGAGAAGAGGCTCATCAGTTGGACATGGTGGCGTGTTCTGTATAATCTTAGTACTTGAGAGACTTAAATAGGAAGAGTACAAGTTCAAGGACAGTCTCAACCACTTAGTGAGACCCTTGGCAATTTAGCGAGACCTTGTTTCAAAATAAAAGAAAAAATAGGGCTGGAGTGTAGCTTAGAGGCAGAATGCTCTTGGGTTTGTTCAGTCTCTACTACAGAAGAAGATAAATAAGAATAGAAGGAAGAGGTGTAGAAGGAGGAGGATGAGAAGGAGAAAGTGATAAAGGGGTTCATTGAGATGAGTACCATGAGATCTACAATGGGAGCAGGTCTCCTAAAGAGAGACCAAGTGCAACTTGCAGTATCTGGAAATGGTTTCAGGGGAGGGAGGAGGTGGGCAATGAAATGGAAGGAAGAAGGAAAGACTGGATTGGCATTCAAACATAAACAGTGCGGCCAGAGAGGCTCACAAGAAATTATATTCACTGGAGACATCCCAAATTATTTAGAGAGAAGATTAATTCATAAAAAATATATAGCTGAGGATAATAATTTCTCAGTTAAAATACATAGACCTTTGCAATGTTTATTAAAGTATGGTTCAGATTCCAAGGGTTTCAAGCATATGGCTGATAGCCATAGAGACAAATTGCTTCATAAGCAAATAATCTCCTTACTTTTAAAAGAAGAAAATATATAACACCAGACCAATAAGATGTATTTCTTGCACCAACATTTATTACTCTGTTTTGCAACATACCAAGAAAATGGAATTTGTCCAAAATAATTTTAATTAGGTACATTTCCACTGCCTTATGCTAAGGTCTCACCTGAGCCTAAAAATTTCTTTCTTAGTATGAAAGGAAGAGAAAAAATGTGTATTCATCAGAAAAGTTACTAACTTAGAGCTAATTTCTTATTGCAATCATAGAAACTGAATAGATTTTCTAAAAGCAATTTCCAGTGAGAAGAATTAAAGAAAAAAATATTTTAAATGAGGTGATGATGTTAACAAACCACTACAAAAATAGCTACTTGTGATGAATTACCGCAGCTGGCATACTGTGGACATTTTAGAAGGTGCTTCTTCTGTTCTTGAAATAACCATGTCTTGGACATGGACTTCAGCTGATGAGAATTGCCTCAAAAACTTCTTCTTTCTTGGAGATTTTATCAGATTAACTTCCTCTGCTCCAGCAGAGCCAGCCAACAGATTTAAGTGAACAGAAAAGTGATGTATATGTTCACTGCTGGACTCGAAACAAAAGTGTGATTTCCAAAGTATAAATCAAAAAAGGCCATCACATAACAAAATGTGACTTTCAAACCAACAGTATTTCAAATTCTGTTAAAATTACAAACATAGGCTGGGCATGATGTCACACATCTGTAATCCCACTACTTGGGAGGCTGAGACAGTATAATTGTAGGTTTGAGGCCAACCTCAGCAAACTCATGAGGCCCTATAAAACTTAGAGATACCCTGTTTCAAAATTAAAAAAAAAATATGGCTGGGAGTGTAGCTGAGAGATAGAATGCTTCTGGGTTTAGCCCCCAATATCACAAGCAAATAAAAAAAATAAAAAATTAGAATGAAGCAATTAATTAACAGGAACATGCTAAGTATTTCTACTAAAACCTTCCTTCTCAGTTTTCATCAATTTAATATCTTGTTATTTAATCCCCACCAAGAGTTAAAGCTATCAATGGAGGTGCCGTGTTATATTTGGGATCTTGAATGTCCCCCAGAGACACCTGTGTTGAAAGCTTGATCCCAGTTCAGCAGTGGTCAGAGGTGGTTACTGAAACAATGGGTTAATCTATTGATAGCTGCATATGCTACTACTAGGAGCTGGTGGAGACTGCAGACCAGTGGTGCATGGTTGAGAGGAAGTAGGTCACTGGGGTGTGAATTTTTCCTTTTTCTCTTTCTCTCCTTCCTGTGTGCCATGAGATGAACAGCTTTTCTCTGCCATAGCCTTCTATCATACTGTCCTGCTTATTCCAGCCAGAAGCAATGGAGCCAGTTAATTGACTGTGAACTGAAACTTTGAGCCCCATAAAACTGTTCCTCCTGTGATAAAGTGAGCCTAGGCCTTAGCTTCATTAATGCCATGATGTTACTCTAGGTGACTCCAAAGCACTACTTTCATCACCAGCTACCGGCTAGTCACGTATACTTGCCTATTTGGCTTCTGTAACTCCTGCTTGGCTTACACTTGCAGAGAAACAAAGGTTGTTAGGAACTTCCTATCTTTAAAACAATCAAAAGGTGGACAATAGAAGGAGCCAACATGGCTTGTTGAGCTCCTGGACAATGCTGTTCTCGGTTTCTGTACTTTGACTTGCATACCCACTGGGGGGAGGAAAAAAAAACTGTTGATTGTCCATTCTGTGGGAACCTAAACTCTTCACTTCTGAGCTTGTGATTTTGATGTATAAAAAGAGCCCTGAAAAACAGCCTGGGGCTGCACTCAGGATTAAACACCCTGTAGTGTAGTTGCCAGCCAGCTAATAAAGACTTTCTATTTGGCTTAAACTAAGTCTGAGTGGTCTTCTCTGGTCGTCACACTATAACACTCCTTTAAGTTATTCAATATATTAATATGTATCCAATGTATATTATATTATATCCAATATATTATATTATATATTATATCTGATGTATATTATATATTATATCAATATATACCATATTATATATTATATTCAATGCATATTATATCATATAATATACAATATATGATGTTATATCATATATATTATATATGTAAGCACAGTGATGAGAAGCTGATTAACACAACATGCACACTTGTTCACAATCTGTTAATGTTCTCATATGTTGTAATATAAAATGCTGTTTTATAAATATTTTAAAGCAACATTGGCTAAGTTGTTACTCTTTTCAAGGCTGAAGATATAGAACCAGATTAGGTCTGAAAACTGGAAGTGAAAATGTATCATGGAAACAGCATGAGGATCTCTTTGTGAATGCCTCCTTTTTGTGTGTTAATATTGCATCTTCCACTTGACCATTTTCATAGACAAAAAAGAATCATGTGCAGACATGATTCATGTTTGGGAAACCCATATTTCTCCACGTTTGTGTAGGTCAGGTGAGGTGATGACATAAGGCTATACATTTTAAGATACAGCTTTGCAGTAACTGAGATTGCTGTCCTTTTTCCTGTGACTGTGATGCATTGCTACTTTTACTGCTTGAAGCTGGCTCATTCTTGGCTGATACCTTCTGCTTCTTATTCACTCCTGAGTAACCAAATGATACACTTGACATTGGACTAAGATGGATTCCACTGCCATACATTGCACTATGGAGCTTCAGCTACAACCAGCCTATTCCACACAATTTAAAAAGAAATTTTATCCTTTTTAAAAATTGGTGGCTGCACACTTGTAATCCTGGTGTGACAGGAGGCTGTGACAGGAGGATTGCAGTTTTGAGGCCAGCCTCAGCTGCTTACTGAGGCCCTGTTTCAAAATAAAGAATAAAAATATAGCTTGGAGGTCGAATGCCTCTGAGTTCCATCCCCAGACCCGCCAAAAAAAAAAAAAAAAAAAAAAGAAAGAAAGAAAGAAGGAAAGAAAGAAAGAAAGAAAGAAAGAAAAAAAGAAAGAAAGAAATAGAGCTGGAGGTATAGTTTGGAGGTAAAATGCCCCTGAGTTCAATATTCAATACTACACACAAAATAAATAAATAAATAAAATAAAAATAAAAATTGGTTTCTAGGGGAGAGTTGATCTGAATTATTTAATATCTCATTATCTGATATAGACAGTTTTAGTTTTATTTTTTCATTAAGCAGGAATAAATCATTTTATTAAGGCTTAGAATTTTTGTTTGTTTTTTCCTTCAAAATATTTTATTTTAATTAATCTATATTAATTGCATATATTGATAGTGATCAGTATGATGTCAATATATGTACATATCATACATTGATAAACAGTGTAATTATTATTTACCTCTTATCACTTCTTTATGTTTGGAACCTTTGAACTGTTCCCTTTCAGATCTTCACAAACACAGAGTGGGTTATCGTGAACTATCCCCACCCTGCTGTGCTGCTGAGCCCCAGAACTTGTTCCTTCTGCCCCATACTCACCTACTTCCCACCCCTTCCCGCCTCCAGTCATCATTATTCTACACTCATGGGGATTTTTTTTCTTATCTTTTTTTAGCTGCCACATATGTGAAAATCATTTCTAATTTGACTGACAACTTGAGTAATTATGCTAATTAGTTTACATTCTGTAAACATCTATAAATATTATAAATCCAAGTCTAATTGAAAATTATGCAGGCTATTTACATGTGCAAAGAGATGGCACATTGCTTATTAAAATGTCCCTTTTAAATTGCATCAGTGATATGTGACAGATGCTTACCGACTTCTGAAAACAAATCAGCAAATAAAGACAGAAATTAAGTCAAAGTTACTACCTCTGAAAGGACATTTTTTATTTACATTGATAATTTAAAATCTACTGGCCATGCCATTTAACACACTTACGAATGCTAATGAGATAATCACCTGGAGGACAGAGCCCTTGGTCTCTTCTTTGGAAGAAATTTGGGGAAAAAGAATTTCATTTGTTTTTAGAATCTTGATTTCCTATTTAGTAAAACTAAGCTGTAATGAACTTTCTTCTCTTTGTGTCTAGATGTCTTTGTGGTCTCTAAGCTCCTGAGCTCCCAATTCTTCTGGAAATTCTGATATGTAGTTTTGTTTGTTTGTTTGTTTGTTTGTTTCTTTCTTTCTTTCTTCCTTCCTTTCATCTACTTTTCTGAAAAACCTAAGGAAGATATTTGGGTCACATTTAAAAGGAGTCTTGTTAACTAAGTAGAAGCTTAAATCTAAATAACCAGTCCAATATCAGACATGCAGAAAGAATTAACACATATTCAAAAATATAAAGGTTTGTTTAGATATGGTTCCTCATGGATGGCATGGCTTTTGCCATTTATAACTCCCCTTCTCATCATCCTTGTCATTTTACTTTTGGGGCCATGTGTACTAAATTGTATGGTGAATTTCATTTCTCATAGGCTGGAAGCTTTTAGACTTCAGAGGGTATTACAGACAGACCCTGACAAGGACGTCTATCGAAGTCCTTTGGATGGTCATAGAAACAAACAACATGGACCCATCTGATTTCCCCATTCCAATTACATACATGTGTACCCTAAGCCAGGGCCCCCTTACGTCACCCCTGTTCAGCTGGAAGAAGCTCGATGAGTCATTGCCCTTATTCATTTGCTATGGGTACATGTATGTAATAATAATAATGGGAGAAAATTGATGCAAATTGAGTTCATGTTAAATGTTTGTAAAATTATAAAAGTCAAAATGTATTTTCTGTATCTACCTTTGGCCTGAAAGGTGTCCAGAAGTTACTAGACAGAGGGAGGAATGTACCAGTGTTGGGGATGGCCTAGGAATATTTGGGAAAGCTATGATTATTATATTTCAAAAATCTGTGTAAGGACTTGGTTTCTGCCTAAAAGCAGGCAACTATTCCGATGTAAATTGTCTTAGATAAAAGTAATTAACAAGTCAATAGGAGAGGGGAGCTAGTGCTTCCTCTTTCTAAAAGACAGATCTACACAATTAGCTAGGATGGTAGGAGGGGTCAACCTTTGTTAAAGGATACACCTTGCCACACTTTGTTGGGGGAGGAACCTTACAGGGACTATGTCAGAATTACATAAACAATATGGAGGTCATGGGTGTAAAAAGGTCGGTAATGCTGTATCTTGGGTGGGGCATTCATTTGAACCACTCCCTCCATGCCATTCTGGCATGGGGCTGTAACTATCTTCTGTATTTCTATCATTTGAATAAACTTCTTTAAATCTTCAAAAAAATAAATCTATCTGTAGGGCTTGAGGTTTTCTTTAAGCAGAAAAAAGACTTTATTTCTATCAAATTGGAAAGTATGAATCAATCTTCAAGCAAGATAACCAGAGTAATCAATAATACAATCAACAGGATAGCGTCTATGAAACATACTACAGCATAGTTTTATTTATTTATTTTTTTCTGAGCTTGGTAGAAAAGGCCATTTGCATCATTTTGAAGGACAATAAAAATAAAGAAATATTAGGTTTGAGCCAAGATTTTGACTTAGCACAACACTTTCATGTCCATTATATCATTTGGTAGTCTGAAGAGCTGGGCATACTGGTTGAAAAAAATGGAAGCAGCATAGGTTAATCTGCAGTGATATCTTATTCTCTGCCCCTTGTCTCCTATATTATCACTGCTCATCTGCAAATCACATCTCAAAATCCCATTTTTAAGGTCTTCTTTTCAAATATGTAGTCCTTTCCTATATATCTCCAAAAAAATTTCCTCTATAGGTGGCATATTTATATTTTGTTTAATATTTGTTAATTTTTCTTACTCACATTTTTCTGACATTTCATTTATCTTCTGTTTATTCAATATCATCTTTCTTTGAAAACTTCCATAATTAAGTCAGTATTTGAGGAAAATGATCAAAAACCAAAATAAGATGAAGTTGACATTCATTACAAAAGGAGGATCATTTTAGTAGCACTAGCTAGTCTTTATATTAAAAGAGATAATTCTAAAATTTATTTCCCTTTAGGACATTTGCTTTAAGAAAGTGTCAAACAGTGTGTATATGGTATTTGTAAAATACTGAGTCTGCCTATAGAATTTTTAAAACAGACAACCTGATTTTCTTCCTCCAAACAATGTCCAGATCAGGATAGATGCCAGGAAGGGCAATATTTATCACTATTTAATGCTGGTATAATAGTTTCCACGACAAACCTCCCTTTAGCTTTACTCATACATAATAATTTCAACCTGGAATTAAATATTCACATTGCTGTTTGTATAGGATAAACAATAAGATATCAAATGGCATTTGCAAAACTGGTTAACAATATGCAGCAAAATGGAAATAAATCCCACTTCCTCACGCTGCACAAGAGACAACTCAAGATGGATCAGACTTGGAAATTAGACCAGAGACCCTGAGACTCCTTGAAGAGGGCATAGGTCCAACACATAGGCAACACAACCCAACAGCACAACAAAATAAAAGGTGAATCAATACGTGGGATTGCATGAAACTGAAGAGCATCTGTATAGCAAAGGAAACTGTCAAGAATCTCAATTGAGAGCCAACAGAATGGGAAAAAATTTTTGCCATCTACTCCTCTGATAGAGGACTAGTAGCTAGAATATACAGAGAAGTCAAGAAACTCAGCAATAAGAAAACAAATAGCCCAATCAAAAATGGGCAAGTGAATTAAATAGACACTTCACAAAGGAAGAAATTCAAATGGCCAATAAATGCATGAAAAAATGCTCAACATCACTGGCAATCAGAGAGATGCAAATCAAAACTACCCTGAGATTTCACTTAACTCCAACTAGAATGGCAATCATTCAAAACACAAACAACAACAAATGCTGTCAAGGATGTGCAGGAGTGAGAACTCTAAAACATTGTTGGTGGGATTGCAAATTAGTGCAACTACTTTGGAAAACAGAATGGAGGATCCTTAGAAGAATGGGAACAAATTTACCATTTGACCCTGCAATACCACTTCTGGGTATCTACCCAAAAGAAAGGAAACCAAACTACCAAACTAATCCATGTGTATCTATGTTCATAGCTGCACAATTCACCATTCCCAAACTATAGAACCAGCCAAGATATCCATCAACAGATGAATGGATTATAAAACTGTGGGATATGTACACAGTGGAATTTTACTCAGCCATAAAGAAAAACATACATCATTTACAGGGAAATGGATGGAACTGGAGGACATTATACTCAGTGAAATTAGACACAAAAAAGAAAAAAATTGGATGATTTCCCTAATATGTAAAAGCTGGAGAGAAATAGGTAACAGCAGAAACTCTAGAGGAAGAAGCAGATTTTATAGATGAGCAAGTAAGGTGACCTAACTGAGGGGATGGGAGGAGAGAAGAGGGAAACTCTCTAAAGTGCACGATGTACTTAAACATATCAAAGTCAATCACTAAGCCAAGCATGGGTAGGAAGGATGGGGAAGAAATGGGGCAGGAATTGGGTAAGGGCTAATTGGGTGATATGTGCATGTATGTCTCCACCATCTTTTATCTCATTAAGATATATGACTACAATGCACCAATAAAAAATTTAAAATAAACAAGCAATACAATTTCCTTAAGTTGCTGCTTGATAACAAAATGCTTTTTTTTTGTTGATGTACTAAATAGACAGCAGCTTCTAGAATGCAAGTTTAGTTCAGCTTTAATAGAGACTTGCCTATGACAGTAGCAGTCTGAGGGAGTTTGACTTTATTAGTTTATTTCTTGAACTAGGGAAAGAAATGGGCCAAGAAATAAACAAGAGGTCAATGAATTAAATTTATAGATGTTGGAGAGTATTATGAAATGGCAACTTCTGCCCATTTAGTTGACTAAATGGTTTTGATATCTTTGAGAGGTCAATAGAGTGTAAAATAAAGAAATTCTTTTCATAAGCAAGAAAGGTTTCAGACAGGAATCTCACACTATACAAATCAATTCAATGAGCCTAATGGGTGATGCACTGACTTTAGACCATCATGTAGACAATCTAAACATTCTGTTTGCTGCCTCTCAACACCGCAGGTTGCTTTTTAGAATCATTTTTCTGCACGAGAAAATTTAACACACCTTCTGTAAAGGTACAAATCTTTCTCTATATTCAGACTGCTAAATATTATCTGTTTAAATCTTGGGTGTTTGTTAGAACTGGACAAACTCTTAATGACCATTCAGTACAGCAGTGTTTCCCAATATATAAAACATGAACCCCTGCTTTAAATTTTTTGAATCATATAGTTAAAAGTACATTATCCCTTTTAAGTTATCTTTTAATCTTACCCATAGGACAGATAAAATTTTTTTGTGCTATTATCATTAACACCTGTGCATTTGACATTTTTATTTTTCATAAAGAAAAAACAGCTCTCATACCCATAGCATTTATCAGAAATTATGCCTACCATATACTGGTACATCTTTATAAGAAAAATATTTATTTTTAAGTTACCATCTCTTCATGAGTTGTTATATCAGTTATACATTTATTAAAGTGATTAAAGTTTTATTTAAAATACAGTCAAGCAGAATGGATTCATAAAAATGAAGCTTTTAGGTAAATTATAGGTATAGTGTAGCTCTTGCAGAAATTGTGAAGGTGACAGATACTCAGAAAACTGAAGCCTGGAAAAGAATACTCTAAAGCAATTCTCTTGGATAGATTTAAAAAAAAAAAAACAACTAAGAACAAGTTTGCTTAGGTGATCTGACCAGCTCACACTAGACCTTGGATCAATTTTTCCCAAATCTGGTGCATGTTCAACAGAATCACACCATCTTTGCCCAATTCAGAGAGACAAAATAAGTTAGTTTTACTCATAGAAAACTTATGAAATGTCATGATCTACAAGCTTAGTTTATTTAAAAATAACAATGCATTTTAGAATTTAAGAAGTTTTTATAATATAAAGTTATGTCAAAAACCTAATATCATTTTAGAGATAAATATAATACTGAAGACATATTTGGGAATTTTTAAAGTAAAGTGCCACTTGGAAGAAGCCCTATAGCTAATTAAAAACAAAATCAGCTGGACGTGCTGGCACATGCTTGTATTCCCAGTACTTGGGAGGCTGAGACAGGAAGATTGCAGGTTCTCGGCCAACCTCAGTTACTTAGTGAGGTACTCTGCAACTTAGAGAGACCCTGTTTCAAAATAAAAGAATAAAATGGGGGTGGGGTTGTACCTTGGAGGTAAAATGTCCCTAGGTTCAATCCACAGTGCCATGCACACACACACACACACACACACACACACACACACACACACACTAGATAATTCACTGGTTCTCTAGCTTGACTACATATGGGATCAATTGGGTTAAATAAAAAAACTAATAAGTTGGGTATGATGGTGCTTGTTTGTAATTCCAGTATTTGGGAATCTGAGACAGAAGGTTCTCAGGTTTGAGCCTCAGTAACTTAGCAAGACTCTTGGTAATCTAGCAAGACTCTGCTTCAAACAAACAAAACCACAAACAAATAAAAAGGGGTATACGTTGGAGGTAGAATGCCCCTGGTTTTGATCTCCAGTAAAACACACACACACACACACACACACACACGCCTGAATCTACACACCAATTAAATTGGAGTAAGAGCCACTTGGACATTGTTCCAAAAGCCAAGCAGATGATTCCAACCTGCTAACTAGTTGGCTAACCACTTCTCAGTGTAAACTCAGGCAACTACCAGGCTCTCCATATGTAAGCAGATCAGCCTCATGATGACATTCACCTGCTCACTGCAATAATCTTTAAAGGAAAGCCTTCTGGGATTTTGGGCTGCAAAAAGAAGAGCAGGAAATAAATGAGAAAGGGATGTATTATGGGATTATTCTCATTTTGAGGAGTAATGGAAATTTCTTGTGTGTGTGTGTGTGGTACTGGGGTTCCTGGAAGCCCTTCAAACTCCGGGCTACACTCCCAGACTTATTTTTTTTTATATATTTTTATTTGGAAACAGGGTCTCTTAAACCAGCATGGCTGGCTTCGAACCTGCACGATCCTCCTGTCTCTGCCTCCCAAGTGTGGGGATTACAAGTGTGCGCCATCACGACCTGCCGAGGAGTAATGGAAATTCTTTTGCACCCTGCAATTGGCCAAGACGTACATGTACAAGTGTGTGTGTGTGTGTGTGTGTGTGTGTGTGTGTGTGTGTTCCAAAGGTGTTTTTACCTCCTTCTTAACCCTAAATATTTTTATGCATATATATTCTAAGGATTTGTGAACCTATTGAGAAAGCGAATGCATTTTTGTCTTTAGTCAAGAAAATACCATAAAAATACTTTACTGTTAAAGCAGTTTTGGGTTCACAGCAAAATAGAAGGAGAGTATAGAGAGATTGTTTTTATATTTACTTCTCCATAACTGCATAGCCTCCATAATTTTTTATTTCATTAAATTTCTCTACTAATTTTTTTTTTGGGGGGGTGATACTGGGGTTTCTGGAAACCCTTCTACCTCTGAGCTACACTCCCAGATCTATTTTATATTTTTATTTGGAAACAGGGTCTCTTAAGCCAGTGAGGCTGGCTTTGAACCTGTGTGATCCTCCTTTCTCTGCCTCCCAAGCATGGGTTTTACAAGTGTGTGCCACTATGCCCGGCCCTTCTCTACTAATTTATTATTTTCATTTTATTGATTTCTGATCTGATTTTTGTGTCTTTTCTTCTAATTATTTTGTATTTTATTTGCTCATTGCTTTCTAATTTACTATGGTTAATTTTAATTGATTTTTAGATAATTCTTCATTTCCAATATTTATATTCGATTGGTATATGAATATGTCTTAAATTTCCCTCCAAACATTGTTGTCAGTATATTCTGCAAAGTGTTTTCTTTTTTCACTGAATTAAATTATTTTTAAATTTCTCTTGAGTTGTCTTTTTGACACATGTTGTTTAGAATCTGTTACTTTGCTTTGCATGGTGGCTCATGCTTGTAATCTCAGTTTTGGAGGCTGAGACAGGAGAATCACAGATTTTAGGACAGAATCAGTAACATATCGAGACTCTCAGCAAACTAGTGAGACCCTGTTTCAGAAAACAAATAATAAAAAGGGTCCAAGAGATCATAGTTCAGAGGTAGAACACCCCTGGGCTCAAACCCCAGTACCACAAAATAATGTGTTATTTCTTCTTTCTGTATTTCGGCATAATCCAGTTATCTCTGTTATTAAATTTTAGCATAATTTCACTGAGGTCTGAGGGTAAATACTGAGTAATTTCTGTTCTTTTAAATGTATTAGTATCCTTTATAATGTAGAATAAAGTTAATCTTAGTGATTGTTCCTCGTGTGCTTGAGAATAGTTTTTGTTTTATTCTTGTTGGGTTAAGCAATCTATAGTTTTCCATTACGTCCAGTTAATTGATGTTGTTGAATTCAGTTATGTCCTTACTGACTTCCCATCTGTGGATCTATTTCTAGTTGAGAGCTGTTGTAGTCATAAACTATAATAGTAGATTATGTATTCCTCTTTGAAATTTTATAGGTTTCCATCTCACATATTTTGATATTATTTTTAGATGCTTTCACATTAAAAAATTATTTTATCTTCTTGAAGAATGGACCTTTTGGTCATTTTGTAATGCTTCCCTTTGTTTTTGAAACTCTCCTTGCTATGAAATCAGTTCAATCCAGAATCAAGTTAGCTACTTCTGTTTCCTTTGATTAGTGTTATGATTGTATATATTTCTCCATACATTTAACCTATATGTACTTTTATATTTAATGTGAATTTCTTACAGATGACATAACTTGTTATTGTTTCTTGATCCACTTTGATAATGTTTATCTTTTAATATAAACAATTGGTATTTAAAGTAATTATTGATGCAGTTGAATTTATATTAATCAGATTTGTCACTATTTTCTATTTGTTACCCTCATTCTTTTTTCCTATTTTTACCTCCTATTTTTTCAGCCTTTTGTAGTTTTATTAGGTCTTTCATATTATCTCATTTTATCTCCTTTTTTAGCATATCAATTATACTTTCAAAAATCTTTTTAATAGTTTTTCAAGACTTTAAATATACATGAACAACAAATACAAGGCTACATTCAATTAATACTATACTTTTTTATAGGTAGTGTTCTAGTAACAAAATTAATGTTTCCCTCTTGTCCATTGTGCTTTCATTGTACTTATATGTAAACATACTGAAATACACTCATACATGTATATATTTATAAGATATATAAGTGAATATACTACTGCCTAATAATTTGAACAAATTCTTATCTAACGTATCAATTATAAATAAGAAAACTAGAAGTTTCTATTTTACCTTCACTAATTCCTACTTTGATGTTTTTTTCTTGCCTCATGAACATCAGAGATTCTGACCTTTATTATTTTCCTTCTCTCCAATATTTAACATTTCTTGCTTCTCTGGCCTATTAGCTAGGATTTTTTTAAACTGGTAGTTTATGAAGCTGGAATATTTGACTGAGTGCTATGACTTTAGAATTGGTTTTGATAGTGTAGCATGATGGATCAGGTAAAAGTGGCTGCTGTGGTGAGGCCTTTAGTGATGTGGTGGTCAGCTGTAGGGACAGGAAGCATCCTCTAGTTCTTTGATTAGGTTTCCATTTTTAGAGAACTGTGCCTTTGAACTGTGAATCTCACCAGTGCATCTCAGCTGCCCTGACACCTCAGGTGTGGCAAGAAACCTGGAGATGGTGGGTATTTCCTTTTCTCCAGATCAGAAAGGCTCTGATAAAATCCCAGCAGCATTGGTTATAGTAATAAAATTTCTCCTGAGGACAGAGTTGGTCAAGAAGAAGAGAAAGCTTTAATAAATTTAAAATTATTCCCTTTCCCCTCTCTGTGCAGGAAGCATTGACTATGAGAACCATGGTTGAGCTCCTGGAGGTAACACTCATAAAAGAGTTAATGATGTTCCTGTGAGTGGGTCCCCTAGGGTTTTTAATCTCTCATATGTGTTCACACTGAGTCTTTAGTAATTCACCAACCTCAGCTCAGATTTTGCTACCCTAGCAGTGGTGCTCAGGTATTCTGTGCTCAGGATTCTGTTCTGGAAACCTGCAATGCCCTTATTGTCTGAACAGACAGACCTAAGATATTATATTTTATATTTTTCATAGCTTATATTTCCCACAGCCTGTACAAGCTATATTTTCTATAGTAGCTACACCATTTTACATTCTCACCAGCAATACACAGTGTTTCAATTGCCTCCATCCTGGCCAACACTCATTTTTTATAACAACCATATTAGCAGGTATAAAGTGGTATCATCTCATTGTGATTTTCACTTACATTTCCCTCATAATAAACACTGTTGTATACCTTCTCATGTTCTTATTGAATATCTGTATGTTTCCTTTGGACAGATGTTTATTTAAGTCTCTTGACCAACTTTTAATTCAGTTGTTTGCCTTTTATTGTTGTTATAGAAAATCTTTATATACTCAAGGTATTAATTTCTTGCCAGATATATGATTTGTAAATGTTTTCTTCTTCTCTTATGTATACTAGGCATTTTCATTGGCCCATGGGGAGGCCTGGAGAATGGCTATTTTATTCTCCTAGTGATTTCATTTGTAATCAAATCTAGTTGTCTAATTTCCTGTTGTGTTAATTACCTTCCTATCACTATGACAAAACACTTGAGATAACTAACTTATATAACTTAGTCCATGATCAGGCAGACCCATCGCTTTGGGCCCTTGATGAGGGTGCTGGATAGTTATGAAAAGTGTATGGCAGGACGAACTGTTCTCTTCATGGCCAGGAAGCAAGGGAGCATGAGGAAAGGGCCAGGGTCCCTAAAGCCCCTTCAAGGTCATTCCTCCAATGACCTAAGCACCTACCACAGGCCTCACCTCCTATACTTTACACCAGCTCCCAAAAATGAAAGCCTGAGGACCAAGCCTTTAACACATGACTTGTATGTTGTTGAGACACTCACAATCCAAACTGTAGCACCTGTTTACTATCTCTAAAGATAATTACTGTTCTAAATTTTTATATACATGTGCACATATATATAAACATATACATATACACATACATACGTGTGTATTTTTTAGTTCAAAGACTCTTTGCTTTCTTGATAAACAAAGATTTTCATCATTGCTTCTCTAGTCTCAGAATGCAAGTGAAAAATAAGATTGTTTACCATTGATACCAGAAATCAGAGTTTCTCATTGAAATAATCTCTCCGACATGGCACATAGGCTTAAAAATCTCTAAAATGTAATATGCTTAAGTTAATTAACAGATTAATTTATTCTTTCACAAAGCTATTAAGCTTGTACTATGTAACTTATAAAGAAGACATGAAACCTATTTATGTTTTCAATATTTTATGAAAGAAACATATTCAGTCATAACAATGCATTATCACTTTAAAAATATTTGAGGGCCTGGAATGCCCAAGGAATTGCATTAGACATCTGGCATGTCACTTTCTAATGGAGTTAGTCAGAAGAATGAACAAGCACAGGATATTATGTGCAAAGCCAATAACTTTGCTGACAGTCAATGGCATTCTGAAACTACAGAACAAAGTGGCAATTTTCAATTTTTTTCATATTTCTAAAACAAGTAATTTTTTTTCAAATGACTGTTACTTTAACTATTAAAGAGAACAAAGTAAAAAAATATCCCAAAGCATATTCAAATGCCACATTAATTTTGAATTTCTTTATATTTATACATAAGCATTAATATTTGTCAATCATAGCTGCTAAATATGTATTTCAGAATTCCCAGGGTAGATTTTTAAAAATGTACTTTAACTACTTTTTCACATTGCTACCAAAATATATTCATAATTTATATTAACCTGTTTTTTCCAGTTATTAAATACTATATTTTCTGTGCCTGCACATGCCTCTTGAATATTGTCTAATATTCAATATTACTTATTTTAAATAAGTAGGAAGCTAACATTCTTATAAACAAAATAATTATACCTGACATAAATAACCAGGGTGTGTGATTTAAAGTCATAACACTGATATTGGTAAGCAATTTAAGAAAGTAAAAAGAAAAATCAAATATTCAATGACATTTCTAGGAAAGAGGGTTTTTTTTCTTTAAAAGCATTATTATAAGAACAGTGGTTAAGAAAATGTTTCCTATGAGGACTTAAAATTAAAGCAAGGTACCCAGGTTTTTCACATGTCCAATTTGCATACAGCCTTCATTTCATTTGCTAACTTTAACTCACTAAAGCATGAATTGCTACTAATGCGGAAGAAATTAGGTACTCTTATCTTGCTCAGTGTCTAAAGGCCAGATTTCTAGTTAATGTGAAAAACAGCAGGAAAAAAACAACAGGATCATAAAACTTCTCTTGCAGCAAGTGGAAGACTGTAGCTGAGATTAGAGGCAGCTCAGACTGAAGCATATCACAAAGGCTGTATTTCTTTGCCTGAAACTGGAAAGATCCTAACAGCCAACTCACTTATATTTTGCTATAAAAATGACTAACATTTTTTCTCTTCCTCACCCTCTTCTATTTTCTCCTCTCTCCTTTATCTTCTATTTTCTTCTCTCTTATTTTCTCCTTTTCTTTTTTCCCATAAAAATAAGATTCTAGTTCTTTCTGTATTCATTATCCACCTGGAAAGACTTGGGGCAACATTAAAAATTGCAGGCTCTGAAAGAACTATCCTGAGGTTTTTTTTAAATCCTATATCTATTCTTCCTAATTCCTTCTATGAGGCCAGTATCGCATTAATCCCCAAACCAAATAAAGATACTTCAAAAAAGGAAAATTACAGACCAATATCCATAATGAACACAGATGCAAAAATTCTAAGCAAAATACTAGCTATATGCATTCAAAACCATATCAAGAGAATTGTACACCATGACCAAGTTGGTTTCATCGTAGAAAAGCAAAGCTGGTTCAACATATGCAAATCAATACATGTTATTCACCACATAAATAGAACTAAGAACAAAAACTGCATGATCATTTCAATAGATGCTGAAAAAATATTCGACAAAATCCAATACCCATTTATGTTAAAAAACACTGCAGAAAATTGGAATAGAAGGAAGATATTTCAACATCAATAAGGCTATATACAATAAACCCAAAGACAACATCATATTGAATGGAGAAAAACTGTAAGAATTCCCTTTAAAATCAGTCACAAGACAAGGATTCCCATTATCACCTCTCCTTTTCAATATAGTCCTTGAGACTCTTGCCACAGCAATAAGACAAGAGAAGGAAATCAAAGGAATTCAACTAGGAAGAGAGGAGCTAAAACTATCCTTATTTGCAGATGATATGATTCTTTATCTAGAAGATCCAATGAACTCAACCAAAAAGACTTCTGAAGCTGATTAACCAAATCAGCAAAGTTGTAGGATACAAAATCAACCTAAAGAAATCGGTTGCTTTTCCCTATGCCAACAATGAATCCACAACAAAAGAAATAAAGAAAACTATTCCATTTACTATAACCTCTAAACCAATAAAATACCTAGGAATAAACCTAACCAAAGATGTAAAAGACCTCTATAGAGAAAACTACAAAACATTAAAGAAAGTAATTGAAGAAGACCTTGGAAGATGGAAAGATCTCCCTTGCTCATGGATAGGCAGAATTAATATCATCAAAATGGCTATTCTGCCAAAAGTGATCTATAGATTCAATGCAATCCCCATTAAAATACTAACAACATTTCTCATAGACCTGGAAAAATCAGTTATGGATTTTGTATGGAGGAAGAAAAGACCCATAATAACCAAAGCAATTCTCAGCAACAAGAACCAGGCAGGAGGCATCACAATCCCGGACTTCAAATTATACTATAGAGCAATAGTAGTAAAAACAGCATGGTATTGGCACAAGAATAGGCAGACTGACTAGTGGAACAGAATAGAAGACACAGAAACAAACGCACACATCTATAGTCAACTGATCTTTGACAAAGGGGCCAAACTCATATGCTGGAGAAAAGACAGCGTTTTCAACAGATGGTGCTAGGACAACTGGCTATCCATTTGTAGAAAGTTGGATCTGAATCCTTACTTCTCACCATGCATAGGAATCAACTCGAAATGGATCACAGACTTAGAAATTAGACCAGAGACTGTGAAGTTTTTAGAGAAAGGCATAGGATCTACTCTTCAACATACAGGTACAGGGAGTAACTTTCTCAATAAAACTTCCAAAGTGCAGGAAATTAAAGCAACAATTCATAAGTGGGATCTCTTATCAAAGAAAACCATCAAGAACCTAAAGAGGAAGCCTACAGAGTGGGAGAAGATCTTTACCAGCCACCATTCTGATAGGGGGCTAATATCCAGAATATACAAAGAGCTCAAAAGACTCTACACTAGCAAAACAAACAACCCAATCAAGAAATGGGCAACTGAAATGAATAGACATTTCATAAAAGAAGAAATACAAATGGCCAATAGATACATGAAAAGATGTTCAACATCACTAGCCATCAGGGAGATGCAAATCAAAACTACGCTGAGATTCCATCTAACCCCAATCAGAGTGGCAAACATAAAGATCAAACAACAACAATTGCTGGCGAGGATGTGGGGAAACAGGAACTCTTACACTGTTGGTGGGAGTACAAATTAGTTCAGCCACTATGGTGATTCCTTAGAAAACTGGGAATAGATCCACCATTTGATCTGGCTATACCACTCCTGGGTATCTTTTCAAAGGGGTTGAAATCAGAGAACTACGTTAACATGCATACCCATGTTCATAGCAGCACAGTTTGTAATAGCCAAACTATGGAACCAACCTAGATCTCCATAAAATTATGGGAAATACACACAATGGAATTCTATTCAGCTATAAAGAAAAATAAGATAATAGCATTTGCAAGAAGATGGAAGGAACTAGAGAACATTATTATAAGTGAGATTAGTCAAGCACAGAGAGAAGGGATATATGTTTTCTCTAATATGTACAAGCTAGGGAGTAGTGGTAATACCAGAGGGACTCCAGATGATGGAGGGGAAATCTCAGCAAAGCTTGAACAGAAGGATAGGAGAGGAAGAAAGCTGAGGGTTTTCAATGGAGGAGCTACATACGAATATGTGTAATAGCATAAATACAACATGATTAACCTGGACACTCTCTATTGGGGGGGGGGGAGGGAAGGGGCAGGGCATGAAGCACAATGTAAATGTGCACCACTCTCAATATGTTCCACTTATAAAAAATTAAAATTAAATTTAAAAAATCATAAAATTAAATCCTATATCTATATCATTTATTTTAAAGTTGACAAAGAAGATGTAAGTCTGCATTATATAGGAACTGTGATGATGGGGTTCCCTTTTAGATATTCCTTTAGGGCCCATAGAATCCTACTGTGTGCCAGACCAAGCAGTTGGTACAGAAATGCTTATTATCAACATTTAAAAATGTTTTCCTAGCTTTTACATCCAAAATATAGTTTCACAATTTTTCAGACTCATTGGTAAAAAGAAAAAAACTTTACTTCTAATTTTTTTTTGTGTGTGTGTGGTACTGAGGTTCCTGGAAGCCCTTCTACCTCCAGGCTACACTTCCATACCTATTTTATTTTTTTTATGTTTTTATTTGGAAACCAGGTCTCTTCTTCGAACCTGCGCGATCCTCCTGTCTCCGCCTCCCAAACGTGGGGATTATAAGCATGCGTCACCACGCCCGGCTACTTCTAATTTTTAATGCTACATTAAAAGGCAAAGGTACATCAAACATAGCTTTCTAGAAAGACTGGCAGAAAGAGATGTTTAGAAAGACAAAGCCTGATAAGGGGCAGATATTGCAGCTCCACACTGGGAAATACTACAGAAGTGCATTATGAAGCAGTTTTTATATTTGAGGTCTATGTATTAGATGTGTGACCTTGAGAAAGTGTCTTAACCTATTTGCAGTTCAGTTTACTCATTTATTATATGAGGATCATGGAAGTGCCACTTTCATAAGACTTCTATGAGGACCAAAGAAATTAGGTCAGACAATTGCCCAGAACATAATGGCTTTCTGAGAAGTATTATATTTTATTATTATATTCTGAGATTCCAATGTAGTTTAAAAGAGAAAGAAAAAAAAAACAGAAGAGGACCCCATTTGTAGGACATTATTGGGCCATAGAAATGATAGGCTTTCAAGGAGTACTATTGAGTCCATTTGATGCTGTTTAATGTGGTTGGGGAAAAAGTCGCGGTCAACAACTAAGTAAAATGAAGAGTTTTTATTGTTTTTATGAAGCAAATTTAATGAGATCATATATACACATATATGTATATATGTATGTGTGTGCATATATATATATATATATATATATATATATATATATATACAGTGACTTACTGTCACTGTCAAGATCATCCATCACTTCCAACAGTTACCTTAGGCCTTTTGTAATTCCACTCTACATTGCCTCTCCCTATTATTTAGACCCCCATTATCACAAGGAAATTTCTGGCTTTAGTTCTTGCAGGTCAGTTAGCATTTTCAGTTGGCATTTTCTAGACATTTATATAAATGCAATCATATAACAGGCAGTATTTTGTCTAGCTATTTTTCCCTCAGAATACTGATTATGAGATTCACCAATGCTATTTTAAGTATTAATAGTTCTTTCATTTCTAAATAATATTTTATTGTATGGCCATGCCACAATTCATTCATTGACTTAGTTTTCATTTTCTGTTGCTATTAATGGAATACCACAGATTGGGAAATGTATAAAGAATGGAGGTTTTTTAGCTAACACTTCTGGAGGCTGGGAAGTCTAAGAGCACAGCACCAGCATCTGCTAGGCCTCTGGTGAGGGCCTTCTCTCTGCATCATTACATGGTGGAGGGCATTGCATGGAAAGAAAGAGTAAGCTTGCTAACTTAGGTCTCCTTCTTCTTATAATGACTAAGGCCATTCTAGCTTAGCATGGGAGTACATGCCTGTAATCCCAGTCTTGGGAGGCTGAGACAGGAGGATCACAAAGGCAAGCCTCAGCAACTTAGACTCTATTTTAAATTAAAAATAAGATAGAGATGGGAGTATACCTTGGAGGTAGAATGCCCCTGGGTTCAATCTCCAACACCAAACACACACACACACACACACACACACACACACACACACACACACACACACTTGTTTCATGAATCTATTTGTATATCTTGATGCCCAAAAGGCATGTTTTTCTTTCAGCATCTAATTATTCATTCCTAGTACATATAAATACAATTTATGTTGGAGATATAAACCTCACATTCTGTAATTCTTCTTATTCATTAGTTATAACAGCATTTTTGTAGATTACATCATGTTTTCTATGTATACAATCATGTCATCTGAAAATAAGAAAATTTTACTTTTTTTTTCCAGTGTGGATGTTTTTCTTTTCCTCTCTCCCTTCCTTTTCTTGCTTGAATTGTGTAGAATTTTCAGAAAAATGTTAAATTTAAGTGCTAATAATGGATAACTTTGTTTTGAGACTGATCACAGAAGGAACTGATGGCTTACAGTTCTGATGATCTGCAACCTCTTAAGTCCTTGGTTGTTTTTTGTCTCTGGAATCAGGTGCAGTGAGGGAAGATGGCACTGTTGTGGTGCCTGCGGCTACAAGGCAAACAAATTTCTTTTCTGCTTTCTGATCGGTCTTCTAGCTCTCTATTTCCTGCTGCCTTTTACTTATATACATATTTTTTAATAGTTATGGTGTTTTCTTGACTTTGTAAGAATGCTGTTTTTAAGGCATAGAGATCTGGTGTCAGCAGGACTGGTATGTGGTGCTTCCCTAGGTCGCCATCTTCTACTCTGTTAACTTTCAACTTCATTTCCCTTTATTTTTTCTAGTACATAAAAGCAAAAATGTTGGTCATTGATTCAAATCTTTCTTCTTTTCTAATACAAATTTTACAGATTTCCCAGTAAGCACTGTTTAGTACAGTATACAGATTCGTATGTCATGTTTTAATTTCCATTCAGGTCAAAGTACTTTATAATTTTCCTTTTGATTTTTTTCTTTAACTTATGAGCTCTTTAGATTATGTTGTTTCTTTTCTAAGTACTTGGGTGAATTTCCAAAGCACATTCTGTTATTGATTTCTAACTTAATTTCACTGTGGTCAGAGTACACACTTTATATAACTTGAATACTTTATTGACACTTGTTTTATGGCAGAGAATAATAGCTACATTGAAAAATGTTCTGGGCACACCTAAGAAGAATGCATTCTACTGTCTTTGAATTAAGGGTTATAGAATTAGTAATTAGGTCTATTTCACAGAAAGTATTGCTCAAGTATACTACTGATTTTTGTTTACTTGCTTTATAAATTATTGAGAGAGAAATGTTGAAATCCTGGCTATAACTGAAAGGTTTTTTTTAAATTTTTTCTGATATGGTTGCCAGAGCTCTCATTTTTAATAATGTTAGCATTGCACATCTTACTTCACCTTTTAACTTTTCTGTATTTTTATATTTGAAGTTCACTTCTTGTATGTAGGAAATAGTTGAGTGTTATATATTTCTCTTACTTGATTATTTCTGTTAATTAAATAGTTAAGGTGCTAAGGCCTTTTTTTTTTACTTTCATTGTGATGGCTGGGTGCTTAGGATTAAAATTACCATCTTGGACCTGGCATGGTGGTGCATGCTTGTAATCCCCGCGCTTGGGAGGTGGAGACAGGAGGATGGCGCAGATTCGAAGCCAGCCGCACTGGCTTAAGAGACCCTGTTTCAAAAATATAAAATAGATCTGGGAGTTTTGCCTGAGGTAGAAGGACTTCCAGGAACCCCAGTACCACCAAAAAAAAAAAAAAATTACCATCTTGGTGGTAGTGTTCAACTTGTTCCATTTTTGTTTGTTATTCCTCTTTTTTTTTTTGTCTGTCTTCTTTTAGATTAACTATTTCATCAGTTTCTTTTACTTCTCCTTTGTGCGTTTATTGACTATGACTCTTTACGCTTTTTACCTTAGTGGTTGCTTTGGAATTTTTATTATACAACCTGGGATTGGTGATCTTCTATAAAGGATCAAATGATGATTTTAGGCATCATGGTCTACGTGTTGATCTCTACTACATTTTTATAACATTTCTTAATGTAAAAACATTCATTTCTTGCAAAAACAGGGTCTATGGGACAGACTGATGTGCTAAGTATACTTTGCCACTCTGTGATTTACATCTCATCAATGTCTACCTTCAAGTAATGTTGTACCCGTTTATAGTAAGACTTAAAAACATAATTTTGAGCATGCAAAAGTATATTTTCATTTCTTCTCTTCTGAATTTTGTAGTATTTTTGCTATACAATCTATTTTTATGAAAATTATGAGCCCTATATTTCATTTTTACTTTTATTTAAATAATTATCTTTGAAATAAATTAAAATTGTAGGTTAAAAATTGATATATCTATTCTATATGCCATTCATTGTTTTTTTTAAAGATCTAAATTTCCATCTGGTATTGTTTTCCTTTTACCTGAAAGATTTCCTTTCATATTTTGGATATTAAAGAGCTTCTGGTGGCAAAATCTACCTTGAAACACAAGTTTCCTGGTGGCAAATTCATTTAGATTTTGCATACCTCTATTTGTCACTGAGTTTTAAAGATAACCTTCCTGAGTATAGAATTTTATGCTGACAGCTTTTAATTTCTACCTTTAAATATGTTCTTGGAGTGCTTGAAAAATGTGGTATTCTTCTGGGCTCAGATGGAATATTCTATAAATATGTATTATATTAATGTGGCTGATGATGTCAAGCTCTATATTCTTGCTGATTTGTATCTGGTTGTTTGTTCATTATTGAAAGGATATTGGAGTCACTAAACTGTGGATTTGTTCTTTTATTATATTGGCTATTGCTTCACTATCTTGTAGCACTGTTGTTGGAGATATATATTTACATATAACATATATGTAAATATATTAACATATCATATATATATTTAAGACTGCAATGCGTTTGGGTGGACTGATCCTTTTATCATTATATAATGTCCTTCTACCTGGTAATTTTCTTTTCTCTGAAGTTTACTTTATCCAGTACACTAGAACCATTTCTGTCTTTTCTTTTTAAGTTTATGTTGCACAGTACACCTTTTTCTATCTTTTTACTTCCCATCAAACTTTTTCATTATATTTGCAGAGATTTTCTTGTAGACAGTGTCTAGTTGGGTCATATTTTTTTTTATTTACTCTGCCAGTATCTACTTTTAATTAGTGCATTTCAACTATCTACTTTTGATGTATTCATTAAAAAGTTAAGGTTTCAGCCTGTCATCTTATTTCTTGTTTTCTGTTACTGTCTTGGTTATTCTTTCTCTAGTTTACCCCGTTCTTATTTTTTTAGGATTCCAATTTATCTATATGTTCATGAGTATGAATTTTACTATAGTTATTACATATATTATATAGTTACTCTTGGTATTAAATTATATGTTCATAATTCAACAAAGCCTACTGATATTTGACATTATACCTATTTGAAGGAAGTATAGAAGCTTTATTTCCCTTTGTTTTTCTTCTCACTTAAAATATAATAATCCCAAATATTTCCTTTTTATATACTGAGCACCATGTTAGGTAGTATTATAATTTTTACTTTCCTCAAACCTTTTTTAGAAAACTTAAAAAGAGAAAAAATTCAATCACATTCTATTGCTTTTTCCATGTTTTTTCTTTCCTCTTAACGTGTCAAGTGGCTTTATCACTCCATTTAGGTTTAGAGCACTTTCTTTAACTATTATAATGTGGGTTCACGAGCAACAGATTCTTTTATTTTCTTTATTTCTAAAAATGTCTTAAATTCTTCTTAATTGTTGGACAATGTTTTTGCTAGATGTAGAATTTTGGCCAACAATTTTTTTTTAACCACTTTAAAAAATGTTGTGCTACTTTTCTCTGGGTTTTATGTTTTTTTATGAATAAATCTGTTGTCGTTCAAATTATTTGTATACATATGTGTATATATAATACACATCATATATGTGTATATATACATATTTTTTTCTGTCTGCTTTTGTTTATAAATTTCAGAAAATTTCACTGTGATGTTTATAGTTATGTATTTCTTTCACTTAATCTTGCTTGAGGTTTGTTCATTTTTTAAATGGATAGGTTTATGTTGCCAAATTTAGGAAATTTAAAGCTATTTTTATGTCATATTTTCAATGCTATTCTTTTTCTTGTCTCATTCTACATAGTCACATACATTCTTAAGTCAAAATTGAATTTTGTTCAATCTATTTTCTTTCAGTTGTTCAGACTGACTAGTTTCTGTTGTTTTCAGTTTTTTGATCCTTTACTCTTCATGATGCTGTTGAATTCATCCATTTTGACTGTAATTTAACAAATGAAATTTCCACTGGGTTCACTGTTATGTCTTCCACATCCTACCACATGTGTGCACATTTCTTTTCTAACACCACTCTGTTAGTGTCAGTTGTGAGGTTCTATTATAGTCAAATTACATACGGGAGCTTTAGTCTCTTTACTCAGCTTGTCCTCGAGAAGGGGGACAGAATTGTCATGAGGGCATTACCACAGTTCTTTCTATAATGTGTCACAATTATTGTCAAAATGTTTCTTAGCCAGGAATAAAATAAGAGATTAGGGCTAATTATGTCCTTGTCAGGCCCTTTCTAAATTCTGTACTCAAAATGCTCCAAATTAATGAAACTTTCCAGTCACACTACTGGCAGTAGGTGTTATTTCATACCTTTGGGATACTTGGTACCATCCCATTAATCCTTTAAGTTGGTTTTTTCCCCAGCCTCAGGTTCTTTCTTTTTCCATGAGGGTTGGTCAAAACTGTGTTGAGTATGTGAAGGACACACTATGCAGATCACTCGATTTCTCTAACTTGAGTTTTATCTTCCTCCATCCCTTTCCTACTAGTTTCAGTTGTCATTTTCCCCTCTTCAGACCAATCTCTCCATCTATCCAATCAACCCAAGAAATTCATGGTCTCCACATGTCTTTCTTCTCCCTGTCATAGGCTGTCAATTCTCTTCACTTGATAACTTGGGCATTGTTAAAACTGACTTCATTTACTTCACATTTCAGGAATCATTGTCATCAGAGCCTGATGCCATTGTATTGAAAACTACTGTTTTGTAAATCTTGTCCCTTTTTTCTATTGTTTCAGGCAGGATGTGCTACTCCATTTTTGGTAGGGGATAGAAATCCAATTGGAAGCTTCTAGAAATATATATATATATGACTACTTTTGAAAATAACACCAACACTCAAGTATTGAGATCCATCTTTGAACCACACATTGGGATTAACATCATGAACTGGCCCAAACTGAATATACAGTGTTATCTGGGTGGGATTTGTCCATAAGAGGGTAAATTCCAAGGGACTTGATGAAATTGACAAAGTGTGGTCTTTTCTGTTGTCTTCACCCTCCTTTTTCTAAGTTTAACCCTCCTTTTACTAAGCTTCTCACATGTCTGTCTCACTAACTTTTCTTATTAAAACCCAAAACCCTAGCTTCTGTGTTTGATTAAATTTTTGATGCCTTCCTTAAAGTTTCTATGTAAGAAAAAGTACTGGCTGTAGGAGGCCAAGAGAATTGTCAAGCTACCTCTTCCCTAGCCAACCCTAAGTATTAAATATTAAAATAATAATCTTGGACCCAAAGTTGTTCATGCAAAGGACTTCAGCAAGCAGCATTTATGGAACCCAGTCCATCACACCCAAGCTTTCAGACAGTAAACAAAACTCAAACATCAAATAAATTGCCCAGGTATATTCCAAAAATGTGTAAAATTATGTGGACTTCTGTGTTATGCAGATGCTGAAGTAAGCATGAATATCTGTTGGTTTTAGGGGTTATAAAAATAGCATGTAATAATAATTTGAGTTATTAGCACCGTTTGTCCTTTGATGTTGGGGGCCATTATTTTTTTTAACAGATTTTACATGTTATTCTAAATATTTAGCAATGAAAATAACTTGAAAATACACAATACATTAATTTTCCTTTTCATTATATCAATTTGCTAATGACTAAAAAGAGTACTTAAAACTCTTCATCTGTTCATGATAAACAGTTATTTAGAAACCAAACAAGATCTAGATTTTGTTGTCTTGCCTTCCAATCCCACATGCTTTCTAATAACACACCAATAGGAATTCTATGTTCATAATTTTTTCAGTTTTTAATATGCCTTGTCCACCTTATTCAGTGCTTACTCTGCTGGGTATTTTATTTGTCTTCATCTTCACCACAAACTCTTAAGGAAACACATTATCAAAGCTGAAGGACTTGTGAAATCCCAACTCATGTTTGGATTTAAACCTCGGTCTGACTAGTTTCAAAGTCTAAATTCATTTCATAACATACTGGATTACCTTTGTCTTATTCTTACTTGCATTTCTTTTATTTACTTTAGTCAATCACATATGGGTTATATATAGGCCAGTAGCTTGAAATTGACCATGGTTGGATTATTTACAACACACACACACACACACACACACACACACACACACACACCTGGCAAACATTACAGGACAGCCTCACACCTCAGTAGCCAGTTGTTAACCTCTTACCAATACACTTCAGTGATTTATAGAATCCATAAGGGTAAATTCAAGTCAGTTCTACTTTATGAAAACAAAGTTGGAACAAATATATGTATGTACTATTGAGACAAAATCTCTTATTTTAATGGAATTTCTTTAAAACATTTCCACTTAATTGAAGGCATTCCATCTCAAAGGCATATACATTTGTATTTGTTCTTTATATTACAAGAGAACATAGTATATAATAGAACATAGTATATAATAGAACATAGTATAACATAGTATATAATAGTTCCTAACTAGATAAATAATAATCAAAATAATTGTTTTAGAAGTTATTTAATTTCTCTTTTTAGAAATGGCAACATGGAACCAGGCGTATTGGTGAATGCTTGTAATCCCAGCATTTGGAAAGCAGAGACTGAAGAATCTCATTTCATGCACAGCCTCAGCTACTTAGTGAGGCCCTTCACAAGTCAGTGTGATCCTGTTTCAAAAGTAAAAGAGACTAAAAAAAAAAAAAAAAAAATAGGGCTGGGGGTATAGCTCAGAGGTAGAATGCCCCTGGGTTTTATCCCCAGTACCACACACACACACACACACACACACATGAAATGGCAACATGATATAATAGACTAATTAATTTGTTCAAGATCATCTAATATGTTAATGGTGGGACTTAGCTCTGAAGGTCCCAGATACCTACTCTATATAATTCTCAAAATAAAATTTCCTTTATATTCACTAAATAAATAAATAAAATTAGGAATTTATCAATTCTCTCTTAAAAAGGAGAGAAAGAAACTGGGGAAGCATGAACTGAGAGTATAATAAACAAGGACAATAACTGTTAAGGAGAATTACTTTCTTTGGAGTAACATAAAGATGTAAACCTCAATATCAATCGACAACCATAAACTACTAAATGGAAAAATACCACCTTTGTTAGAACCAAACCTTTAGTCCTTTTATTTCTCCTA
The DNA here is from genome assembly GCF_963383645.1 of Muscardinus avellanarius. Classification (NCBI taxonomy): domain Eukaryota; kingdom Metazoa; phylum Chordata; class Mammalia; order Rodentia; family Gliridae; genus Muscardinus; species Muscardinus avellanarius. Next base: position 80,406,458 of record NC_137789.1, read on the forward strand.
ATAAAATTGTCTTAAAGGATACAATTTTGGGAGAGTTATTTTATTAAAAATTAATTCCTTTAAATGGAACGGTAAGTAGAAATATTTAAAAGAAATTCCACTAAAATAAGAGCTTTTAATTTGTCTCAATACTGCATACATATATTTAAGTTTGTGTTTCATAAAATAGAACTTACTTGACTTTACAGTGTAACATCCTCGAGGATTATATAAGCCACTCAAGGGTACTGGTAAGTGGTTAACAACTGGCTACTGAGATATGAGGCTGTTTTGTAATATTTGTCAGTGTGTGTGTGTGTGTGTGTGTGTGTGTGTGTGTGTGTGTGTGCATGTCTGGTAAATAATCCAAGCACAGTCAATTTCAAGCTACTGGCCTAATGACTACTTCACAACATTCCTGAAAGTGTAACAACTGACTCTCTCTACAACTGATTTTTTACTCCAAAAGAAAAAGAAGCTTTTTTCCTGACTCATATCAAATTCTCCAAAAAATATTAAGTGTTTCTTTTTGTAGGTATCAGATACATAAAGTGATATAAGACAAGCTCCCCTCCCTAAAAATGCTTAATATTTAACTGGGAAGCAGGATTGTAAAACAAAAGTAACATGAAACAACTACTGTGCCAACAATTGCTATTGAAAATAAATGCTAAAGGTTCTGCATCACCAACAATTTGTAAATTAAAATGCACCTACATTTTCTAGGACCTGGAAATAGTAAAAAGTTTGTTTCTTTTTCAAGACTGAATATTTTGTCAAAAGAAAATATAAACACAAAATTTGAAAAACAATTCTGTCTTTCCTATCATGTGAAAGGCAGACTGCCAGTCTTTGAAGCAGACACATAAACATTTACCTGATCCCTAAATGTTGGCGATTTCATGTAATCCCACTCTCTTGGTTTTAATTGCTACCTCTCTGTAGGTAAACCCTGATTCTATGTAGATTTTTTTCATCATGAACATTGACTTCTATATTCAATTTTCTCTTATATGTGCTTATTATAAACACATATAATGTGCTTATTATAAACACAACTAAGAGTCTTTCCCTTCCCACTATGTGTCTTCTGCATTCTATAGTTTAGTCTATACCACCAGGCACCTTGTAGAATCCTGAGAGTCAGCCTGGATTCCTCCTTTCTCATTCTCTCATCCTAAACAAATACTAAATATGACCTGTTTTACCTCTAATAATTTTCAAAATTTTCTTCACAGTCTTTACAATGCAATATGCAGAAGACACCAACAAACTCCTTGGATTTCTCCCAAGCACCCTGATGAGTATGACCCTGGGCCTTTGCTCAGGCAGTTCATCTGTCAGGAGTGCAGGAATGTTCTTCCCTCTGCCTGGCTGACTCTGACTCATCCCCCAGGCTGTACTAGGCTTCTCCCAAAGAGCTTCAGGACTCACTGTGACTCTGCCATTGCACATACCTCCTGTCCTATAATGACTTCCTAACTTCTTCTCTTCTGTCATGAGAGGCTCCTCAGGGACCGGGACCATCTTAGTCATCACTTCCCTTGTACTCTTGTCCCTGAGTTCAGGACATTATTAGACTTTCAACAAACACTGATTCTAAAAATGTTGAATAGATCAGTAACCAGTGACTAGAGGTCTTAGCAGAACTTAGAGTTCCATTCTATTTATATGCATTTCAAAACACACAAAACATTTGAGCTCACTGGAAGTAGCTGAGAAATTCAAATGTTATTGATAATACTACTAAGTTTGTTCTGTAGGGAGCAGTAGGTTTTCTAGAAATAATCTAACTATGTACATCATAATCATACCACTTTAAAATAAACTTTAAACTCACCTGTTTAATGATTTTGACCTTTATTTGGTGTGTGGGCTGAAAATTCTCAGAAATTTATGACAGGGCCGAGATAGCATGTGTCAGACTCTCCCTTCATACCTTAACTGCAGAAGGTGGATGGCGATAGGAGAGCATAGGAGAGTGGTTGGGATGATGTCATTCATGCTCAGCCAGGGGTGTTGGAGTTAGTAAAAATCCAAAAAAGAAGAAATAATCCTCAATGGAGTAAGCCAAAAGAGAAAAGCATCTTGACTATAAATGTGATTAAGAACTAGAAAAAACTATCTCAAGAATCTGTCAATTTTTAAGGTCTATAAATCATGAATATGGACTGCTGCACAGATGTATTAGACACATTCATCTGTTTTTCAAATTTATTTGCCAGCCTGGAGGCAGAAGGTTTAGCACAACGACATGATAACAAACTACTTTGTCAGGACAGAACACTTCTTGAATTAATCTAGACAGTAAGTACTTCTTAAACACTTATAAATTCTAATTATTACAACGCAGGAATCAGGAATTGCACTCAGACTATGAATATTTTGTAACTCTAAATAGGATGATAACTGAAAACGGAGACAGAGTAAAGAATATCTGGATAGGGTATAATATCCAAGCACATTGTCTTTATTCTCCTCTGCTGGAAATGAAATGATTGTACTGCTCAATGATGAGACTTTTGCCATTTTGGAACAGAATTGATCATGGAAGCTCAGTATGACAGCTGTGTATGAAAGTCTTATGTGCCCCATAAATACAACGAAGGATCAATTCATATTGCATATTCTCAGGCTTCTACTGCTCTGAGAGTCTCTGAAGAAGCCCATTTCCTTCCTCCATTTTTGATGCCATACAAATTAATACTTTATTTTTTCAAGAAATATTCTTCATCTGTTGAATTCAATTTTATTTTAAAAAGTATTAAGTGTATTTTGTATACATGCGAGATAACATCATGAAGTTTCTAATATTCTGAATTAGAATCAGATGATTAAGAGACAAATGATGATACACTATGTAAGTTACACTAATTACTAAATGAACTACTAAATAAATCACTAAATGCATAATTACTGTAGTACTGAATAGATATAATTAAGATGTGCTACATAAGCAGATAGATAAAATCCCCAAATTTCTAAAGCAAATATATATTTGATTTTTGTTGGATTATGCATTTCTCGAGACAGTTGAGTGGTATAACTAATGATTTCTTCTCTTTTGTTACCCATATTAACAAGTGTTAAATACTTTAGGATACTGTCTAATAGCAATCTATAACTAAATACTACTGGTCTTATTTATTGCTTTTTATTAACTACATAAGATAAACATATGACATTTCCAGTAAAAAAAAAAACTATTTTTTGGTGAATACAATGCATTTGTTAGCATTCCAGATCAGTTAAAAACGGCCAGTTAAACTCGTTATTTTCAAGTTTATCACATATAACATTCACCTCTGACTTATTGAACATTTTTCACCTCCAAACATTTAGCAAGGTGTTTTACAAGATTATTTCACTCATTTAATCCTTACAACAACCCAAATAAGAGAGATTTGTTGGCCTTATTTACAGAAAGGTCTGTAAAGCATAAAGAAGCAAAGTAATGTACACAATCATTATTTAAATTTATAAAGCCAAGATCATCACAATCCTAATTTTTCAACCACTGGTTTTTTTCATATTTCCATTGTCTATATGAACGAATTCTAGATTATTTAACACCGTGGCTACAAGCTGTTGGCCTGCTTACTACAATTCAGTTCAGCAAATACTGGTTTAGCAATTACTTTGGCATATCAATAAAATTGATTCTATGTATCAATTATATCCACCTTGTATCTTATAGTTAGCTTAACATTGTCAGCAACATGTAGGATATCTGAGATTGTGCCAGCTAGGGATATTACGTTTCAGTCAGCATTCTTATTGCTGTGACTCAAAATACCTGACAGTAACAACCTAGAGGAAGGAGATTTATTTGTTCACAGTTCTAGAGATTCCAGGAGTTCTGTCCATGTTATGCCAGGTAAAATCGGTGGAGCTCAGGGCATGGTTTAGGGAACAAAAAGAAAGAGCACAGAGGCTCTGCTCTTTCATCATGGAGGCCAGAAGCAAGAAAGAGGTTGTGAAGAAGATTCATGGACACATGTGCAGTTCCTAAATCTAAACCCTTTATGAAGCTGCCATTCTCAACAACTAAGCCCCACATCCAATATGGCTGCCTTCTTTTCACCTGAGTCTCAGGGACATTCTAAATCCAAACCATAACAAACTGTAATGTAGAAGTTTTCTCTGAGAACTTAATCTCCATAATACTCATTTATTTCCTTTCATGGTTTCTCTATTTCTTCTCATTATTATATTCAAAGCACTGACAAAACCTGCATGCACTCAATTCAGTTGGTGACAACATTATATAAATGTTGTAATGATATCTCTTGGTTTATAATATTTAAATTATTATAACTCATTAGTAATCTTTTTTACAGGTGCATTTTAGCCATACATCATGATGAAGTTCAGAGTGATAGAGACATACATGCACATAGCTGTCAGTAAGCCTCCCAACAACTTCTACCCCACTTCCTTCCCCTCCCTGTGCATAATATTGATATTGGCAGGGATAATTTTGTGTATGTACATGATGTCCATTGAAATGTTTTTTTTTTTTTTTAATCAAACCTCCCTTCCCTCTACTAGTCTCTCTCCCTTGGGACCCCTCCATCACTCCTCTAGGGTTTCTACTCCTTTGTCTAGAATTCATTTTGTATCCCAATTTCTTCCTAGTTTCCATAGGTGATGGAAAACATCCAACCTTTAATTTTTGTTCCTGACTAATATCACTTAACATAATAATCTCCAGTTCCATCTCTTTTTCTGCAAATGACATAATTTTATTCTTCTTATGGGCTGAATAGAATTCCATTATTTGTATATACTATAATTTTATAATCTATTCATTGGCTTATGGCCACCTAGGCTGGTTCCAAAAATATAGAACACGTCATAGTTTTGTATGTCATCCTTGAGCGGGGACCATCATAATTTCTCTGTATTATTACAATTTTAGTATATGTGCTCTTAAAGTAAGCACTGGTAAACTTAAACATGTAAAAAAGAGATTCATTTACAAGGGCTTGTTATGTTTTGGATCTGAAATGCTCTCCAAAGGTTCATGTGCTGAACATTTTGTCTTCAGTGCAGCAATGTCCAGAGTGGGGGTTTGGGGAAGTATTAGTATCATGTGGCCTCTGGCTTTATCACTGAGGGAAATGGTGGAAACTGTGAGAGGTGGAGTCTAGTTTGAAGGAGTGGGTCCTTGGGGTCTGACACTGTGGAATGTCTTCCACAGTCAGACTGTGTGAAGAGCCCCACCCATTGCCTGCTAGCTCGAAGACCTAAAAATAGCGCCGAGCGGAAGCTCTGTGAGGCCCATTAAGCAGTAAACAACTTTCAGGAAGTCCGGTAACCGGAGCATGGGGCGCACGGGAACACAACATACCACTGTTTGTAACAAATGAGCTAATTTTGCATGGAGCGAGTGATCTGAGTGCTGATTGGCTGCTTGGGATATATAAGCGGGGAGCGGGGAGCGGAGAGGAGAAGAGTATGTAAGAGCCTGGGATAATAAAGAGTCCGAAGAAGATCGTCTCCGGTGTCGTGCTTGAAAGCGACAAGACTGTGGCCTCTTCCTCTCTCTCTGCTTCCTGGCTGCTATGAGCAGAGAAGCTTTCCCCTGCCATGGCCTTCCACCATGATGTGTTGCCTCACCTTCAGCCCAGAGCAGTGGAGCCAGCTAACCATGGACTGAGACCTCTAAACCATTAGCCACAGTAAATCTTTTCTCCTTTAAGTTGTTTATGTTTATGTTGGATGAATACAACCAGTTTATTAGCATAATAAATACTGTGATGAAAAGTTAATTAACATGTGTCCACATAGATTTGCTAAAAAATTTTTTTGATAGTGGCCAGATATCTGCTAGAAAACAACTGAAGAGTTTGAGAAAGAGCTCTGTGACTCCGGATATGGGCTCTCCTTAGAAACTGAAGGAGTGGGTCTTTCACTCCTACTGATCTAACCAGCAATGACTAACTGTAGCCTGAGGTTGAACATTTGTGCAGCCTCTGTTAAAATCAACTGAGGAGTGACTAAGAAACAGATGTACTTAGAGCTGCACCATAAAATATACTATTGTAATTGATATTGGTCATTTTTATATTATCTATTTTACATTGCTTTGTGTCTGTTTCTCAAAAGTACATTTTGTGAGAATATTGAGAAATGAGATGTGCCCAAATAAAGACAGCACAGATCTGTGAATCATGTTTCACAGAATGAGTGAGCTTTCTGGGTTTGCTTAGCCCAATAAAGAGAACAGGAGGAATACATCGACAGTATTCAAATATTTGAAGAGGGTTTCATTTAGTTTTCAGTGGCTTCAAGAAATAAATCGAGGCATAGGAACCACTGAGGAAGCATTTGGTTTTCATTCACTGTAATATATCTTGTTGCCAGTAACCAAGCCTTCTAACAATGATAATAGTGACTTTTTCATCACCGAAGCAAAGTCATAGGAATCCCAAGCTCAAAGAGCAAATTCTATTCACATTTTTCCTTTGACTTCTGAGAAATAGAACCTCAAAGAAGCCATGTCTGTGTCTTTTGCTTAAGTTAAAATCAATGCTGGAGACAGAACTGGAACGTGTGTCCACTGCTGTTTCCCCTCACAGTCCTCCCAGCACAGCTCAGAGACAGCAATGCAGTGTTGGGTGTTTAACTATGCAATCTCATAAAAGATGCCGAATTGTTAGAACATAGAAATATAGCAAATCTAAGGTGTCTGCTACTTCTCAGGGTTTGTTCTTCCAATTTCAGGATTATTTGATTTGCATGTTTGTTTTCCTAAAACGTGATTTTTGTCACTGCAAGTAAATATCATTTCTGGTCTGAGAGTGCTACTCCATTCAATTATTCAGGTCACAGAACAGCAGTGTGTTTCAAGAGCAGTATCAGTTTCACTGGAAGGGGAAGGATAAACATAGTCACACTCCAGCGATGTTTCTAGAAGCCTATTCAGGAGTAAAATAGGAATGGTTTCTTTTCTAGCTACAAAGAACTAAAAGGCTAACCAGTCCTAGGACTATTTATGTTTAACAGGTTGATTTATAATGATGTAATTTCAAACAAAATAATTAAGAAAAAGTTAAATTGGTATGGGCAGAAGGGAAAGGAAAATTTTCCTAGATCTAAAATCATATCATCTATCTATATTCATAAATTACAGTAACCAGAAAGAGCTTTGTATTCATCTTCAAATTCATATACATTTTTTACTTTGTAAATACATGTTTTTGCCCTTAATGCATGAGTTCCAGACTAAAAATTGCCTTACCTATGAATATATAAAAGATAAGTTAAAGTTTAAAGTTTACAAGGTTGAAGGTTTAGAAATTTGATTCCAGTTTGGCTCTGTGTAAATATTATTCTAGTAATACAATGTGAATGATAATAAAAGTACTGATAACATTTATTTAGTATAAATTTTATATTAAATCATGTTATAAACACATTCATTATGTCAGAACTTGTGAGTTTGATCACTAACATTAATAATTTTGGAGTTGTAACCCAGATTTTACAAAGTAAGTAGCTCTCAAACATATCAATCACTAGGCCAGACATGAGAAGGAGGGAGTGGGGAGGGAATGGAGTGGGAATTGGGTAAGGGTGATGTGTGCATGTATGCCTCTAGCATCTTGTACTTCACTAAAATGTATGACTACAATGTACCAATAAGAAAATTTAAAAAAAAATAGACTAAAGACTTGCAGAAATCACACAATTGGTTAATAGCAGAACTGGGATTCAAGATCACACCTGCTCAAGTAAGTGAGAGAAATGAGCAAGAGTACAAGGTAAAAAAAGGAGAGACAAAAATGAAATTTTTAAAAATATTCATATATGTGTCTGAAACTGTCTTTTTGTTAGATATATGATAATATGCTTATCATATCATTTTTCCAAGGAGATGAATTTTCCTACTCTGATTATTTCAAGGGAATGATCAAAACTCTTAATGCCGCCCTTTAATACTCTGACATATACGTCATTACAATTAATTTGATTCCTTTTTTTCTGAAAATTTTCTTTATCTATTGATTCAAAGACTATTGAGTAGTTGGTACTTACCATATAGTATCTACTTACCATGTAGTATACTAGATATACAGAATATAATAGAGCAAAACAGACAAATCCAAGCTCTCATGAATCTACCAACCTAATGAAAGAAAAAGACAGTAACCACATAATTACACCTGTGCCAGGCATTAACTGCCACATAAATGCTGCTGTTAGAAATATCCATGCATTAAATTACTTGGATTCAAAAATTATTATTATTAGAGAAATGTATGAGCCTCTGGGGAGCAGGCGGGAAAAGCTTCTGTCTCTCCTTCGATGAACATCCTTTTTTATTGCGGGGTTAAACAAAGCATTTCTAAAAAAAAAAAAAAAGTGACTAAATGGCAATGATGTTAAGGGTTAAGCTTGGGGAGAGGCAGTCATGAGTTAATTCTAGAAAGAGGCAATCACAAGTTAGCTTGAAGGAGAGGCAAGAGTAAACACTTGTGAGAACTAAGGGAATTCTCACATGTAGGGGAAAACACACATGTTGATTAAACATGTGTGTTTCACCAACCCAGTCCAGGTTGACTTAAGTGCTATCACCCAACAAGGCTCCCAACATATACCAACAAGCATGCAAATACAAACTGTGATGCATGCTATAAACATGAGCGAGGACTATGGTGCTGATGGCATGTGGCAGGTATATTGGGCCAGGTTCTCCTAGAAACAGGCACCAAAATTTGTTGGGTAAAGAACAGAGACTGGCCATAGAACTAGAAGAGCCATCATCTCATGATGCAGGTCTAACTCTCAGCAAAGGAGTAGGGAGGTTGTTTTGGTAAGATGCTCAGGGTGTTCTCAATCCAGACTCACTTGCCAGAGAGATCTTATCTACCTGATGTGTTCTGTCATGGACTGGAAGCAGTCTTGGGTAGAGGAGGCATGAGAAAAATGCCTGATGGGATGAATTTTTCCCCACTGCATTTGGAGAACTGACAGGCAAGACCTCATGGTGACCATGAGATGAGTGGCATGGAGTTAATCAGAAATAATTTCCCTAAGGAAATAAGTTACTTGAGTTTGAAGGAGTGGCTCTCAGATGATGAATGGAATCAGGAACATGTGGGGACTCAATTTTATAATGTTTAAACTTTTCTCAACTAGTTGGAACACTGTAGGATGTCCCTATGACTCTTGATGTGTATAAGCACATTCTGGAATTCAGTCAACTGGACAATCTTTTGGGATCCCTGAGCCCTAAGGAAAAACAAAAAACTATTAAATCTTTGTCTTTCAAGACTTAGTTCTTGTCCAGTTGTCAACTTTGTACAAATTACTTATTAGCACCTAATCTGTAAATTTAGGATCATGCTATTTATTAACTTATACACATTAATGATGATTAAACAAAGTATAAATTAGGGAGTGCTACTGTGTTAATTCAGTTGGCATATATTTTTCTTCACCTATTGTAGATCCACTAAGATAACCATAGGTTAATCATGAATAGAGCTTTGTCCCCATCTGGGTATCACAGCTATTTCTAAAATACCACAAATAGTCAGTTAATAAAAATCAAATCATCCAGCTGGCTTTAGGGGCCAAATGATGTGTCATTCATCTCTCCAAATGTGTCAGTTCTGTGCCCTTGAGGACAGACTCATTAGGCCCAATGCCATGGTCAGTACAGTTTGTAATTGGTGCCTGGATAGCTTCAGAATGAACATTTTTAGAATAATATCCTACATTTTAAAAATTATAATATGAAAATACCTTCCTTCATGATCACAAAACTCAGAATCTGAAATAATTGATTAAACAATGATACTTAATAAAGCTTGTTGATAAATTTCCACTTTTGACTTATGTATAAATGATGTGACTTCATAATTTGCTTGGTAGATTTCCTGGTGGGAGTGAGTTTGTCTAAGAGGATGTGTCTGTCTAGATTCTCTTGTGTGATTGATGGTAACCACCTCTGCATTCTTAACTTGGGGGACAGTGAATGCTGTATATGAAGCAGGATCTTTGAATTTAAAATCTCCAGGAAAATGTCCTTTGTATTTAAATTAAAAAATGAGTATTCCAACTTTGGTTGAAATTTATGCATCAGGAGTTGATCTCCCACCATGGAGCAGGATGAAATAAGTGGTTTTTTGAAACATTGGTAGTTGAAGTTCACTCCTGTTTCACCACCCAGCTGCTCACCTGCCTCTCTGCCTCTGGCTTGGCTGGTTTCAGTTTTGCTATAAAAAGGATTATTCTAAAACTCAAAAATCTAAGTATTTGATTTCCTAGATTTAAATCATATAACAACCCAGCAGTGCTTTCTGGTGAAGGTCCCATTTTTTAGCATGGCATCTGCCATTCATGGTCTTGCATTTCTTTCTCCCTCCAATTTGTATTTCATTCTGAACCACATGCCTTGTCTCCGTGGATAACTGTGTCTCCACCTCCTAAAGGCACCATGCTGTCTCTCTGTCTCTGAATCTTCTGTTTCTTCTGCCTATGATTTTATCCTTACTCCTCTTTCACCGTAGCCAGGAAAACTCCAATCCACTCTCCAGAGTTGGTCTCTGCTGTCTTCTCCTAGAAGATACCGTCTGTGCTTTGTGCTTTGACTTCTTTGCATGGCTTTGGCAACATGTTTTACATTTTGACTCTCTTACTTTTTTTCTTCTTCTTTTCTTTTTTCTTTCTTTTCTTTTTTTCAGTACTAGGGATGGAATCCAGGCATTCTGGCTTTGAGCTATACCCAAAGCCCTAATTTTTTTATTCTTTATTTTGAAACATGGTTTCACTGAGTTGCAAAAAGCCTCACTAAAGAGCCGAGACTGTCTTCGAACCCCGATCCTCCTGTCTCAACTTCCCAAATGCATGGAATTACAAACATGCACCACCACGCCCAGCTTTTTCTTCTTTTTTTTTTTATTGGTACACTGTAACTGTACATCTTGCTAAAGTTCAGGGCGATAGAGGCGCCCATGTACACAGTCTTGTTGAGCTCTACCCCCATTCCCATCCCTTTCTCCCTCCCCACCTTACATGCTATACACATTGATTGGCACTGATAAGTTTATATATGTACATGATGCAAGTCTTCCTCCCCTCTCTTATTCCCCCAGTTAGGTGCACTCCTTCACTCTACTAAAGTGTCTCCACTTTTGTCTGGAGTCTCTCTTGTATCTCAATTTCTTCTTAGCTTCCACATATGAGAGAAAATATCTTTCAGTTTTTTATTAATATCACAGCATAATATTTTTAGTTCCATCCATTTACCTGCAGACATAACTTTGTTCATTTTTATAGTTGAGTAGAATTCCATTGTGTACATATCCCATAATTTTGTAATACATTCATCTATTGATGGACAAAAATATAGAATGCTTCACAAATTTTCATGTTATCCTTGTACAGGGGCCATGCTAATCTAATCTTGTATAGTTCCGATTTAGTATATGTATTGGCAAAGTAAATACAACTCTTTCCTTTTGAGAAAGGAAATTCACATACAAAGGCCACTAACTTAAATGCAAAATTTAGTGACTCATATTATATTCACAGATCTGGGTGACCATTGCTAAAACCTAATTTCAGAACCCCAAAAGAAAATTCAATATCTATTAGAGTTACTCCCCTTCTTTCCACATTTTCAAGCCATAAACAGTAATGTACTTTCTATGTTTATCTGTCTACTCTCAATATTTCAAATATTTAATGGGTATTGCATTGAATCTGTAGGTCACTTTTGGAAGAATGGTCATTTTAATGATATTTATTCTGCTTATCCAAGAACATGGAAGATCCTTCCAAGAACATGGAAGATCTTTTCACATCCTAAGGTCTTCTTTGATTTTTTTTTCAATGTTTTATAATTTTCTCTGTAGAGGCCTTTTACCTCCTTGGTTAAGTTTATTCCTAATATATTTTTGTGGGATATCTTGAGTGGAAGTGTTTTCTGAATTTCTTTTTTAGTGGGCTTGTGGTTGGCATATAGGAAAGCTTCTGATTCTTTAAAATTAATTTTGTATTCAGACACTGCTGAATATGTTGATCAGTTCTATAACCATTTTAGTTGAGTTTGTTGGGTCTTCTAAGTATATTATTATGCTATCTGCATATAGTGATAGTTTTAGTTCTTCTTTTTCTATTTGTACTCTTTGATTTACTTTTCCTGCCTAATTGCTCTGGCTAGAGTCTCAAGTATTATATTGAAAAGAACTGGTGATAATGAACATCCTTGTCTTGTTTCTGTTTTTAGGAGAAATTCTCATTTTTTCCCATTTAATATGATGTTGGCTGTGGGTTTATTGTATATTGCCTTTATGATGTTGAGATATGTTCCTTCTATTCCTATTCTCTGAGTGCTTTTAGCATAAATGGATGTTGGATTTTGTAGAATATTTTTTCAGCATCTATTGAAATTATCATGTGATTGTTGTCTTTGTTTCTGACTATGTGATGAATTACATGGATTGCTTTTTATATGTTTAACTAGACTTGCATCTCTGGGATGAATCCTACTTGGTCATGGTGTATGATTTTCATGATGTGGTTTTGAATGTGTGTCGTTAGTATTTTATTTAGCAGTTTTGCATCTAAGTTCATCAGCAACATAGGCTTGTAGTTTTCTTCCCTTAAGCTGTCTTTATTTGTTTTTGGCATTAATGGCATGTTGGCTTCATAGACTGTATTTGGGAGAGTCCTATTTCTTTCTATTTCACTAAATAGATTAAGAGTAATGGGATTAGCTCTTTTATAAAGGCTTTATAAAATTAACTTGGAAAACTATCTGGCCCTGGGATTTTGTTTGAGGGTAGGCTCTTTATTGTTTTTTCAATCTCTTTGATTGTTATAAGGTTGGTTTGTATTTTCTTTATCATTTTTTACTCAGTTTAGGAAAGTTGTATTTATCTAGAAATTTGTCAAACATAAATTTTTATAATGCATTTTATGGTGACTTATTTCAGTTAATAATGTTATAAATGTTCATCTATGTTGTAGTATATATATATATATATATATCAGTACTTAATTCCATTTTATGAGCAAATGATATTACATTGTATGAATATATGAAATTTTATTTATTCATTCACTGATAATTTGCTTTGTTTTGAATTTTTAGCTCTTATGGATAATACTGTTATGAAAATTCATGTGCAAACTTTTTGAGGACCTATATTTTTATTTCTTTGAAGGTATACCTATGGGAAGTTTTTTTTTGTTTTTTGTTTTTTGTTTTTATTTTTTTGGTGGTACTGGGGTTCCTGCAAACCCTTCTACCTCTGGGCTACACTCCCAGACCTATTTTTTATATTTTTATTTGGAAACAGGGTCTCTTAAGCCAGCACAGCTGGCTTCCAACCTGCACGATCTTCCTGTCTCCTCCTCCCAAGTGCAGGGATTACAAGTGTGCACCACCACGCCCAGCTAGGAGAATTTTTGAGTTATATGAAATATTTATTTATTTGCTTGTTTGTTTATTTGTTTGTTTTTGTACTAGGTATTGATCCCAGGGTTGTTCTACCACTAAGCTGCACCCCCAGCCCTATATTATTTTTTATTTGAAAAAAGTGTCTCACTAAGTTGATCTGAGGCTAAGTTGCTGAGGCTGGTTTTGAACTTGTGGTCCTACTGTCTCAGCCTCCCAAGTACTGGGGTTACAGGTTTTTTCCACTGTGCCTGGACTTAAAGAGTTATATTTAGCATAAGAAACAACTAAACTTTATCCCACAGTTACTGCACAATTTTATATTCCCACTGGGAATGTATAAAGGCTCTAATTTCTCTTTATCCTTTTCCTTAATGTTTATTCTTTTCTGTTATTTTCAAATTTTTATATCATAACCATTTAGATGTACATTAAATTTCATCTTTCTATGGTTTTAATTTGTATTTTTCAAATGGCTAATTACATCGAACATCTTTTTGTGTGCTTCTTGGCCAATTTTATACCTTCTTTGGCAAAATGTCTAACCAGGTTTTTTGCCAACTTTTAAAATCAGGTTTATTTGACTTTTTACTTATTGGGTCATAAATATTTATTATATATTCTGAACACATGGTCTTTATCTATGTTTAACTGAAATATTTTCTCCCATATCATGTGTTGTAGTTTTACTTCTTGAGAATACTCTTTGCAGGACAAAGGTTTTTAATTTTAATAAAATTCAGATTCTTTAGCTCCTTGGACTTTGGTGCCATATTAATGAAGTATTTATTTAGCCCAAGGCCATAAAAACTTACTTCTTCATTTTATAGTCTTATATGACTTATAGTCTTAGTTCTTATATATGGATCTTTGATTCTTATTGAGTTAATATTTATGTGTGGTGGAATAAATGAATTCAACTTCATTTTTACCATGGATATTCAGTTTTTACAATACTATTTATTGAAAAACTATTTGGTTTCCCATTGAATTATCTTGATACAATTATCAAAAGTCAATGGATTTCAAATTCAAGGTTATTACTTATAGATGATCAATTACATTTTGTTGATCTGTATATCTATACATATACTAGTGTTAAATCATTAATTATTATAAATTTACAGAAACCTTTGATTGAAGAAAGTAAGTTCTCCATTTTTTTCTAAATTGTTTTATTTATATTTGTATCTTTGCTTTTCCATAATACCCACTGGTATTTTGGTAGGGATTTTGTTAAATCTGTAGATAAATATTAACTCACTCTCTGATTTCTAAAGATGGAATTTTTACTCATTATTAAATTTTTTAAATAATGTTTTTCTAGTTTTCAGAATACAAGTTTATACCTTTGTTCACTTTATTTCAAACAATTTTCACATTTTTGGTGCTATTGCAAATAAAATTGTCTTCTGAATATTATTTTCAAATTTTCTTGCTGACATAGAAATACAATTTATTTTTTGTATCTATCTTTTATCTCTAACTCTTGTTTTTCTAGAGAAAAGGTTTAGCATACAAACCAAATGAACCTCCAGTCTATCATTTCTATTAGTACTCTGTGTGAAAATTCCTTGGGGTAATCCATATGTAAAATCCATCACATATTCTGAAATTTGAAATCATTTTTTCTCACCTTGCCATCATTTATTTCTCTCTCTTGTTAAATGCCCTTGTTAAAACTTTCAGAACAATATAGCAATCAGATTTTCTTTTATCCTGGCATTACAGAAAAATCCTCTAATTTTTCATGTTAGTAGTGAGTAATTTATACCCATGTTTTCTCAAATGAAAGAAATACCTTTTATGATTATTTTTTTCAGTATTTTTATTATGATGATGTTCTTGATATTTCCAATACCTACTGCACCCATTGATATAATCATGTGTTTTATCCTTTATTAAATTACTATTCTGCATGTTAATTTATTTTCCTGTGTTATATTCACCTTGCATACCTGTGCTAAATATCACGTGCTTGTGTGTATAATCATTCTAATACATTGTTGGATTTAGTTTCCTAGTATTTTGTTCGAAATTTTTGGATTTATTTCATTATGATGCTTTCGATATTGGTGATCAAAGTAAAACTGTCCTCACAAGATAAATTTTTTGAATAATTCATTTTTAATTAACTATTTGGTATAATTTACAAGTGAAGGAATTTAAATCTACGTTTTATTTTTGAGAGATATTTTAATTTAATTACTTATTTTTTTTTTTTTTGATAGTACTAGGGTTCCTGGAAGACCTTCTACCTCTGGGCTATACTCCCAGACCTATTTTTATATTTTTATTTGGAAACAGGGTCTCTTAAGCCAGAGAGACTGGCTTCGAACCTGCGCCATGCTCCTGTATTCGCCTCCCAAGCGCGGATTACAAGCGTGTGCCACCACGCCTGGCTAATTACTTACTTAAATTTTTTTTGTGGCCCTAGAGAGGAAAATCGGGGCCTTACACATGCTAGGAAAGCCTTGTAGTCTGAACTATATCCCCAGTCCCTAAAGTTATTTTTATTTGCTAATTCTATACATTTACTTGTTAAAGATCTGTTTAATTATTTACATCTTTTTAAATTAAAAATATAAATTGTTTTATTTTTAAAACTTTTACTGATGCATTATAGTCTCATAGCATAAAATTGTATACCATGACCAAGTATGGTCTCAATCTATATTGCTTTGTATATGTCAAACCAAGTTCAATTCAACATATACAAAGAAATAAATACAAAAAAATAAATACATGTTATTCACCACATAAATAGAACTAAGGACAAAAATCACATGGCCATCTAGCTAAGTAGCTGAGGCTGGCCACAAATCTGCAATCCTTCTATCGCAGCCTCCCAAATACTGGGGTTACAAGTGTGTTCCCTATGCTTGGCTAGTTCATGTTTCTGCTGTGTCCTACTATGTCCCTTCCCCAGAGATTATTTGCCAAATTACAGACCCAGTGGGTCTATTTTTTGCCATGGAAGTCCCTACAGCCAAGTAGGATCCCATTGGGATGCTGTGTAAACTCATGATCTTGACAAGTATCACTTGGATTGCTTCAGGAAAGGATAAATTCAGCTGTAGCCACAGGAGTTTGCTGGGCATTTGGTTTGGTTGATGTCTAGATTTACAGTAGTTTTAAAGATGTGGCATATAGCCGCTGGGAGCCTTGCAGGCACATTGTTTCTTTGTCCAAGTTCAATTTCTGCTGCAGGTTTTTTGGGGCAGTTTGGATGGGTGGACAGGGGAGTTGAGCTTGAGGTATTCAAGTATAAAGAGAAGAATGTGATTGCTTTTGAAGATAGTTTTTTATAGTCACAGCCTTGATAAGATTCTGCTTCTTCTTTGCTGGAATTGGTCTCTGAGAGCTGCTATGTCTTAGCAGCAAGTAGCCCTGGCATAGGCTTGCCAAGACATCATGGCCTCCACACGTTGCTCACCAGATGATATACATGAAGCTCTTCTCCTCATATTTTCTCTGTTTTGCTTTCAATTCCAACATATTTTATCTGTCTTTCTTCTGTTGAGTTATGACTGCTTTTCTTCTCTTGCTAAAGATCAGTCTTTTCCCTGGTTGAGTTCCTAGACTTGGAGTAACCAAAATGCTGTCTTCCTCTTTTGTCTTTCTCAGTTCCACACTATTTGATCTTCTTTGTTTTAAACTTTGTAT
Organism: Muscardinus avellanarius; assembly: GCF_963383645.1. Lineage (NCBI taxonomy): Eukaryota > Metazoa > Chordata > Mammalia > Rodentia > Gliridae > Muscardinus > Muscardinus avellanarius. Next base: position 80,423,520 of record NC_137789.1, read on the forward strand.
TGAATTATTCATATTATTTTTATCCAGGAATTGGCTCATTTAAGTTATAAATTTTTATCAGAATTGTACATAATTTAATCTCATAACCCTTCATATTTCTATAAGGTTAATTGTGATGTCTTCTTTTATTCTTGAGTTTAATAATTTTTTTTATAATTTGGGGTGGGGGAAGGGGATATAAAAGGTCAGTCTAGTTCAAAGTTTTTAGATTTTTAATTTTTCCAAAGAACATATATTTTATTTTATTTATTATTTTTCTACTCTCTACTTGTTTTCATTTTAATCTTCCTTTTTTTTTTTTCCTACTGTTTGTCTTGGGTTTACTTCATATTTTTTCTATTTCTATGCTGGAAGTTCACCTAAGCACCATGTGATCCACCAGTATCCTGTGTATGTTTTTTTCTACTTTTGTCTACCACTTACTAGTGGCCTCCACTGGCTGAAACTGGCTGCATCTTTTACTCATGCAAAACACAGCCACGAGGATGATGAGGGTCTTAGAATATATTTAAGGCAACAAAGTTCTTTGAAATCTGTCCGCAGAAGTCATTATGTCACCAGGAAATTAAACACTGACAAACAGAGTCCCCCACACCAAGGGAGATGGGCTGCCTGGTGATGCAGTCTAGGAATAGCCAGTCAGGCCTCCAGTGGAAGCAAAACAATGAAGACACACTGAAAACACTTCCCATCAGCACAGGTGCTGAGAATTGAGGAGTGGCTCCTGTGAGGCTGCCACAATGGGTGGTCCTTGTCTTTGTTTGTGATTGCTTCTCACAGTGTGCTGCTTATTCCACAGTGAACTAATTATCTTTAGCAGCTTGAAGTGGAAGGTGTAGGCTACAGATTCAAGTTACGATTCTTTTCCACCACTTACTAGATATGTGGTTCTAGGAAAGACACATGATCTAATTCAACTCTCATTCCCTGATTTACAAACAAGAATAGATGTCTCAGGATGGTTATGAGAACTCAATGAGTTCTTTCCAAGGAAAGAACTATGAACAGTTTGCTTATACATCAAACTATTTTTAGAATGGATAATATGTTTAACTTCTAGCATCATATGAATTTATAGCTATTGTCTGAAACAATAATTCAAGCCTGATCTGTGTTAAAGTGACAGTTTGACCCACAACATAAGGTAATATTTATTTCAGACAACTTTGTGGGACATAAATTATACACTCAAAATAATGATTAACCCAATATTTTCTAGCATTCTAGCTTTATTTATACATACATATATTTATTTATAAATATATATGTATTTTCTACATTTGGGAGAAATTTCGTGATGATTACTGTCTTATATCAAGTACATATAAATATTGCGCTATGATAATAAGCTTATCCAGCTTAGTGAGTGAGAATGTGGTCAGAGCTTTTCCTGTCTCAGAAAATAAGAAAAGCACATTGAGTACAGAAGGTGCTGAAAGTGGATAATATGTTCTTATTTTTCCATACTGTGAGCTCCAATAGGTATGAGCCATATTTTTTATATTTCTATCTCCATTACTTAGTAGGGCTGCCTGTCAAAAATATGCTTAATGAATTAAAAATTAAAGGCAAGAAGGAAGGAAAAAGAATATTTTTAAAAAGTTCTGCGGGGTCCCTTCACCCCGATCCAGAAACTATATCACAGCTTTCCCATCCATCCCGTGTTCTCTTAGTGTCCAGCTCTCTATTCATATTTTTATTATTTTAGTATTGATGTTTATGGCCAATTTGACTAAATGATTTGTAGATAGAATTCCTCTGTCAGTAGAGTTTATTTGATTTAGAGAAAAATATTATGTTTTAAAGAGGCAATGGTGTGAGAATTTCTAATATCCTAATAGGATATCAAGAGCTTGTTTCCTAAGTGGGAATTTTTCTGTCCCTCACTATTCTTTCTATTCTGCCTAACTATTGTAAGCCATCTGCACCCAGGTAGAGTCCTATTAACGCACAGGGTAGTCACACCAGGAAGAAAGCAATTGAACACATCAAACTTGGAAAAACTATTAAGTTTTTTGTAGAAGATTATTCACTCCTACTTAATTGAATTTTAGCCTTTCTGCCTTCTTCTTTCTCTTTAAAACACATATTTTCCACCCCATAATGATCACTTGTTTGATTTACACCTTTTTTAGTTTTATAAATTAGTCATATTCTGGATAAAATGGTTTTCTCTTGAGAAAATAGCCACAATAAACAGTCATGATAAATCAGCTGATGCTTTGGCCCAGGATTTTAAATAATTCATGAGTTTTTCTGACTTATATGACTTATATGAAGCTAGGATGACCAAATCATGGAAGGGAGAGTAACTCTTGAGAACTATAGATCATTAGTAGTTATATAGCAGGTATGTATGTATATTAAAATAGTATATATTATGGAAACTTGAAAACAGCACGATGAGTAGTTTGAGACAGGTTGTTATGGTACAAAGTTGAGAAAATATTCCTTATTTTATAAAAAACATAATGCTAGTTTATTGAGATTTAGTATTAATTATTTTATGTTAAAAATTATGAAAGTGAGTTTCTTTTAATTGTCCTAAATACAGATTATCTGTAACTTCAAAATGTATTGGGATGTCATCTAACTCCATCCCATTTAAACTTCAAATGCTTTTCTGCCATGCTGTATACAAAGAATTCTTATGTGTTATTAAAAGTTTCTTTATTTTAGATAAATAAGATTTTAAAATATGTTATTTAATTTATATATAAAAGTAATAAAAAGGTTTTTTTCTATTACATAGCAGTGATACAAGATGACATTTAACTTATTCTTGGAAGGTTAATACATCTTGAATTATTACTGTTTTTTTGTCACATTATCAGTATCATAACATTGTAGAATGATAGCGTTAAAAAGAACACCAAGGGTCTACTTATTCAATGCCTCATTATGGCATCATTAAAATTAGATGCTTGTCCTCAAACAAGTGGATTATTTTTTAGGAAAACATATATTACAATTTTATGAAACTAGAATTACTCCAAAAATTATGAAAAGTCAAGGTAGAATTATAGAATAAAAACTAGAAATTTGAAAAGAATTAATAACAACCCCCCCCCCCCCCGATAAAGACTATCTAGTTTAGATGGAAACAGATAACTCACAACTCAGGGTAATTAAAGTTTATCTCAGAGTTGGAAAAAAAAGAGAATTTTTAACTCTTTCCATGAGGTCAGAATAATCCTGGTGCTAAAACAAACAAACAAACAAACAAAATGACAGAAATAAATGAAAAACATATCAATTCATTTATATATACATATGAAAATTCAAATAAAATATTCAAACACTATGCATAGCTATATTTTTACATAATAATACTTTTTGGAAAACCAGAGTTTACTGAGTGCAAGGATGGATTGTAAGTGGAATCCATTAATACTATTTATAGTATTATGAAATTAAATGAAAAAATGATTATCTTGATAAATGTAAAAAATCACTTGACTAAATTCATCATTACTTTCTAAAGAAAAAAATCTCTTAGATAAGTAATAGAAGAAACACTTTATAAGTTGGTAAGTTATATATGTGTAAAAGATATAAAATATATAACTAATACATGGACAAATATAAAACACATTATCATTATACTTAAGGACAGAACAAGAGTGTCTATTTGCATTCTAGTTCTTAACCTGCTTTTAGGTATTAGTCAACACATCATGTCTTAAAAAATGCACACTTGATGAAAAATCAGTAGGATTATTATTGCTGTTTAGAATAATATAATAACCTATTAAACTGTATACAATGTTTATAAGATTGTCATATTTATAATTAATCTAAAAATGTGTTACTTTCTATACATATATCAGTATAACCAATATAGAAATGTAACAAAAATAAATGTTCTAACAGTAAAAGCAAAATAACACTAAAAATGGCTAGGTAAATATTTAAAAAGTAAACAAAATCTTTTATTAAAAATAATGCTATAGCCGGGTGTGATGGCGCACACTTGTAATCCCCACGCTTGGGAAGCTGATACAGGAGGATCGCGCAGGTTCCTAGCCGGCCTCACTGGCTTAAGAGACTCTGTTTCCAAATAAAAATAAAAATAATCGGTCTGGGAGTATAGCCCGGAGGTAGAAGGGTTTCCAGGGACCCCAGTACCACCAAAAACAAAAACAACAACAACAAAAAAACCAGAAACAAAAAAAAACAATTCTATAGTTATCAGCTTATTATTAAAAGCCCTATTGTTAAAAAGTTAGGTACTGACCTCTAGAAACAGACTTCCTGACTTAAATCTTGTTTCTGCTAGTTGTGGGTCATGAGATCTTAGTCGAATAATATACCTCTTTGTACCTTATTTTTCTTATCTTCAAAATGAGGAAGGTAGTTTAATTGGTCATATTTAACCTATTTTAGTGACTGCACTGTACTCTGTCCTACTGTAAGCATTTTATAAATATAATCTCTCTGAATGGTACCCAGCCTGTGATTTTTGTGAAGACTGAATGAGTTAATAAAGCATTTATAGGAAGAAGCAAAAAAGAACAATATAAACTTACGTTTTAAAAGGTAATACATAATCAAAAGTATATACCAATTATTCAGTTTGTAAAGTCAACAACTTTTTTGAGATTAAACTTACTTATTTGGTAATAGTTATAAACCTTTAAAGGATAATCTTAATGTAGTTTGATATGCTTGATTTAAAATTTTCTGAAGAGAAAAATCTATAAAATTTATAATCTCTAAAGAATAATATAATTTGTAAATAATGCTTTGAAAAATTAATACTTTCAAAAGCAATATTTATAATTACATATTTTTATATTTAAAATTTAAAGCGTGAATATTTTAATACAACAAAATTTAGTAAAATAAGTAGGAAACAAAGGAGATTCATGCAACTAAGCAGTTATTTGATATTTTTTCCATTCTTAAATTAGTGAGAAAAAAGATCAACTATTTTAAAAAAGTGAACATACATATGTATATATAGGTGGATGGAGTGCACTCAAATGATAGAAAGTAGTATAAAATAAATACATAATCAGAAACAGTTGTTTATCATCATTATTAAGTATCATGTAGTACACATATGCTATACTTTTACATGATGGGCAGGCATATTGACCATAGGGTTACTATAAGCAATCAAGTAATGTATTGTTCTATGAAATTATGAAAAGAACACTAGGCAATAAAACATTTTCAGATCCATTGTAATCTGATGGGCTCACCATCATATACACAGTTCATCACTGACTAAGACATCATTATTTTGTGCATGAAAGCATGAGAACAACCCAGTAGAAAAAGATAAAAGTCATAAATAAGTCATTAATAAAAAAATAAAATGAAATTTCTCATAAACATAAAATATCATCAATGTCACCATTAATTTAAAGAAAATATTGAAAATTTGCACATGAAAATGTTCCTTGGAGAAACTTTCCAGGTAGAATGAGCTATTAAAAAAAAAAAAAAAAAAAAAACGAGCCGGGCATGGTGGCGCAGGCTTGTAATCCCTGCGCTTTGGAGGTGGAGACAGGAGGATCGCGCAGGTTCAAAGCCAGCTTCACTGCTTGAGAGACCCTACTTCCAAATAAAAAATAAAAACAAATAGGTCTGGGAGTGTAGCCTGGAGGTAGAAGTCCTTCCAGGAACCCCAGTACCACCAAAAATAAATAAATAAATAAATAAATAAATAAATAAATAAATAAATAAATAAACCTTGAGTCCAGATGGGATGGCACACGCTTGTAATTCCAGTAATTGGGATGATGAAACAGGAGAATCATAGGTTCAAAGCCAGCCTCAGCAACTTACTGAGGCTCTCAGAAACCTAGTGAGATCCTGCTTCAAATAAAAAAATTTTAAATAAAATGGTCTTCAAGGGTATCTTGGAGATAGAATGGTCTTGGGTTTAATCCCTAGCACCAGAAGAAAAGCAGAAGGAAGGGAAGGGAAGGAAGGAAAGGCAAGGCTTGAATTATTATTTTTTAGATTTTTCTTTTATTTATATTAGTACAATAAAATGTATTTATCTGAATAAAAATAAAAATAAATGGAAAATCCATTAAGCTCTTCCCAGATAAGATGTACTCAATATTTTGAAATCTCCTGAGGGAAAATGGCTAAAACAGAATTTTAAAGCACTGATCTACAAGAAAGAGGGGTAGTGGCAAAGCTTTGAAATAGGAACTGATGAAAAGGTTTAACAAAAATCAACCCATCTGTTTCTTTCTATTGTGCTTCATAATATAGTTTTTAAATGCAATATGCACATTGTATAGCTATCACTTCAAATATATGAAACCATATTCTGTGTGCATGGTTCTAAGGGATCAGCACCCTGAAAACAGCAGCAGAATCAAACGTCAAAGAATGCATGTGCTTTGTTTAGTCCAGCAAAATCTTTACCAAACAAGTTTCCTCTTGATAGTCATAATTCTGAGGACAGTGATTAAGTTGGCGTACAAGAAAAAAGAAATATTAGAAATATTACAGCTTGAAAAGAAAAATATGGAATTTGTTGCAGCTAAGGAAGACAGAGCAGCGTGAACCCTGGCCTCATAACTCATAAACTATGAGATAGGACTCTCTCCTCAAGTTTTTTTTTTAAATCAAGAAGGAACACAGTGAATTTTGCTAAAGGCCTCAAGAAAAAAAAATTACTGCCCTTAAAGCAGCTGAAGAAAAGCCTGAAAAACAGGGGCAAAGGACACCGTGATTAAAATGCCTTCAAACGTAAATCCAAACTGGAGTAAGGCAAGTCTGTCTCACAGCTTTCTGGAGTTTCAGACAATCTTTTAAGACTCTTCCAACAGTGTTTTGGTCCAATTCTTCCACCAGTTGAGAAAGCTAATGCTTTGGCCATGGCTGGAAGGATAGTTTATGGCAGACATTCACAGGCTGTTGTATATTTGAAGCAGTTATCAACATTGGCATATGTTTGATTTTTTTTATCATCAGCACTAGTACAATGCAAGGAAAGAACTAGAATTTTTGGTGAATTTATGTATTATCATTCATTCATTCATTCATTCATAACAAGCACTTACATAACAGGTACTCCGTTGTACATTAGAACATGAAAACAAGCATGTCTAGAGCAGTCTCTGATTATAGAGGGCTCAAATGCATTCAGAGCAGTCCTGAAGAAAGGGCAAGCTAAATTGTCATCAGCTTATGGGTTGTGTTACTGTGTCAGATGAAGACACATTTTCTACTTTTTGTTTCCCTCTGTCCATCAAAATCAAGCACCATAAAAGTTTTGTCCTGTGGAAGCATTATAAGAATTTCTCAGGTCAATTTGTGCATAGAAGGTATACTGAGTACATATAGTTTTATGTTAAATAAACAGAACAATTTCCTTCTTCTTCCTTTAATACTAACTTTTTAGTATGAAAAAACATAAAGACAGGTTGTTGAGTCTCTTAAAGGTAGAACATCAGACAATAGAGGAAAATATGTTTTCTTTTTCCAGAGCTTTCTATGTACAAGTCATCCTAAATTACCTTCTAATTTTTACTCCCTGCTGTGGAAAGGAAATCCCTAGACACATCTGTGATCAGTTAATAATTGTAACAGTTGTTTACAGTCATTTGTCAAACAGTAGTTAATTACCTTTTTTATATCTCAAAGGTAATTTTATTGTCTAAATGCCTACAGGTAAAACAACATTTTCTTCTTTCATTATCAAACTTGATAATGAAAGAAGAAACCAAAACAGCACAACATTGATGCTAAGGAGGATTCCATAGCAAAAAGTAAGTCCTTTCTCTGTTTTCTAGTTAAGAGGCTTATTCTTCCCCTCCACAAAACCACAGAGGTGAACAGAGGGTTGGATTGGGGGTGGGACATGTGTCACGGTCTTGATGACTGCACAGAACAACCCCCATCCCTGGGACATTATGCTGCCTTCTGCCCCATGCCACGAGGATCCCCATTACCATAGTTCAACTTCAAGCATACTTTGATTCCATAATCATAATCACAGAAAATATTTTCAACTTGTTGTCTTTTCTTATTTTTTGTTTTGTTCCAAAGGCTTAGACATATTCTCGGGTAAATTTCCCAAATGAGGTATTACTGGTGCATGTTAACTGTACCTGTAACACATAATCTGTCCTAATAGAAGACCTTCGTACCAATGCCGTGCTTTCACCATGACATCATGTACATCCAAAGGCCCATGAATCAGAGAAGGAGCCCTTTCCAGGTCTTGTTTCCCATAGTTATCCTGGTCCTGGGAGGGGATTTGTTTACCCTGACAAAGTACTCAAGACACATAAATTTGGTGGGTGACACTAGCTATTTTATTATTCTCATACAACTTGTGAAGAAGCAGTTTTTAAGCTCTTTTCATAAGCAATATGAGCCAACTGGACATAACAAGTACTCTTCTGTTCAGTACTGCAAATACTATGACCAATCAGAAATGGTCTATTTCTGTTTAATTTTTACTGAAAACAACAAAAACAATTTTTTCCACTTTAGTTTAACTTAAGATTTTTTAAAGTATTTTTATGGGTGCACTGTCATATCGTAGATTCAAAGGGATATATTTATGTACATATATGTCACTTGGTGTATTTCTCTCCTCATTTTACCCAAAAAGTAGTTTTTGAACTGGGTTTTCTGAATGAGAAACATAAATGAGATTATCTTCTCTTTCAACAACTTCCTCTTTGTTTTTCTTCTTTATGTTTGTCCCTCAGTCTGTGTTTTGTGCATTTGAATATCTCTTATTTCTACACCACAGGTATAGAATAATTCCATCAACATGCTCTTTTGATTGGCATCCAGATGGAGGTGTACCTAGGTATTCATGAGGTGGTATCATTTGTAGGCAAGCTGTCCATCCGCGATCATCTTTGTCATTGCTAATTCTAGTGGAAAACATTTTCATAATTTATCAATGACACTTCAATCCTCACCAGTTATGGCCACCAATTTCTCATTTTGTGTCACCTTTTTATTTTCTGGCTTATAATGGCCCAAATTCATATGTTGGGAGATGAGAAATATCCATGAAAGTAGTCAGTGCAAAACCCAGGAGAAAGTGGTGTCCCAGGTGTCAGAGGAGGAGTATATCAAGGAGAAGGAAGAAAGGAGCTCTGTTAAGTGAGCTGGCAGGTCAAAGTAAGATGAGAACTGCAAATAATAAGATTTAGCATCGTGAAGGTAACTTTTAAAAGCACTTTTCATGGAATGAGGTGATCATGTCCAGAACAAATTCAAATCTGGTTAGATCACCTATTTGTCATCACTTTTTATAGCAAAAACTCACAAAAGTGTTCTATTCCACTTTTACTCCAACATAATTATTTCTCAAACTCACTCCAATTAGACTCTCAATTCATGACTGCACTTTATAATAGATTTATTAGTGTCAAGAGAGGAGTGTTTCAAAAGTTATAGCATGTCTACAAGTTGATATAAACAATACAATAGTGACAAAACACTGATTTAGGAAAGAAAAGAGGCTAATAAGGTATTAAAGTACACTGATTCTAAAGTCAATGCTGAAATAGTAACAACTTTTTGTTAAAATCTTTCATCCTACCAATCATACATTTTATCAGAAATAATTGCAGTATATATTTTGTTGATAAGTATGGATAGTGTGTATGCTTGAGTTCTGTTTATCTCCATAAAAACTCTATTTCCTTTGCTGCATCCTGGTCTTTTTACTTTGTCAAGAGATTGTCTGCAGATGGAAGGAAGTGGTCTTTTTGTGGGGTATCTCTGAATAAAGAAATGGTGGCTGATTCTTCCCCCTCCCCACACACAAATTAAACTGAGGTATCAGAAATGTCTTCTCCTCTTCCCAACACCCTTAAGAAAAATATGTAAAGAAGACTTCTCTTTGCCATTAATTTTGACAATTTATCTCTCTCAAATATAAAGTATGGGGTTTTACAAACATGTTAGAACGTATCTTTACAACTTTAATGGAACTTTGGTGATAGCACTTCTATGCATATATAAACATTTAAGTAAACTTAGAAGATATAAGAAAGCATGTACATTATGATATGAAGCAAAAAATATTAAAGGTCTTTTAGTTCTTTGGAGAAAGCTTTATGAATTTAAACCTTTATTTTTCTAAGAGGAAAAAATAATACAACTTCTCGCTCTTATTAAAAAAAAACTTCTTTAGGGTCGATCCAAATGATATTATCAACAGGGTGAAATATCTTTGCATTAATTTTTTAGGACTGCCATAGCAAAATAACATAGCCCTGGTAGATTAGAGCAACAGAAATGATCATTTAACAGTTCTGTAACTTGAGTTTGGAGGCTGTAAATCCAAACTCAAGGTGCTGGAAAGACCAGTTCCTCTGATGTCTCTAGGAAAGTATTTACTCCAGACCTCTCTCCAGCTTGGTACCTCCTGGCTTGTGGCAGTATCTAATCTTCATCTGATCTTGGGTCCATGTCTTTTCTTTTCTTTTTTTTTTTTTTAGTACTGGGGATGGAACTCAGGGGCATTCTACCTTAGAGCTACACCCCCAGCCCTATCTTTTATTCTGTATTTTGAGACAGGGTCTCACTGAGCTGCAAAGGGCCTCACTAAGTAGCTGCAAATGCAATCCTCCTGGTTCAGCCTCCCAAATGCTGGGATTGCAAGCGTGTGCCACCACACCCAGCTCTCTTGGGTCCATTTCTGTCTCTGTAATCAAACTTCCCATTATTATAAAAGCACCAGTTGTATGGTATTAGGGTCCACCCTAATGACTTTATTTAATGTCATCACTCAGATTTCTAAAGACTGTTTCCAAGTAAGGTCACATTTTGAGGTCCTGAGGGTTAGAACATCCATATACAAATTTCTAGGGCACAATAGCCAATGCATTATGCTCTTAATGTTTTAAGAAAATGTTCTTATGTTCATTGATTTTATGTCCTACTTTTCAGCTCTTATGTTAAACCAGCTATCCCATGCTGCCCCATCTTTGTGTGTGGGGATTCCAACTGCTCTACCCAGCATGTATGTATGAAAGCCTTTACTCTTCTCTGAAGATCTGGCTCAGTTAACACTCCCTCATCCCTATAGATGTGTTGCTCTGTGTTATCATTGTGCCATTATTTTACTTGATTTGTTGCTATGGTTTGAATGTGGTTAGTTCCTTAAAGTTTCATGATCTAGAATCTTAATCCCCAGTGTGGCAAAGCTGAGACGTGATGAGCCTTTAAGGAGTGAGTTCTAGTGGGATGGAAGTAGGTCTTTGGGAGTTTATTCTTGGAAAATATTTAATGTAGTTCTGGTAGAATACTAGTTAATTCTCATGGGAGTGTACTGTTATGAAAAGAGTGACCCTGGTTCCTGACTCTCTCTGGCTTTCTGTCCTGTCAAATGATCAATGCCCTAGGTTTTCCTGCCATATTTTGTGATGCAGGCAATGGACTGAAAAGATTTTAGATACTTATACTTCTAAACTGTGAGATGAATAAATCTCTTTAATTGATGAAGTATTCACCCTCATATATTTTGTTTTAGCAACAAAGTAGACTAATACAAACTTATCAAACCTCATTTATTAAAATCTTATTTTCTAGGCCTGGCTTGTTTCAGCTGTTTGGTAATATACTCTGGGCCAAGAAAAATACCTGTTTATATTAAAAAATCGTGTGTGTGTGTGTGTGTATGTGTGTGTGTGTGTGTGTGTGTGTGTGTGTGTGTCCCATGAATAAATAAACCATAACTCATTATTGATATTTTACATAAGAATATTCCTTTGTCTCCCTAAAGTTCATGTTCATATATATCTACTTGATATCTAGAGCTTTCAAAAACTGATAAGCAACTGGAAGAACTAAGTAGAAAATAAAATAAAACTCTCCAAAAATTCTTACAGGAAGCTCTTATCGTCTAATGGAAAAAAACTAATCGAGAGTATATCTTAAACAGAAGCAAAGCACTGAGGACCATAATGTACCCAACTTTACACTGCTGGTAAAATACATTTTCATTTTCCTGGTGGCTTAGGGAATAACAACTCAGAAATTACTTTAATAGTTTATGGAAATTAAATTGTTTTGTCCCTACCTAAAACACTTCCTTAATTATACCCATTCCTAAAGTACCACTTTCTTATCCAGACAGAAGCAAATATACCTTTACATCTTAAAATCATGATATAGCTCTATAAATTCAAGAGCTGCTATTACCATTTCTTAAACCATTGCTTTTCTATTAGCTACTACCCGCAGAGAGAACTCCTGCAGTTTTAGTGTTAGGTATTCAATTGAAACTTACTACAAGTTAAGTTTTTCTCCTAATTGATAACCTCATGCCCAAGAATTACCCCTAATACACTGCTGTGAGAGTCATTAGTGAGTCTCATGCAGTGGATGACAGATGATGGCACAATGAAACCAGGGTACTCATAAAAAGAATATTGACAACATGATTTTTCCTCCTCAAACTTTTAAATTCTGCACTGAATCTGCTATAACTCAAAACTAGTTTTTTTTTTTCTTTTTTGGTCAATTCTGAGGGTCATAAAATGCACTGAGGCTGTGGTAGTGGCCATGTTAATGATTAGTGTTGAACCCAGTCTCTTTTGGTGGAAGGTCCATCCTTAGCTCATCCATTAGGTCAAATTAATTCTTTAGCTCAGGCTAAAAAATTGGTATTATCCTTGAATTCTATTTTCCTTTACAACTAACTCCAACCTTCCAGGAAATTTTAATGGTCCTACCTTCAAATATACATGAAATATAACCCCTCTTCACTCTCTACAATGCCATCAGACAATAACAAGTGGCCAATTATTCAAACTATACTCAAATAAGACATATGTGAGCTGTAACCAATCTGGTTCTTTTTCTTTCTTTCTTTCTTTCTTTCTTTCTTTCTTTCTTTCTTTCTTTCTCTCTTTCTTTCTTTTTTTTTCTTTCTTTCTCAGTACTGGGTATTACACAGGGCATTCTACCTCTGAGCTACACCCCAGCCCAACTTTTGAAACAAGGTCACACTAAGTTGCAGAGAGCCTCACTAATAGCTGAGGATGTCCCGGGATCCTTTTGTCTCAGCTTGGGATTACAAGTGTGTGCCACCATGGCCAACCAGTCAGGTTGTCTCTACTGCACTTCCAGTTTCAGTATGTCATTCCTTTTCTCTGGCTATAAGGTATATTTGTACTTTTCGGTATTCTGAATTATTTTGTGTCCAGATTGCTGCATAATTATAGAATTGCAAATAAAGTCAGTGAGATTTCCCAAATTAGACTTGCTGTCATATTCTTTTTCAGCAGTTCTCCCGTAACACAGAGACCCTCTGGACCAAGATCTACAGTTGTTCTATTAACTAATCTGCCATAAGCACCCAAAGTCATATCTGGCTCAATAAGTATTTTTCAAATAAATTAAAGAATTCTAGCCAGATATATAACTTAGATTGTGTTGGCTGAAATGCACCCAGAATTCTAGGTGAGCTGAGCCTTGCCATCTTGTGGGCAGAAGCTCTGTGCTGATCTGCTCTTCTGACCTTGAACTCAATCCTGACCCACTCAGGAGTCATTCTCTTTACTTTAGTGATGAACGCACAATAGCTAGTAAATTTTTGAGCATGCACTATATACTAGGTTTTGTGTTCAGTTCCTTTAATACATCATTTCATTGAATCTTCACTATCTCAGCACACAAGGTGCCATTAGCTCTATTTTATAATTACTAAACTGAAGCTCAAGAGGTTAAAGGAATATTTTGTCACAAAACTAATAAGCAACACATGTGTGATTTCAACTTACATCTGTCTGACTCAGAAGTTTATCCTCATGCCACTATAGTAAACTATCTTCTATTTATCTGCAGTTGTATTTAGTAAAAGATGCTATTTGAGGCTTTAGGAACAGATTTACATTAAAATTTAGAAACTCTAGACTTGAGTCATTTGCTCTGCAAAAATGTCACTGAAGAGCTCTCATCACATTGCTCTCATAACCAAAATGAGAATATGTTTGTTGTTGTTATTCCTAAAAGGGCCAGTCAACATGAGAAAACAAACAAAAAATAAAACCCAGAGGAAAGCACATGGTAAAACTGTGTAGTCCCATTCAAACTGAGACTCATTTTTAATATATGCTTTCATGGTGGTTGCTGTACCATTTTGCACAGAAAAGAACCAATCAAAAAGAAACAAAGTCAGTGAAGATGGCTTTTGAGTCAGGCATACAGAGATTTTGGAACAGATCGGTTTGTTTTAAGAAAAAGGCAGAACCAACCAAAAAAATCAACATTTTTTTCTCAAGTTAGTGAAAAAAGTAAATTCTCAGGGAAAGCTGCTGTACATCAACACCTCCAGTCCCCCCACTCTGACCCCACCAATTGGCAACCTAGAGAGGAACATAGAAAATCACAACTAACAGAAGCAGAAGCATGCGCAGAAACTGCTATGGGAACAATGCTGAGTAGGAAAACCAGAACTGTAATTGATGGAATTCTGGAGATGCAGGTAAAAGCAAACTCCAGGGAGACCCAGTCAGGGAGCATCTATACACTTCTGTGATTTGTACCCCTGGGAGTTCTGCCAAGCTCTCATAGTAAAGAGCGGAGAAATGTTCTCTCATGTTTCTGGCACAGGAAGAGAAATGGAGCATTCTTAAGTACTTCAGAAGACTGTCTTAACAAGATCTGCACACAGGAGAAACTAGCTAACCAGAGTCTAAACTGCTGAAGTTTGACTCCAGCAACCCTGGAACAGGTAAATACCCACCTCCAGTCAGCTCTGGCCCATCCTGTCCCACCGGAACGGGAGAGGATGATTGAGAAGCACTGGTGACATGCACAGTTCAAAGGCACAGACTCACCAAAATTTGGACACAATCACAGGATAATAGCATCCTTCTGTCTCCCACATCTGACCACTGCATTACTAAAGGCCTAGTTACCACAGCTCATTTTACCAGTACATCATGTCTAACTGGCATGGAATGCATATTAAAAGAGAAAAATAAAAACAGTTTAAAGAAGCAGAGTAAACATCAGCACTAGATTTAGGTATGTCAAGAATGTTGAAATGATCAAACTGGAAATTTAAAACAACTAAGATTAAGGCAGTCATGGTAGCACATGCTTGTAATCCCAGCATTCGGAAGGCTGAGACCAGAGGATCACAGTTCGCAGACAGCCTCAGCTACTTAGTGAGGCCCTCCACAACTTAGTGAGACCCTGTTTCAAAATAAAGAATTAAAAATAGGGCAGGAGGTGTAGCTTGGAGGTCGAATGCCCCTGGATTCCATCCTCAGACCCAATAAATAAATAAATAAATAAATAAATAAATAAATAAATAAATATAAAACAACTATGATTAACATAGTAAGGGTTCTAGTGGATAAAGAAAACAACATGTGAGAACAGATAGATAATGTTGGCAAAGATCTGAAAAACCTTAGAAATAACATGAAAGAAATGCTAGACATCAGTCACCCTCTCACTCTGTCACCCTGTAACAGAAATGAAGAATGACAAGTTCAATGGACTCATTAGTAGACTGAACATTGAATGCTATCTCACAAGACACTGGTATTCTCAGGAACTAGTTTGAGGTTGCTGACCAAAAATCAGCCACCCATTCAAAACCAGACAGTGTGAGTTCACTTTGGGAACCTTATTGTGCAATCCTAAGGCCTTTTGTCACTGAAGCAGGACTATATAGTATTAGCAAAAAATGTTTTAGCAGGAACAAGACAGAAGAAATAGTTTTAGTAACATTGTGGATAGAGGAAAAACCAGTGTTCTCATCCAGTTCTTGCTTTTATTCAAACCTCAGATTGGAGGCATAAATTAATCTCTAAAGAAAATAAAATTATTATATCAGATATACAAACTCCTGGGAAAATGTGGACATTATCAGAACAATTACAAAAATATGGGTAGGATAAATATCTGAAATTTCTTCCCCAACTTAAGCTTCTAAAAGGAATCTGTTAATTTCCCATAGTAGTTATTTTCCTAGGAGGACAAACCAATACTGGGAGTAGCGGGTTGTACAGATTAAAATATTAAACAGAAATCACTTGTGTAAGCTTAAATAAGTTATTGTAAAATAAAAATATTTATAATAAAATAAGACAAAAATTATGCAGTGTGAGGCAAAAGAGGTCCTAGCCCCAGACAGTGAGACAGGCCAAGTTCAACAGAGCTTGAAGGTTGTGGCAAGGAGTCCTGAGCAGACTATAGTCTGCTTACTATGAGGACTTTGATGATGGCTTCAACTGATCTTGGTCACAAAAATGTGTTAGTACTGAGTTGAATAGTATTTCTTACTCAAAATCTATCAATGTGAATTATTTGGAAATAGAGTCTCTGAAGGTGAAACTAAATGCAGACAAGGTCATACTACAGTAGGGTAGATTCTAAATTGAATATGACAAGTGCCCTCATAAGGAAAGGGTAGCTGGACATAATCTCACCAACAAAGAAGACCATGTGAAGTTAGGGATAGAGACTGGAATGATGATTTTATGAGAATTTCAAGGATCTCCAGTAACCACTAGACAGCAGGACAGTGGTGTCTAACAAATTCTCCCTCAGCAGTTTCATATGATCCAGCTCTGCTTGATTCAGGACCCCTGGCATGCCAGTTGGAAAAAAAATTAATTTCTATTATCTTAAAACACCCAATTTGTGCTGCTTTCTTATAACAATCCTAAGAACTAATTAAAATCTCAATCTAATTTTTAGAAAAACATTTGAACCAGAGCTGGGGATGTAGCTCAGTGGTGGAGTGAGTCCCCAGTACAGGCCTTGGGTTCAATTACCAGCAGAGCAGGGCAGAAGAGGGCAAGAGAAAGGGAGAAAGTAAGGAATGAATGAAGGGAGGAAGGAAGGAAGGAAGGAAGGAAGGAACGAATGAACGAACATTTGTTTCTTCTAGTTTCTTTTCACTAAAACGTGAAAACTTTCTGGAAATGTGCACCAACTTGTGATCATTTTTGTTTTAATTCACTGTCAGTGGGACTGCAAATTAGTACAACCACTGATATCAGTAGGGAAGTTTCTCAAAAAAACTAGGAATGGAACCACCAGTGACCCAGCTATACCCTTCCTTAGCATCTTTCCAAAGGAACTAAAGTGAAAATACTATATTGATAAATGCATACTCGTGTTATATAACATGAGTATGCCAAATATGGCACCAACTTAAAAGTCATCAACATATGAATAGATAAAGAAAATGGGGTATAGTCACACAAAGAATTTTTAATCAGCTATAAAGAGAACAAAGTTGTCATTTTCAAGAAAATGAATGGAGCTAAAGAATATTATGCTAAGTGATATCAGCCAGTTTCAGAAAGTCAGGGCTATAAGTCTCATATGTATGCTAGAGAAAAACAGGAAAGAAAAAGGACTTCATGAAAATGAAGAGAGAGACCAATAAAATAGTAAAAGGGGATCAGTGGAGATGGAAGAGGATGTAGAAAAAAAAAGAGGCTTGAGGAAGGAAACAGTTCAAATAATGTTATGTCCATATGTGAAGGTATTTTGATCAATCTCATTAACGTTACAGGCAGAGGTGTGTAGTAGATGGGATGAGATGCAGAGAGAAAAAATGATCAGGGCTGTGTACATGTATGTTTGTATCACTTTGAATCTCATTATGATATACAATTACAGTGCACCAATAAAAGCATAAAAATTAAAATTACAAAAGATAGATCTGAGCAAAAAGATCTCATAATGGACATCACAAAAGAAACATTTGGGGTGTATTCATTTCGAGTCACCCCCCCATGCCATTTTGGCATGTGGCTGTATTTCTATTTTCTGTATTTCTATCTTTTTTAATAAACTTCTTTAAATCTTAAAAAAAAAAAGATACATTTGTCTTATTTTCAATTTCGTCTTTTAACTAACATTTAAGAGGCACCATTTTTTCTTTTTTTTTTTTCTTTTTTTCGGTACCGAGAATGGAACCTAGGGGCATTTTTCCTCTGAGCTACAACTCCATTCTTTTTTTTTTTTCTTTATTTTGAAACAGGGTCTCACTAAGGTGCAGCAGGCCTAAGTAGTTGAGGCTGTCTGCAAACTGCAATCCCTGTCTCAGCCTCCCAAATACTGGGATTACAAGCTTGCACCAATAAACCCAGTTTAGGCACCAATTTTTTTGTTTCTTTGTTTCTGTTTAGTTTTCCTTAACTGGACTAATGATGATTTTAAGAGCCTAGAAGATCTGATATTGATAACATTATCATTGTTGATTGCCTTAAAGGGGCAAAACATTTGAAGGTCAAGGGTCCTATCCTGAAGAAAAGACAATTCACGCAGAAACATGGGAATTGTGCTCCAATCACCAGGACAAGCTTGGGGCAAAACAAATTTTATGATGACACTGCTCAGGAATCCTCTTTCTGATCTGAAAGTGCTCCAGCATGTTTAGTCAGGAAAAAGTTTGTAAGAAAACATTGAACAGGACTCTTTCAAAATCAAGCAGCAGTTTTAAAACAATGAAAATCATTAATTTAATCTTTTATTCAGTTTAAAAATATGTGGAAGCAAAGCTTGAGGAACTGGAAGAAATCTCAAAAGTCTAATTTACAAATATTCTTTAAATCATTGGAAAATGTTACTTATGAAACAGCACTTCCAAGGGGAAAAATTACAAGTTTTTTATATATTTACATTTCAAAACTATCATAATTGCTTCATACATAATCCCACCCAAATAGAAATAAAAATAGTGACTGAATTTTATTTAGTATACATCATAGAAGATTAAATTTTTGGAATATATAACATATTCCCTTTGGGTGTTTCTGGAAATTATTTTATTGTGGCCGAGAGTGGATATGAAGTGACTCTTTGGGGTATTCTTTGTAATAATTTTTAGACGTTTTACCTCCATTATGGAATACAGGCAAAAAAAAAATGGAGAAAAGGAAGGTGAGACGAAATTGTGCACTTTGATAAAAAAATCTAGATACAAAATATCCTAACATGCAGAAGAATAGAATATAAAGCCCATATTAGAGACAGTTAACATTCTTCTATGAAATAAGAGAGACTTGCTTGCTATTTTGACTACCACACGTAGGTTTAGTTCTGTGGAGAAGAGAATTTCCTTTGGTCATGAGCACATTTTTTAAAGTAAACTTTTAAGATTATTCTACTTAGAAATACGTATAGCAGTAGTGATCAGTGGGATAAAGATAATGTGACTAACTCAACAATAGTAATACTAGGTGTTATGGTGAAATATGTTCAGTGTGTGAGGGGAGAAATCATTCCTCCAACACAAGCACACAAATAGAAAACTGCGGGTTTTTTCCTGAGCTAAGGATAAGTATACATAGCTCGGACACTTGCTAAAGATTTAAAGAAGTTTATTAAAAAGATAGAAATACAGAAGACAGTTAAAGCCCCATGCTATTCAGAAATGACACAGGGGGGGCGATTCAAATGAATTCACCAAAAGTCCCTGCATGCCCAGTGTTCTTATCCTGACCAAGTCTGCAGCAGGTCCTTTGATATGTAGATATGCTGCCCTAGCCCAAGTATCTGCTCTGAGGCAGGAGGGGCAGCTCTGTCTCCAGCAGCTCGGTCTCTAGCACAGACCCCACACCTTTTGTTACACTCCCAAAATGTGTTAAGTTGCTTATCCAGGATCTGGGATTTCCTCCCATCCTTGAGGCAGTTTATCTCTCTTTAGAAATGTAAAGAGGCCCTTTTCCCTGGTGCTCTTGGCTTTCTTTACTTTACTTTAGAAATGTAAAAAGGCCCTTTTTCCTGACACTCCTGGATTTCTTTACTACCAAAGTTATATTTTTTTACACTTGGAAATCTTTCCCAATACTGGTGCATTAATACATTTTGAATCCTTTTTCCAATACTGGTACACTCCCCTCTGGTTCATGGAGGAATGTGATGTGTGCATGACCTTGTGATGAAGAACAATGAATTCTTCAATCTCAGCAAGGTTTTTGCTGGTTTTGGGGCTGAGTCTCTCTCCAGACAAGTAAGGACCAAAGTGCCCCTGGTCCCACGGTGGGCATCCTGCTGGCACAAGAAATCAGATCTGAGGCTAATGTTCTTTGTCTCTTGCTCTGCGGCTGGCCAGCATGGCCTCTCTCACTCTTCCCTGTCTCCACTGGCCCCTGGCCTGAGCTGCCATCCAACATCCTCTTCAACATCTCAGTTCCCACCACATGTCCCCTTGCTTTCTGCCAGCCACCTGCCTGCATCCTGCCACGTTTTGTGTACATATGATTATCTCTAGCTTCCAAAAAACCAACAGAGAACTAAGATTGCTGGAAATACACAAGGCCAGGCTCTCCAGCTCCCCAAGTATACACAGCTCTTACTAACTGACCTTGGTTTGGCCACCCCAATGTCACTATGTGAGGCTTGTTGCAAGACAGTCTCCTCTGAAAGCTCCAAGAATGAGCACAGACCCAGTCCTGAGCTCCCCCACATGCCTGTTGACCTAATATTTCTTTTTTGTCCAGACTGAGGAGCACATGGAAACACTAGAAACAATGTTGGTTTCCTGCCTCTCTACTCCAGTTTTCCCCTTCTCCTTCATGTATGGAGTTAGAATTTATGGGTCTGAGGCTTTTCCCCTCTCTATGTATATTTTAGCTTCATCCTACTTGCCATAAAGAGGAGCCTGCATAGATGAACTCTGTGATCAGGGATCAGTCTTCTCTGCATGTCTCATAAATTCCATAATCCAACTCATCCAAGCCTGGTTCTTGACATGCCAAAGCAATGTGAAAAATTCACTTTTAACAAAACCTGACCTTCAGCAAATTGCTCTCTCCCAGCTCATTGAAAAGCTGAGGAATGTGTACTTAGTCTCAATACGTATAACCCTGATGTTGAGACGCAAATCTTTACCTTTCAGAAGCTGTTAGCCTTCTGAGCAACAAGGTAGGCTAGCAGGAAATATAAGTATATGGTTTAAATGTTACGCAGTCTTACTGTATGTATTCATGAATAAAGAGGGCTAGAACGCAAAGACAGCTCTGAATTTATATAGACCAAATAGAATTTTCAGAGATCAAAATTACAAGAAAATAAGCCATGGCAAACATTGGCAATATTAACTGAAATGTGCATCGTTGCTTTGGAAAACATTTTTTGTTCCTTGTTCTTGCTATTTCTCTGGTGTAGTTCTCCAAGACGAGTTACACAGTACTGCCTAGTCTTTGCATGCCTATTTCAGAACACCATGCAGCTCAGAAAGCTGCACATGCTACTTCTCAGTAATTTGGAAAACTGTACTTCAAACTTGTTGTAAAACCAGGACCCCTACTTAAAGAGTTTCCAAAGATTAGAAAGTACTTATGAATATAATAAAAACATTTTCTGTTTAAGTATTCCTCTTCATTTTGGGGGTAAAGGAAGTGCATTTGGTACTGCTGCCAAAGTTTACATACCCTTCAGCATAATAGAAGCCATATGTGGAGAACCTAAATTTGAATTCCCATAACATCCTCTCATTTCCCTTTAATTTCAACTCTGAAGTCTGAATAATAAGAAGAGAAGAAGTTCTCTGTTTAAAGAAATAAAAGTAAAGGTTTCAGTTGTGAATGTTCCAAGGTATAGTTTTATTTATTTTTTATTCAAAACTGGGTTAAATACAGACCAGCCTGCAGCTGACTGGAGCTTAGATCTATAAAAGACATTAAAATATTACTGGAATCAATGGAATGTGGCTATAGCTAGCCAAATTCCTACTATGGTTCCTTGTAAAACTTCAGTATAAAAATTTCTTCTACTTGAGTAGAAAAAGAAAACACTCCAATGAATATTTTTGCCACACACAGGACCAGAAAACACTAGTTGCCCTAAGGAAGAACATACTCCCAAAGTCTCTATGAGACCAACTACCTGGCTATCAGTTAAATATGGGCAACACAGAAGTCAAAGGTTCATGGCAAGCCATCTTATAAATGATCTTTTAAAGATAAAAGTGTCCAAGATGATATTTGGATCAGAATATAATAGAGAACTAAAGAGACAAATACAAAATACTTTGCAGATATAAAATATCATACCAAGAGATATATTCTGAATGATGCTTTGTAATAATATTCATGTATATTACCCCTAAACTACATGTGTGGAATTAACACTACCCAGTATTACTGTAAAACAGAAATAAAGTGCCTTAACTGAGGGGATGGGAGAGGAGAAGAGGAAAATTCTCTACTGCACATGATGTACTTTAACAAATATATCAATGTCAATCACTAAGCCAACCATGAGAAGGAGAGAGGGTGAGAGAATGGGTCATGAATTGGATAAGGGCTAATTGGGTGATATATGTATGTATGCCTCCACCATCTTGTACCCCATTAAGATGTATGACTAAGACTTCCTGGAAGATGGCAACTGAGGGAAGCAGCCCATATCAGCCCTGCTGACACCTGATCTCCATTGTCTCAAAAGAGGTGTTCTACAAAGCCAGAAAATACTATCAGTAGAGCAATAAAAATGATAGATACAAAGGACAGGGGAAAAGATTAGAAGACTGATCAGAGAGCAGAAAAAGAAAAAGCTGCCTCCTTTATCATCGTGGGCGCTGATGAAGCACCATCTTACCTGACTGCACTCAATTCCAGAGAAAAAAAGGAAAAGCAAAGACTGAAATGAGCAGCTGCAGACCACTGGGGTTGTAAGTCATCAGTTCTTCCTATGCAAACACCAATTACCACCTGAAGCAGTGGCAGTCAAGCTCACCACACCCTCCAGAGATCCAGAGTGGAGCTCAACACCAAAAAAGAAACCCACCTCCCTCACTGCTGAGGGCACCATGGTAGCACCATCTTGCCTCACTGAACCCGACTCGAGGGACCATCAGGAAAACATCCAAAGACCTAAAATAAGCAGCTGCTGATCATCAGAATTGTAGGTCATCATTTGCTCCTTTGCAAACACTGGCTACAATTTGCAGTAGTGACGAATAAGCCCAACAAGCCCTCCAGAAATCCAAATGGTGTGCACCAAAACTGTAAGTGAAGCTGTGGTCTCTGCGGGAGAATGCCCAGTGTTGTGCCCCCAAGGGATTCATGCAGCTGTGATCAACTCCCTGGGTCTGAGACTTTGCAGTTCAACCTAGCAAAAGAGGAGTTAGAGTTTACAACTTGTAGCAGTGGTAGCTGAGCTTACCATACCCTCCAGAAATCCATAGCTTCATTCAATGACACCATAAATGAAGTTATGGTTTCTGTGGGAGAATATCCAGCATGGTGCTCCCAGGGACTCGCGCAGCTGTGAAAAAAATCCCGGGGTCTGAGACTTTATGGTTCAACCTGGGGAAGGTGGGGAAGGAGTCTGCTGTTGGACATAGCAGAGGCTCAGACAGACTCAGGTTCTGGTCAGTGGAAAGTGTGCTGGGAGACCTATGCTAAGCATTAGACTCCAATAGTAGGATCCCCAGGATCACTACAGACCACCAAATCATAGTGAATGAGGAGAAGTCAGCCCAGCCCAGCCCTAGATGTGGAGAACAGTGACACTTATACTGCATTTGTACTCAGAGGCATCTGCTACCTACACAGGCAGGGAGAAACTGGAGGTTGACTTGCACTTAACATTAGATACAGCCACATTGTTACTGAGCATCTGCATAGACTGAGAAAGACTCAGAAAACCAGACTTACAACAGAAAAGTTGCTGGTGGCACAAGGTATCTGCATAGAGTGAGACTATAGAATCCCTGTCTGCTGAATAGTCATTTTATTTGTAGAGTTGCATTAATTTCTTGTTGGGGTTGTTTTGCTTTTTTGTTCATTTTTTGTACGTGTGAGTGTGTATGCCTATTTTTTTTTTACCCTCTTTCCAAATGCTCTCCCAAACTTCTTCTCTTGTACATACTTACTCTCTTCTATCCCTTTTCTTTTTTTCTCTCTTCCTTGTCTTGTATTAAATCCACTTTACATCACTATACCAGAAACTCTACACTTGTTACTAGAATATCACTACATTTCACTATCTCTAATCTCTAGTATATACTACCTTACCAAACTCATACCCTCATTCTATTTGATTCTATCTGAGGCTTTACCCTATTCTTCCATTTATTACTTCAATTTCTTCCTTACTCAACCTTCACTTTTGAGTACAATACAACTTGACCTTGGATATAACAGCTGACACCTAGAAAGCAACAGATACCAACTTCTGAAATCATGAGGATGAATAACAAGAAAGCAAAAAATCCCACAACACTACAATAAGAGAACCTGACAGCAGAGAATTGCAGAGCTCTCCAGATCAGGAAGGTCAAATCAGGAATGTAACTGTAGAAATTATATAGGACTTTAAAAAGAATTTAGAGAGAGTCTGAAAGAAATAAAGGATGCAATCATTAGAGTAAAGGCATCAATTCAAATTAGACCACATAGAGAATAGAATCTTGCTCCTAGAAAATGATCACTCCAAAAATGAATGCATAGTATATAATCTAGAAAAAACAATTTGACAGCATGAATTGAACATTGAAGAAATATGGGCCCAATTTAAAAGAGCTAACCTAAGAATAATTGGCATA
The DNA here is from genome assembly GCF_963383645.1 of Muscardinus avellanarius. NCBI lineage: Eukaryota > Metazoa > Chordata > Mammalia > Rodentia > Gliridae > Muscardinus > Muscardinus avellanarius. The sequence continues at coordinate 80,447,998 of NC_137789.1, forward strand.
GAGGAGGGAAAAGAAGGTGAAACCAAAGGGATCGACAATCCTTTCAAAGAAATAATATCAGAAAATTTTCTAAACATAAAGCAAGAGGTTGATATGCAGGTACAGAACACTTATAAAATTCCCTTAAGACAAGATCAAAGAAAAGGTTCCCCACACCACATAATAGTAAAACTGATCAATATGGAAGCCAAGTAGAGAATCTTAAAGGCAAGAAAAACAAAGGAGCAAGTGACATTCAAAGGCAAACCAATTAGAATCACTCCAGACTTCCCAAACCATGTCATGAAAGCCTGAAGGGCCTGGAGTAGCATATTCCAAACTCTGAAAGTAAACAACTTGCAGCCAAAAATTTCCTACCCAGCAAAACTATCTCTTAAAAGTCATTCATGACAAACAGAATCTGAAGGAATTTATGTCTTCAAAACCAGCACTAGAGAAAATACTCAAAGAGATTAACTGCAAAGTAGAAATAAATAATACACACCAAAACCAGTGAAACAAAATTTCCATTCAGCAAACAGCTAAGGAAAAAACAACAAACACTATTTCAAAGAAAAGTTAAATCTCAACATGTTAGGAACTAAAAATCTATATTTTGCCGGTCATGGTGGCACATGCTTGTAATCCCCATGCTTGAGAGGCAGAGACAGGAGGATAACGCAGGTTTGAAGCTAGCCTCACTGGCTTCAGAGACCCTGTTTCTAAATTTTAAAAATTATATATAAAATAGGTCTAGGAGTGTAGCCTCGAAGTAGAAGGGTTTCCAGGAACCCTAGTACCACACACAAAAAAATCTATATTTCACTTTAATCACACTGAACATAAATGGCCTCAACTCCCCAATAAAGACAGAAAAGTGGCAAAACGGATTAAAAACTAAAACTAAAATCCATCTATCTGCTGCTTGCAAGCAACACACCTTACAAGTAAAGATAGTAAGAAACTTTAGGTAAAGGGCTGAAACAAATAATCCATGTCAATGGACCTCAAAGACAAGCAGGAGTAGCAACTATGATAACAGACAAGTTAGACTTCAAGATTAAGTTTATTAGAAGAGAAAAAGCAGGTCATATTTACTTATAAAAGAAGCAATCCAGCAAGAGGCAATAACGATAGTCAACATTCATGCCCAAAACATAGGTATAGCTATTTTGATAAAAGAAACTCTTTTTGACATAAAGTTACACATAAATCCCAATACATTAATACTGGGAGATTTATATTTTTGATTTTTATTTTATGCGAATGTGGGGATGGAACCCAGGGGCATTTGACCTCCAAGCTACACATCTTGTCCTATTTTTTTATTCTTTATTTTGAAGTAGGGGCTCACTAAGTTGTGGAGGGCCTCATTAAGTAGCCAAGGCTATCTGCAAACTGTGATCCTCTGGTCTCAGCCTCTCGAATGCTGGGATTACAAGCATGAGCCACCACGCCTGGCTAATATTGGGAGATTTAAATACCCTCTTACCTGATTAGACTGATCTTCTAGACAAAAAGTCAGTAAAGATGCCTCAGACCTAAAGAACACCATTAATTAAATAAACTTGTTAGACACATATAGAGTATTCCACCCAACTACAATAGAGTTCACATTTTTTCAGCTGCTCATGAAACCTCCCAAAATACATCACATCCTGGGCCACAAAGTGAGCACTAGAAAATTCAAAAAATGTGACATACTTCCCAGTGTCAGTTCAGACCATAATGGAATGAAACTAGAAATCAACTATAAGAAGACCCAAAGAAACCTCATAAATGTGTAGAGACTGAACACCACACTACAGAATGAAGAATGGGTCATAGAAGAAATAAGGGGTGATATCAAGAAATTTCTAGAAACAAATAAAAATAGAGACATAACATATCAAAACCTTTGGGGCACTTTGAAGGCAGTATTAAATGGAAAATTAATGGCATTGTGTTCTCACATAATAATTAATGAAAGAGATACATTTAAATATGTGTATAAGTGTGAATGTAGTATGGTGAACCTGGACTCTTTGTTGAGAGAATAGGAAAGGAAAAGCTGGGAAGGAAGGGCACCAAGCACTGTGTGAATGTATACCATTTTCAATATGCTCCACATAAGAATAAAAATATAAAATAAAATAAAAATAAAAATAAATAAAAATAAAAAGCATATTTACAAAAAAACCCAGAAAATCATCAAATAAATAACCTAATGACACACCTCAAAGCCCTTGAAAAACAGAACAGTCTAACCCCAAAGCCAGAAGAAGACAGAAAATTATTAAAATCAGAGCAGAAATCAACAAAGTCGAGAATAAAAGAACAATACAGAAAATCAACAAAACCAAAAGCTAGTTTCTTGAAAAGATTAACAAGATTATTTTGCAATAGCCATTCTAAACAAAAATAAGAATCAACACAAATCAGAAAGATAAGAGATGAAAAAGAAGATATGATTATTGACCCTGTAGAAAGCCAGAGAATTATCAGAAACCACTTTGAAAAGCTATACTCCAACTAAGTGGAAAATTTGGAGAAAATCGACAACTTTCTAGATAAATATAACCTGACTAAACTAAGTCAAGAAGATATAGAAAATTTAAATGAACCAATAGTAATCAAAAAGACTGGAATAATAATGAAGAGCTTACCTTTAAAGAAAAGCCCAGGACCAGATGGTATCCCAATAGAATTTTATAAAATTTTATAAAACAGGAGTTTCCCAAATACATTCTATGAAACCAACATCACATTAATACCAAAACCAAATACAGACAGCTCAAGGAAGTAAATTATAGGCATATGTCTTTGATGAATATGGATGCAAAACTGCTAAACAAACTACTAGCAACATGCCTTCAAAACTTCATCAAGAAAATTATACACCATGACAAGGTAGGATTCATCCCAGGGATGCAAGGCTGATTCAACATACACAAATCAAACCATGTATTTCATCATATAAACAAAACAAAAAACAAAAATCACATGACTATTTCAATAGATGCCGAAAAAGCATTCTACAAAACCCAGCATCCATTTATGCTAAAAGCACTGCAGAGAATCTGAATAGAAGAAACATACCTCAAAATCATAAAGGCAATATACAATAGACCCACAGTCAACATCATACTAAATTAGAAAAAAACTGAGAATTTCCTCTATAAAAACAGAAACAAGAATGTTCATTATCACCACCTCTTTTCAATATAGTACTTGAGACTCTATCCAGAGCAATAAGTCAAAAAAGAAAGCCAAAGGAGTACAAATAGAAAAAGAACTAAAACTATCACTATTTGCAGATGGCATAATAGTATACTTAGAAGACCAAACAAACTCAACTAAAAGCTTATAGAACTTATCAACATATTCAGCAAAGTGTCTGAATACAAAATTAATCTTAAAAAATCAGAAACTTTCCTATATGCCAACGACAAGCCCACTGGAAAAGAAATTTAGGAAACACTTCCACTCAAGATATCCCACAAAAAAATAACATACTTAGGAATAAGCTTAACCAAGGAAGTAAAAGATCTCTACAAATAATAGTATAAAACATTGGAAAAAAATTGAAGACCTTAGAAGATGGAAAGATCTTCCATGCGCATGGATAGGCAGAATAAATATCAACAAAATGGCCATACTTTCAAAAATGATCTACAGGTTCAATGCAATACCCATTAAATTAACAAGATCATTTCTCACAAACATAGAAAAATCAGTCCTTAAATTCATTTGTAATAACTACAACAACAAAACCTCTGAATAGCCAAAGTAGTTCTCAGCAACAAAAACCAGCAGGAAGAATCACAATACTTGACTTTAAACTATACTACAAAGCCATAGTTTAAAAAAAAAAAAAAAAAAAACACAGCATGGTACTGGCACAAAATCAGATACATAGACCAATAGAGAAGAATAGAAGACTCAGAAACAAATCCACACACTTACAGCCATTTGATTTTTGACAAAGGGGCCAAAAACATGCACTGGAAAAAATATAGTCTGTTCAACAATTGGTGTTGACAAAACTGTTTAACAAATATGCAACAAAATGGAAATAAATCTCACTTGTTTAACCTTTCTATAAAAGAAAAGTTCCCACTGCAGGAGGACAGGCAATTCACACAGCGTCCTCTTTAACTGCCCCAAATATTAAATATCATAATTTTCACTAGATTATAATTTCTGACTCATTATTTTATGTGAGAAACTTTTAATCAGTGGCAGCTTCTAGCAGCTGATTTCTGTAACAAAAATGCAGAACAAGTAGTGTCCACTGTAGGGACTGGATCCAGGAACATTCCATTTCTCATATATACACCTAGCCTTTAGTTTTTTATTTAACATAAAGTCTTAGTAAGTTTCTTAAGAACTTGCTAAGTTACAGAGGCTGGCTTTCAACCTGTGATCATCCTCCCAAGTACTTTTTTGTTAATAGAAGATCCATCTTTCCTATTCCTACAAAATCAATTTTGAACAAACATGTTAAAATGATTGCCCCAGTGGAGGCATAGGTAGTTCCTCTATGAGTTCTGGAGATGAGAAGTGAGATGTTTGCATATGTCTCCCTCTGAATTCCACACTATCTGCATCTGTAATAGCTGCCTCTTCAATCTGTACACTTTCTGTTAGTGAAACCCAGAAAAATTGGCACATTTTGAGCTTAATGAAATAAAACTTTCAAATCATCTCAGTGGAAAGATTATCAAACTCCCAACATTCCCTATGTCTTACAGGAATGATAGTGCTCAGTGATTGCAAAATTAATTGTTGTTCATTTTACTCTTAGCTCAGAATCACACTTCTAACTGATATACAATGTTGTGTTATATTTACCACCTGAAATACTTGATGTTGTGTGTTTTGCAAATATGTAAAATTAGCCTCATGGACTAGAAAGACCACATATTTGGGGAGTCATTAAAGATGGGTTTGCATATTGTCTCTCTCCTTTCCACCTGTTGCTTTTGTGTTAGATTCTCATCTTCTCTGAGCCCACTTTCTAGAATTAATGAATGTACTAGAGATAAAAATATATGTGTCTGCCGGGCATAGTGGCACATGCTTGTAATCCCAGTACCTGGAAGACTGAGACAGGAGGATCATGCAGGTTTGAAGCCAGCCTCAGCTAATTAGTGAGGCTCTCAGCAACTTAGTGAGACCCTGTTTCCAAATAAAAATATAAAGTGGGTCTGGGAGTGTAGCCTGGGGGTAGAAAGCCTCTGGGTTCCATCCCTAGCACCACACACACACACACACACACACACACACACACACACACATATATATATTTGTGTGTGTATCATGCCCATTATCAAGTAAGTGTTCAGTAAATAATGATATAAAAAGTGATATAATTTTCACTATCATTTCTGTTGATATTACTCAACATGCTTTCCCTGTCTACATTTAATTATGTTACTAACCTATATAACCAGAATAGAACCTCTGGCATTTTACAAAAAGAAAAGAAAAAACATTCTTAAATCCAAAAATTTACTTCCAAGCCCAAAAGATTTAATTTTTTCTTTCAGTCTTTATTTATTGTTGCCCTGCCAATCATGTCTTTATGAAATCCTCCGGCTGTCCACTGCAGTATTAGAATTTTGTTTGAAATTTTGAGAACATGCATATATCAAATCAGGGGGAGTGTAAGGCTTTGCTTGCATTCCTGCTTTCAAACAATTGGTTTCTGAGGCCTAGATTGTTACCCTGAGAATGATTCTGAAGATGTGTTTGTTCAAAAATGCCTTTCCAGTGTACAGACCTATTTCATTATGGCACCTTGCGTGTGGGTCTATGTGCTAAGCCACCTCCCCAGTGACATGCTACACCTTGTTTCAATGAGCATTCTCATTCTGTAATCAAAAACAACTGACCACACAACTTAGATGAATAAAGATTTATTTCCTCTTAGTTCTGGAGATTTTAGGGGTTCAGTTTATGTTAGGACAGGTTTCATTGGCAGAGCTCATGCCATGGCAGCAGGAAACAAAGAGAGAGGAGGAATAGAGAGAAAGGGAGACAGGGAAAGAGAGAGACCCACCTCCACACACCCCACCTGCCTAGGTGACAATGTGACAACCCTCAAGAAAATTATATCAACTCAGAAAATCAATACATGAGTTCTTTCAGGGGACATTCTATATCTAAATAATATACCTCTACCCTATAGCAAAAGGTGTAACAATTTGGAAAACATACTAAAAATAAAAGCTTCCACATGATATAAAATAACTGGCATTATCACAAGACTCAGGATATTTCTGGAAACTGAGTCACTAGATGAATGATTCATTGCTTTATTATCTGGTATCAGATGTAAAATGTAATGAACAGCCATATACAGGTAGATAATATGTTAGACTAGGGCTATCTTTACCTTCTCACAAACATGCTTTTAAATCATATACCTGCTGGAGATTGATGTGTGTTCAGGGAACACAAACTCATTTTTATGCTAGCTGATACATGATAAGGAAAGAGGAAAGATGTAGGATACTTTACAAAATCAGTCTGATCTGTGTAACATCTATTACTTACCCTATTCAACTCTAACTTTCATGCTGAGCTCATAATAAATAATTAATATTTAGTGCACTTTGCATATACTCTCACTCCTTTTTTCATATGTGTATTTCAAAGCCTAGATATTTTATTTTATTTATTTATTTATTCTTTTTTTTTTTTTTTTTTTGGTGGTACCGGGTGTGGAACCCAGGGGCTTTTCTACCTCTGGGCTATACTCCCAGATTCATTTTATACTTTATTTGGAAACAGGGTCTCACTAAGTTGCTGAGAGCCTCACTAAGTAGTTGAGGCTGAATTTGAACCTATGTGATCCTTTCTCAGCCTCCCAAGTACTGGGATTACAAGCATGTGCCACTATAAATATCTGGCAAAGCCTAGATATTTAAATGGTGTTCCTCTCACCTCTTTTAGGTCTTACTGCTCATGCCTTTAAGAAAGCTACAATCCTCAATGTATATATGTGTGTGTGTGTGTGTGTGTGTATGTGTGTGTGTATATATATATATATATATATATATATATATATATATATATATATATTCTCTGGTACAAGGAATACCTAAATTGGTCTCAATTTTTTTCTTAAATCAGAGAAGATAGATTCTAAATCACTTAAGCCCTTTTAGACAAAATATGTATTGTGACTAATAAACTTATACAACTTATTGTTAAAAATAAATAGGAAGAAAAAATTGATTCTTCTAGCATATGATGCAATTGAAAATTTCTCCAGAGCAATTTTTGAAGTTAATTATGTTCTTTTGAAAAGGAAATACTGCCCTTGGAGATAGTAAATTATCTGCAAGATTTTCCCCTTCTCTTTTCATAATTTGAGGCTCTAAACATAATAAATATTCCCTCACCTTTATGAGAATTTATTTATAAAGTAGTGTCTTTCATCTCATTTTGACTGATATTTAATTTAAAATGACAAATACACCTAAAACTTATTTTTATTTTATTTCCAGGAACCAGTATATAAAATTACATAGAAACTTTTGACTTTTCTATCATACTGTTCTCATATGTATAGTCATATTTTGTGACAATCCCTTAAAAGTTCAGGTTAATGCCAATGCCAAAAACGTGTGCACTTCACTCTTCACCAGTGAGAGCCAGATTTGAAAAAGTATGAATCCAGTTATTAGTCTCACTGCCAATAATGACGGCCTGCTCAGGAGAGCTCAGAGGCCATGTCTGAGGATGTTATTGCATGAGAAACAAAATATATATTCAGGCCATTTACAGGAATCTTTCTCAGGAGGATCAGATCCAAGAGCTCCACTACAAGCTAACATTTTTCTCTGCTTTAACTCTGATTCTCAAAAGCTTAGATAGCCAGTATCCCTGGCTCTTGCTCTGTGGGACTTGGCCATGGCTTTTAAAAGAACTAGGTTACAGGGGAATCACTGGGGCTGCCTGCAACGTGCAGAATGTTTTCCCACTGGTAGCCAGACAGGATACCTGGGGATTAGATGGAGCAGAGTTGGTGCTAGATCCAATCTGCAAAACATTGTTCCCAGAGCTCTGACCAGTAAAGAAGGCTGCTATGTGAGCAAAGTATACTAGTGGGAATGTCAATAATCCCAGAATTAAGTACTTCTCTCCATCTTGGTGTGGCCTGAGGGAGAGAATGCAGTGACCACAGAGACTCCATCAGCTGAAGACAAACAAACAGCTGGCCCCTGCTTTCTTTCTGTACTCACAAACTCATTTTCATCCAATACCTGCAGTTCAATATCCCACATATCTTCAAATTCATAGTTAAATGATGATGCATGTTTCCTTCTTTCTCAAGAGTTTTGAAGGCCTAGTCCAAGATCATAGAAAATAAAGTCCAAAGTCATGCTAAACAATAAAACTCAAGATGAGATTCCAGGCATGTATTTCTTCCCTTCATGTACATATCACAATGCACAGTATCTCCAAAAATGAATGCATAATTTATAACTTAGAAAAAAAATCAGAAAGCAGGAATCTAACATTGAAGAAATATGGGCCCATTTTAAGAGAGCTAACCTAAGAATAATTGGGATAGAGGAGGGAAAAGAAGGTGAAACCAAAGGGATCAATAATATCTTCAAAGAAATAATAGAAGAAAATTTTCCAAACATAGAAGAGGTCAATACACAGGCCCAGGAAACTTATAGAACTCCCTTTAGACAGGATCAGAGAAGAGGATCCCCATGCCACATAATTGTCAAAATGACCAATGTAGAAGCCAAGTATCTTAAAGGCAACAAAAACAAAAGGCCAAGTGACATTCAAAGGCAAATGAATTAGAATCACTCCAGACTTCCCAAACCAAGTCATGAAAGCCAGAAGGGCTTGGAGTAACATATTCCAAACTCTGAAAGAAAACATCTTCGAGCCCCAAATTTCCTACCCAGCAAAACTATCTATCAAATTAGATGGGGAAATAATAAGCTTCCATGACAAACAGAAACTGAAGGAATTCATGTCTTCAAAACCAGCACTAGAGAAAATACTCAAAGAGATTAACTACAAAGAAGAAATAGGTAATACACACCAGAACCAGAGCAACAAGATTTTCCATCCAGCAGACAACTAAGCAAAGAAGAATAAACAGTATTTCAAACAGAAATAAAATCTTACCATGTTAGGAATTAAAAGTTATCTCTCAATAATCACACTGAATGTAAATGACCTCAATTCCCTAATAAAAAAGACATAAAGTGGCAAAATGGATTAAAAACCAGAGTCCATCCATCTGCTGCTTACAAGAAACACACTTTACAAGTAAAGATAGTAAGAAACTCAAGGTAAAGAGCTGGAGCAAGATAATTCATGTTTAATAGCCATCCTAACAAATGTGAAGTAGTATTTCACTATAGTTTTATTCATATTTCCTTAATGGTTAGTTATATTATGATAATGATGAGTGATATTCATGTGTTTATTGGTCATATAAAAATCTTTGGAGATTCATTATCTATTTTAGTCTTTTTCTATTTCTAAATTGTATTGTTTGCTTTTATTATTGCTAATTTTTAGGATTTCTATTTGGAATATTAATATACCTTCAGATATAGTATTTGAAAATATTTTATCCCATTCTATCAGTAACTTTAACTCTGTTTACATTGTCTTTGGATGTACAATATTTTTTTTATTTTTTATTTAGTTTGTTTGTTTATTCTTTTGTTGCCTGTGCATTTTAAAATCATATCCAAGAAATCACTGCCAATTTCAATGCTGTGAAGTTTTATGACCCTTGTTTTCTTCTAAAAGTTTATAGTCTTAATATTTACATTTAGGTCTTTTATCTATTTTGAGTTAATATTTGTATATGGTGTTAGGTAAGGGCCCAATTTTATTCTTTTTCATGTAGTTATTAGTTTTCAACAATATTTAGTGAAAATATTATTATTTCCTTCACCAAATGTTCTTAGAAACCTTGTCAAAAATAACTTGACCATATATGGAAGGAAAACAAATATATCAATATTAATCAGGAAACCAAGCATGGAAAGGAGGGTGGGGAGGGAAGGGTTAGAGATTGGGTCGGGGCTGATTGGGTTATGTGTGCATGTATATCTCCATAAGATTTTTTTTATCCCATTAAGATGTATGACTATAATGCACCAATAAAAATTTATTTAACAACAACAACAAAAAAAAAACCAAAAAAAAATCACCAATGGGAAATGGAAAACCTTTAAGTAAAAGTTGTCACTTACTGGGTATCTTTTAAGAAATTAAGCCTTTATATATGTTAATATTTAATCCTTACAATAATCCAGGTAGGGCAAATGATGTTCAAAGGACCTAACTTACCCAAAGTGATACTACTTAGATTTGAACCACTATCTTTCTGAATCCAAAGCCTCAGATCTTTCTACTTGGTGATACTGCCTTTCTTAGACTTTATATCCATGTAGGTTGTTGCAGGTTACAACACCTCTTTATCCTTTAGCAACCTTTTGAAACTAGGTATTACTCCCTGTTTGTTCTCTAGTAAGTGAAAGCCATGACTTTCAAAATAGATATTCTGGATGTAAGTGTATTCCATGACAACACAGCAGTCTCATTCTGGAGAAATATAAAGATGTTAAGGTCTTAAAATATGGTTACATGATAAGATTTTTAAAATTAACAAGGAGGTTTAGATTCATAAATATAGAAGCAAAGGTGGATGTCTTTCAGCAGGAGTAAAATAATTTCTGTATTTGCTTTATCATTTTTCCAAGATAAATTAATAAAGTTGAGAATAATTGAAAAAAAAGAACTTTGCAAGGTCTGCTGATTTGGAGGTGCATACACCAATTTGGGGAGGGTAAACAATCTGGAATATTGGCTCAGACATCTCTGTGGTGGTTCCTAATACAACCTCCCCTCAGTTCCATTTTATCTACCCAAAGCAAGTAATATGCACTCGCATCATGTCTGATGGTTGCACTATTATGACTCATAAAATGACAACTACAAAGTACTAAGAGTGCTTTTGAGAAGAGTACAGGTAGTTCAGATACAAGAAACCAGAAGCAAGAAATGAGAAAGAGACCATCAACAGGAATAAAGAAGCAATCAATGATAAGTTAGGAAGAGAACACCACAATAAAATGTATTCATTAGATTTGCCAAAGATATGCAGCATATAAGTAAAAATTAAAGTGCACAAAACTGTTCAGATACCTATAATGGTAAAAAAAAAAAAACTTGCAAGGAGACTTATAACCATTGACCAATTCACAATCCCTTTTTAAAAATTCAATATTATATTGGTATCGTGACCTTTATTTAATGAATTAGTAAATGTTCCTCATAAAATTATGACTATATTTTTATGGGTTTAAATTAAAGGTAATATGATTTCTAGCTAAAGTTATTTATAAAGGTCTTGCTCAAATTTCTCATTTTTTACTTATTGAAAATACACAGCACATCAAATGATAAGATTCAGTATAATGTAATGTATTTAAGAATGGACTCTCCTCAATAACTTTCTCAATCCTTGGCAGGATGAAAAAGAATTTAATAAAGAGCTGTTACACTAATCAAATTATTTTTCTTTTATCTAGATAGTCTCATTTATCTCTTTTATATCTATTTCACCCATGTGAGAAAACTAGGGGTATATTTTTCTTAATACCCTTTCTTTTATTAAAAAAAAAAAAACAAATTGGTAAGAAACGGAGGCACAGAAAACTGTTCTACCAGCCCCAAATCACAGGGCAATAGGACTGGTGCCACAAGTCTCGTTTCCTGCCTGAGCTCTAACTTCCCTCTAAATCAATGGATTCTCATACATTGATCCAAGAAGAGGATTAAAAAGTATCTTCCTATAGAGTTCAATGCTCAGGCATTTTCCTCTTTAGAAAAATTTGAAATTATAATTGTAAAATTGTTCATAATATTCCTGTAAGTATAAAAAACAAAATGAGATGATTTGCAAAAAAAAAAAAAAAATTGCCAATTTCTGAAAGTGCTTTTTTTAAAAAAAATAACCTCAACTTTTTCAGTTAATAGGGTAGGCATTTTAGAGTGCTGTTTTATCCTCCCAACAGTAAACAGCATTTCCAGTTTTACAAATTAGAGTAATGGTTCCAACTGTCTTCTAAAAGTGACTTCCAAAATTTAGAAGAGTCCTATGTAACTTAAACTCTATGGTACTTCCAGCTCCCCTCTGCATCACATCTGTGATACGTCTTCTGAAAGTTGAACAAAAATCCATCAGATAGAGAATTATTTTAATAACGACAGTCTAAAAAGTAAAGACCCAACAGAATCATTTGGTCAGAGAAGTAGCCCAAAATCTGAATTTACACATGATGATAATTATTTGGACTGTGGAAGCTAGAGGGCATCCCTGCAACCTTGGAGCTGATCTGCATCCATTTTATGCTTCCTCAACTTTCAAAAACCTAAGAATTTCTCCAGGTCTGGAAATGTCCCTTTCTCTTATTTCATTGTAATCTTTCTGACTGTCCCGTGGTAATCTTTTAGTTCCAGAATACATTTAACATTTGGTTTTACCTGCCAAAGTCTTAACCACTTCCTGTGGTACAACTTAAATATCACATTGTTTCAGTCAATATTCTCACTATTGGAATCCAAAACTCTAGACCACCCCAACTTAGAGGAAGGAAGATTTATTTGCTCACAGTCCTGGAGATTTCCCTGAGCTCTGTAGCACAGGGAATGGTAGAGGGAAAAAGAGAGAGAGAGAGAGAGAGAGAGAGAGAGAGAGAGAGAGAGAGAGAGAGAGAGAGGGAGAGAAAGAGGGATTAAGGGCTATGCTCTCACATCACAGAGGCTGGAAACAAGAGGGAGCAAGGGAAGAAGGAACAATATATAATCCCCAAGGCCACATTCCCAGGCATCCCTCCTCAGCAACCAAGCCCCACCTCAAACATGGCTGCCTTGTCTCCAGTAGATTTAGGGAGGCCTTCTAAATCTAAACCACAATATATTTTAATCACAAAGTCTTTCTTTCTCTTATAAATATTATCTTAGTGGATGAATTATACTTGTGTACTTTAAATGAGGCACAGTTAGATGTATCAAAACATGTATACAAAGTAAAGTGACTAAATCAAGCTAATTCATGTATTTATTACCTCCTTTACCTTTTTAAAATTTTTATTGGTGCATTGTAGTTCATCTTAATGGAGTACAAGATGGTAGAAGCACCATTTTTGTGGTGAGTCATTTCAATTTTATTCTTTTAAAATTTTTGAAATATATAATATATTATTATTAACTATAATTAGCTTTCTGTGTCATATATTCATATATCTCAAAACCTCTTTTCTTTTGCAGTACTCGGGATGGAACCGAGAGACATTCTATCTCTGAGCTACATGCCCAGCTCTATTCTTTTATTCTTTATTTTGAAACAGGCTGTCACTGAGTTGCAAAGGGCCTCACTAAGTAGTTAGTGCTGTCTATGAACTGCGATCCTCCTGTCTCAGCCTCCCAAATGCTGGGGTTACAAGCATGCACCACCATGGCTGGCTAAGACCGTTTTCATTCTAACTAAAATTTTGTAGCTTTTGACCTTTTACCTCCCTCACACTCCTTTGGTAACTATGAATCTACTATCTACATCGCAGAGTTCAACTTCTTCACACTCCACCTACAAGTGAGATTGTGTAGCAATTGTGTTTCTGTATCTGACTCATTTCACCTAGCAGAATTCCTTCTCAGTTCACCTATATTGTCACAAATTAGAGAATAACCTTAATTTTTAAGGCTCAGTAATATATATATACCACATTTTCTTTGTCTATTTATCCATTGTTAGAGGCATAGGTTAATTCTGTGCCTTGGCTATTGTGAATGATAGTCCAATGATCATGAGAATGTAAAATTTCTTTAACAAACAGATTTCATTTTTCTTGAATACCTACCCAGAAATGTGATTATTGGATTACAGGATAGTTCTATTTTTAGAGGAACTTCCTAACTGTTTTTCACAATGGCTGCATTGAATACATCCCCACAAACAGTGAAAAAGGCTTCTTTTTCTCCACATTCCAGCCAACACTTATCTTTTATCCTGTTGATCATACTCCTCTCTGGAGCAAGATGATATTTGCATTTCTCTAGTGATTGGTGATACTGAGCATTTTTTCATAAACTTGTTGGCTATTTGTGTTTGTTATTTTGAGAAATACCTATTTATGTCCTCTGTCTATTTTCAAGTAGGGTTGTTTCTTTGCTATTGAATTAATTTTTTTATACAGTTTGGATAATAATCCTTAATAAGGATATGGTTTGTAATATTTTGTCCCATTCTGTGAGTTGTTTCATCTTTCTTTTTTTGTTGTTGATGTTTTGGGTTTTTTCCTTGTCTTAGAGATTTTTACTTTGATATGATCCTACTTATTTGTGTGTGTGTGTGTGTGTGTGTGTGTGTGTGTGTGTGTGTTGCCTTTGCTTGGGTTTGGGAGCCATATTCCAAAACACATTACCTCTCCTAAATCATGGTGCTTTCCCCCTATACTTTCAGTAATTTTACTGAATGTTTTAGGTCTTGGTTCCATTTCAAGTTAATTGTTTTATTGTGTGAGCCATCCAGTTGGGATTATTCTTGTCCTCTTGCAATTCAGTTTCTTTCTTTCCAGTGGAGGAAGGCAGTTGTCATACACTATTTGGTGCTCAAGGGTGTGTGTGTGTGTGTGTGTGTGTGTGTGTGTGTGTGTGTTTAACTGGGGATTGAATCACTTAGGAGCATTCTACCTCTGAGATATACTCCCAGCCTTTTTTATGTATCAATTTTTTTTTTTTTGGTGGTACTGGGGTTCCTGGAAGCCCTTCGATCTCCGAGCTACACTCCCAGACCTATTTTTACATTTTTATTTGGAAACAGGGTCTCCTAAGCCAGCGTGCATGGCTGGCTTCGAACCTGCGCGATCCTCCTGTCTCTGCCTCCCAAGCGCAGGGATTATAAGCATGCTCCACCACGCCCAGCCTTATGTATCAATTTTAAACAGGGTCTTATTAAGTTACTAAGGACCTCACTAAGTTTCTGAGGCTGGCCTTGAACCTGCCAGTATCCTGTCTCAGCCTCTCAAATACGTGGATTATAGGAAATTGCCAACATGCCTGGCTTGTTTTTCAGTTTTTGAAACTGTGTATTTGTCCCATTAGACTGCTCCTGAAAACATCATCTATTAATGTTTATTACATTGATTTGCATTGAATTTCATCAAGACCAAACAAATATAATCTTCATTTAAATTAGAAAAAACTTGTTATTTGTGATCTTTCAATAACACATATAACTTCAGTATTAGTGATAATATATTCATATATAACAAGAAATTCTACTTGGAGCTCAAGTTGTGCACCCTGGAGTTGATTTATATCCTCCTAATTATAAACAGTAATCTTATAAACTTCTACCACTGTGCTCTATGACAAGGAATGACTCTATCTTATTCACTGTTGAGTAGTGTAGAACAAGTTAATCAAATGTTTCAGAGGGCACTTAGCAGAGAACTAACTGACTAAGAAAACTCCCATCATCTCAAGATGATATAAAGAAATCATGATTCATTATCATCGTGGGCGTTACAACACAGCTCTGGAGATTCTTAGGAGAGAAGCCACTCAGAATCTCTGGCTAGCCAAGTGGCTCTGATTAAAAAGTTTGAAGAAGAAATAAAAGAGCACAACTTGTTCTATTTTATTTTCTTGCACCAGACTCAAGAAACTTCTGAATTTCCTAAAAGTGCAAGGAAAATTAGGTATGATTACTGTTAAAAACACCTCAAAAGTAAACATTCATTTGAAGTCCTGAGGAAATTTCACCAGCTACATGACCTCTTTTAAAGCACTCAGTGAACAGTCCTTTTCCAGTTGTATTTTGAGAAAAATATTAACCTAAATGAACTGTCAAGAATCTACCCTGAGGAAAATGGACCAAACTGGAGAATATTATGCTAAGTGAGAGTCAGTCTCAGAAAGTCAAGGGTGGTATGTTTTCTCTCATATGTGGAAGCTAGAGAAAAATTAGACAACATAGGAAACTTTAAGTAATGCAGAGAGAAAAGGAACTATAGAATAGTTGAAGGGGGTTAGGAAAGGGAGTTAGCAAAAGGAAGAAGGAAGCCGGGTGTGGTGGCGCATTCAGGAGGCTGAGACCAGAAAATCACGGTTTGCAGACAGCCTCAGCTACTTAGTGAGGCCCTCTGCAACTTTGTGAGACTCTGTTTTTAAAATAAAGAATGAAAAATAGGCCAGGGCTGTAGCTTGGAGGTCGAATGCCCCTGGGTTCCATCCCCAGATCCGCAAAAAAAAAAAAAAGAAGAAGAAGAAGGAGAAGGAGGAGGAGGAGGAGGAGGAGGAGGAGGAGGAGGAGGAGGATTGAAGAAGAAAAGAGTTTAAATAATACTGTGGTAATATGTAAAGGTATTATTACCAATCTCACTAACTTTTGTGGGGAGAAAGGAGGGGAGTGGGACATGGAGGAAAATTTACCAAGAGCTGTGTGTGTACATGTTTCTAACACATTGAACCTCACTATGGTGTATAATTGCAATGTACTAATAAAATCATTTTTTTAATGTCTAAATCCATAGAATAGCAAAATCGTGACTGAGGGATACAGCACTTCTCAGTAGCTGAAATAAATAAAGTTCAACTACTTAGAAGGCAGTGTCTTAATCAACAAAATAAATATATCCTAGGAACCAAAACAGATCCAGGTACCTCAGTGGAAGGAATCCAGAAACCTTGAACTTGAGATTCACTGCAAAAGAAGAAGGAGGAGGAGGAAGAGGAAGAGGAAGAAGAGGAAGAAGAAGAAAGTTTGGGCATCGGACCTGCTGCAGACACAACCAGGCCACCCGCCAGCGCCAGCGTGGACTGCCACCCCAAACTGCATTCCCTAATCCTGACTGATACCACTGTGGCAAAATAATACAAGAGACTGAAAACGGTCATAGAGCCTCATCTTAAGCAGCGATAGGCACCACACCAGAATCCTGTGTGCTCACCACATAGAATCCTGTGAGTCCTGCAGACAGCTAGATTGAGGAGGCCAGTTATCTGAGTGCGTCCAGAGAAGCTGTGGGTCTTAGTTTGTGCCCCAGTTCCAGCACTGGCCCTGGGTATTTGTCCCCTGCCCAGAACCCAGCACTGTCCTCTTGCGCCCTGTCTATGCCCCAGGACTCCCGCTAGTTGCCTGTGCCTGTGCCACCCCCACCCCTAAACTCGGCACTCACCTTGTGCGCCTAGACCCCGTGCCCGCTGGAGCCTAGGCACTTACCTCGGGAGCCCTGCCTGCTTCCTGGGCAGCCAAAACTCTGTGTTCCCGTGAGATATCCTAGGGCCCCCAGTTCATGCACTGGGTCCACCACCAGCATGTATGCCTGCCGCATGCCCTGGACCCTAGTGCTACTGTTGTGTGCCCTGTGAGCCCTGCCAGAGCCAGAGACCAGTGCTAGACCCTGCAACCCTGGACCCGTGTGCACCTGCCCTGCACCCCTGGCCCACCGCTGGGTGTCTGCGCCCACCCAGCAGCTGGAGACTCGGTTCTAGTCTAGAGAACAGCCCTGTGCACCCTGGCCGAGCCCAGGACCAGACACTAGGCATCTGTGCCTACCCATGCTGGGGTCCAGTAATAGCAATGAACCCTGCCTGCACCCTGGGAACTGGCAGTGCTGTGGCAGTAAGTGTGTGTGCCCAGGGACCAGCAACCCTTTGCCCAGAGTGCATCTTGGGACCACAAAGGACAGCCCAGTTAGAATTTCCAGCGACAGGAAAATTCATGGAGAAGCAATACCTACACAGGACCTCAGGGGGAGGTTCCAAGTCTACTTTGGACATCCTCCACCCCTGCTGTAGGGAAGCACAGGCCTAAGTCTAGGGTGGTGAGTACAGAGGTGCTGACTACAGGTTGGAAATACACAGAACCTGGGAATTGTACTGAATTTATTAACAGTGACACCAGCCACCTAAACCCAAAGCTCTCAAAGGAAAGTGTCCAAACACCCAGAGAGTGACTTAAGAAGATGAAAATAGAGTACAGAGAAAATTAAGAGACATTGGATTATGTTCTGAAAGCTACCATAGCAATCAGACTTTCAAATATTATATGGACCTGACCCCATATTTGTAAATAAGTAGGACTGTTTTTTTCTTTTGCTGTTGATGTTTTCTTGTGTTTTGTTTTTATATTGTTTTTGTTTTGTTATTGTTGTTGCTGTTTTGTTTTTTTTCCCCATCCTTCTTTTACTTTTACTTGCTTTTTTTAAATATATATTTGATACTTTGCTTTGTTTTCTGGTTTCACACAGTCACTAGTTCTTTTTATTTTATTCTTGTCCTTTTTCCCTCTTCCTTCCTTTCTTTTCTTTTTTCTTTTTCCTCTTTTGGTTGTTTTTTTTTATTACATAATAGTTAGTCTTGGTATCTTGTGTTGATATTTTATTTATGTTTGTTTGCTCCTTCCCCCACCCCTCTTACAAACTCCCCCACACAAACCTATCTACTCTTTTCCCCAAAATCTTTTTCCCATAATATACCTCCTTGCTTAATACCCAAATTATTTCATATCTCCATACTTACTCTACTAACTACAAGAGTTCTACTAATTAACTCTCTCTCTCTCTCTCTCATTCTCAGCAAAATATTACTTTATCATACTTATAGTCTTTCTCAACCTAAATATATCCTCTACCTAATCTGACTTCTATACCTATCACCCCAGTTCCTCCCCCATCACTCAAAACTCAACATTGGAAAAGCACTGCTGACCTGCCAATACCTCTAAACTCCTAACACTAAGATTGGACTAATCATAATACTCATGAGTGATGGGTAGAAATCAGAAAAACAGGACTGAGAATGCTGATAATACGAGAACCAGGAATAATGAAGAGACAATAGAAATCACGAATACTGACCTACAAGAAATGCAAGAAGGGTAGTTCAGAATCTTGATCAACAATATGATGAAAGGGTTTAAAACAAGTCTACAGGAATGAAAGAGGAAATTGAAACACTAAGAAAGAATCAGAAAGAGGTCTGGAATGAAATGAAAGAGTCAATAAATGAAATGAAGACAGCAATAGAAAAAAATTCTGGAAGATTAGATGAAATGGAAAGTAGAATATCACTGTTAGAAGACAGTTCATTCAAAACTGAAAACACAGTCAACAGCATACAGAAGTCGGTACAACAACAAAACCTAAGCATCCAGCAACTATGGGACAATATGAAGCATCCTAACCTACAGATAAAAGGCATTGAGAAAGGATAGACTTACAGACCAAGGGCATCTGCAATCTCTTCAAAGAAATAATTTCAGAGAATTTTCCAAACATGGAAAGACCTTTGAATCTTCATGTTCAGGAGACATACACAACACCACTAAAACAAGACCAAAGAAGAACATCCCCACATCATATAATAATCAAAATGACCAACATAGATGTCAAGAAAAGAATCTTAAAAGCAGTGAGAACAAAAGGATGAGTAACATATAGAGACAAAACAATAATAATCACTCCAGACTACATATCCCAGGTCATGAATGCCAGGAGAGACTGGTATGATGTGATCCAGACTCTGAAAGAAAACAACTTCCAACCAAAACTGCTATATCCAGCAAAACTATTATTCAACATTGATGGAGAAACAAAAGTATTTCAGGATAAGCACAACCTCAAAAAACTCATGAATTCTAAGCCAACACTAGAGAAAATACTTAAAGAAATAAACAGTAAAGAAGAAAAAAGAAGCAGACTTCAGAACCAGAGAAGAGATGAAGTTGATCAGCAGGGCATCTAAATATGAAGAAATAATACTATATCCAACAGAAGATAGAACACAAAATGACAGGAAATAAACAACACATTTCAATAATAACACTGAATGTCAAAGGACTTAACTCTCCAATCAAAAGGCACAGACTGGCAATGTGGATTAAAAAATATAATCCAAATATATGCTGTTTGCAAGAAACACACCTTATAGCAAAAGACATTCACAGACTGAAAGTGAAAGGATGGAATAAGATATATCATGCCAATGAGGACCAAAAACGGGCAGGAGTAGCAACACTGATATCCAACAAAACAGACTTTAAGCTAAAACACATCAGAAGAGACAAAGAAGGGCACTTCCTTTTATTAAAGGAGAAATCCACCAAGAAGATATAATGATACTAAATGTTTATGCCCCGAATGTGGGTACAGCCACATTTGTAAAACAAACCCTCTTGGACATAAGATCTCAAATAGACCCAAATACAATAAGAGTGGGAGACTTAAATACAGCTCTCACACCACTAGATAGACCTTGAAGGCAAAAGATGAGTAAAGACTCTGCAGAACTGTTGAAAACTATAAACCAAATGAACTTAATAAACATATACAGAATATTTCAACCAGGAAAAACAGAATACACATTCTTTTCAGCAGCCCATGGCACCTTCTCCAAAATAGATCACATTCTGGGGCACAAAGAAAGCACCAGCAAATTCAAAAGATGTAATATAATTCCCTGCATCTTTTCAGACCATAAAGGAACAACAACAGGAAATCCAAAATAAACTATTTAAATACATGGAGATTAAATGATACACTCTTGAACGATGAGTGGGTGAGAGTGGAAATTAGGGAAGAAATTAAATGAAAACAGAGAAACAACTTACCAAAATCTATGGGACACTTTGAAGGCAGTGTTGAGAGAAAAGTTTATATCATTGAGTGACCACATAAGAAGAACAGAAAGCCACCAAGCAAACAACCTAATGACACAACTCAAGGACCTAGAAAGACTGCAACAGTCTAATCCCAAAGCCAGGAGAAGGCAAGAAATTAGTAAAATCAGAGCAGAAATAAATGAAATAGAGAACAAAAAAAAACAATTCAAAGAATCAACAAAGAAAAGCTGGTTCTTTGAGAAGATTAATAGGATTGACAAACCCCTGGCCAACCTAATCAAAAGAAAGAATAAACTCAAATTATTAAAATCCGAAATGAAAAAGGAGACATCACCACAGACAGAGGGGAAATTTAAAGAATTATTAGAAACTATTTTGAGAATTTATACTCCAACAAACTGGAACACATGGAAGAGATAGATTTCTAAGCACATATAACCTACCTAAACTGAACCAAGAGGACATAGCAAGCCTAAACCAACCAATAGCAAACAAAGAAATAGAAACAGCAATCAAAATTCTGCCAACAAAGAAAAGCCCAGGCCCTGACGAGTTCCCAGAAGAATTCTACAAAACTTTCAGTGAAGAACTAATACCAATACTTCACAACTTGTTCCGGGAAATTGAAAGAGATGGAATTCTCCCTAATTCCTTCTATGAGGCCAGTATCACATTAATCCCCAAATCGAATAAAGATACTTCAAGAAAGGAAAATTACAGACCAATATCCTTAATGAACATAGATGCAAAAATTCTAAACAAAATACTATCTATATGCATTCAAAACAATATCAAGAGAATTGTACACCATGACCAAGTTGGTTTCATCCCAGAAAAGCAAGGCTGGTTCAACATATGCAAATCAATACATGTTATTCACCACATAAATAAAACTAAGAACAAAAACCACATGATCATTTCAATAGATGCTGAAAAAGTATTCGACAAAATCCAACACCCATTTATGTTAAAAACACTGCAGAAAATTGGAATTGAAGGAACATATTTCAACATCATTAAGGCTATATACAATAAACCCAAATCCAACATCATATTGAGTGGAGAAAAACTGTAAGAATTCCCTTTAAGATCAGGCACAAGATAAGGATTCCCATTATCACCTATCCTTTTGAATATAGTTCTTAAGACTCTTGCCACAGCAATAAGACAAGAGAAGGAAATCATAGGAATTCAAACAGGAAGAGAGGAGCTAAAACTATCCTTATTTGCAGATTATAGGATTATCTAGAAGATCCAATGAACTCAACCTAAAGACTTCTGGAGCTGATTAACCAAATCATCAAAGTTGCAGGGTATAAAATCAACCTAAAGAAATCAGTTGCTTTTCCCTATGCCAACAATGAATCCACAACAAAAGAAATAAAGAAAACTATTCCATTTACTATAACCTCTAAACCAATAAAATACCTAGGAATAAACCTAACCAAAGATGTAAAAGACCTCTATAGAGAAAACTACAAAACATTATAGAAAAAAATTGAAGATCTTGGAAGATGGAAAGAGCTCCCTTGCTCATGGATAGGCAGAATTAATATCATCAAAATGGCCATTCCACCAAAAGTGATCTATAGATTCAATGCAATCCCCATTAAAATACCAACAACATTTCTCATAGACCTGGAGAAATCTGTTATGGATTTTGCATGGAGGAAGAAAAGACCCAGAATAGCCAAAGCAATTCTCAGCAACAAGAACCAGGCAGGAGGCATCACAATCCCAGACTTCAAATTATACTATAGAGCAATAGTAGTAAAAACAGCATGGTATTGGCACAACAATAGGCAGACTGACCAGAGAACAGAATAGAAGACACAGAAACAAACCCACACATCTATAGTCAACTGATCTTTGACAAAGGGGCCAAACTCATACGCTGGAGAAAAGACAGCCTTTTCAACAAATGGTACTTGGAGAACTGGCTATCCATTTGTAGAAAGTTGGATCTGAATCCTTACAGGAATCAACTCGAAATGGATCAAAGACTTAGAAATTAGACCAGAGACTGTGAAGTTATTAGAGAAAGGCATAGTATCTACACTCCAACATACAGGTACAGGGAGTAACTTTCTCAATACCACTTCCAAAGCGCAGGAAATTAAAGCAGGAATTAATAAGTGGGATCTCTTCAAATTAAAAAGTTTCTTCTCATCAAAGGAAACCATCAAGAACCTAAAGAGGAAGCCTACAGAATGAGAGAAGATCTTTACCAGCCACCACTCTGATAGGGTCTAATATCCAGAATATACAAAGAGCTCAAAAGACTCTACACAAAACAAACAACCCAATCAAGAAATGGACAACTGAAATGAATAGACATTTCACAAAAGAAGAGATACAAATGGCCAATAGATACATGAAAAGATGTTCAACATCACTAGCCATCAGGGAGATGCAAATCAAAACAATACTAGATTCCATCTAACCCCAATCAGAGTGGCAAACATAAAGATATCAAACAACAATTGCTGGCGAGGATGTGGGGAAAGAAGCACTCTTTTACACTGTTGGTGGGAGTGCAAAGTAGTTCAGCCACTATGGAGATCAGTATGGAGATTGCTTAGAAAACTGGAAATAGATCCACTATTTGATCCGGCTATACCACTCCTGGGTATCTTTCCAAAGGGGTTGAAATCAGAGAACTACGTTAACATATGCATACCCATGTTCATAGCAGCACAGTTTGTAATAGCCAAAATATGGAGCCAACCTAGATCTCCATCAACAGATGAGTGGATTGCAAAATTATGGGAAATACACACAATGGAATTCTATTCAGCTATAAAGAAAAATAAAATAATAGCATTTGCAAGAAGATGGAAGGAACTAGAGAACATTATGTTAAGTGAGATTAGTCAAGCACAGAAAGAGAAGGGATATATGTTTTCTCTAATATGTTCAAGCTAAGGAGTAGTGGTAATACCAAAGGGATTCCAGATGATAGAGGGGAAATCTCAACAAAGCTTGAATGGAAGGATAGGAGAGGAGGAAAGCTGAGGTTGTTCAATGGAGGAGCTACATACGAATATGTGTAATAGCATAAATACAACATGATTAACTGAACACTCTCTATTGGGGGGAAGGAAAGGGAAGGGGCAGGGCATGAAGCACAATGTAAATGTACACCACTCTCAATATGTTCCACTTTAAAATAAATAAAAATTAAATTTAAACAAACAAACAAACAAACAAAAATCCATAGAATATACAGCACCAAGAGTGAATCCTAATATAAACTATTGACTTTGGGTGATAATGATGAGTCCTTTTTGATTAATCAACTATGACAAATGTATCACTAATAGGAAATGGTGATAATGAGGAGGCTATACCTGTATGGTCAATCTCAGTACCTTCTGCTTAATTTTGTTGTGAACCTAAAACTGCTCTAAAAATAGTCTTAAGGAAAAATTCCACCTTCAGATTGTTAGATCACATGTTATTCTGTATGGAAATATCTAATGCAATCTGCACTTAGTATTTTGCTTTGTGTCTTAAGGTGTGTTTATGTAAGCAATAGGAAAGCCTTCCTGTGTGCTCTGTTGACAGCCCCCACCTCAGTTCTACAGAGCAGAGCCATCCAATCATTGCAGCTTTCTGTTTCCTTCATAGAAACAGAGCTCCAAAATCCTGTCATTGACATTTTCCAGGCATTTGAGGTCAGAGTTACACAAAATTGTCTATTTACTTTTAGGTTTTAAATCTCTAGTATATACTTTCAAAGTCAGCTAGCTAAAAATTCAATTAATATAATCTGTGCTGACTTATTACAACAATTTGTAATTATATAGTGTAGTATACTGTGCAAAAGGTATTAGAAAAAAAATACTTGATTTTGTTTCTCTTTCAGTTTACCATGAATAAATAAAAGACAATTATGAAAATAATCGCTTACAAGCATGCTTCACTGGAGAGGCTTTGTACCGAGCCATATTTTAGCAAACACTTTCTGAAAGAAAACATATCATGATTTCCATCCCTTTTTATTAGTGAATTGTAGTTATACATCATAGTGAGGTCCTAAGTGATAAATACATACATGCACTCAGCATTTGTTGTGTTTCCCATAGGTTTCTACCCCACTTCCTCTTTCAATTTGTATATTGATACAAATAACTTCAATTATGAGCAAAGAGTTATTTGTATAGTTATCATTAGATCTCCCCTTTCTCCTTCCTCTTCCACCCTTTCTCTTTAGCTCTTCCTCCCCCATTCCCCTAGTGTTCCCCTCATTAATTTAGGGCTTCTTTATTAGACACAGAATCTGTCATTACAGCTGAGAAATTGCCAGGAGCAATGTGGTACCACGGGAGGTTACTGTCACCTGGAGAAATAATGGTCTCAGAGGAAAGTCTGGGACTGGACAGAGTGCATGGTGCTAATTGTGCAGCTTCCATAGATTGTCCTTAAATAAGAAAACAGCATGATTAAATTAAATAAATAGAAAATCACCTTAAAATTAATTGTAGGATAAAACCAATTACAAACTACAAAGTTATTTCAAAAAACTAAACATATTCTTTATTATTTCTTCCTTTTCCTTTCAAATCTCCTGGGGGATAATTGCACATCCATTAAGAATACTGAAATTTCTCCATTACTTTAGACTCTACTTCAAGAAAGTTTCACTGGCAAGCATTTTAACAGAATAGCCTTTAACTGAAAACAGAATCCTTGCTATCAGGACATTAGTATTCAAGAAAGATGACAAACAGTTTAGAGTTGTCATGTAAAATAATTTCAGAAATAAATTGATAGTTGCTATATTAGTTGTCTAGGGCTGTCATAACAAATGACTCCCAACTTATTGACTAAAACAATAGAAATTTACTTTATTAAAACTTTGGAGGGTCGAAGCTCCAAATCAAGGTGTTGCAGGACATCCTCTGAAGGCTCCAGGTTAAGATCTTTCCCAGCCTCTTCCAGCTTCCAGGAGCTCTGGTATTCTTGACTTGTGCTAGCATTGCTCCAATTTCTACTTCAATCTTCATATGGCCATTGCCCTTTATGTGTTCTCCTATTTTCACAAGGACATCTGTCATTAGATTTAAAGCCCATTGGATAAACTAGTATAATTTCATTTCAAGCTCATTCACTTAATTATATGTGAAAAGACTCATGTTCCAGTAAGTTCACGACCATGGTCTCTGCATGAACATATTTTCTAGGGCCTACCATTCAAATCACTATAGCTGCTCCAAAAACCTCCTGGAAATAATGCCACCTCTGATCTAGTGTCTAGAAAGAACTTGTATTTAAGAATAAGTTAATTAGGTTCATGGGATAAAAAGCCATTGGGGGAGGTGAAGGAAAGGGAATTAAAATAGAACAAAAAGGCCGGGCTTGGTGGTGCACACTTATAATCCCCATGCTTGGGAGGTGGAGGCAGGAGGATTGAGCAGGTTCAAAGCCAGCTGTGCTGGCTTAGAGACCCTGTTTCCAAATAAAAATAAATATAAATAGGTTTGGGAGTGTAGCCCGGAGGTAAAAGGGCTTCCGGAAACCCCAGTATCACCAAAAAAAAGAACAAAAAGTACTACGAGTGTAGAGCCTGAACATGCGGTTGTAAAGGAGGAAAGGGGTGTCCTCCTGATCATCATAAAAGGTCACAGTTGACACTCCAGTAAAACAAAAGACCAAAGCTGAATACGTTTATATGACCATAGTTTTACATGGCAAAGGAGCCATCAGATGAAAGACCCCAAACTCCAGGCTGAGCTGTCTCCTCTTATGCTTGGGTTCTATGAAGCATGCTCAGACATATAGAAAGTTGTGTACACTTATGTTCCTATCACTGTAAACTACATTATGATGTGAGACTACAATGCATCAATAAAGTATGCTTAAAAAAATGAATCTTGATTATACAAAAGGGGTGTGATCTACTGGTAATACACTGGGATGGGCAGCTCAGCAAGGCCTATGTATATTGATTATCCTTGGTCTCTTTTGAGACAGGAGCCCTCTAGAATAAGAATCTTAAAACCTACTATCAGACAAAATAGGTCAGAGAATATCTTTATGACTGGCTCCAACACAAAAGAGTGGGATAAAGTTAAAGTAATATTTTTAGGCTTTTTGTCTTGCTTTGGGGAAAAATGGCTCATTTTCTGTGACCTTCTCTCACCCCAAAGAAATAAAATTCTAGTACTTATGGCTTTTCTTTGGGTGATGAATGGGAGCAGAAGATAAGAAGTCCAGAGACGTGTCGGGCATGATGGCACACACTTATAATCCCCGCACTTGGGAGGTGGAAACAGGAGGATCGCACAGGTTTGAAGCCAGCTGAGCTGGCTTAAGATACCCTATTTTCAAATGAAAAATATAAAAAAAAGGTCTGGGAGTGTAGCCCAGTGATAGAAGGGTTTCCAGGAACCCCAGTACCACCACCAAAAAAAAAAAAAGTATAGAGAAGATCAGAAAGTGATTTTGCTACTGAGATCCTAACTTTAGTGTGTAATTTTCTGAAGCCCCCCCAAATGTGATAGCTCTAACAATGGAGTTAAATCCAAGAGCAGGAGGTCTTGGTTATCATTTTTTATCTGAGCCCAATTCAGTTTTTTCACCTATAAAAGGTAGAGAGATTTATCCCATATGATTCTTGGGAATAGTTAATGAAGAAACACATATAAAAATATTTTATCACACACACACACACACACACAGTATTGTTACTACAAAGACCCACCAATATGATTACATGCATATTTAGCCACATGTTTTATACACTGCTAGGTTTATGGCCTCATAGTTTGGCACATAGTAGTCATTCAAAAAAGTCTCCAGGATTGTTTAATGGCCAAAAATGTACAAATGTACAAATTAATTAATTTTTTTCTGTCTGACCATTTGCTGTGATAGAGAGAGACTCAGTTTCTATAAGTTGTTCTTTAGCCTGCCCAAGCATGGCCCTGCTAGATACACTTTGATGAAGAATAGACTCCATCTAAAATTGTAATAATTAAAAACATAACAACAAGTGCTGGTGAGGATGTGGAGAAATGGGAATTCTAATACATTGTTGGTGGTATTGCAAATTAGTGCAACCACTTTGGAAAATAGTGTGGAGGATCCTCAGAAAAAAAGGAAATGAATCTACCATATGATCCAGCAATATCACTTCTAGATATTTACCCAAAATAATGGAAACCAAACTACCAAACTAATGCATACATATCTATGTTCATGGCCAAACAATTCACAAATGCCAAACTATGGAATCAGACACAATGTCCATCAATAGATGAATGGATTACAAAACTATGGGATATGTACATGATAAAATTTTACTGAGCCATAAAGAAGAGAAAATTATGTCATTTTGGAAGGAAATGAATGGAACTGGAGAACATTATGCTAAATGAGATTAGTCAGTCACAAAAAGTAAGAAATTGAATGCTGTCCCTAATATGCAGAAGCTAGGGAGAAAATGGGTCATACAAGGAACTCTAGATGAGGAAGGAGAAACCATAGATGAGCAAATAAGGAGGCCTAGGTGGGTATATTGGGAGAGGGGAATATGGAAATTTACTAATGTACATAATATACATTCAAAAACATATCAAAGTCAGTCACTAAGCAAAACATGAGAAGTAGAGAGAGGAGAGGGAATGGGGTGGGAATTGGGGAAGAGCTGTGATCTGTTCATCAGTGATGTGTGCATGTATGTCTCTACCATCTTGTACTTCATTTAGATGTATGACTACAATGCACCAATAAAAAAATAAAAAATAAAAAATTATTTCTCATCATATCTCCAGTAGATCCTTTGAGTTATTTCTGTAGTCAACAAAGAATCTGACTGCAGCCAATAAATATGACTGAAAAGGAGAGGAAGAAATTCAGAAATCATAATCTCCTTTAGGCCATGCATTTAAATTTTATGTTACCCATAAAAATTATTTTCATAAAATTAGTGCAAACTCTTTGTTAGTTTTCACACAAGTTACTCATTCCTTCTTAGTTACAAATTCTTGACTATATCAGAATTTTTTTATTTATCATTTATCATTTATTTATTTATTTTGTAATACTGGAGATTGGACTAGAGACAGTCTACCCCTAAGCTATACCCACAGACCTCTTTATTTTGTATTCTATTTAAAACAGGTTTGCACTAAGTTTTTGAGGCTGTTCTCAAACCTGCAATCCTTCTGTATTAGCCTCCCAAGTAGTGTGGTTACAGGCATGTGCC
Source organism: Muscardinus avellanarius (assembly GCF_963383645.1). NCBI lineage: Eukaryota > Metazoa > Chordata > Mammalia > Rodentia > Gliridae > Muscardinus > Muscardinus avellanarius. The sequence continues at coordinate 80,476,857 of NC_137789.1, forward strand.
ACCAGGTGCATCTTAGAAAGATTATTCTGTTTTTATTTATTGGTGCTCCATAATCATACATCATTATGAGGTACAGGATGGTAGAGGCATGCATGCATGCACACACCACTTATTTAGCCCTTCCCCATCTCTCACCTCATTTCCTCTTTCACTCCTTCATGTTCAGCTTAGTAACTGATTTTGATATCTTTGTGACTGTACATCATATGCACTAGGGTGCTTCCTTCTCCCCCTTGCCATCTCCCTCAGTTAGGTCAACATCTTTACACATCTAAGGATTTTCTTTGTTTGTCTAGAGTCCCTCCTATGTCCCATTTTCTCCCTAACTTCAACATATTAGAAAGAACATCTGGCTTTACACTTGTTGTGACTGGCTAATCTCACATAGCATAATGTTATCCAGAGTATTCTTATTTTTCAATAGTTATTTGTTTCTTCACAAACTATATTTGGTTTTTTTAAAGTAAATGTTATGTTATATTATTTTGGTTTAAATTTTAATTTTTTATAAACTTACTGGTTTGGTATAGGAAGACAAAATAGGCATTAATCTTATTTCTTGTTATTTTTATTGGTATATTATACTTCTTAATGAAGTATAAGATGGTAGAGGAATACATGCACACATCACTCATTTAACCCTTCTTCATTTCCCACCCCATTCTCTCCCCCTCCCTCCATCTCATGTTTGGCATTGTGATTAACTTTGATATGTGTGTGAATGTACATCATGTACATTAGTAAATTTCTCTTTCCCCCTCTCCTTTCTTTCAGGTAGGCCACGTTATTTGGAAGAGTCCTGTTTCTGTTTTGTGGAATAGATTAAGGAGTATTGGTATTAGCTCTTCTATAAAGGTTTCATAAAGGTTTCATAAAATTCACTTAGAAAATCATCTGGTCTTGGGTTTTTGTTTGGTGGTAGGCTTTTTGTTGCTGCTTCAATCTTTTTTATTCTTGTTGGTCAGTTTAAATTATCTATATCCCCTTGACTCAAGTTAGGAAGGTTGTATTTATCTAGAAATTTGTCAGTTTCGTCTAGATTTTCCATTTTGTTATAGTTTTTCAAAGTAGTTTCTTACAATCCTCTGGATTTCCATGTTGGCAGTGGTAATATCTCCCTTTTTATCTCTTATTTTAGTAATTTGTATTGATTTTTCTCTTTCCTTTGGTTAAGTTGGCTAGTGATTTATCTATCTTGTTTATTTTTCTAGAAACTATTTTTAGTTTTGTTGATTTTATAAATATTTTTATTCTCTGATTCTGTTCTGATTTTAATAATTTTCAGTTTCTTACTGGCTTTGGGGTTAGACTGTTCCTGTTTTTCAAGGGTCTTGAGGTATGTCATTAAGTTATTTATTTAGTAATTTTCTGTTCTTCTTATGTAATAACTCAGAGCTATGAATTTTCCTCTTAATACTGCCTTCAAGTTGTCCCAGAGTTTTGATATGTTGTTTCTCTGGTTTTGTTTGTTTCTAAGACTTTCTTAATGTTACCTATTACTTCTTTTATGACCCATTTCTCATTTAGCAGTGTAGTGTTCAGTCTCCATGTGGTTTTTTTTTTTTTTCCTGTGGTTACTATGGGTAATTTTATAGTTGATTTCTAGTCTCAAATTTCCACTTTGGTCTGAAAAGACAAAGGGAAATATGTCACATTTTTTGAATTTGCTATTGCTCCCTTTTAGTCTCAGGATGTGGTTTATTTTGAAGTAGGTTTTATGAGCAAATGAGAAAAATGTGAACTCTGCTGTAATTGTTGTAATACAGAATATTCTGTATGTGTCTAATAGGTCTGAGGCATCTTTACTGACCTTTAGTCTAGAAGATCAGTTTAGCAATGTGAGAGAAGTGTTGAAGTATTCTGGTATTACCGTATTGGGATCTATCTGTGATTTAATGCCACAAGAGATTGTTTTATTAAAGTAGCTACAACTATGTCTGTGGCATAAATGTTGACTATTTTTACTTCCTCTTGCTGTATTATTTCTTTTACCAGTAAAAATGACCTTCTTTTTCTCTTCTGACATGTTTAGGTTTTAAGTCTAATTTGTCTGATATCATAGTTGCTACTTCTGCTTGTCTTTGAGTTCTGTTGGGATGAGTTACCTTGCCCCTGATCTTCACTTTTAATTTGTGAGTATCTGTACTTGTAAGATGTGTTTTATGTAGGCAGTATATATATATATATATATATATATATATATATATATTCTGGTTTTTAATCTTTTTTGCCACCTTATATCTTTTTATTGGGGAGTTGAGGTCACTTATATGCAGGGTGATTATTGGTAGATGATTTTTAAATTTCTAACATTTTGAGTTTTAACTTCTGTTTAAGGTATTGTTTGTTATTCTTTTAGTTTGATGAAAATTATTGTTTTCTGGTTCTGATCTTGATTAATTATTTCATATTTGTAATTAATCTCTTTGAGTCAGTGCTGGTTTGGAAGACAAATTCTTTTGGTTTCTGTTGTTGTGGAAGGTTCTTATTTTCTCATAGCATTTTAGAGATATTTTTCTTGTTAGAAAATTTTTATTTTCAAGTGTTTTTTTTTTCAGCATTTGGAATATATTGCTCCAGGCCTTCCTGTGTTTCATGACTTAGTTTGGAAAGTCCAAAGTGATGCTAATTGGTTTACCTTTAAATGTCACTTAGTCTTTTGCTTTAGTTACCTTTAAGATTCTCTCCTTGGTCTCTATGTTAGTCAGTTTGACTGTTATTTGGCATGGTGAACCTTTTCCCTGATCTTGTCTAAGGAGGGTTCTATATGTCTTTTTTCCTGGTATATCTACCTCTTTTTCTATATTTGGAAATGTGTGTGTGTGTGTGTGTGTGTGTGGTACTGGGGATGAAACTCAGGAAGATTCTACATCCGAGATACACCCCTAGCCCTGTTTTATTATTCTTTATTTTGAAACAGGATCTCACTGAGTTGCAAAGGGCCTCACTAAGTAGTTGAAGCTGTCTGTGAACCCAAATCCTCCTGTGTCAGCCTCTCAAATGCTGGGATTACAAGTGTGAGCCACCACAGCTGGCTTGGACATTTTATGATAGTATTTCTTTTAAAATATTGTTGAACTCTTTGATTTCACCTTCTACTTTCTATTCTATTCCTATTATTTTTAGGTTAGCATTTTTAAATTGGCCCATATCTCTTCAATGTCCAATTCATGCAGTAGAAGTGCTTATCCTAAGTTATTTACTATGCATTCATATGTGAAATGGCCATCTTTTTTTTTCTTCTTTTTTTAATTTAATTTAATTTAATTTTTTATTGGTGCAATGTATTCATACATCATAATGGTATAAAGAAAATACTTTTGTAGACATACATGCACACATTGCCCAGTTAGCCCTTACCCAATACCCACCCCGTTCCCTCCCCATCCCTCCTTCCCATGCTTGGCTTAGTGGTTGACATCTAGTTTTATAGCAATTTATCCAATATTAACAATGATAATCTCACAAAACAGTTTCATTTGTCTGATACCAAGCTTTTGATGACTAAAAGATAACAGTTCAATATTTCTTTTTGCTTTCTTTCTTACCAGAGAATATTTTTTTCTTTTCTTTATTTTTTAGATGAAGCTATCATACATTTATTTATTTATTTTTCAGAAAAAATCTATCCTGATATGGAATATAGACTCTAGATACCCAAAACATTCTCGAAGAAGAACAAAGCTAGAAGATGTATATTTTCTGACTTCAAACCATATAAAGCTACAATAATTGAAACAGTGTAGTACTATTCTAAAGGCAGATATATAAACCATTATTGGTTATTGGAGTTAAATAAAAGCCTAGAGCTAAATTCTTCCCTATATTGTCAAGTTATTTTTGACAAGGTTTCCATGAACATTTAATGAAGGAAATACTAATCTTTTAACTACATATTGTTGAAAAATAATAATTACATTAAAAAGAATAAAATTGGACCCTTACCTAACACATATACAAATATTAACTCAAAATAGATAAAAGACCTAAATATAAATCTTAAGACTATAAGCTTTTAGAAGAAAATCTGGGTCATAAAACCTCACAACATTGAAATTGGCAGTGATTTCTTAGATATAATTTCAATGGCACAGGCAACAAAAGGGTAAATAAACTCCCTAAAAAATAAAAAAAATATTGTATATCCAAAGACAATGTAAACAGAGTTAAAAGTTACTGATAGAATGGGATAAAATATTTCCAAATGCTATATCTGAAGGTATATTAATATTCCAACTAGAAATCCTTAAAATTAGCAACAATAAAAGCAAACAATACAATTTAGAGATAGGTAAAAGACTAACATAAATAATGAATCTCCACAGATTCATTATTTATATTTCATTATTTATAACATAAATAATAAATTATTTATATTTCATTATTTATAACATAAATAATTTCATTATTTATAACATAAATAATGAATCTTAGTTGTCTGTTAGATGGAAAATTGTTTCTCTGGTTCTTGTGTGTGTTACCTATTTCTTCTTTGTAGTTAATCTTTTTGAGTATTTTCTCTAGCGCTGGATTTGAAGACATAAATTCCTTCAGTTTCTATTTGTCGTGGAAGCTTCTTATTTCCTCATCTAATTTGATAGAAAGTTTTCCTGGGTAGGAAATTTTGGGCTGGAAGTTTGTTATCTTTCAGAGTTTGGAATATGTTACTCCAAGCCCTTCTGGCTCTTATGACTTGGTTTGGGAAGTCTGGAGTGATTCTAATTGGTTTGCCTCTGAATGTCACTTGGTCCTTTGTTTTTGTTGCCTTTAAGATTCTCTGCTTGGCTTCCACAGTGGTCATTTTGACAATTATGTGGCGTGGGGATCCTCTTCTCTGATTCTCTCTAAAGGGAGTTCTATAAGTTTCCTGGACCTGTGTATCGACCTCTTGCTCTATGTTTGGAAAATTTTCTGCTATTATTTCCTTGAAAAGATTGCTAATCCCTTTGGTTTCACCTTCTTTTCTCGGGTGTGAGGCGGGCTTATCTCCTCTCTGGTTTCTGAGCTCTGTTATGAGTTCCCCTCCTCTCTGGAGCCTGGTGCTGCAAGGCAAAATGGCACCCACCACTTCATGCCACAGCTCTGGCTGCAGCACTGTGGTCTGGTTTCTGGTGTCTCGTTTTTCCAGCCCTCCTTTTCTCTGTCCCTTAAAATTATATTTTTTGTTTCTCTGCTGATGGTGTTTTCTGGCTATGAAAGGTGCTGATTTTGTGGTAATAGAGATTGTTAGCGGGGCTCGTAAGCCCCGTTTTGCTCCGTCGCCATCTTCCTGGAAGTCAAGTTGCCATCTTTTAATTGTGAGATTCTATTTTCCATGTGGTCTAGTCTACTGTTTATACTTTGTATCGATGCCTTCATTTCAATTATAATATTCTTCAATTCCTTCAGAGCTTCTTTCTGGTTCCTGTTTAAATTATCAGATCCTTTGTCTACTTGTTTATTTTTTAAGCTCTCTCTACAGTTTTTGGAAATACTGTATCATTTCTACTATTTAAGTTCTGATTTGTTCTTCTGGAAATCTCTACAATTCTGTGTTTACAAGTTCTCTTATTGTGAAGTTGTGGGAGCTCATTGTTTTGTTGCTATTCTTCTTTCTCATGATTTTAGGTTTTATAAGTTTGGACTTTTTTGCTTTTAATTGCTTTCTTTCACTCTATAGGTGTCAGATGGTATATATGAGGGCAAACTGTGTTGTATTCAATGGTGAAATTTGAGTGAGAATGTAGGTGATGGAGTAGTAAATGCATGGATAGGTTAAAGTAGCAGATAAAATCAAATAGAATGAGTAATTAAGTCAGATATAGTAGAAATTAGAGATACTGAATATATAGGGGGATTCTATTATCCAGTGTAAAGCATCTAGGTAGAGTGATATGAAGTAGATTTAATACAAGACAAAAAATTGAGGAAATAAAGTATGAAAGAGCGAAGAAACTTGTAAAAGGGGTGAGGAAGAGATCAAACAAGCACACACATGCACAACAAAACAACAACAAAATAGCCCTACAAATATATGAGTACAGAGCAGACTTGGCCTCTATAGTCCTGCTTGTTCTGTATGAATTCTTTCAGCCATTTAAGGTGCGCTTTCAAGCATGTTCTAAGTATGCTTATCTGCTCTGTAACCTATAGCAGTGATGTCAGTTTGTAGTCTTACTTTTTGTTTTCCTTCATTGTTTGGGACCCTAGCCTGGTATCTCTGTCTGTACAGGTAATGAGTGCCACTTGTGCCCCTTCCACTGCAAGCCAGGAACTGTGAGTTCTTCACAGAGTCTGTTCCCAAGTATCTCTCTGTCTACACAGGTGGTGGGTATCACTGGGTCTGGATACAGGATAAGCATGCATCTCCACACTTTCCACAGACCCTGGGTCTGTGTTTCTCTCCACCTACATAGATGGCAGGTGCAGGTGGAACCAGGCCAATTGTATACATAGAGGTCAGTGTTCTGCACAGATAAGGCTGGGTTGGTCTGACTTTTCCCTGATTACCATGATTGGGTGGTCTGTGGCAATCTCTGGACACCCTACTAGGGTTCTGTGCCCTGTAAAATATAGGTCTCCTTATCTCATTGGTTCTGGGGACTGTCTACATTCTATGTCTCTGATGGGTCTGACAGGAGACTCTACTCTCACTCTCACTAGGGTGAACTACGTCTCAGACTCCGTGAGTCTATACTTTGTCACAGGAATCCCTGTGGCTGTACTGGGTATTCTGCTTCAGGGATGGCTAGTTCACCTTCAGTGTTGTTGAGAAACTCTTTGGATCTCTGGAGGACAAAGTGGGCTTAGCTGCCACTGCCATAGGTTCTAGCCAGGAGTCTGGTCAGTAAGATCTCTGTGGAGCATGAGGCTAGGTGCTGACCACCTATGATTTGGATGAGCTGCAGCCACTTAATTTGATTCAATTACTGACTTTTTTCCAGGGAGTCTCCAGAGGCTGTGGTTTCAGCAGTTCTGGCATGGTTAGGCAAGATGGCACTGACTCAGCCACCACAGCCATAGCTGTTCCATGGAGGAGGCACACAGAATACTTTATTATCCTCTCTTCTGTTTTCTGTCTTTGTTCTACTACCTTTTCACTTTTTTTGTTGCTTTGTTCAATTTTTTGCTATATTTTTTCCTCTTGTCAAAATGTTGTTTTCAATGCACTAGAGATTGAGTGTTAGTATGACTGAGTTGTTCCTCATCTTTCAGTTGCCATCTTCCCAGAAGAATAGTATTATTCTTATAACAGCTTAAAGAAACAAAACCTTACTTGTGGGGATGCTGGAGAATGCAGGTGTCCTAACAAAGAGCAATTCTGTCTCTAGAATTGGAAACTGAGGGTGATTGTTTTGCCCTCTGTTTGAGTACTAGTTGTTCCAGAATCCACCCAGAGGATGTATTTAAATCACAGATAGTTGAACCTCACTTTCTGTCTAATCTGTCTCAGTGGACCAATAACTTGCACTTCTAACAAGTTCCAGTTTACATTGCCATGCCAGCTCAAAGTCCACATTTTGGGAACCACCATGCTAGACAAAGAAAAAAGAAGGCTGAGCAGGAAGAGCCACAACAAGCGGGCAGATGTAAAGTTAGGCTCTGCCAGACCACATACTGGAATTTTCCATTGAGACGGATGCATCAAATTAGACTATACCTTCTTTGCCATGGAGAAGTTATGTGGAATTGAAGAAGAGGTAGGAAGGGGAGAGTTGTGTTGCATTATATGATGCTCCTCTAGATAATAAAAAAAAATCTTGTGGGTAGGACACAGAGGTTGTCTATAATTTCATGTTCCAATCTTTGCATGCAGCATTCTAAAGCTCTGAGTTTACTAGAAGCCAATCTAGTAAGGAAGGCAGTCGGCCACAGAGGGCCCTGGCTTCATTGAGGCATTTCCCTTAAATCCTTGTTTGAAGCAGATATCAGTAAGAAAACCAGAACAACACACAAAATATTACTTTCTGACCATGTGCAACCTTGCAGAGACACCTCTTCTCCCAGGTAATGAGAATAAGAAGAAAGGTTTTAAAGGTCAGAATCAAAGCCCATAAAACTTAAGAATAAAAGTCTTAAGTTAGTTGAGTTCGTGGCTAGGTAGCAGGTACATTTAGGTTACAATAAATATCAATGCTCCATCCTTTTGCCATTTAAAGGTGGTTATGTTGTAGAACAGAGACCACATTTTTGAGTTCCTTTTGTTTCCATTGTACCAAAACAATATTTTACTTAGAACAAATATTTATTTCCCTCAAACATTAGATTGATGATGTTTTTTCCCAACTTAAAAGTTTCATGCAACTCATTTTGCCACAGAAAAATTTCCAAGATTCTTAGTTTGGCATACAAGCTACTCTTAGGCAGATGCAACTCTAATTGCTCTCCTTGAACCAATAATAGCCTAAACTGAGAAGCTGTTAGGAATGCAAATTCCTGGGCCCAACCCCAGACTTACCGAATCAGAATCATCAACATGTTAGCAAGAAGCTCATTAATTGACTTCTATGCATAATACAGATTGAGAAAAATGTCCTACACTAATGAGTTTCAGTTATTTAGTCATTCAGTTATTCTTTAGCTATAATTGGTTGTCACAGACCTGTCTGGGTCACAGATATTGAATGCAGATGAGACAGTAGATTCTATTTTGTCAGATGCAAAACCTATCTCAGAAGCAATATTTAGTACTCATAAATGTTTATACTTTTTCTACATTATAAGCACAAACTAGTTCTTTTTGGAAGGCCCAGAGAGATCTGGCATAAAAGGTAGAATAAGAACATGTCTTTTGCTCAGTAGTAATAATGGCAATAACCAGAGATGCCATTCTCCAGTTCCTGATTTGTACACCTGTGTCTCAGGCCTCTGTTACCCCAAAGGCCTTTCAGTGGAACATGGATCCCATCCAACTGTCAGAAATGGCTCTTTAGTGTTACCTAGGACAGCACTTATAAGAAATCACAGCTGTAAATTGTGCCACCTGCTACTGCATTTAGTAATGTTATTGAATACAGAATAAAAACACTGTTAGAAGTACATCAGGCTCAAGTATTGAATTATTTATACTCTGCTGCACTTGTAAAAGAAAGACATTACTGCATTCATCCAGGCAACAGAGCTATGTGATAAAGAGTATGTGCATTTTAAGGAGCACTGGCTCCAGGGAAACCCAGGCCACATGCTTCTCAATCTCTATTTTTCTTTTTACACAAATGATTATCGAGGAAGGTCTTGAAGGTGAAGTGAGAAGTCTCAAAAGTGTACTATATATTCTAATGTAGGTGTGTGCATGTGTGCACATTATCCTTTTTGTGTTGTTTCAGTGTGTGGAATAAGTTATGAGTAACAAATGGAAAGTGAGTCCCACATGTATCATCAGCCCATAGCATTGGGCTGATTTTCCCTTTAGAAGAGATATTGTGACCCTTTGGTATTTTTTTGAAATTTTCAAGTGTATTGCACCATGTTCTGTTCTCTCTGGTACTACTGATGCTCCCTTAGACTCTGGCTCTCCTGTGCAGCCCTAGGACTTAAGATGCTTTCAAGATCAAAAGCATGTCTTTGAAGATGCAGGTGGAAAATGTACTGCCATTAGAGATGCCAGTGAAACTGTTCTTTTACTTTGGATTAGTGTTCTCTGTTTTCAAAGAATCTAGTTCTCTAACATTCAGGTTACAAATCTGATTGAAAGACACCACTCAAATTCAAAAGTTTTCTTTCCCCTTCAGTTACTGGTGACATTTTAATAGGGCTAAAGTCATCAAACCTGACTCCTTTCTTCACTGCGAGTGTTCTCTTGGGATGCTCCCAATTCCATCTCCAAACACACATATCTGGGACATGCCCAAATATACCTCAAAATCCATGAGCTTTGAAAAATAAGATTGTTTATTTGAATGCAACCCTCAGATTTTTTTATTCTCTTTTGGGAGTGGACAGGAATGACTGAACATAGTTTACTATATTACAAGAATAAGATTAAAAAGAGAACAAAGAGATATAAATCTTCTTTGCTTTAAAATTTAATTATATATTTTAAATGAATACAATTTGTACCTATAAGTCTGAATTAATTTGATAATATCTTTTAAATTCCATAAAAATATTAAAAAAGTGACTGTACCAGTACTGGGAGGAGGCTTCAAAATGCACTAATGTATCAGTATTGGGAAAGATTTAATTTTTCAAATATATCTTTGGTAGTAAAAGAAGAAAGGATCTTCAGAGAAAGGGGCTTCAGGATTCCAGGCAAGACAACAGAATAGTTCAGGGCCTTTTTCAGTGTAAAAATAAGATTTCCCAAGGAAGTGGAAGGATGACATAAACCTTCAGGAGATCCCAGACTTTGATAATCATGGGAGGATGCCATAAGCCTTCAAGAGATACCAGAATCTGATGATCAAATAACACAGTTTGGCATGTAACAAAAGACTTAGGGTCTGTGCCAGAAACAGGAGAGACCAGCAGGAAGGAAGGCCCCACGTCAAAAGGGCTGGCCCTAGAGGGAGCGGATCTGGTTGGGTTAGGAGACTGGCTATAAGAATACTCTGTGTCCAGGAATCTTTGGTGAATTCATTTGAACCACGCTCCCCATGCCACTCCTGAATGGCATGGGGCTGTAACTGTCTTCTATATTTCTATCTTTTTAATAAACTCCTTTAAATCTTCAGCAAGAGTCTGGGTTATTGCATATTTACCCTTAGCTCAGGAAAAGAAACTGGTATTGCAGGCATATACCACAAAACCTGGCTGTTTTATCATGAGTCTAAATCTCCTTTGTAATACTTCTCTTGTTCAAATTTTATCCAATCTACTTTTCTGCCCATATAAACTTCACATTCTATAACTATGTTCACAAATATACAAAGGAAAATGTCTGTATTAAGTTTATCATAGTTTACATCCCTTCTCTTTTAGATTCAGAAACCTCAGTTCTCTCACCTGTTTGTTGCGTCAGGTTGATCAACATAGTCCTGAATGTGCAAATGTGTAGAATGTTCTGATGTGGATTGAGTAGTATAAGAAAAGAGCCCACCATGTACATATAATACTCTTTTAATCCAGACTTCTTTTACCTCATAGTTTTGATTCATATTATGCAAGGGCAAAAAGAAGTTATATATTTAAAAACTAGAATCAAATAAATGTATAAAATTTTTATGGCTTCCATAACCATAATGCACATAATGCACAGGATGCATTTCTGTATCTTATGTTGACAAAAAATATTTACTAGCAATCTCATTGTCTCTGAATTATTAAGAAATATTCCTAATATTACAAATACATTCTGCTTAAAAAGTTTTAAAGGGAGAAAAGAACCTAAACAAAGAAAAGTAAATTATAATTTTCATGAGTCTTTAACATGTTTTTCATTTAGCTACAATTGTGATTCTCTTTTTTCATCACAATTTAACTACAATTGAGATTCTTTTATGCTGAGATTTAAAATAGCCTAGTAAACCCCTTTCTCCCTTCCTTTTTTCCATTTCAGGGTTACACACTCTAACTTCATTTTTATGAGAGTACTTAAGAAATTTCCTAATGTACATGATGTACATTCACAACTATCAAAGTCAATCACTAAGCCAAATATGAGGAGGGAGGGGGAAATAGGGTGAGAATTGGGTAAGGGCTAATTGGGAGATGTGTGCATGTATGCTTCTAGCATCTTGTACTACATTAAGATGTATGACTACAATGCACCAAAAAGTTTTTTTTTTAAACAGAAATTATTATTTGGATCCATGATCATAGTCTCTTTTTCAGTTTTCTTGGTTTGAAATGCCAGATGCAGTTGGGCATGGTGGTATATACCTGTAATTGGAGTACTTGGGAGGTTGAGACAAGATAGCCTCAGCAAGTAGTGAGAATCTCATCAACCTAGCAAGACCCCAAATCAAAATTAAAAATAAAAAAAAACATTACTGGGGGTGTAACTTGAAGGTAGAAGGCCCTTGGTTTTAATCCCCTACCATAAAAACAAAACAAAACAAACAAAAATTAACAGATGCCATACTGAACTTATGCATTCTTATAGATTCCCAACAATACTTTCGCAGACTCATTTCGTTTATCATGTGGCAAGAAGTAGTGTAAAACTATATAGTATAGTATAGTGAAAACTATATAGTAAAAAAAAAAAAAAAACCATACAAAAAACAGGCATCTTCAAGTGGGAATGGAGCAGAAATTTTCAGAGCAAATTTCAGAACAAAAATTTTCTATGGGGGCTTAGTCTTCCCCAAGTCCCCAAGTCAGTTGCCAGCTAAAAGTGACCAGTTCCTTCTAACTGGACCCATTCAAAGTTAAAGGAGAAAGGAGGAGGCTTGTCCCTGTTCTTATGTGGCCCTATGTGATGTGACATCCTATAAACATAAAATTGCTTCTTCACTTCTGAACTTAAGAACAAAACCACCTTAGGTTTTATTAGAGAATTACTTACAAGGGTTCTTCTACCTAACTCTGAGTGGTGTGACCACTATGAATTTCTAACTAATGACACCTTCCTGGAAGGCTGAATTTGTTAGATAAACTAACAGAGTTCTGTCCTCTCAGCCATCTTCACAAAGGCAGGCAGGTAGGCAGGCAGGCAGGCAGATGCCTTTAACAAAAAGCCCTGTGGACATCTACTGTTCAATCAACTGTTGTCTTGACTTTGAGCTTGGAATTTGGCTATTTTGGTCAGTTTACACCATTTGTTGCACTAAAAAAATAATTTGTGATATTTCTTCTCATTTACTTGTCCTGGTTTCTGCTCCCATTACAAACTTAATTCCTGATGTATCTGGAGGTTGGTTAGATTTCATTAATATTTACAAAATTCTTTATGCATCTATTTCTTGCAAAAATAGTGAAGCAGATGCTCTGAATGACTTACCACAAAGTCTTCAAAGCATTCTGAAACATCTCTTTCCTATGACTCCATTTTGTTCTTTGCTGTTGCTTCTATGTTTCATACTATGGCTTTCTCAAGCAGAATGTTTTATTACCTTTGAAAACTGTGGGAGTCAAAAACTGATTAGCATAGGTAGCAGGTCTGTGTTCCTCCGGGCAGGTTAGGTCTTTGGTTTAACAGGCCTTATTCTAACAAGGTAAGTGCTCTAAGGATGGCTTCCTTTTATGTATGGCCCATATTATGGCCTTGCTTCATTTATCTCTTTGAGCATCCTACTATCTTCTTTCCAGCTTCCAAAATTCTTTTCCTGACTCCTTCTGAAGTATTTTCTTCTTATCTAGAACAAGATGCATATATTATTGTTAATTTTATATTTCTAACTTCCATATGTAAAGAGCAGGAGAAGTAGACAAGGGTAATCTATTTTTTATTTAATCTCCAGTAGCAATTTTTGTTTCATTTTAACATTCTAGAAGACAAATATTTTATTTATAAATTAAATAGTATTATATTGATACTAAGGAAAGAAATCTTGTTTATGTTATTATATGACTGAGGAAAAAAGATCTTTGAAGATGTGATAGTATTAAAAAGGTTCACTTTTTTATCCTTCCAGTAGTGAGGTCTAATTTAACTTTCATTGAGTATGAATTTGTGGGTTGTACTTCTAATGAATCAAGTTAAAGAGACAATGTGAGACTTTAAAGCCTAGGTCATAGGTCATAAAAGGACTTTTCTCTCTCTCTCTCTCTCTCTCTCTCTCTCTCTCTCTCTCTCTCTCTCTCTCTCTCTCTCTCTCTCTCTCTCTCTCTCTCTCTCTCTCTCTCTGAAAACTTAGATGACATCATAAGAAAATGTATGGGAAGGAGATTTTAAAGACAAGAAGCTGAGGCCTCTAGCCAATAACCTGCAAGGAACAGGGAGCTGTGACCAACAGACGTTGGTTGAGCTTGTTGTAGATCCTCCTCCTAACCCAAGTGAGTTTTCAGATGACAGGATCGCTCACCAGCAGGCTGGCCTGCATGCTCATGAGAGACCTGGGTCAGTACCTCCCACACGTGTGGCTTCCAGAGTACTGAACCTAAAAAGTTGTGTGAGATTAAGTACAAAAATGTTGTAACCTTCAACCATTACATTTGGAATAATTTGAAAGACAGAAATAAATAACAAAAATACATGAATCAGAGAATTAGTGAGATTATATTGATATAAATAGAATAATTTGTGGAAATTTACCAATATAATATTTTAAATCAAGGATGAGTGTAATATCACTGGGAAAAATAGGACTATGTATTCAGAAGTCTATAATCAACTTTTATTCATACATATACATATATGTTTATTTAGAAATAGATATAAATGTGTAGTTTAGCAAATTATAATTTATATATTTTATAAAATGATTTCAATATCCCATGGAAGAAATTATGTTGGCCCAAATACCATCTTATGTAATGTGAATATGTGTAGGGGCTGGAGGTCACTGGGGATTGAATCCAGAGACATTCTACCTCTGAGCTATACCCCAAACCTCCTTTTATTTTAAATTTTAAATTTTGAAACAGTGTATCTCTAAGTTATTGCACCTTGGACTTGAACCTGTGATCCTCCTGTCTCAGTCTCTAAGTACTGGGATTACAGGCATGCACTACCAAACCTAGGATAATGTGACCTTTTAAAAAAATAAAACTTGAGCACTTGAGAGATGATTTCTTCTGCTGGATTGTATCCAGAATCTAATTTCTTTTTGTTATTAACTGAAGTAGGTATTAAGAATAAACACATTTCATTTTTAATTTAAGTTGTCTAAGTTTAGTTATAAATTCATGTCTGACTAAACCAGAAAAATGGCAGAAGTATCTCTTTTTAAGATAGCATTTATAGGTGCTGCTCTCAGGAGCTCCTTCTTAATGAAGAAAGAAGAGAGCAAATAAAACATTTTTATATATAACATATTAAACTAGTTCTTATTACCACAAAATATGGAAAAGTTATCATTTTCATTCCCCATTATTTTTGACAGAAAGGGCCTTTTTATGAGTTTTGCAAAAATGTAGTATTAAAATAATGAAAGAGCATTCACTTTCACTATTTGTCTGGATGATGTAAAGATCTGTAAGTACTCATGGAAAATCACAGAGGAGCAGGCTTGGGGATGTTCTTGCCCATCACTTAGAAGAAAGGCGCTCCCATAACTTACATCAGCAGCTGGCTCTGAACAAGGAACATGTTCCCCATCTATCCAGTTATTTCTACATCTGTTGCCTTATTTTTCTCACATTTTTCATCAATTCTTTTCTCTTTGTTTAATGGGCCATTTTAGGACGTTTTAAGGATGCTCTTTGGAGGAGAGCTAATCACTGTCTCCAGGTATCTGTCATCAAACAGTACTCAGCTCTGACAGCTCAATCAGTTCTTAGTTTACAGCTCAGTTCTGCTCAGCCCTGAGGCTCTTACAGTGAATTACACTGATAACAAGTTCCCTCCACTTCAATCTGTTGCCTTGATTACTTCAACTCCAGAGACAATTTCCTGTTTAGTTATTCTGAATATGTTCTTCATCATTTAGCCTGAGTCAAATACTGAGATAGAAAGCCTTTTTCTGATTAACGATGCTACATTTATACTTTAACACATATTCAGATGTAGGGGGGAAGGGGAAGTGAGGGAGAGAGGGCACCAACCACAATCTCAATGTATGCCATTTTCAATATGATCCACATAGAAATTAAAAAAAACAATAAAAAAAAAGAAAAAAGAAAGCCTTTTTTTGGATTTTGAAATTGTAGAGTCTTAAACAGCAACATTTGATTTTATTCATAACAAGTACGTGTTTATCACTTTACAGTACAAAGAAAGCAATTCATTGGCAACCATTAGGTAAACTTGAGCTAAATCATAGTAAATGCGGAGTTTACAAACTTTGTATTTCTTTGATCATTAACGTGTATGCAGGGGTGTGTATTTTTATGTTCCTCAGACATCAAATCTTTGATTCTCTTGGATGTTTTTAAACCTGTCTTAATATTAACCCCTGAGTCTCGGAATATCAACAGTTCTTCATAAAACAGGCATTTGGAGTATGGCAGTCTCATTTTACCTGCATTTTTTTTTCCATGATTTCAGTTGCTCATCATCAACTGAAGTACAAATTATTATATGAAAAATTCCAGAAATAAACAGTTCCTAAATGTTAAATTATATGCTGCTTTGAGCATGATGGAATCTCATGCAGTCCATTCTCAACCAGATTCATCCCAACCAGAACATAAATTACCTCTGTCTGGCTCATCCAGGCCACATACACTACTCTCCAATAGTCATTAGCAGCAGTCGGGGTTATCAAATCAACTGTTTGTAGTATCACAGTTCTTGTATTTAAGTAACACTTATTTTATTTAATAATTGAATAAGAGTACAAATTTTTATTACAATATAATGTTATCATTGATTATTATTATTATTATTATTATTATTATTATTATTATATGTGTGTATGGTACTGGTGATTGAATCTCAAGTAATTCTACCTTCAAGCTACACCCCCAGCCCTATATTTTTATTTTTTATTTTTTGAAATAGGGTCATGCTAGATTGCCAATAGTCTCACTATATGCTGAGGCTATCTTTGAAACTGTGAACCTCCTTTCTCAATCTTCCAAGTACTGGGATTACAGGCATGTAACATTTTTCCCAGCTTATTATTGTTTTTAACATCTTACTCTAATTTATAAATTAAACTTTATCATAGGTATGTATGTATAGACAAAATATAATGCACACACATATACATAAATGTGTGCTGATATATATACACACACATATATAAATTTGTTGATATATATATACACACATATGTAGATATGCATATGTACTTATATATAAACATATATTTTTGGCTATATATATAATGACTATAGTGGATACAGCACCCACTTGAGGTCTTACAAAGTATTCCCCATGGATGAAGAAGTACTACTTTACTAGTAACCACACATAACACATAGCCAACTCCACAAAAATAGAGATAAAATGTTTCCATTAAATTTCTGATTACACAGTTTTGTTGTTTGTTTCTTTGTTTTTAATCAATCACTCAAAGAATTAGAAAGTGGTATATAAAAAGAAATTGGACCAGAAATATGAACTCATGGTTAGTGGGAGTTGGGGATGGTAATTTTAGGTAAAATCTGGTAACTTTTCCATTCAAAGGTGAATTCCCTTTGAATGATTTGTTCAGTCAACAGAGATCTAGGGGAAGTTGAACAGAGGTCACATAGAACTCTAGGCCATGAGAACACCAATGGAACAAAACAGGCCATGTTCCTACGATTACACAGGACAAATTCTCCATTGCCCCATATTCTGAGCTGCAATTAAAAAATAACATCAGATCTTACCCTAATAGGTAAAAAGAAAAGTGAAAAAAAAATTGTATGTATAAAAGTACTTTGGGAAATATAAATGAATAGTTGAAAATAGAGGTAGGGGGTTTAGGAGGGAGGTAAAAAACACCAACCAGGTTATCAGAGACCACTGTTTTATTAGGCCTCAACCCCAGTACCCTCCAGAGAGTCAGCCAGCCGGGGGAAAGGAACCAATGGGCCACGTATCTGGATAGTTGCACAACGTCCTGATCGGCCAGCTGAGTCACGTGGCAGATCAGAGGCACTGCTATTTTATAGGCATGGTGATTCTCTTGTGACATCTGTAATATCATGATGTTTGGAGTCTCGAGGCACCTGGAGTCTCGCGATATCTCTGCTTCTGGCTTCCAGGGTTCCACTGTGAGATCATGCGGGGGAGGGACCCAATTTATCATCCTGGCCTTTTGGTGATAATGGGCAGAGATCAACTCTTGAACTACTTCCTGCTGTCAAGGGGTGTCGTAAGGGGGCCCCTTGGCCAGGAGAGGTCGGGTCCTCTCGAAGTGGGCAGGTGGGAGTATGGCTGCAGCGGGAGTCAGAAGTTATCCTGGACAGCTTGCTGATGTGCGTTCAAGGAGACTTTAACAGCTGAGGATCTATTAAAGAAAAGGCAAATCGTGAGAGCAGTGAGTGGGTTTGGGTCAGTCTGGTCAAATGAAAACATGCTATTTGGTCAGGAGCATCAGTAACGGATTTTAGGGATTTTAATACTTATGGCTGTTTGGCATCTGGAGAGGGGGAGCATCATACTATGAAAATGAGTGGACCTGCTAAAATAAAAACATTAAAGAGAATTATGCTGAGAAAAACGAAGGTTAGTGGGCCCCAAAACTGTGCAAGACAATTTGTCATGAGGCTGTTGTAGCAGAGCCCTTTGTAGACTGCCTGAGCTTCAGGAAAAGCAATTTTGTCCTGTAAAGGAGGGCCTGTAATGGGTGGTCATGAGAGCTTATCGTCAATCCCCTGTACTGAAATCAGAAAAGGAAAAACTAGAACCTGAAAAGATGGAAGCACTGAGCAGGCAACCAAAAAGGAGACAGGCTTACCCGCTGCCTGGAGAGTTACCTTGGGCTGGCAAGGAGGATGGAAGTTGAGGGATCCAGGAGCCATTAATCTTTGGCCAGGCTGAGTAGGGCCAGCCAGAGGGGCTTGGTCTGGAAAGGTAGTCTTCCTATGTTGAGACACCTGGTGCTCAACGCTTTTCCAAGGACACTGTTCCAGTGGCCCCCCTAGCCGCATGCCAGGCACAGTCTGAATGATGGGCTTGGCCTTGCCACACTTGAAGCAGGCTCCTGGAGGTAGTCATCATTGCTGTCCTCCACTCCTAGGCGGCGCTTCAGAGGGCTGAGCTGCCACCACCAGCTGAAGGGCAGCTAGCAGGGATCTGCCTTTTGGCAAAGTCAGAGTGTACACTCCATCTCCACCTGTTCCTCTCTGGAATTAAAACTTTAAATGCCATTTTAACCAAATCTAAGATAGGAGTTTGAGGACCCACTTCAGCCTTTCTTAATTTTTTGAAAAGCCTCCTGAGTTGGTTCATTAAGGGAGGAAGGCAAGGGAGAACACAGCTGGTTAGAGTGGGAGGCTGTCTTGGGATAGGATGGTGACCGGGGCGGTGAGGAGAGAACCTGTAAATCAGTGTCTGCAGAAAGCAGCACCTACAAGCTAGCCCAGTCAGATTCTGGCATCCACCACATGTTGACTGTGACTGTGACTCAGCAAAATTGCAGACAGAACAGGCCAAGATGGCGACTGCATAATGTCACATGGTTGTGACTGTGTAATGTCATAAGATGGCGACCAAGATGGTGACTGTGACATCACCAGGTAGTGACTACACGCCATCATAAAATGGCAGCTGATAAGGGAGAGCATTTGGAGGGATGGAATGCAGGGGGGAAAAAACCTGGAAATAAAGATTTCCGACCATTTACCAGACTGCTTACAAAAGTTCTTAACTGTTCTTGGGCCACCACAACCAATTACCCAGCTCGTATCAAGGCCAGACAGGCACTCAGGGCATAAGTCCTCTACTAGTTAAGAGGTTTGACTTCCCATAATTGGCTCGCGGGTGAAAATGAAGAACAGGAAACAGGCATCACCATTTTCCTGATCAATTGTTTGGAAACGGGGCTTAAGAGATAGGGAAAGCCATCTCCATCCCTTCTCTAAAACCGGAGGATGACCTGGTCATCCAGAGGGTGGTCCCAGTGAACCAGGGGACAGTGGGTCACCAAGCACTTGGATTTCGGGATCCCAGTGGACTAAAAGACCCAAGTCCGGAACCTGCTAACTAAGGGAAGTGGAGGGAGCTTACCGGAGTGAAGTGTTGCTGGCCAGTGCGGGCTGTGGCAGAAGCTCTGAGAAGCTGCTGGGGTCGCGGTGGAATTGGGGTGCACAGCGCCTGTGCCTGGTGTGGGCGGCACTGGCAGTTGGCATGGTGGAATCAGATGATGGTGCACGAGTGGTGGTGTGGTTTTCCAGGTCCATGGCATATAAACAAAATGGCTTTCAGGTGCACAGCTGAGGCCGGACCATGGGGCACACCGCCCAGCAAGCCTGGCTTGGGGGCAAATGGAATGGAGTGTCAGCAACATGTGGAGTTACGCCTGCAAGTCAAGCCTGGTGCGAGTGACTGTGAAAGACGCCGATGCCAAGGCCGTGCACCTGGGGTTCCGGTGGTGACCAGAGCCAAGCAGAACTGTGGTTGTGGGAGGTCCAAGCAGCCGGCGGAAGTCCTGGCCTGTGCAGGTAGTTGGAGGGCTGAGCAGGTACCAGAGGCCACGGGGCATGCACTCCCAACAAGCCTGGCTCAGTGCAGGTGCAACTGGCAACTTGGCAGCCAGCAGAGCCTACACACCACAGCTGTGGTGGTGGTGGTGACAGCAGCGGCAGCAGCGGTGGGAGCAACACCTGCAAACGGAGCGCTGGTGCAGGACCTCACAGTCGAGCTGCTGGTGGGTAGGAAAGTCTGGGGCTCAAAAAGAAAGTAGAGACTTCCGGGAAGATGGCAACCAAGAAAAATAGCCTTTACAAGTCCTGCTAAAACTCGATCTTTATTGCCACAAAATCAGTGCTTTTCATAGCCAGAAAACACCATCAGCAGAGAAATAAAAAATGTAAACACAAGGGACAGAGAAAAAAAAGACTAGAAGAACAACCAGAGACCAGAAATCAAGCCTGCAATGCGGCAGCAGAGCCCCGCTGGTGCCATCTTCCCTCATGGCACCAGGCTCCAGAGAGGTAAACAAGGGGCTGAAGTGAGCAGCTGCAGATCATTCGAGTGTAATTCACCAATTCTTTCAGCACAATGAATCTCTAAAACTCCCAGTGGTCAAGCTCATCATGCTTTCCAGGGACTCAGGAAGAAGCTCAAAACCAGAAAAGAAATACACCAGCCTTATGGCTGAGGGTGTGGAAGCGGCACCATATTACTAGCAGCGACAGAGAGTTCACCGCGCCCCGCCACAGCTCCAGATCTGCGCGCACAATAACCGTGAGTGTAATTGCAACTCCTAAAGGAGAAATCTCTGCACTGCACTACCAGGGACTTGCGTAGGTTTGATAATCTCCTTGGGTCAGATATTGTGCAGTCCAACCCAGTGAAGGGGTAGTGGTGGCAGAGATACCACACCCTAGTTGCAGCTCCCCATGGAAAAACACCCAGCCTGGCACTCCCACAGTCTTGCGCAGCCTCAATTAACTTCCGGGGTATGAGACTTTGAGATACAACCCAGTAAAGGAGTAGTGGTGGCTGAGATTACAACAGACTCGAGATACAGTGCACCCTAAGTGAAGTCGTAGTGACAAAGAGTATGCACAAAATTCTGAAATCATGGGAAAGAGGAACAACAATAGAGCAATAAATGCCCACATATTATCAAAACCTGATAACACAGAAATTCAGAGATCTCCAAGATCTCCAGAAGATCAAATCAGGAATGTAACTGTAGAAATAATACAGTACTTTCTAAAAGAATTTAGAGAGTCTAAAAGAAATAAAGAATGCAATCATTGAGATAAAGACCACAATTAAAAGTATAAACAATCAATTAGACCACATGGAGAATAGAATCTCATTCCTACAAGATGATCACTCCAAAAAATGAACGCATAATTTATAACTTAGAAAAAAAAATCAGACAGCAGGAATCTGACATTGAAGAAATATGGGCCCATTTTAAGAGAGTTAACTTAAGAATAATCGGAATAGAGGAGGGAAAAGAAGGTGAAACCAAAGGGATCAATAATCTCTTTAAAGAAATAATAGCAGAAAAATTTCCAAACATAGAGCAAGAGGTCGATACACAGGTCCAGGAAACTTATAGAACTCCCTTTAAACATGATCAGAGAAGAGGATCCCCATGCCGCATAATTGTCAAAATGACCAATGTGGAAGCCAAGCAGAGAATCTTAAAGGCAACAAAAACAAAGGACCAAGTGACATTCAGAGGCAAACCAATTAGAATCACTCCAGACTTCCCAAACCAAGTCATGAGAGCCAGAAGGGCTTGGAATAACATTCCAAACTCTGAAATAAAACAACTTCCAGCCCAAAATTTCCTACCCAGCAAAACTAACTATCAAATTAGATGGGGAAGCTTCCGTGACAAACAGAATCTCAAGGAATTTATGTCTTCAAAACCAGCGCTAGAGAAAATACTCAGAGACTAACTACAAAGAAGAAATAGGTAATATACACTAGAACCAGTGAAACAAGATTTCCCATCTAGCAGACAACCAAGCAAAGATGAATATATTCATGTGTTTATAGGTTAAAATCTTTGGAGATCCATTAGTTATTTCAGTCGTTTACCTATTTCTAAATTGTATTTCTAAATTGTATTGTTTGCTTTTGTTGTTGCTAATTTTTAGAATTTCTATTTGGAATATTAATATACCTTCAGATATAACATTTGTAAATATTTTGTCCCATTCTATCAGTAACTTTTAACTCTGTTTATATTGTACATTTTTTTTATTTTTTAGGAAGTTTGTTTAATCTTTTGTTGCCTGTGCCTTTGAAATCATATCCAAGAAATCACTGCCAATTTAAATGTTGTGAAGTGTTATGACCCAGGTTTTCTTCTAAAAGTTTATCGTCTTAAGATTTACATTTAGGTCTTTTTTATCTATTTTGAGTTAATATCTGTATATGGTGTTAGGTAAGGGTCCAATTTTATTCTTTTTCATGTAATTATTATATTTCAACAATATTTAGTGAAAAGATTATTATTTCCTTCACCAAATGTTCTTGGAAACCTTGTAAAAAATAACTTGACCATATATGGAAGAATTTATTTCTAGGCTTTTTATTTTACTCCACTGGTTTATATATCTGCCTTTATAGCAGTACTACACTGTTTCAATTATGGTAGCTCTATAAGGTTTGAAGTCAGAAAATGTACATCTTCTAGCTTTGTTCTTTTTCGAGATTGTTTTGGGTATTTAGAGTTCATATTTCATATTAGGATAGACTTTTTCTGAAAAAAAATAAATGTACAAAAATTTTACCTTAAAAAGAAAAAGAAAGAAATATCCTCTGGTAAGAAAGAAAGCAAAAACAAATACTGAAATGTTATCTCTAAGTGATCAAAAATTTTATATCAGACAGATGAATCTGTTATGTGAGATTATCATTGTTAATTTTGGATAAAGTGCTATAATATTAGATATCAACCTCTAAGCCAAGCATGGGAAGGAGGAATGGGGAGGGAATGGGGTGGGGCTTGAGTAGGGGCTAAGTGGGCGATGTGTGCATTTATATCTACACAAGTTTTTATTGCATTATGGTGTATTAATACAGTACACCAATAAAAAATAAAAATAAAATAAAAAAAGAGAGTAGAAAAAAAGAGAAAAAACAATTTCTCCCCCAAACCATAAACTCTTCCAGAGGTCAGCACCAGATAAATAGTTGAAAATAGAGTTAGGGGGTTTAGGAAGGAGGTAAAAACTCCAACCAGGTTATCAGAGACTGCTGTTTTATTAGGGCCCAACCCCAGTACCCTCTGGAGTCAGTCGGCCAGGAGAAAGGGACCAATGGCCCAAGTATCTGGAGAGTTGTGCATAGTCCTAATTGGGTGGCTGAGTCATGTGGCGGATCGGAGGCACTGCTGTTTTATAGGCATGCTGATTCTTTTGCAACATCTGTAGCATCACGATGTTTGGAGTCTCAAGGCACCTGGAGTCTCACAATAACTCCACTTCTGGCTTCCAGGGTTCTGCTGTGAGATCATGTGGGGTTGGGACCCAACTTGTCAATAAAGAACTAAACAAACACAAGGTATGATCTGTGTACCAGTATTGGGAAAAGGCTTCAAAATGTATTAATGTCATTGGAGCCTGCTGAGGGGTTAAGCCGATGCTGGGGCCAGCAGCCAGCATCGGAGCCTGCCGTGAGGCAAGCCCGCTACTGGGGCCTCCGAGGCCAGGATCGGAGCCTGCCGAGGGGTTAGGCTGGTGCAGGGGCCAGCGAAGCCAGAATCGGGGCCTCCCATGAGGCAAGGCTGCTGCTTGAGCCAGCGAGGTCTGGATCAGTCCACCAGGGAGCCAGGCCACTACTGGGGCTGTCAAGAGTGGGATCGGTACTTGCAATGCGGCATGCACAGAGAAATATCGCAGAAAATAAAAACCAGATGCTTCCCCTAATCAGCAATAACTAGGAGGAAAGGAGCAACAGGAAGATGTTGAGTTATAGAAAGGGCCCTATAGTGAAGTAATTAAGGTGACCAATCAGAGGGTATGGAATAGGGGAGGATGGAGCCTCTTTAAAAGGCAGGAGGTACATAAACAAATGTATCAAAGTTAATCACCAAACAAGCATGGGATCCAGGGAGGGGGAGGGAATGGGATGGGGACTAGATGAGGGCTAATTGGATGATGTGTGCTTGAATATCCTCTCAAGTCTTGTATTCCAATGTGATATATGATTACAATGCACCAATAAAAATAAATTTTAAAAAATGTAATAATGTACCAGTATTGAGAAATATTTTCAAAATATATCTGAAAATAACTTCGGTATTAAAAAAAACAAAAGCCAAGAGCTTCAGGGAAAGGGATGCAGAATTCCAGGGACTAAGGGTAATTAGGAAGACAACAGAGATAGTCCCAGGGCCCTTTTTCATTGTAAAGATAAGATTTCCCAAGGATGTGGGAAGAACCCATAAGCCTTCAAGAAATACCAGACTCTTTTGATTAATTAACACGTTTTGGGGTATAACAAAAGGTTTGGGTCCTATACTGGAAACAGAACAGACCTACAAGAAAGAATCCCCACATCGAAAGACTTGCCCCAAAGGGGGTAGATCTAATCTGGTCAGAAGACTGAGTATAAAGATACTCTGTATCCTGAAACCTTGGTGACTTCTTATATTACCTCTAGTATCGGGCTTTATTAACTCTGTATTATCGTTTGTTCCATATTTGCAATAATAAAAATTGCTTAAGCTTACAGAGTTTGGGCTAGTGTTTTCTATACCTAGCTCAGAACAAGAACACATGGCTACATTGCTTTCACTGGAACAGTTTCAGGAGCCCAAAAGGACCACCAGAACAGTTACTCCACTGTAACAACCTGAGTATCAGAGACCAGCAGACTGTTTTTGTTTTATCCCCTGTACAAAGCCCTTCTAACTACCTGATGATAATTCTTTCTTTCATCTCAGAGTGCCATACCTTCACAATGCTAATTAAACAGTATACTTTCTTAACTATAACAACAGATTTTAAAAAGTCATATATACAGCATGTCAGGAAATCCTCCCACTTCCTGAGACAGCTCCTGGGTTGTGAAATGTCTGTTATTCTGTGGCCTCCATTTACATCTCTCAAGATTAGATTGGGAAGTGAAGAACAATTTGGGGGGATAGCCAGCTCTGAATTGTGACTGTGAAGTATTGTGCTGTCAACCTCAAGATGACACTTAACATCCAGTCTACTGTGAGGCAGAGGAACAATGAAATAGACACTGTGAAATATTCAGTAAATGGAGACAAAATGAATAATGTTTGCAAAATAAAAGTCCCATGACAAATATAGTAACCCTGAGGAAAGTACCTAGCAGAGGATATCCTTGTGCCTAGCAAAACTGGACTGGAAACTGCCTGATAAACGCAGTGAACACATGAGAACACAGTGGACAGAGCTACTACCCCCACAGCAAGGCATGCTGGGGCATCAGCAGTGGGGCTGGAAAAGAGATGGCATTGTTCATCAAGGCCCAGAAGTCACCTGTTCACTCAGGTATAATTGCTCTGTTAGAGGATCTTACATAACCTAAATTAGATTTCAGTGTGAGCTAAGTATCTTTTTACAAAACATATAGGTAATAATACAAGACACCATAAATATATATGGAGAATTCCTTATGCCTATATATCTAGAATTGTACTTTCAACAGGATCTATAAAGCCATAGCCTTTTCCCCGAAATCAATATTGATTATAAAATCACCATTTAGAGAAAAAAGTAAAAACCAAATCATAAAAGATGGAAATAGTACCTGAACTATTACCTGGAAATTACCATAGTAATGGCCACATTAAAAATCTGCACTTTTTGTGCAAGAGAAAATGTGACATAGATGCCCAAAATTAATGCAATAAACTATCCTGTATCAAAAGAGAATTCTGAATCAGAATAAATATTTGAACACATTTCTTAAGGACAAGTAATAAAATCTTCTTTAAAAAGCAATTTTCCCTAACATGAGGAAAATGAGATTAATGACAAAATATAGTTTTTTCCTATTATAAAAGCAAAATATACCTAAACAAATTGGAAAATACTTAAAATAAAGACAAAAATTATCTCTATGTCTAACTCTAGAGATACACTTTGTTATGAAAATTTTTTTCATGTTACTCAGTGTTGTAATTTGGTATAAAATGTCCCCTAAAAAGTTCATTTATTAATGTTTGGAGTTGTTGTAATTGAGTCATGAGGGTTGTAATCCCAGTAGTGGATAAATCCACTGTAATGGATTTGCCTGGGTGGAGGTGTGGCTGGAGGTGGGTTCCTGGAGGTATGGCCTTAGGGATTTCTCTTACTGTGCTTTGGACCTCCATGATGTGAGGAGTGCAGTCCATGTGCTCTCCTTCTCTGTGTCTATCACTGCCATGCCCTGAGATCCATGTTCTCCAGACTCAATAGACTAAATCTGCAGTAAGAAAATAAATCTTTTCCCTCTAAATTATGTACTCAATTCCTTCTATTACAGCTGCAAGAATGCTAACTGGATCACTCAATTATGTATCCTGGGTTTTTTACCCCATACTAAACATAGGAAAACGTTTCTTTCTATTTTTATTTCAACTATTTTAAACTATAAGAAAGTTTCTTTCTTTCTTTTTTGATGTGGTACTGAGATTAAATGAGCTACACCCCCAATTTTTTTATTTTTTATTTAGAAACAGGGTCAATATGTTGCTGAGGTTCTTGTTGAGGGTAACTTGAAACTGCAATTCTCCTGTTTCAGCTTTACAAATATTGTAATTACAGATGCCTTGGCACATAGCCTTGCCAGATCTTCAGTGAACACAGAGTAGAACAGCTGAAGAGAACACAGTCCCCAGATGCAAAGTGCAAGAGTGACACCAAGTCCTCACAAGTACCTTTGAGTTTATTCCTGATAAAACATACTATGCAAAAGGAGGTATAAATACCCATTATTGAAATTAACTTAAATCTGGATACATTTAAATTTATTTGTATAATTGCTCTTTATTAAATTTATCAGTAAATTTTGGAAAAGTATAAACCCATTTTCTATGCATATATGCTGACATAAAATTCTCACAAACAGCTCACATAAAATGCTCACAGAGCAGCTAGGAGTGGTGGCACATGCTTGTAATCCCCGTGGTTGGGAGGCAGAGACAGGAGGATCACGCAGGTTTGAAGCCAGCCGCACTGGCTTAAGAGACCCTGTTTCCAAATTAAAAAGTATAAAAAAATAGGTCTGGGAGTGTAGCCCGGAGGTAGAAGGGTTTCCAGGAACACCAGTACCCCCCCCCCCACACACACACACTGCTCAAATGCTCACAGAGCAGAATAAAATTTAAATTTCTAAAACAATATTGTTAAAAATTACCAATTTAATTTTTAACTTCTTATTTATAAAAAGCCCAATGTAGAAAGAGACTGGCTGGAAAAGAAGAAAATGAGGGAATGTTCATCTGTTCCGGAAAAGGGTGAATTTAGGTAATTCTTCTGTTCTTTTTCTATTTTACATATGACATCTAATTAGTATATGTTTGTCTCAAGTAAACAATGGTGGAAAGCCTTCTATTTTTTACAGTCTAAATGCAATGAAATTTTGATTTTGTGTAATAAAATTTTACAATAGTAAAATATTATAATAGAAAATTGAAATTTTTTCTCAAAAAATAGTTTGTTTTTTTTTTTGTGGTACTGGGGATTGAACCCAGGGTCATTCTACATTTGAGCTACAGGTCCATCCCTATTTTTTATTCTTTATTTTAAAACAGGGTCTCACAAAGATGAAAAAATGTGGGTTTGATTTGGTAAAATAAGCAGGATTTCAAGAACATGTTTAAATATATATATATATATATATATATATATATATATATATATATATATATATAACATTACATAATTAAATAGCCCTAAAATGCAATCTTTATTCAGTACTGATCTAAGCACTGGTCTACAGAGATGTTATTAACTTAGACATATGAAAAAGAAGGTGATCCAGAGAAAGCAGTACTACAAATAACTCATTAAAGAAAACAATTTTCTGTGAAAATTTTGTATATGTGTAGAAAAGTATTTCTGAAAGATGTTCAACTTCTTTTCTTTTTTATTTTGCATATTTAAAATGTATAAGATGATGTTTGGATATACATATCCACAGTGAAGTGATTATTATAGTCAAGTGAATTAATATCTACCATTTCACAATTACCTTTCTTTTTATACATGAGTGGAAGAGTACCTAAAATCTACTCTATTAGCAAATTTTCAGAACACAGTGTTATATTAGTAACTATAGTTTTCAAACTGTACATTAGATACCTAGATTTATTCATCTGATGTAGCTGTACTTTTTACTCTTTAATTTATATCTCTCTAGTTTCCTACCACCATTCTGAAAGGCACTTTTCTTTTCTCTATTTTTATGTATTCAATTTTCAAATGTTAATTTTCTGTGAGATCATGTATTATTTTTATTTTTCTAACTCATTTAACTTAGAATATCCTCTAAGTTCATCTATGTTGCTGAAAATGTCAGGCTTTCCTACCTTTCTGGCTGAATAATATTTTATTATATATTATATATGTACATGTGTGTTCATATGTATGTTACATGTATATGTATACATCAGAGCTTCTTTACCCATTTATCTGTTAATGGACACTTAGTTTTTTGCATATCCTGGCTATTATTAATAATGTCTCATTATCTTTGAATATATACCCAGAAAAAAGATTGCTGAGTTATGTGGTAGGTCTACTTTTAATTTCCTTCTGAATCTCCATTCTGTTCTCTACAGCATCTCCATCAAAATGCATTCTACATTCTTTAATTTTTTATATATTTATTTGTGTGTGCATGGTGCTATGGATCAAACCCAGAGCCTCACATATGCTAGACAAGCACTCTACCACTGAGCTAAACCTCTAGCCTCAAATCAATAACCATTCTTACCAATGGTGAATGACTGTCTTTTCTCCACACACTCACCAACACGGCGCTCTCTCTCTCTCTCTCTCTCTCTCTCTCTCTCTCTCTCTCTCTCTCTCTCTCTCTCTCTCTCTCCCCTACCTCTCTGAAGCCATTGTAGATTTTATTTTATTCATATCTTCTAATGATTAGTAATACTGAGTACCTTCAATACCAGTAATCATCACATCAGGTCAGGGAAATACAAGTTAAACCTAACTGTGTGTGTGGAGGTAGTACTGGGACTTGAATCCAGGGGTATTCTATTTCTGAGCTACATCCTCAGCCCTATTTAATTTTTTATTTTGAAACAGGGCCTCATTAAAATGCAGAGGGCCTAAGTTTCTTTAAGACTGGCTGCAAACCTGTGCTTCTCCTGTCTCAGCCTCCCAAGTTCTGGAATTCCAAGTGTGCACCACCACTTCCAGCATTAAATCTATTGATGAAAAAAAGTGCACTAAGAAATAAATCCCCTAATTGAATCTCTCCACCATAAAGATTTCCACCCTTTTGTCCCTATGACCTTGGAAAAATGCTCTCAGAGAATCCCTGAGTTTCCAGTTAGCCACTGCAGTCTTCTTGTTCATTGGTATTTTCTTGAGTTTATATTTATAATCACTGAAATGTTAATCATGAAGAAAAATTTACTTAACCCTCCACAAAATAGAGCTAACACCTAATTTTAACTAAACATAACCTGTGCTAAAATTAATAACAGGAGAGAAAGAGAAGGTGACAGCATCCCAGCAGAAGGTGGTAGCAGACAGCAGAGCTACCGAACTACAGTGCATTTGGGCAATGACATATGTGTTTGCTTAACACCATTTTAAATCTATTTCAGGAATTAAGGGCATTAAATGCAATTTACATTTTTTTAAAAATACTGATAAATATTTAATGTGAGAAATTTAGATGAACACTTAAAAATACAAAACCATTAAAATAACCACCAAGCAGACATAAGTACTACAAATAGTTTTATTTGGTACTTTCTAGACTCACGTCATAATGTAGTTTAGTGATACTGACATTCAAGCAGACAGCACTTGATGAGCTTTCTAGGCTCCCTCTTCGATCCTCCCCTTTCCCATTCAGGGTATTGAGATTGACATTGGTGTTCTCACATATATGCATAATATCAATGGAGATGAGTCCTTCATTAATCCTCCCCTTTTCCCAAGACCACCTGACCAGCTCTCCTGGGTTTTTCCTTCATTATCTGAAGTCCCTCTGATGGCCCTGGGACATCACTGCTAATCTGTGGGTTGTGATGGAGTAGGGCACTGTTAGTCACGGGTGTATGTGATTGCCAAGTACAAACTTTGCTTGTGGAGAGTGTTGCATCCTCAACCTGTAGCTGTGATCATGTGGACCTCTACAAGCCTCCAGACTCCCTGCTTTCCAGGCTCAGTTCTTATAAGGAGAGATTGTATCCTTCTGAGCCAAAAACTTGAATGATTCAGCAATTTAATCCCAGAGACACTTCTGTGCTGAGTGGCTTCAGTCATGTGAGATTTTGTTGGCCTCTGGCCTTGAACCTAGTAGTGCTCAAATACTGCTGGGTGAGTTTATAGCCTTCCTAACCTGCAGTATGGTTGGCTGAGTTATTTCACTCAACATACACCACTACTGGTAGTTCTGTGGTGATTACTAGAGATTCTTCAGGGGCATGCTGAATTGCTGATACCAGGTTCTGCCTGCCTGAATATCCCTAATTATTGTCTTATAAATCACATTTTTGCTGTGATTTATAACTGTGGCCTCTGCTCCCTCTCTCCAAGTTATGTTTTACAAACGCAGACCCTGCAGGTCTGTTTTTATTTTTTCCCATATAAGTTCCTGTAGCTGCTTAGGATCTCACTGTGTCAGTTTGTAAACTCATAGGTACACACAAAAAGTAAAATTTAAGTAAACAAAAATTTAAAATCCAGTTACGATTGGTCACTTCACTTTAGCCACTGCAAATAAATGAGTTTACCTTTCTTCTTTCCTTAAAAATATTTTAAGGTAGTGATCTATAATTTTTAAAAACTTGATGATATACATAAGTGATTATATAACTATCATTATTTGTAAAAGTTACATAGCATTCTATGTTTTAGGGGTACTATTATTTATTTAGCTAATTTTCTTCACCATGTATTCTGTTGTATTTTGCCTGTTAGTCATTTTGGGGATTTTTAAGAAATGGAATTACTGGATTTAGAAGTATACCCTTTTAAATTTTTTTTGCTACATATATGTAAAACTGCCAGGAAATATTACCTTAATTTCTAGTCCTACAAAAACTTTTTCATGTAAGTTGAAACCATCACCATGCTGTCTGAAACCTGTCAATGTAATAGATTAAAGATGTTTTCTCCAAAATATGAATTTGCAATTACTTGAAAGGTTTGGGGTGTATGTGTTTGTGTGTGTGTGTGTGTGTGTGTGTGTGTGTGTGTGTGTGTGCTGGAAATTGAACCCAGAGACATTCTGCCTGCTTTATTTTTTATTTGAAACAAGTTCTCCCTAAGTTGCCTGAACCTGCAATCCTTTCCAAGTCTTAGCTTCCCAAGTAGTGGGATTAAACCATGTGCCACCATGTCTAGCTGACATTTTTACATATTTAGTGACCGTTTCTGCACCATATATTTTCAAATTACTTTTCAAATATGTTTTATTCAGTTTTCAAAAGCAATGTAATGTATGTGTTTATACATTCATATATGTATATGCACACATTTAATATTAGTTTGTTGAGGTACATTCATTGCAAAAATCTTCCAATTTGTCTTGTTCTTTTAAGTGTTTTCTGATGTCTTTTGTCATATGGTGATTGCTAACATAGGAAAAATTTTCAGCTTTTTCCTTTGTTACTGAGCTCTCAGTCTTGTTTAAGGCAATATGCATATGATGTATGCATATTATATTATATACATACATGTACATATATACATATTATATATACATATAACATACATATATATACATATATATATATAATCTTTCCCACTGTTGCTCCCATAATCTTTGCTGCTGTTTCCAAAAAGCTCCCACTGCTACAATTTTTTTTCTGAAGGTATTGTTTGGATTTCAGGTTTCGAATTAGGATAATTCAGCCAGGCATGGTGGCGCACGCTTGTAATCCCCGCGCTTGGGAGAGGGAGACAGGAGGATCGGGCAGGTTCAAAGCCAGCCCCGCTAGCTTAAGAGACCCTGTTTCCAAAAGCAAAAAAGTATAAAATAGGTCTGGGAGTGTAGCCCGGAGGTAGAAGGGCTTCCAGGAACCCCAGTACCACCAAAACAACAACAACAACAACAAACAAAAATAAAAGAATTAGGATAATTCAAATCTTAATTCCTTTTCCTATAGGATTAGTTAGTAGCAGGAGAAAATAACTGTCTGATAGATCATTACAAATATTTTTCATATTTCTCTTGAATATAGAATTCAAACTCTTTATTTGAAAATTCTAAAGGATCTAAAAACAAAGTCCAAAGATGGTGGAAGTATTAGCTTTTCACATTTGAAGAAGTCATTATGGGTATAGTACATTACATGCGAGATGCACTGTGAAGATCAGGAAAAAGTCTAGTTGAATAATAAAACAATGAAAATTAAGTCACTTTTGTTTATTAGTGGAGATTGGGCCCAGAGAATTTTTATGTTTGAGCTAGTCCTTACAACTCCATTGCTTTATTTTTTTATTTTGAAACAAGGTCTCACTTACTTGTTGAAAGTCTTGCTGGATTGATGATAGCTGATGTCAAACCTGTGATTCTTCTGTTTTAGTCTCCCAAACG
Source organism: Muscardinus avellanarius (assembly GCF_963383645.1). Taxonomy (NCBI): domain Eukaryota; kingdom Metazoa; phylum Chordata; class Mammalia; order Rodentia; family Gliridae; genus Muscardinus; species Muscardinus avellanarius. Next base: position 80,509,645 of record NC_137789.1, read on the forward strand.
CTGGGATTCAAGGTTTATCCCACCAGTCACTTTGATATCAACATCACATGGAAAGTTTGTGGGCACACTAATATGGAAGTTCAAAGCTACACTTCCACTCCCAAGTTGCTTTAGATATACATCAGGTAATGCAGAACTCTGTTCTAGCCTAAACTGTAGCTCAGAGAGTGTGAGTCATATTAATAAAATATATAAAAATGATTTCATCATTACCATGTAACTAAAAGATCACAAAATGATGGATTTTTTTGTCTCCAGAGATTCCTCTCAGAAATCAAATTTAGAATTTAATAAAAGATAACAAGAATCAACTTCTTTCTTAGCAGAACAGTCAGGTTGATTGAAATATATATTTCCCAGAGAAGTCCTTGGAGACATTTTGCTTTTATGCTAGCAAATAAATGCTAATTCTTTTGTTCCAAAACTTCCTGTCGTAAAGTAAAATTTTAAATTGCTTTCTTTTTATAAGAAAAATATTTTTTTACAAATACAAAAAAGGATTTTTTTTAACTTAAGTCTAGTAGTTTTACAAGTGAAATTGGATCCTGTGGAAGTTTATGAGTGAAAATGTTGCTAACTCAAGGTCTCACAGCTAGTCATGAATCTTGGAAGAAAGGAATTGTAACATTCTCAGACATTCTTTATTCCTGTAACCTTCATTTAAACTGTTACATTTAAATTAGATTAAATTTGACCTGTTAGATGAAGTTTTCAAATAATGATATGTTAGTGTATGCACACACACACACACACACACACACACACAAAATGCATTTTTTATAAAAGTTAGTTAAGAAAACATCAGACGATAAAAAGGTTTCAATTAATTTTTTAGTTAATTAACAATGTGGATTCCAAACTTCCATTTTCTTTCTTTGATTTTTTTTTTTTTTTTGTGGGCCTGAGGATGGAACCCAGGGGCATTTAACTTCCAAGCTACACCCCCTGCCCCATTTTTTATTCCTTATTTTGAAACTAGGTCTCACTGAGTTGCAGAGGGCCTCACTAAGTAGCTGAGGCTGTCCTTGAAAAATTATCCTCTGGTCTCAACCTCCCGAATGCTGGGATTACAAGTGTATGCCACCATGCCCAGCTTTTTAAAAATTTTTTATTGGTGCATTGTTGTCATACATCTTAATGGAGTACAAGATGGTAGAGGCACATATGCACACATTACTCATTTAGGCCTTACCCAGTTCCCATGTAGTCCTCCCTCCTTCCTTCTCAAGTTTGGCTTAGTGATTGACTGAAATGTTTGTGATTGTTCATCATGTACATCAGTCAATGTTCCTCTTTTCCCTTCCCATCCCCTCAATTAGGTTGCCTATTTGCCCTTCTGTAGTTTCTCCTTTTTCACCTAGAGTTCCTCCTATGACCCATTTTCTCCCAAACTTCTGCATATTATGAAGAGCATCCGATATCTTATTTTTGTAACTGACTAATCTCATTTAGCATAATGTTCTTCAGTTCCATCCATTTCCCTGAAAATGACAAAATTTTGTTTTTCTTTATGGCTGAGTAACATTCCATTGTGTACCTATCCCATAGGTTTGTAATCCATTCATCTGTTGATGGACATATTGGCTGGTTCCATAGTTTGGCAATTGTGAATTGTGCAGCTATGAATATAGATATGCATACATCAGTTTTGGTAGTTTGATTTCCATCCTTCTAAGTAGATACCCAGGGGTGGTATTGCTGAATTATATGGTAACATATAGGCATGGGTTCTCAACAAGATCCCATAGCATGAGGAACTAAAAGGCAAATCAATGCATGGGACTGAATTAAACTGAAGAACTTCTGTATAGCAAAGGAAACTATCAAGAACCTCAACAGAGAGCTAACAGAACAGACAACCCAAGAAACTCAGCACTAAGAAAGCAAATCACCCAATCAAAAATGAGCAAGTGAACTAAATAGACACTACATAAAAGAAGAAACTCAAATAGTCAATAAATTTATGAAAAAAATGTTCAGCATCATTAGCAATCAGAGATGCAAATGCAAACTACCCTAATATTTCATTTAACTCCTACTAGAATGACAATCATTAAAAACACACAACAACAAATTCTAGAGAGGATGTGGAAAAGTGGGAACTCTAATGTATTGTTGGTGGGATTTCAAATTAGTGCAAACACTTTGGAAAACAGTATGGAGGATCCTCAGAAGAATAGGAATGTATGATCCAGCAAAATTTCCATTGTTTTCATTTGAAGAAAAGTATTTTCAACTTTGATTTTCTTTTCATTCTCTGGCCAAGAGATTAAAAGAGTTAGTTAAATTTCTGTTACCTAACCAAATAAATGTGTCAAATTTGATCCTATTTTTTTAAAATCTATCCTTATTCTGGATTAAATGAAGAGTATGTTGGAAATGTTAATGTTTTTCATTAAAACAATCCTTTCTCCTTTATGTTTTAGAAATACAAGTTTCTTTTAAACTAGTTTTTTTTTGTGTGTAAATAAAGAAAATCAAACTCCCAATATGTTACCTTCTCTGCACTCCCACCTCCAAAAACAAAACCAACAATTGGAAAAATATGACAAAAATAGCTAAGAATTTTCTGATAATTATAAAAATTTATGTCAGTCTGGATCTACAATTACCACATTCCAAGTTCGGAATGAAATGCGGGATATGTAAAAAAAAAAAAAAAAAAAAAGAAAGAAATAAAATAAAATAAAAACAAGCCTCAACCCAGCAGCTCAGGTTTTAGAATCCTTTTTTTTTTTTAATAGAATTTACACAATCTATACCTAGATCGTGAGGAAAATGTCTGATTAAATCACAGCATATAGAGGAATTGAAAAAGAACAATCATATTCTCTTTAGGAAGGTTATTGTAATCACACACAGTTAATTATAGAAATTTGGCAATTATCTGGGTTAATAAAATCAAAAGTAAATCTTTGACTCCATTACTTAGTTATGTCAATAGAAGCCTATGTTTGTCTCTATTAATCACATTTTAAAATTGGAATTGGGTAAGGGTTAATTGAGTGATGTGTTCATGGTACATGGTACATATGTGCATGTACTCCATTAAAATATATGACTATAATGCACCAATAAAAAAATAAAAATAAGCCAGGCGTGGTGGCGCACGCTTGTAATCCCCGCGCTTGGGAGGCAGAGACAGGAGGATCGCGCAGGTTCGAAGCCAGCCGCGCGCGCTGGTTTAGGAGACCCTGTTTCCAAAATGAAAATGTAAAAAATAGGTCTGGGAGTGTAGCCCGGAGGTAGAAGGGCTTCCAGGAACCCCAGTACCACCAAAAAAAAATAATAATAATAATAATTTAAAAAAATAAAAATAAAAATAAAAATGGATCAAAATCAAAAGTCAGCTGGAAACTTGAGCTAGAAATAATTGTTTTCCCCTATTTGCCCTTCCCTTCCCTAACAGTCACCTAAAAATAAAGCAACATCTATGGAAATCAAGTGCTGAGAAACAGAAAGAAGATACTCTGTAAAACTAGACACACACACACACACACACACACACACACACACACACACACACACACAGAAAGGGAGAGGAGAAGCACATAGCACTCAAGAGCCATGAGAGAGAGAAACGAATCTAGAAAAGTTTAAACAAAATTAAGAAGAGACTAAGTATATGATAAATTCAGCATAATAACAAGATTGATGTTTGAGTTTCACTGTTTTTTTGGAGTGGACTTTATATTTTCTTTTATTTTCCTTGTGACTAACATGATGAGTCTTCACTACAAAACCCAAACAGCAATTTAAATCAAACCAGTAAATTAAATATGCTGGAGGTTTAGAAATAAAATGTCCATAATTTGGAAATTTTGTCAGCAGTGACTCTATTCATTTCTTTTTACAAATCTAAGGCCACCGTTCAAACAGAAAGCTTTATATATAAAAAAAAACCTTTTGGATTCAGTAGAGTTTTACACTGATTTCAGACTAGGGTATAAATTCCAGCATCCTGGTACACTCATATGCCCCAAATGCAAGCGACGCACATTTCTGTCCCAGCTGTATGTGGAGCTTGATCTTGTAATTCTTTAGGAAAGTATTGAGAATTTCACTCTAGTCCTAACTTGAAGCTGCAGTTTTAAGAACTATGGATCTGGTGAATTTGATTTTTAAGTAAAACAAGTGTTACCCCTTATTGAAAGACAAACTGTTCAAAGTGTTGAGGGAATTTTCTCTTTAATATGTGACAGAGTGGGTAGAGAAGTCTTATGAGAATAAGCTTTCTCATGAGATGACACTCTTCACATGCAATGTGAAATGAATCACCCCAAATTTGCCTTTTTGCTAAACATAATTCATTTTTCTCTTCAACTCCCACCCCATCCACCCCCATGGGAACTGAGAAAAGAGACATCATGGAATTATATAAAACAATTTCCCAACTAATGAGCTATTTCCAGGGATCTATCAGTCACTTTAGGTTATATCAGATACTAATTATACACAGAGATGGACTGACTATACCTGCAACTTACAAAATTAAATTGCTCATTTACATTTTAAATGTGAAAAATAAATGTATTACCATTTTTAGGGAAAACATATCAAAAACTTTCACAAATGTTACAGTAAAGGACAAATTTACCAACTGTAGAAGAGGATTTCACACTATGTTCACATAGTTAAAAAAAATGAGGGTTTTCTTTCCAGATATTTGCTATTTTGGACCAGTTATTTATCCTCTCACTGACATGATTTTCTCATATGTAAAATTAATAATAATTGCATGTACTAGTAACCTTAAGAATCAAATTGAATAATGTGTCTGAAGGTTTGTAGTGAATCATAAGGCACTATATAAATATGATGTACTAGCAGAAAATCCCATTAAAATATATGGGTCAGAACCCAAAGATGTTCATAATAAATGGTTCCAGGACTTTTTATCCCTAGTGATATTCAGTACAGAGATGATGTCAACATGGGTTCTTTCTAAGGCAGACTAAGCAGAAAATTTGTGGATAGGTAGCAAGGAGGTAACCCCTGTAAACACAGGAAAGGAAGTGAGAAAATGTACATGATTATCAGGAAACAGACAATTTAATAGAGTGTGATAGCAAGTTAGTTACTCCCATGAGCAGTGGCCTTATCCTGCTGAGGACACTTCAGAAGCCCTATCAGAATCTGTACCTAGAGGATGGAGAGTGCTTGTTGGGGATACAAGCCCATCCTGATCATTACCACCTACACCTCCAGGCTGGATTCTTGAGACAGTATCCTTGCCCTTGGGCAGAGAAGACATACCAGTGTTGGATATCTGTCCATCACAGCTACAGAGGCTCAGAGCACCCTGCCTGTGGGCAGAGTTGACAGGTGTGGTCCTACTACTGCTATGGCTCAGTTCAGCACAGAGAACATGACAGCCCTTCAGAAGAGCCTTGCCAAGAAAATGGAACCTAGGTTTCTTTGCCTAATGTATTCTATTACCTTCTTCATTTTTAATTCAGACTTACTTGGCATTCAAATGAATAGAAGGCAGTAGAAGAAGATGGAAAATACTGTGTCCTACCACCAGGCATTTCCAGGTTTTTGGCTTCAGAAGGAACATAAATGAGTTTGTATTTGCTCAAGTCATATTTATTTATTTATTTATTTATTTATTTATTTATTTATTTATGATGTACTAGGAATTAAACCAGGGCCATCCTTCCACTGAGCTACATCCTCAACCCTATTTTTTTCTATTTTATTTTTTACTTTGAACCAGAGTGTCACTAAATTATAGAGGCTATCCTTGAGCTGCAATACTCCTGTCTCAGCTTCCCAAGTAATGGGATTACAGGCATGCACCATCAATGAAAAGAAAGAGGAGAAAAAATGAAGATAAAGGGGAGGAGAAAGGAGGAGAAGAAAGAGGAGAAAGGAGCAGGAGAAAGAGGAGGAGAAAGGAAGACAATGAAGAAGAAATCTTCATGTACATGTCAGGTGAATGGGAGTAAAGGGTGCCCTATGCGTGTTTATTCAGTTATGTGTCAGTTCTCATTGTCTCTCAGACAAAAACTGGAAATCTTTTCCTCATTATATAGACATTATGGTATGAACGTGAGAGGACAAGTTTTAACTTTTGGGCAACATGAGGCTATTGCTGACTCATCAAACAATGGAAAGTCTGGATAAGTAGTTTCATCCAAATGATAGTGTCTGTTACCAATGTCCTCAGCAGCATTGAATCTTTTAGAATATTTGCCAAGCTCATGTACATAAAATCTAAGACTCCTATTTGCTTCCAGAAAAAATATTTTGGTTATAAAAACTCTTTTTCCTTTTCAGCTTTTCTTCTTGCAGTCATAGAACATGAGTGAAATGTCTATATAATGTTTGTTTCAAAACAGTCAAGAACAAATAATAAGCTTAACAAGTGTCATTTTTTCCTTTAAAACATTTCTAATCTGGGGGGAGTGTTTTATGTTACTGTTTGTTTCAGATGATTTGCTTTTATCTGTTTGAATGCTTGTTTTTACCCTAAAGCATATACAAATTTTCATTAGTCTCTGTTATATTTTAGAGGGGTAAAAAGTAGGCTTCCTTAAGTATTGACTAAAATATAGATCTATACAACCAGGAAGTATTTTTATCCTTAAATTTAAAAATCTTAATATTAGAATAAATAAAATTAATATAGCATTTATTTTATTATGTATTACATTTTAGAAACCACAGTTTACTTTAATTTGGGTGTTGGACATCCCCCAAAAGTCCATATATTAAGAGCTTGATCATCAGGATAGTGCTATTAGGAGATGGTAGATCTTCTGGAAGCAGGGCTTAATGGAAGGCTCTTAGGTGATAGGAGCATGTTCTAGAAAAAGACTGTGGGACCTTGAACTCTTCCGCTTTGTTTCATAACCATGAGGTGAGCAGTCTTCTGCCATGTAATCTCTGCCATTTGGCATCCCCTGACCCCCATAGACAGAAGGTCCAAAGCAATGGGCCTGCTCAATATTGGGCTAGAAATTCCAAAACTATGAGCCCAAACTAATCTTTCCTTTTTGTAAGTTGATTGTCTCAGGCTATCATGATAGTGATGGAAAGCTGACTAACACACAGTACAAGTATCATTTTTATCTTCACAATAAAAATAGAAAGCTCACATGTGTAAATGCACATAAAATAAACTACACACCACCATAACAGTGTCGATCACACTACCCAACTACATCAGCTTAACATTTTTCCCCACCTACAGAAAATTTCTGTGTTTTAAAAAAGATCAAAAATCTCAAAATACTTGTAATTTTCAACAACAGAAATGATTGCATCTCACTACTCCTACAGCCAGCCTGGGAAGCATATTGTGCAGGCAACTGTGCTGTGTCGGTGAGTACCAGAGCTGCCCCTCAGAAAAAAGTAACTCTAATGTCAAAAGTGCAAAACAGTGAAACTATTCACACCTACTGCTGCTGTATGTAATGTTTTATTTGCTTCACCAAAAAGGATTTGCTTTGTGTTTAGTAATTTCATTGAGATTTCAAGATTCCAGACTAGAGCTAAATAGTGATTATGCTGCAGATATTATTATATAGCAAACCACCATGTATACCTCAGAAAAACAAAACTAAATATTCAAAGGAAATGACAATCATGAAATTACAAGTTATTTGAAAATAATCATTTTAGACTTTAAATTAGCTAGTGACAAATTAGCCCCTTTTGAATGTGTGTCCATTGGCATTCCTAAAAAGCTATAATCTAAAAGATTGACCACATAACTTAGAGGAAAGAAGATTTATTTTCTTACTGTTGTTGTCTCAGTCCATGTGAGTCCAGGGACCACAGACATCAGGGCATGGTGGCAGGAAGCAGAGAAAGGGAGAACACATGGGCTGTGCTCACACTATGGGTGCTAGAGGCAAGAGAGCAAGCCAGGGGAAGAAGAGCCCTCTATAGAGTCTCCAGGGCCATGCCCAGGGACTGCCACCTCCTCCAGTCACACCCGCCTTGCCTAACAGGTTATCACCAGGTGAATCTATTAAAATGAATTTAACCATTTCTGGGATTACAACCCCCATGACTCAATTATATCAATCCTGAATATTAATAAATGAGCTCTTTAGGAGTTATTTTACATCTAACGTGTGTGTGTGTGTGTTTGTGTGTGTGTGTGTGTGTGTGTGTGTGTGTGTGTGTGTGTGTTTAAAGGAGAAGGAGGTTTGGGGTATTTATTCAGAAAGAAAAATCTAAAACATAAAGTTTTGTAAAAAATAGACAGCTCATATATTACAATATGATAGATCCATAGGTTTACATTCCCAAGGCTTAAAAACATCCTACAGAAAAAGACCATGATTTCCCATATGTAATAGCACTTTGCATTTGTATATGGATTTGTAGTTCACAAAGCACTTCAAATGATGCATTGTTTCATCTGCTCACTATAGAAACTAATATTTTTCTTTACTGAGGGTGTTAAAATCAGGCTTTAACAAAATTTCTTCTATGATCAGAGAGGCAAGTTCAGAGACAAGATGTGACAATGGCTGGATCAATTGGTCCAGGGATAGCTAGAATTGAGGCAGGAAGACAGGCCAGGGTGGAGGACACCTGACCATGGGAGTGGATCCTGGATAGCCTGAGCAATTTAGCTATCCTAAGTCAGATCTGCTGAGACCATCAGCTCACCTCCAAACTTGTAACCACATGCCATTTTTCTACCTCAAATGCCTAGAATCTGCAGAATCATCTAAATGTTCTTACTTTACCATCTCCAGATTCTCCATAATATTTTATAATCCTAGATCTAAAACTTTTCTTTATACTCCATAACGCCATGGACTCAAGAGCTGAACATTTTTTATTACATATTCCAGAAATGGTTCCTCATATTTTTGTTTGTCACTTTCCATTTTGGGAAAAACTAAAAGTATCTCTGTTTTGTGTTGTTGAAAATCCAGCACCCTAGCTGGGCGTGGTGGCTCACGCTAGTAATCCCTGTGCTTGGGAGGCAGAGACAGGAGGATCACGAAGGTTCGAAGCCAGCCGCGCTGGTTTAAGATATCCTGTTTCAAAAATATAAAATAGGTCTGGGAGTGTAGTCTGGATGTAGAAGGGCTTCCAGGAACCCCAGTACCACCAAAAAAATAAATAAATAAAAATAAATAAAATTCAACACCCAAATCTCCCATTCAACAAAAAACATATTGTTCAAGAGCTGTGTTGAGAGTCTCATTTCATACAATCATTTTATCAAGCAGGACACTATCAATCACCCTTCTCTTTAAGGAAGCAGCATACATAAATACCACTTACTCAACAGCTTTTTAGTGTGTTGCGAAAAAACAGGAAGACCAGGTCAATAATTTTAGAATCAAGTTACTCCACTATTTGCTTTCAGCATTGTTTTTAATGTGAAATGCTTATTTTTTTAATAATTTGTCTTTTTGTTATGTGATAAGTAAATTGAATTCCCAAGTATGGATAACTAGTAAACAATCAGTACCACAATAAGAAAAGCAATTGAAATGCTGTGCCCTGTGTTAAGTCTGGAAGGCCTCCAGTTGGTTTCAAGAAGGAGGCTACTTAAATGTACTCTGAAGAGACTATAAACCTAGCAATGACCATGAACAGCATTCCACCAAACATTTCAGCAGGATGAATTGACAAGGGGTAGGTGAATCATGTGGATTAGTCACATTTTAGATTACTTTTATATTTGTATCATTGGTCCTTTTAAAAACAAAGCCCACATAAACTGAAACCTTGAATATATTTCTACTAGCTGCTGTCAGCAATGCTTTAATCATTTATTGCTCACTCAGTATAACAACCAGATGTTCCAATTTTCAGGACTTTCCACCCACCTTCAAAATCCCCGACACGATTCTAATTACCCACTTTCAGCTACTTGTTTCTTTGGCTGTGGCTGAAAACATTGTAGAGCTGGCATCAGAATGCCACATGCAGAAAGCATGTCCATAACAGCTTGTACTTAAATAAGTTGCTATTCTGAAGACACAATGTGGAAATTCCACAGCCTAATTGGACATAAAAGTGTTCTCTTTGAAGTCTAAAAAAGATGCCTTCTTAAAAGTGAGTGGTGATTTAATGGGAAAAAAACTGTCATGAAGTTAGAACATCACATCGATACTCAAGTCAAGTTCATTTCATGTGAATAACTAATTTCTTTCTCTGAAAAACAAGTTTGATAATATTTTTACATATTACTCTGGAGACTCTGGAGGCAGAAGTGTAGTGGTTCTAGTAAAGTGTGAACATCCACAATGAAGTGTAAACTGTACATACAAGTTATAAGAGGATTGTGCATTTTCAAATATTAAATAGGAAAAGTATTATTTTTCATACAAGTCCACATTGCATATCCAAGATAACTCCAAAAATAAAGGTGTTTGAAACCCTTATAAGAAAAGATAAAGCTAAGAGAATTTGCATATATAAGCATATACATGTATATACATGCATTTGTATATATGACGTGTGTGTGTGTGTATATATGTATATTTATATATGAAGAGAGAGAGAATGCAAACTCTAGCCAGAGAAATGCTGCATAACTATATTAATGTAAGACAAAGTAGTTTATAAAATAAGCATTCAGAGACAAAGATTAATAACTCATTAAAATAAAAGTATTATTATCCAATAGGAAGTTATAACAAGAACTGATATTAAAATATAAAAATATGACTGATATTAAAATATGAAAATATGAGATATAGATATGACACACTAAGAAAATCTATTTTCTTAAAGATGTGTATTAAGAAAAAAAACTGAAGATAATGATTCAACTTAAGCTAGAAAAATAAAGCAAAATAAATTAGAATAAACTAAATTAAATTTACTTAATTTAAAAAGAGAATTGAAAATTAATTTAAAAAGAAAATTGAAAATGACAATATTGGTGCTTTAGAGAAATAATATGGTTCGTAAGCTCCTGACAAGCATGATCACCTTAAACAACAAAGCTAAAGACAATTTCATGTCCTGATGGAAAGGGGACATAAGCACAGAGTTTACAAAAAATAGAAAGTGGGTAATTAGAACCAATGTATTCTCATGTATGTGAAATCTTATATCAAATCAACACTTCATATAAAAATTTCATTTAAAAGTATAACTCATATAAAAGGACACTTTATATAAAAGGACACTTCTTATAAAAGGAGAATTTACTAAAACTGAAGTAACAATATCGTAATTGCTCCAAAGAACAAGAAACTGTAATTTAAAATTTTACATACAAAAGAAATTTCTTAACTATTTAACAAAGTATAGCCAAGTCAAGCATGGTGGTACACACTTGTAATCCCAGTACCTGGGGGGCCAAGACAAGAGGATTGGAGGTTTGAGACCAGCCTTGGCAACTTAGCAGGACTCTCAGCAACCTAGTGAGACCCTGTTTAAAAAAATAAAATAAAAAGGGATAGGGGTTAAGGTTGAATGCCCCTGGTTTCAATGCCCAGTATCACACAAACAAAATAGAGTATTGCCAATCATACACAATCTCTTAAGTAATATATATATTGAATAATATGTAATAAATAATACACATTACATATATAAAGTCTTCTCAACCTATCCCATGTGTTCATATTCAGAGAAGAATGTTAAAATAAAGAAAATTTATAGACCTATATCACCCATGAATTAAGATAAAAATAAAATTTTGTCTGTCCAAATCCAACAATTAAATAAAAAGATAATGCATCATAAGTAAGCTTGGTATTACAGAGATACAAGGATCTTAATATTTAAAAAATTAGACTGGGGCCCCGGGCCGTACCACGCGTAGCACACCAGACCCCTGGAGAAACTGGGCCCAGTAACCTGGGTCCCGGGCGGGGGTCACACGGGGCACGCCAGGGGTCGCGGGACTCTGGGCCCCAGGCTGAGTAGTGTGGAGCATGCTGGACCCATGGGGAAACCAACTGGGTCACAGTGCTACTGAGTGCCTGATCCCACTACTTCCTCAAACCATATATACTGTCTTCTCTTATAAAAAAAAAAAAAGGAAAAGAAGAAGAAAAAGAAAAAGGAAAAATATCGGAGAGGAGTTAAGAAAGCTGTGGTGGATGCCAGGACACTGGAGATGCAGACAAAACTTATCCAAATGCACTGGAACTCATGGAAAAATTCCCCATGAAGGAGGACTTCTGTTTCTCTATATTGTTAAGAATCTTGGACATCACCTGTAAGGAGAGAGGTTAGCAGAGACCAAGAAGAAAGGTGGTGTTGAAAGCGGTCTCCACGATGGCAGTGGATACTTGTATTCAGGAGAAGCAGAAATTGGATCCTTACCAACCTTATTTTTTTGGAGAAATTACACCAAATGTTGAATGCTACCATCACGCATGCTTAGGAACACTGGACAACATTCAGAGTGGAAAAAGAGCCTGGGAAGGATTTGAAATGGTGGAGGCAGTGGCCAGTACTCAGGGGAGGCAGAGATCTGATGCATTACACCTGGAACCTTTGAAATAATAACCCCAGAGGCAGAATGTTACCACCATGCACCCTTGAGAATGTGGGAGAATTGGTTGGGCGAAGAGGGTGCTCAGATTGGAGCCTGCCGAGGGGTGAGGCCGGCGATGAACATAGCAAAGCTGAGATTGGAGCCTGCCATGAGGCAAGGCTGGTGCTGGAGCCTCCGAGGCCGGGATCGGAGCCTGCCGAGGGGTTTGGCCGGTGCTGGGGCCAGTGAGGCCAGGATTGGAGCCTGCCATGAGGCAAGGCCAGTGCTGGGGCCTTCGAGGCCAGGATCGGAGCCTGCCAAGGGGTTAGGCCAGTGCCGGGGCCAGCAAGGCCAGAATCGGAGCCTGCCGTGAGGCAAGGCTGGTGCTCGAGCTTTGAGACAGTGATTGGAGCCTGCTGAGGGGTTAGGCTGGTGCTGGGGCCAATGGATGGCATCAAAGCCTGCCGAGAGGCAAGGCCACTACTGGGGCCTCCAAGGCCGAGATCGGAGCCTGCCGAGGGGTTAAGCCGATGCTGGGGCCAATGAGGCTGTTATCGGAGCCTGCCACGAGGCAAGGCCGGTGCTGCAGCCTTCAAGGCTGGGATTGGAGCTTGCCAAGGGGTTAGGCCAGTGCCAGGGCCAGCAAGGCTAGCATCGAAGCTCACCGTAGGGAAAGGCCGGTGCTGGGGCCTCCGAGGCCTGCATTGGAGCTGGCCGAGGGGTTAGGCCAGCATCGGAGCCTTCCGTGAGGCAAGGCTGCTACTGAGGCCTCCAAGGCCAGGATTGGAGCCTGTTGAGGGGTTAGGCCAGTGCTGGGGCCAGCGAGGCCGGCCTCGAAGTTTGCCATGAGACAAGGCCTGTGCTGGGGCCTCCAAGGCCAGGATAAGAGCCTGCCAAGGGATTAGACCAGTGCCGGGGCCAATGGCCGGCCTCGGAGCCTGCCATGAGACAAGGCCGCTATTGAGGCCTCCGAGCCCAGGATTGGAGCCTGCTGAGGGGTTAGACCAGTGCTGGGGCCAGCGAGGCTGGCATCGGAGCCTGCTGTGAGGCAAGGCCGGTGCTGGGGCCTCCAAAGCAGGGATTGGAGCCTGCCGAGGTGTTAGGCCAGTGCCGGGGCCAGTGGCTGGCATCAGAGCTTGACAGGAAACAAGGCCGCTACTGAGGCCTTCGAGGCCAGATTTTGGAGCCTGCCGAGGGGTTAGGCCAGTGCTGGGGCCAGTGAGGCTGGCATCGGAACCTGCCATGAGGCAAGGCTGGTGCTGGGGCCTCCAAGGCTGGGATTGGAACCTGCTGAGGGGTTAGGCCGGTTCCGGGACCAATGGCAGGCTTTGGAGTCTGCCGTGAGGCAAGGCTGCTACTGGGGCCTCCGAGGTCGGGATAAGAGGTTGCCGAGGGGTTAGGCCGGTGCTGAGGCCAGTGAGGCCGGCATCGGAGCCTGCCATGAAGCAAGGCCGCTACTGGGGCCTCCAAAGCTGGGATTGGAGCCAGCTGAGGGGTTAGGCTGGTGTCCGGGCCAGCGAGACCAGAATCAGGGCCTCCCATGAAGCGAGGCCGCTGCTTAAGCCAGCGAGGTCTGGATCAGTTCACCAGGTAGTCAGGCCACTACTGGGGCCATCAAGAGTGGGATCGGTACTTGCAACGTGGCATGCACAGAGAAATATCGCAGAAAATAAAAATCAGATGCTTCCCCTAATCAGCAATAACTAGGAGGAAAGGAACAACAGGAAGATGTTGAGTTATAGAAAGGGCCCTATAGTGAAGTAATTAAGGTGACCAATCAGAGGGTATGGAATAGGGGAGGATGGAGCCTCTTTAAAATGCAGGAGGTACATAAACAAATGTATCAAAGTTAATCACCAAACACTTGTGGGATCCAGGGAGGGGAAGGGAATGGGATGGGGGCTGGATGAGGGCTAATTGGATGATGTGTGCTTGTATATCCTCTCAAGTCTTGTACTCCAATGTGATTGATATATGACTACAATGCACCAATTAAAAATAAAATAAAATAAAATAAAATGAAAAAAAATTAGTCAGGCGTGGTGGCGCATGCTTATAATCCCAGTATTTGGGAGGCTGAGACCAGAGGATTGCAGTTTACCGACAGCCTCAGCTACTTAGTGAGGCCCTCCACAACTTAGTGAGACCCTGTTTCAAACATAAAGAATAAAAAATGGGCAGAAGGTGTAGCTAAGAGGTTAAATGCCCCAGGTTCCATCCCTAAAACTGCAAAAAAAAAAAAAAAATTAATGTAGCCGGGCATGGTGGCGCATGCTTGTAATCCCAACGCTTGGGAGGCTGAGACAGGAGGATCACACAGGTTCAAAGCCAGCTTCAGCTACTTAGTGAGGCTCTCAGGAACTTAGTGAAACCCTGTTTCTAATAAAAATATAAAAATAGGTCTGGGAGTGTACCCCAGAGGTAGAAAGCCCCTGGATTCCATCTCTAGTACCAATAATAATAAATGAATAAATAAATAAATAAATAAATAAATAAATAAACAAACATAAATGTAAAGCAGAAAAAAAATCATATGAGCACTTCAACAGTTGCAGAAAGCAATTTGATAAAGTTGATAATCATATTTAATAAAAATTCTAATCAGACTTTTATGACCAGGCATGGTATGATACATCTGTAATCCCAGTACTTGGGTGGCTGAGAAAGGAAGATTACAGGTTCAAGTCAGTCTCAGAAATTTAGCAAGGCCCTCAGTAATTTGCAAGATGCTGTTTCAAAACAGAAACTAAAAAGGCTGAGGGTGTGGCTTAGAGGGAGGTAGAATGACCCTCCAGTTCAATTCCCAGTTTAAAAAAAAATAAAAGTTCTTAGTAGGTAGTAGGACTTAGTAGTAAGAATTCTTTTGTCCTCTCTCTCTCTCTCTCTCTCTCTCTCTCTCTCTCTCTCTCTCTCTCTCTCTCTCTCATCTCTTTTTATGGAACCCAGGGACATTCGACCTCCAAGCTACAATCCCTGACCTATTTGAAACAGGGTCTCACTAAGTTGCAGAGGACCTCAGTTAAGTAGAAGAGGCTGTCCACAAACCATGAACCTCAGTCTCAGCCTCCCGAAAGCTGGGATTACAAGCTTGAGCCACCACACCCGGCTTGTAAATTCTTTTTTTTTTTTTTGAAATTTTCATTGGTGCATTGTAGTCATACATCTTAATGCAGTAAAAAATGGTAGAAGCATACATGCACACATGACTCATTTAGCCCTTACCCAATTCCCACCCCACTCCCTCCCTCTGCCCTCCTTCCCATGTTTGGCTTAGTGATTAACTTTCATATGTTTGTTAATGTACACCATGTACATTGTTGTTGGCATTGCGAATTAGTGCAGCCACTTTGCAAAACAGTAGGGAGGATCTTCAGAAGAATGAATACAAACTAACCATATGATCTATCAATTTCTGAGTATCTACCCAAAAGAATGAAAACCAAACTACCAAATGAATGCATGAATATCTATATTCATAGCTGCACGATTCATCATTGCCAAACTATGGTAACAGCCAAGATGTTCATCAACAGATGAGTAGATTACAAAACTATGGGATATGTAAGAGTTTTAATAAAAACAAACTACAAAATCCTACCTGAAATGAAATGATAAAATGTTAAAACTGTTATCTTTTGTAGTAGGGAATAAAATAAGAATGCCTACTGTCACCATTGATATAAAGGCAGAAAACAAGAGCCATAGAACAGAGTAGAAAACTCGGAAACAGAACCACTCATATTTGCTTTTGACATATAAAGAACCACCAAAAAAAGTGGCATTTTTACTCCATGAGAGTCAATCAGATAACCATATCAGAAAATATAAAATTTTCTTTCTTCTTTAAAACAAAATAAAACATCAATTACTATTTTTTTGGTGTTGTAATCATGCATCTTGATGAAGTTCAGGATGATAGAGACATACATGTACACAGTACTCATTGAGCCCTCCCCTAGTCCCCACCCCACTTCCACTCCCTCCCCACTTTCCTGTGCTCAACACATTGATGGACTTTGATAAGTTTGTGTATGTCCATCATGTTCATTGAGAAGTTTTCCTCTTCAAGTCTTCCTCCCCCCTCCTATCTCTCTCAATTATATCCCTGCCATTACTCCACTAAGCTTTCTTCTCTTTTGTCTGGAGATTCTTCTGTGCACTGATTTCTCCCTCTTTTGTATATATGAGGGATAACATCCAACCTTTGACTTCTTGTGACTGACTAATCCTACTTAGCATAATATCCTCTAGTTCCATATATTTTTCTGCAAATGACATAATTTTGTTCTTCTTTATGCCTAAGTAAAATTCAATTGTGCATATATCTCATAATATTATAATCCATTAATCTATTGATGGACATCTGAGCTGTCTCCATAGTTTGGCAATTATGAATTGTGCATCTATAAACATAGATGTGCACGCATTACTATGGTATAGTCTTGTTAAAAATTTTATTGGGTACTCAGCAGTGGGATAGCTGGGTCATTTGGTAGATTCATTCCCATTTTCCTGAGGACCCTCCACACTGTTTTTCAAAGTGATTGTACTAATCTGAAATCCCACCAACACATCCTCACCAGCATTTAATATTGTTTGTCTTCTTAATGATCACCATTCTATTTAGAGTTAGGTAAAATCTTGGGGTAGTTTTAATTTACATCTCTCTGATAATGATGTTGAAATTTTATATATATTTATTGACCATTTGATGAATTTCTTCTTCTGTGAGGTGTTTAGTTCATTTGCCCATATTTTGATTTGGTTGTTAAATTATTTTGGCAGTGAGTTTTTTCATTTTTCTGTATATTCTAGATATTAGACTTCTGTATCTAGAAGAGTAGCTAGCAAAGATCTTCTCCCACTCTGTCTGCTCTCTGTTAAGGTTTTTGATAGTTGTTTAATGCAACCCCACATATTAAGCAATGCTTTTTCTTATTATTTGGAGCCTTATTAAGAAAGTTTTTACCCATGCATATATGTTGTAGTTTTGATCCTATGCCCTCTGGATGGAAACCAAGGATATTCTACCTCTAAGTTACATTCCCAGCCCTATTTTTTATTATTTTTATTTTGAAACAAGGGTCTTCCTGAGTTTCAAAGGGCCTCACCAAGTAGCTGAGGCTGTCCACGAACTGTAATCCACCTATCTTAGCCTCCCAAATGCTGGAATAACAAGCAAGAGCCACCACGCCTGGCTTCAACTTTTTTTTAAGTTCTTCTTTTTATCATTTTAGGTTGGTATTTTTGGTTAGGTTGGCTAATGGTTTATCTTTTCTTTTTTGAGAAAGCAGCTTAGTTTTATCGATTTTTTTCTACTTCATTGATTTTGCTCTAATTTTAGTAATTTTCTGTCTTCTACTGACTTTGGGATTATACTTCTTTCTTTTAAAGGGCTTTGAGGTGTATCATTAGGTTGTTTATTTGGTGGATTCCTGTTCTTCTTATGTGAGAATTCACTGCTATAAATGTTCCTCTTAATACTGCATTCAAAGCCAGGCATGGTGGCTCACGCTTGTAATCCCAGCATTTTTGAGGCTGAGACCAGAGGATCACGGTTTGCTGACAGCCTCAGCTACTTAGTAAGGTCCTTCCCTTAGTGAGGTCCTTCTTTTATAAAGAATAAAAAATAGGGCAGGGAGTATTGCTCGGAGGTCAAATGTCCCCTGGGTTTCATCTCCAGACCCACACACACACAAAATACTGTCTTCAAAGTGTCCCAGATATTTGGAAATGTTATGTCTCTATTTTTGTTTGTTTCCAGGATTTTTTCGCTCTTATTTCTTCTATGACTCAGTCCTCACTTAGTCTCTATGTGTTTAAGAAATTTCTCTGGGTCAATCTTCTTACTGTTGATTTTTAAAATTATTTTATTATAATATGAAAAGATGCAGGAAATTATGTCTCACTTTTAAAAATTTCCTAGTACTTTCTTTGTGGCCCAGGATATGGTCTATTTTAGAGAAAGCTCTGTGAGCAGCAGAAGCTATAGTTGGATGAAATATTCTATATAAATCTAGCGGGTCCATTTGGTTCATGGTGTTCTTAAGAACTGAGGCATTTTTGTTGATCTTTTGTTTGGAAGATCTTTCTAGTGATGTGAGAGAAGGTTGAAGTCTGCCAGTATTACTGTACTGGGATCTAGGTGAGAATTAATGTCATGAAGAGTTTGTTTCATAAAAGTGGTTGCACTTTTGTTTGGGACATAAAAGTTGATTATCATTATAGCCTCTTGTTTGATGGTTTCTTTATTTTTGTCATACATTTATTTATTTATTTTTCAGAAAAAATTTATCCTAACATGAAATATGAACTCTACATACCCAAAACAATCTCGAAAAAGAACAAAGCTAGAAGATGTACATTTTCTGATTTTAAACATTATAAAGCTACAATAAGTGAAACAGTGTAGTACTGCTCTAAAGGCAAATATATAAACCAGTGGAGTAAAATAAAAAGCCTAGAAATAAATTCTTCCATATATGGTCAAGTTATTTTTGACAAGGTTTCCAAGAACATTTGGTGAAGGAAATAATAATCTTTTCACTAAATATTGTTGAAAATAATAGTTATGTGAAAAAGAATAAAATTGGACCCTTACCTAACACCATATACAGATACTAACTCAAAATAGATAAAAGACCTAAATGTAAATCTTAAGACTATAAACTTTTAGAGGAAAACCTGGATCATAACATTTCACAACATTGAAATTGGCAGTGATTTCTTGGATATAATTTCAAAGGCACAGGCAACAAAAAAACAAACTTCGTAAAAAATAAAAAAATATTGTACATCCAAAGACAAAATATCAAAAAAATTTTTTGACAAAATGTCAAAGACAAAATGTCAAAAAAGACAATGTAAACAGAGTTAAAAGTTACTGATAGAATGTGATAAAATATTTCCAAATTCTATAGCTGAAGGTATATTAATATTCCAAATAGAAATCCTAAAAATTAGCAACAATAAAAACAAGCAATACAGTGTGTGTGTGTGTGTGTGTGTGTGTGTGTGTGTGTGTGTGTGTGTGTGTGGTGTGGTACTGGGGTTCCTGGAAAGCCTTCTACCTCTGGGCTATATTCCTAGACACCTATTTTTTTATATTTTTATTTGGAAACAGGGTCTCTTAAGCCAGCAAGGCTGGCTCTGAACCAGCGCGATCCTTCTGTCTCCGCCTCCCAAGCCACGGGGATTACATGGTGTGCCACCATGCCCAGCCAAACAATAAAATTTAGAAATAGGTAAAAGACTAAAATAAATAGTGAATCTCCAAAGATAACCAATCTTAGTTGCCTGCTGGATGAAAAATCTTGTTTCTCTGGTTCTGGTGTGTATTACCTATTTCTTCTTTGTAGTTAATCTCTTTGAGTATTTTCTCTAGCTCTGGTTTTGAAGACATAAATTCCTTCAGTTTCTGTTTGTCATATAAGCTTCTTATTTCCCCATCTAATTTGATAGATAGTTTTGCTGGGTAGGAAATTTTGGGCTCGAAGATGTTTTGCTAAGTGCAAAGGTCAAGAATCTACCTGGCCCTCAGCTCTATTGTATTGGGCAGTATTGGTTGCTCATCAACTAGGGTGCTTTGAAGTCACACACAAAGTTTATCTTTCTTATATCCAGGCCGGATCCCAGAGGAGAGGAGGTAAACAGAGGGACTGGTTGACTCTATTGTAGTTTTAGGGCTAATGATTAGAGAGGAACTCTGCATTGTAATCACTCCCTGCCTGAATGCTTGCACAGCACCTAAGCTCTAACTAGATTTTACATTTTGGAAATTATCAGAGCAATTCTCCTGTACCAGCACATTAATATTGATGCCTCTTTCCAATACTGGTACATTTCCCCCCTCTGTCTTCTCTAGCCAATTTTATTATAGCTCAGAGCAAGGCAGGGGGCGTCTGAGAGCTCAAATATTTTACCAGAAAATTTATCTTCCACAGAATCAGTCTGTCCCACAGTCCTGATTTTTGGGATCCATTTGTGTGGAAAGTTAATAGAATCATTACCAAAAGAACAATAGCTATGAAAGAATATCTAAGAGCAAGGAGTACTCCTGCTAATGAACCCAGCTTTTCCTCAGGGCTTGCCTCCTTGAGGTTTGTGCCAAGTCATGTGTGCAGTGTCACCGCAGACTCCAAGGGAAGCAGGGCCATGACAGATTTCATCCTTTATTTCTTTTAGACTCTCTCTAAATTATTTTCAAAGATCCTGTATTATTTCTACAGTTATATTCCTGATTTGATCTTCTGGACATCTCTGAATTTCTGTGTTATCAGGTTCTGATAATAAGGGGTTGTGGGCATTCATTTCTCTCTTGTTGTTCCTCTTTCCCATGATTTCAGAATTTTGTGCCTTCCTGGGTCACTACTACTTCACTTAGGGTGCTCTGTATCTCAAGTCTGTGGTAATTTCAGCCGCCACTACTCCTTTACTGGGTTGTATCACAAAGTCTCAGACCAAAGGAGTTAATCAAGATTGCACGAGACCATGGGGGTGTGGGCTGGGTGTTTTCCCACTTGGAGCTGCGACTAGGGTGTGGTATCCCTGCCACTGCTACTCCTTCACTGGGTTGGATTGCAAAATCTCAGACCCAAGGAGATTATCAAAGTGGCACAAGTCCCTGGGAGTGCAGTACAGGGATTTCTTCTTTAGGGGTGGCAATTTCACTCACAGTTATTGTGTGCACTGATCAGGAGCTGTCGCGGGGCATGGTGAACTCACTGTCACTGCTGGCAATATGGCACTGCTTTCATGCCCTCGGCCGTGAGGATGGCACTGTTGGCAATATGGCACTGCTGCCACCCCCTCGGCCATGAAGCTGGCACTGCTGGCAATATGGCGCCGCTGCCATGCCCTCGGGCATGAAGCTGGCTGTTGGCAATATGGCGCTACTGCCACGCCCTCAGCCATGAGGCTGACGTATTTATTTTCTGGTTTTGAGCTCCATTCTGAGTCCCTGGAAGGAGTGATGAGCTTGGCTACTCGGAGTTTTAGGCGTTCTTTGTGCTGAAAGAACTGCTGAATTACACCCGAATGATCCGCAGCTGCTCACTTCAGCTCCTTGTTTACCTTTCCTCTCTAGAGCCTGGTGCTGTGAGGAAAGATGGTGCCGGCGTAGCTCTGCCAGCACATTGCTGGCTTGATTTCTTTTCTGGTCTCTGGTTGTTCTTCTAGTCTTTTTTACTCTGTCCCTTGTGTTTACATTTTTTATTTCTCTGTTGCTAGTGTTTTCTGGCTATGAAAAGCACTGATTTTGTTGCAATAGAGATTGAGTTTTAGCAGGACTTGTAAATGTTGCTTTTCTCAGTCGCCATCTTCCCTTTGATTGTTTCTTTTACCAGTAAAAATGACTTACTTTGTCTCTTCTGATAAGTTTAGACTTGAAGTCTATTTTGTCTAATATGAGAGCTACAACAACTGCTTGTCTTCAAATTCCATTAACAGATTACCTTATTTTAGAATTCCAGCTTTAATTTGTGAATATCTTTACCCATAAGATGCATTTCTTGCAGAAAGCATGTATGCTGAAATAAACCCTAACCCTTTCTCTGGTTCTGCTATTTTTTTTATTTATTTAATTAATTTATTTATTTATTCATGTATTGTCCCTAGTGCTGATTTGGAAGAAATAGATTCTTTCAGCTTCTCTTTTTCATGGAGATTTGTGTTTCTCTGACAGATATGAAAGATCTTTGCTAGATAAAGTAGTCTTAGATGAAAACTGTTTTCTTTCAGGGTTTGGAATATGTCACTCCAGGTATTCTTGGTTTCATGACTTGGTTTGAAAAGTCTGAGTGATTATTATTTTTTACCTCTAAATGTCACTTGGTCTTTTATTCACATTGCATTTAAGATTCTCTCCTTGACATCTATATTAGTCAACGCTATTATTATGTGCCATGGTGATCCTTTTTTCTGATCTTTTCTAGGAGGGGTTCTCTATGTTTTCTATACCTGTGTATCAACCTTTTTTCATTTTGTTTTCTGTTTGGAAAATAATATCATTCTTGAATGGATGATAAGTACAAATGTGCAAGGTAAAGCAACCAAGATTCTCTAATACAATTTAGGAAAATACCATTGTAGCTTGCAGCAGGAAATAATTTCTACTTAACAAACATATGGAGCCCTATCCAGAAAAGAAATGGTTAACAAATTGAACTATATTAAAACTTAAATCATAGATCATCAGAAATAAAATTTGTAGAGTGAGAAGGACAGCTACATAATCAGGAGTTATTTGCAACACATATAACCAATGAGAGATAATATTCAAAACAATGTATAAGTAAGAAAAAACAGAATACTAAGTTTTTTAAATGAACCAGAAACTTAACCATACATTTCACTAAACATGTTGGCCAAATGGCCCAAAGCATATGAAAAGATTTTCAATCTTATTAATTGAATCTCAGGGAGGTACTAATAAAAACCTCTATGCAATATTTCTGTTACCTTTACCAGAATGGCCAAAGCTAAAGTCTGACATGACTGAAACACATACATCTATAAAAGATGCTAGACTAAAACAACTACAATTTCTCATTGTTTGGAGCATAAATTGGTATATCCTTGAAAATATGATAGTACTATCTTCAAGATGTAAACATGAACATAACCTAGGATCTAGAAATTCTTGTCTCGGCATTGCTCATAACCAAAATCTCTGTATACTATATGTAAAAATGTTTATGTATCCATACATCAGAAAACTATGCTATGATAAAATGTACAAACTCCTGGTATGTGAAACAACATGGAAGAATCTCATAAACATAATATCAAGTGACAAAAAATAGACTGTAATGTATATTCATCACATGGTTCTCATTATGTCATGTTCAATAGCAGCCAAAACTGTCTTAGAAATCCAAGATAGCATTTAATTTTTTGAAGAGGACTGTCTTTGAGTATCATGAAAATAACCATGAGAACACAAGGTCTTTTTGCTCAATAATCTCACGTAAAAAAAAAAAAAAAAGACTTCCGGGAAGATGGCGACTGAGAAAAGCGGGACTTAAGAGCCCCGCTAACAACCAATCTCTATTACCACAAAATCAGCACCTTTCATAGCCAGAAAACACCATCACCAGAGAAACAAAAAAATCACCAGCCCCAGAGAGGAGGGGGTCTCATAACAGAGCTCAGAGCCACAGAGGAAATACGACAGCCTCATGGCCGAGGACGCGACAGCAGCGCCTTATTGCCGGCAGCAGCGGCGAGCTCACCGGATGGCTCCAGACCAATGCACTCAAAAGCCCACCAGGCTCCAGAGAGGAGCAGCAGACAGCGAGCCAAGGTGAGCCACTGTGGAAGAGCCTGGCAGGATTCGGCAGATTTTTCGGCGCAGGGAACATCTAAAGCTCCCAGTGGCTGGGCTCAGCACACGTGCAGGGACTCAGAGCGGAGCTCAAAATCAGAGAAAAAATATGCCAGCCTCACGTCCGAGGGCGTGGCAGCAGCGCCATATTGCCATCAGCGGCAGCAGCAGTGAATTCACCGAGTCCACTACAGCTCCATCTGCGTATTCAACAACAGTGAGTCAAATTGCAGGCCCCAGAGGAGAAATCCCAGTACTGACTCCCAGGGACTTGACCCAGTGGGGGAGTGGCGGTAGCAGAGATATCACACCATAGGAGAATGTGCAACCTGGCACCCCCCATAGTCTAAAGCAGCCTCTATTGACTCCCTGAGTCTGAGACTTTGCGATACAACCCAGTAAAGGAGTAGTGGGGACTGAGATACCACAGACTTGAGATCCAGAGCCCCTTAAGTGAAGTCATAGTGACCCAAGGGAAGAACCCAGAGAAGGCACAAACTCATGGAAAAGAGGAATAACAATAGAGCAATGAATGCCCACAACATCAGAACCCGAAAACACAGAAATTCAGAGATTTATAGAAGATCAAATCAGGAAAATAACTGTAGAAATAATAGAGGTGTTTCGAAAAGAATTCAGAGAGAGCCAAAAAGAGATAAAGGATGCAATTAATGAGGTAAAGGCCTCAATTCAAAGTACAAAGAACCAATTAGACCACATGGAGGATAGAATCTCGCTCTTAGAAGATGAGCAATCCAAAAATGAACGCATAGTTTCTAATCTAGAAAAAAATATCTGACAGCAGAAATCTGACATTGAAGAAATATGGGCCCATTTTAAGAGAGCTAACCTAAGAATAATTGGAATAGAGGAGGGTAAAGAAGGTGAAACCAAAGGGATCGACAATCTCTTCAAGGAAGTAATAGCAGAAAATTTTCCAAACATAGAGCAAGAGGTTGATACACAGGTCCAGGAAACTTATAGAACTCCCTTTAGACAGGATCGGAAAAGAGGATCCCCATGACACATAATTGTCAAAATGACCAATGTGGAAGCCAAGCAGAGAATCTTAAAGGCAACAAAAACAAAGGGCCAAGTGACATTCAGAGGCAAACCAATTAGAATCACTCCAGACTTCCCAAAACAAGTCATGAGAGCCAGAAGGGCTTGGAGTAACATATTCCAAACTCTGAAAGAAAACAACTTCCAGCCCCAAATTTCCTACCCAGCAAAACTTTCTATTAAATTAGATGGAGAAATAAGAAGCTTCCATGACAAACAGAAACTGAAGGAATTTATGTCTTCAAAACCAGCGCTAGAGAAAATACTCAAAGAGATTAACTACAAAGAAGAAATAGGTAACACACACAAAAACCAGAGAAACAAGAGTTTCCATCCAACAGACAACTAACATTGGCTATCTGTGGAGATTCACTATTTATGTTAGTCTTATACCTATCTCTAAATTGTATTGTTTGCTTTTATTGTTGTTAATTTTAAGGATTTCTAGTTGGAATATTAATATACCTTCAGATATAGCATTTGGAAATATTTTATCCCATTCTATCAGTAACTTTTAACTCTGTTTACATTGTCTTTGGATATACAATATTTTATTTTTTAGGGAGTTTGTATACCCTTTTGTTGCCTGTGCCATTGAAATCATATCCAAGAAATCACTGCCAATTTCAATGTTGTGAGGTTTTATGACCCAGATTTTCTTCTAAAAGTTTATAGTATTAAGATTTATATATAGGTCTTTTATCTATTTTGAGTTAATATTTGTATATGGGATTAGGTAAGGGTCCAATTTTATTCTTTTTAATGTAATTATTATTTTTCAACAATATTTAGTTAAAAGATCATTATTTCCTCCACCAAATGTTCGTGGAAACCTTGTCAAAAATAACTTGACAATATGTGGAAGAATGCATCTCTAGGCTTTTATTTAACTCCAATGTTTTATATATCTGCCTTTAGAACAGTACTACACTGTTTCAATTATTGTAGCTTTATATGGTTCAAAATTAGAAAATATATATCTTCTAGCTTTGTTCTTTTTCAAGATCGTTTTGCGTATCTAGAGTCCATATTCCATATTAGGATAGATTTTTTTCTGAAAAATAAATATATAAATATATGATAGTTTCACCTAAATAAAAAAGAAAAAAATATTCTCTGGTAAGAAAGAAAGCAAAAAGAAATATTGAAATGTTATCTTTAAATTATCAAAAGCTTAGTATCAGACAAATGAAACTGTTATGTGAGATTACCATTTTTAATTTTGGATAAATTGCTATAATACTAGATGTCAATCACTAAGCCAAGCATGGGAAGGAGGGATGGAGAGGGAATGGGGTGGGGAACGGGTGGGGGCTTACTGGGTGATGTGTGCATGTATCTCTACAAAAGTTTTTTTTATCCCACTATGATGTATGAATACAGTGCACCATAAAAATTAAAAAAAATATATATATATATACTTTCATAGGTGCATTGTAATTATACATCATAATGAGGTTCAGAGTAACATAAATGTAAATGCACACAGAACACAGTGTGTTTCCTTTCAGGTCCCACTCTGTTTCTTCTTCTTCCACGTATAGTATTGATATTGGTGTTGATAGTTTCATATGTGTACATAGCATTATTGGAATTTTTGTTCATCAGAACTCATTTTCCCCTTCCCGCCTCCCTCCTCAAATCACTTTCCATGATTCCACTGGTATTTCTCCTCACTTACCTAATGTCCCTTTTCTTTACTTTCTGAGACCAGCCATTCTCACTTAGCATAGGAATCTCACTTTTATAAACTCATGTACACAAAAATGCATTATAAACTGAAAATATTCCAACAATTGCAGTTTTATTATTTTGGACCTACTGAAATAGGCTGACATCTAAAGGTTCCTCTGAAATGTAGTCAATCAGATGACAAGTATTCTGCTATTAGCTGCAATGCATAAAATGAGAGGGAGTGAATCTTCACTGCATTTAATTTTTTTCCTCTGCATCCTAAATGACTTCCCCAAGACAACAGGAGAGGGTGAGAGAATCTCTTTAGTAATGGGGCCTCAATCATTATCTCTCAAGCAAAGTGTAACCTGCCTTCTTCACTGAGAGCAAGAAAACCATGAATTGTCTTTAAAAAACAAATAACAATAAAAATAACAGCAGCCAGAGCAATCACAATAGCATGATCCTTCAATTAAGCTTCCTGGCTCATATCCTATTAGGACAATAAAAAAATCGTAAACATACTAATAGGAAGTTCTGTTTACATACCATAACAGAGGAAAATAACTTCATAAATTGAAAACCTATGACTTTGCATATTTTCCAATGGTAATACAAAAGAACCTAAAGCTTATCGATAAATGTAAAGTCTTTATGTCTTTGTCTCTTTCAAAGATACCTGATTATTTGTACTGAGTACTACTATATCTTGCCAATTTCAGAATAGGTTATGTTTGCTACCTATCTGATTTCATATTTTTATTCAAAATGTTATTAATTATTATGATTATTTTTAGATGTTTTTAAAGAACAATGCATTCACAGGTCTAAATCTGAATATGATCTTTTGGCAACAATGAAATTGAAAGAATAAGAAGTATGTTATACAGATGATTTAGACATTTAAACACTTAAAAGCTAAAAGCAGTGTAAAAACAAAATATATCAAATGACTAAACACCAAAAATTGATTTTTTCTCTATATTAATTACTATGTATTAGAATTCAAGCTATATTCCAGTCAGACTGATATCCTTCTGGTTTCTATGGAAACAACATTCATCCTTGAGGACAGAAAAATAAGAAATACTCTTACTTTCTGACCCATTTTAACCTCTCAAAGCCCAATTTCTTCAGATGGTAAGGTTTTAGTCAGTTTGCTTATAGAAGATACCATGTTATTTCATAACCTAGGAGTAGCCTAGCAAAAAAATTTATGTGGATATCACAAGGATATTATAAACAATAATGCTATAAACAATCTTCTGCACATGTTTTGATGGGGCATCTACATATTAATAGAATTCTGTATCTAAGGATATACATGTTATATAAACTTTAGAAAATAGTAAAAGGTATAATGTAAATTATTATTATAATTTGCTCTTACCAATTCTAGTTCAAATATTTTTATTTTTATATTATCATGAAATGAATGTCTGCATCTCCTCAAAAGTCATACATTGAAATCCTAATCATGGTGTGATAAGATTTGAAGGTGGGACCTTTGGAAGATAACTAGATCATGAGGGTGAATTGCTCAGAAATAGGAATAGTGCCCTTATAAAAGGGGCTGCATCCTGGCTTGGTGGCACATGCTTATAATCCCAGCATTTCAAAGGCTAAGATGGGAGGATCATGGTTCAAGGACAGCCCCAGCTACTTAGGCTCTTTTCAACTCAGTGAGACCCTGTTTCAAAATAAGAATAAAAAATAGGGCAGGGGATGTACCTTGGAGGTTGAATGCCCATGGGTTCCATCCCCAGACCCACAAAAAAATAATAAAAATAAAAATAAAAATAAAAGGAGCTTCAGAAAGCTTCTCAGTTCTCTTACTGTCTTGCAAAAATTTACTAGCAAATCCATTATCTGCATTCCAGAGGCAGCGCTTACCAGAATCCAGCCACACTAGCACCCTGGTCTTAGATGTCCAACATCCAAAACTGTGAGAAAAAATGTTTATTGTTTAAATTACCTAGTTTGTAGTATTTTGTTATACCAGCCCAAACTAAGACAGATGTTATTTGGATGGTATACATTTAAATTTTTTTCTAAGTATTGCTAGTATATAGAAATGTCATTCAATTTTGAATATTGACCTGAAGGTCTATGCTAAATTTACTTAGTACTTTAAATAGTTTTCTGTAGTTTGTAATGTATTTTTCATGGCTTTTGAGATAATTAATGGTTTTATTTTTCTTTTTAATAATAGCTTTATTTCTTTCTTTCTACTCATAGTAACTTCTAACTCTTTTGCATTGCTGCATTTGTTAAAACCTTTTCCTTATCATGAAGAAAATATTATAAATAAAAAGTATAAGCTGAGTGTGGTGGCACACTCTTATAATCCCAGCATTTGGGAGGTTGAGACAAGAGGATAGCAGTTTGTGGACAGCCTCAGCTATTTAGTGAGGTACTCTGCAACTTAGTAAGACCTTGTTTCAAAATAAAGAATATAAAATAGAGCTGGGGGTGCGGCTAGGCAGTAGAATGCCCCTGGCTTCCATCCCCAGTACCGCAAAAAATGTATATCTTTCCTGTATATGTATATGTTTAATACTCCTTTATCCTACTTAACTTTTTTCTGGTTTCAGGTTGCTGAAAGAATTCATTATAATGTTTTCTGTGAATCAATAGAAATATTTATTTTTCTCCCTTCTCAAAATATAATGGATTACATTAATTGATTTTTAATGATTAGCCAAACTTTCACAGTTGTAAAAATCTTCTTTATATATAGCTAAATTTGCTAGTATTTTCTTTAGCATTATTATATCTACTTTATAAAATATTAATCAGTCATTTAAATTTCATACAATATTTTATTGAGTTTGGTGTCAAGTTAAAATTTGCTTCATAAAAAAGATGAAAATATTTATTTGTTTTCAGTCTCTCAAGAATGTATGTAAGATGCCATATTCTCATTCTTAAATATTTGAAATATTTTATGAATGAAATAGTTTGGTATTGGAATGTCTTCTTAGGCTTTTGTTATTAGTTTTTTTTTATTATTTCATGGAAAAACTCAAACTTTTAGGTCTTTTTTTTTTTCCTGAGACTACTGAAAGTGCAATTTTTATTTCATTTCTGTTCTCTCATCCCTTCAATGTAGGAACTGGTAGAATCTTCAAGAGGAAAAGTAATACTAAGTGTTGTATGCCTCTGGTTCA
The DNA here is from genome assembly GCF_963383645.1 of Muscardinus avellanarius. Classification (NCBI taxonomy): domain Eukaryota; kingdom Metazoa; phylum Chordata; class Mammalia; order Rodentia; family Gliridae; genus Muscardinus; species Muscardinus avellanarius. Next base: position 80,539,295 of record NC_137789.1, read on the forward strand.
ATGCTGTTCAGGATGTTGGCCCCTCAAGTCTTGTTTTCTTTTATAACTCTGAATTCAACTTTATCTTTTAAAACCTCTGCAATTGCCAAAAGTTGAGCCATGTTCTGCTCAGCCTCTGTGGTTGGTGCTCCTTAGGAATCAATAAATGACTTAAAGAAACTGGAGTAAACATTACCTTAGTGCATTTTTTGCACTTGGTCCCTAAAGAACTGGCTTCCCTGGTTGTCTTCTGACTCCTTTGACTCCTTCAAGCAATCGTTTTCTTTTCACTTATATTTTACTCATCACTTTTTATTTATCTTGGTGACCAAATCCACAGGGCTTTTGATGGGCTGATAGATAATAAACTCATCAGTCAAAGCTAAGAGAAGTCCTAGTCATTCTCTTATACAAAGTGATCTTCAGAGGTCAACTATAGAGAAGTAATAGCTAGAAATTTTCCTTTGTAATTTTTCCTTTGTTACATAAAATCTTCTTAACAAGAGCAATTTGTAGAAGACATTAGGTGGAGAGAGGAAGAAAAAAAAGTCCTATATTTGTTTGTATGCTACTCAAGAGAGGAATGGATCTTTTCAGTCTTTAAATTTTAATTGGGTTCCTGATGTCTTATTGCTTTAGAAGAATAGTGAGGCCATTGAGATTGGGATGTTTGGGCTCCATCAAAGAGATGCCTCAAAATGCCTTTTACAGTGTTATTTGATATTCATGGTTTTCTTTCTCTCCAAGGTGCATTGAGCTGTTCTCTGAATTTATGCTGCACAAATGTAAAAAATGGAAGTTTTAAAATTCAAAACTGTTTCTAAATCTCAAAATGGTTCCTAAAGCTGCAGTTTTATTTTGTGCTTATAATGAGTAAAAATAAATTAGTTGAATAAAGTTTATCTTTGTTACACTCCAGAAACGAGATCTAGGGTGTACTGATTACTTTAGGGAAAGTCACAAACAAAATGAGACAATTTCCTTAAGCATTGACCTTCTCATTTGAAAACAGTAATTTCTCATGAATTGTATTTAGGACATAGTACTTTGGCTCTCTCTTAGGTGCTCTGTGTTCAAGATTGTCCCTTGATCCATTCTCTCAAATGTCCTTCATGTAGAAAGCACCCAGATGATGTTATTAGTCACTATACAAAACAACCACCCCCAAGATTCTCCTTTTCAACAGTTTCTAATTTTAAAATATCTTTCTGTGGAAATTCTAAAAAGAAAGTGAATAATGTAAGACTAAAACTTTCAAAGACATTGAATTAATATAGGAAGATACAAGCCATTCTTATAAGACAAAGCAAAAGTCCTCTGAGATTCCATAAGAAAAAGAAAATCTATCTCCAGAATGAACAATCAGGTGTTCTGAAATTATTGCAGTGCTATTTAGTCATTAAGTTATCATGACAAAATAATTGTGCTGAAGATGCTTTTATAACTGGTATATTATGCAGTGTGCCACATG